>NC_134459.1:164951013-165633513 GCF_047948215.1 Lycorma delicatula | reverse complement strand
TACGACTCGTACCTAGTCTTCAGACGAATACACTGAAGATGTTGAAAGTTGTGTCCCCCAAGCAGCTTGGTGATATCACCAACCCCGGTTGAAGAGTTAAACCTCGAAACAAAAAGAGCCTTAGTCCTGGGCTTAACCAAATCACAGCATACGTCGCCTTTCCCAAAAACAGCATTTCGAGACCTCACCCCTTTCTTAGGGTTAGACGGAGCAATGGAACCCTCAAGAAAAGACTTCACTTTGGGGCCTTTACGCTTCTCAGAGCCAACCACAGTCCAAACAGATTTCTTAGCCACATCATGGGAGGCTGCAGTCAAAACATCATTCACAGGGTTAGCGGATTTATTTACAGCGTCAACTGTAGCAGAAGTAAGTCCCTCAGCATTTTTGTAACCCACATGCGAAGCGTTTCCGGATGACCTCACCGCATCCTGAATACACCCAGCATCAAAACTCCGCACTCGTGTCATGTTGCTATTCCTCTTAGCCGCATTAAATACAGAAGTAGCACAGTGAGATGGCAAGGAGAGGTTAATATTATCATCACCACAACGAGGTCTAACTGGATCAGGAATAAGGTTAGCAGGCGAAAGAGAAGAAGAACCAGAGGAAAGAACATCCCTGTGTAAACTTCCACCTCGAACAACCATGCCAGACACGACTACACCTCTTATTTCGCTAATCGAAGACTTCAATTCAGAATTCTCATATCGAAGACGTTTAAGTTCAAACCTTATATCCTTAAGTTCAGACTGGAGGGCACGAATTATTTCCAGAACTCCCTCGTCAACAGCAGACCGCAGAGATTGAAGCAAATCCTTATCCGCAATGATATCGCTCTGCTTATAACAGCTATCACAAACCACCTTGGGTGGATTCATTGGAAGACCCGTATCATTCAAAATACATTCAACACCCTTAACAGACCGCATATCTCCCCGAATAGAACCACCAACAGTGCCATTATCAGATTCAACGTTGTGTCCAACAGAAGTGTTATCATCGATAATGACGTGTTTCTTTATGCAAGAGCCACATTTAAAATTCTTGCTCTGAGAATACAATCTAACCTCCTCCGCCGAAAGTCCCAAACATTTTTGATGACACCGAACTGTGCACACCACACAACGAAAATACTTCTGTTTCCCAAAGAAAATCTCATCACATAGAGGACAACGATCCGCGCTGCCCGGCATCGTGAACAACGTATGAACCAGAAAATCAAAGACAATCACTTAAAAGAGGTAAAAGGCCCAGACTTTACACTTCCATACTTTTGCAAAATAATAAAGAGAAATAACAACAAAAAAAAATAAATAAAAAATAATAAATAAATAAATGTAAACAAACAGATAAACAGTCCTCAGCAACCAGAAAACCCCTCAAAATATCGTAAAGAATGTTCTTAATAATAGCAATAACAACAATAACAATAATAATAATAATAAATAGTGCTTCACCAGTCTATGCTATCATTAGATAACAAATATTTGAAATAAAATCAATTAATTCCTCTATCCAATTCTTATCACTGAACGAAACAAAATTATAATAGTCGATGGTATCTGAAACCGCCACTGACAGTCAACTATAGACTTTATTGCCAATAAAATATTAGCCGTAAAGCTAAAAAAACTTAATAAAAAGGTAAGTCCGTTTTCCAAAATCAGTCCAAAATAAAAAAAAAAAACAAATCCAATTATATTTCACTTACAATTGCCAATCCTACAGACCAGATAGATAAATCGAACACCAATAAAAAACCAACACAAGAACAGAGCGCACAGAAGTACGTCCGCACTCAACAGACCTCTAACTCCAACTCTCTTATTATTATTATAATAATAATAATAATAATAATAATAATAATAATAATAATAATAATAATAATAATAATAATAATAATAATAATAATAATAATAATAATAATAATAATAATAATAATAATAATAATAATAATAATAATAATAATAATAATAATAATAATAATAATAATAATAATAATAATAATAATAATAATAATAATAATAATAATAATAATAATAATAATAATAATAATAATAATAATAATAATAATAATAATAATAATAATAATAATAATAATAATAATAATAATAATAATAATAATAATAATAATAATAATAATAATAATAATAATAATAATAATAATAATAATAATAATAATAATAATAATAATAATAATAATAATAATAATAATAATAATAATAATAATAATAATAATAATAATAATAATAATAATAATAATAATAATAATAATAATAATAATAATAATAATAATGCCCTGAGGTAGATAATCCCCACGTCCGGAACACAACATCTATGTTCCACGTCCAGGGCGGCAACAGCTGTACCTTTGTACATCACATATAGCTGGCTAACGGGGTTCCGAGTAAATTCCTCGGTTATGCATTGTTAAGTTTGACCTGGTTCCAACTTCAGGTCACTAAATGGACTGGATTTTTGGCTACCTGCAGGAAATGGAGTAACTTATGATTTTGGATATGGATTCATACCATTCTTAGAGCTGGCGATGTGGCGGCCAGGGTCAATGTTATTGCAGGTGTAACGGAGACCCTTCCGTTGTCCACATGCCCCCTGCGATGGCAAGCATGTAGCAATGGTGCCCATGTATGTCGGTGCATGGGAGCTCTGAAAGCTTCGGTGAGTAGGAGCCTGGAGTCAGTGCAGAGACTGCGCATCCGCTCTCTGCCAGGACATATGCCGGTTCCACCGGAGTACCGGATAGGACCTCCAAGGTTAGTAGCCCTGGAGTGGGGGTGTACCCCGGCGGCTAGCCTTGCTACAGAAGGGATCAATGTTCATGAATTTTCCTGAACAAACTCACGTGGCAGAGGGTGCACGTAAACACCCTCGTTTAGAAACCGCCGATTCGCCACAAGCGAAGCGGAAAAAAAGTAAGGAGAGTGATAGAATTAGAAAAGATGCTGATAAAATCAGTAAAGATTTGAGAAAAGCTTTGTTTGGTAATAATGTTCCCAAACCAAGATTTTTGGTCATTACAAAAGAGAATGGTAACTTCCAAAAGGTAAGTCCATTCTTAATTGCTAGAGAGATTACAAATTGTGCTGGTGGTCCTGTCAAGGATATCCGTAAGACGTTTAACGGATTACATGTCGAAACTATAAACGACATGCAAAGTCAGAAAGTCCAGGCGTTGAAGAAGATCGGTGAATTTGCGGTTACTGTCCAACCGCATAGTACACTTAATTCATCTAGAGGAGTTGTTGTTTGCCGTGATCTTCTTAACTGTACTGAAGAAGAAATAGTGCAGGAAATGTCTAGCCAGGGAGTGACACATTGTCGCAGACTTTCTATGAGACGAAACGGTGAGATTCTTCCTTCGGCCTCTCATGTATTGACATTCAATAGGCCAAGTCTTCCTGAAAAGGTACGAGCTGGCATCCATCGGCTTGATGTACGGGCATTTATTCCGCAGCCGATGAGATGTTTTAGATGTCAACGTTTCGGACACACTGCCGCTAGATGTGAAGCGCAGGAAATTTGTATATGCGGATCGAAGATACATGAGGGCGATCCATGTAAAGACCCTCCAGTCTGCATTAATTGTAAAGGGCACCATAACTGTCGATCCAGGAACTGCCCAGTATACAAATCAGAAACAGCTATTCAGGAGGTTAAAACGCTTCAAAAAGTCAGCTACCCTGAAGCGAAGAAGATTGTAAACCTACGTACACCTAGACCATCGACTTCATACGCAGAAGCAGCTGCTGCTCCCCCCACACCTAAAATCAACGTGGAGCAGTTGCTTAATACGATGGCGCCAAGTCTCGCGACAATAATAGAAAGAATCATTGATTCCAAGATCGAGTCGACTCATCAGATACAACAAAGTAAACATGAGAAGGCTCAATCCCGGACTGACGTCGCCGACAGAAGACCCGTACCAGCGCAGTTTAAAAAACCGGCAAAATCCTCGATTATAACTCCAGCAATAGAAGTAATGAAGAAAAATCTTGATTTATCCGAGAAAGATCTAAAGATCACCCCGACGACGAGTCATATAGCTAAGGATACTGTGACAAGAGTACAGGAAAAATCTGCGTCAACCAAAATGGAGGTGCAAGTAACTATCGAGAAAGCACCAGACACAGACGATATTAAAACCGTACCAACAGAGGCCCCAAAAGCTCAGAGAACAACTGTGGCGAGAGCATCTGTATCAGCCGGCCCAAGCACAGCCTTAGATATCGAATCGAGTTCATCAGCCGCCGAAAGTGCATCGGTTGCAAGTTTAGACTCAATTGCAACGATGCTCACAGCACCATTGAAGCTTTCATCACCTGATGTAAGCCGGCGAACGTCATTGGCGTCGGAAAGAGAAGACGAAGCCATGTCCGAAGCCTCAGACACTCTGTCGTCGGAAGTTGAGGCCGTTCGCAGGATGGAAAAGCGGTGTAAAAAAGGTTGGCCGAAAGGAAAGCCTAGGCGGTAATTTGTGGATTTTAAATTAGAAGATTGAAATTTTGTTCACTTATTTTCATCATGGAAATATGAATTAAAGAACCTTTTTTTTTATTTTTTTTTGAAGTGGGATGGGGCTAATGACCAAAGTAGTCGATGCCCCTAAAAACCTCAAAAAAAAAAAAAAAAAAAAAAAAAAAAAAAATAATAATAATAATAATAATAATAATAATAATAATAATAATAATAATAAACCGTGATTACATACAAAACAGAATTTAAAGTAATCGTCAGGATTTATTTACAGGAAGTTAAATATTGAAAAGTAGAATTCAGTTCCATTGAAAAAAGGCACAGCATGATCGCTAGTATTAACACTTTTAACCACTAGCCTTGTATTAACAACAATAGTACAATAGATAAGACAAGTGTAAAGTTCTTTTGCGCCAAATACCTTTGCTGTTCACAAATAAAATTACCCTAACAATTTATGAATTAAATTTAGTACATTATCTCTTTCACTTATAGTCTAACAGTAAATCACCGAACCACTTGTTGTTTTCATGTACTGGAATTATTTGTAACGTCACCCTAATCGCGTCGAACTTAATTCACTAGAAATTCGCTCCTTTACTAACCTCCTTGCCGAATACTCTCGCTTCAAACTCACATAATTACTTCTCGGTTAGAACTCTATCGTAGCACCCTCTCCCGGACTCTCCTAGCATAACTCATACGGAGACTTTCCCCACAGACTCGCATCTCGCACACTGATTTCATCTGGTCTTCCGTGAGGTATTTATACTTCTATCCCCTTTATCTGCCGTGACAAGCGTGAGAATGAAAGTCCGCCTTCACATATTCCTATGAAATTGCAAACCTGGCTCCGATAACTCTTCTCAGTGAACAACATCTGTTTAGGTGTGTTCATGGGGAGTATTACAAAGGACGATTTTTAAACGGACTTGTTAGCTTTACTAAAGGAGTTACTTTTAGCACCTTTCTGGATTCTCCCATTATTATATTTCCTACTACTTTCTTCGTAATTGGCAGGAAGTCTTACTCAGGTCTGTTATACCGTTATTGTTGCAATACTATTGTACCCGCGTGTTTAATTCAATATTGAATTATTTTATTTGTAGATAAATGATTTGTTTTGATTTTTTCTCATTAAAGATTTTTTCCATAATTTAAAAAAAAAATTATAATTCTTCGTTCTTAAGATAGAATATAAAATTTATTAATACAATAATTAAAATCCATATCATTATTTATCTATGATATTTTTTAAGAATCATAAATAATTAATTTTATTCATTTATTGTTTATTACATATAATATATTAAATGCAAAAGAATTCATTGGAGGATGTACCAAATGCGTCAAAACTAATTTTTAATATAAAATCCACAAACCTCGCAAAATGCAAACTACATAATAAAACGCTTCCCAAAATTCTCTGGAAGAAATAAAGTAGATACGCTTTGTCTTATTTTTTTAAATTATTTAACCTCCGGGACCACCGTTAGGTATGCTTCAGAGAATGAGATGATTGATTTGCAGCATGTGTGAAAATGCCATGCCTGATCGGGATTCGATCTCGGGACCTCCGGATGATAGGCCGTGACGTTACCGAGGCCGGCTTTATAAATAATCTAAACCTCGAAATTACGATGGGTTAGTACTACTAGTCAAAGTTTAGAAAATTCAGTCGCATGGAAAGATGTTTTGTTTGTCTGGCGACTGGCTTCTTGTTACCTATGAGATCCGGTGTACTATCTCCTCCACTATACTATTAGCAGTACCAACACTATTTCGGCCACAATCCGGGTAAAATTAATGCGCAAATGTTTATGCTTTTTAAACTTTGACGAGTAATAATTACGATTTTGGAGTTTTCAAGTTCAAGCTCTGAATAGTTTCAATTATACGGGCATGTTGTAAAAATGAGTGACGTACGTCCGATAATAGTACTACTTGTATTACAAAATTCAAACGCTCTTTAATTAAAATCAGTATATGTAATCCGGTTTGCAATCACCTCTAGTAAGGTAATTCTAATATAAACGTTGTTCCACGCTGCAGTGTTTAGAGCTGCATTCCTTTCAACTACTTGGAGCTTGAAGCAAGCTTAGTTAATTATTCCGTTTAAATCCTATTGATTAGTTTTAAGGAACAATTTTCTCGGGTAAAATTTCATATTAAATGTTTGTGGTGGGTTGCTATTCTAGATACCGGATTTTATTCCATGAAAAGATTTAAGTTTACCTTTGTCGTTATTATTAAGTCTTATTTCAATGACATCATGTATGTATTCCTCTCAGTTTAGTAAACTTTATTAAAAATTCTTTATAATATAATTTAATTTTTTTTTTGTTTTGTTCTTTACCCTTTCATTTTTGTAATTATTCTAATTTTACGTTTAAATCGTTAAAGTATGTTTAACTCTTTTAATAATAGTTTTATCATTTTTTATCAGCTTCAGTAAATTTCTGTTTGGGTAATAATAATAATAATAATAATGCATTTGTTTTCGGAAGAATAACTACTAAAAAAAAAATGACCAAAGGAAAAATATGATGAGTGTTATAACAATTTTTTTGTAGCTATTACATTGTGCATACTGTTTACTGACAACACGATAGTCAGTTCTCAGATAAAAACTTCTACGTTCAAAAGAAGCCTTTTCTCTTTTATTTACTTTGTGTTTGACTGTAGCATTAACATAACAATATTTTTTTTTTAAGGACTACTGTTCCGTTGTCACACTCTCAGTTAAATCTCATGAATTTTGCAATGTTTTCGTTGATTTATGATGTAATAAATTTATTTGTCATTCCAGCTTAAATACTGTTAAAATATATTTTTAATATTTAATACGAAGTTTTGGATTCCTTCTTCAGATTTATTAATTCCAACTATATATAATAGATGTTACTATATATATAGATGTTACAACTACATATAATAGATGTTGCTATCATGTACTTTTATTTGTTAAAATTGTTTCTTTACATAAATTTTATTCGTTATTTTCTATTTATTCATATATATTTTTTTCTAAATTTAATCTTTAAATCAAATATAAATAACGAAGAAAAAGTATATTTATGTATATTTTTTAATAGTGGATTTTCAATTTGTGTGATTTTACGAACAAATTGATTAAATAAATTTAAAAGTAATTATTTTTTTTTTAATAAAACAAGTTTAATTTGCGTAAAAAAATAAATACTAACTTTGTACTTGTAAAATGTTGTATATTTTTACATTTTGTATGGAATCCATTAGCAGATTTCCAATTTCAATTATAACTGATGGAATGTTAAAAAAAAAAAAAACATTTTAAAATTGTTATCTTAATAATAGATATAACGTTATTATTTCTAAACTTTATAACTTACCTCTGTTTGATAATTTCTATAATTTTATAACGATTTTATGATTTCAAATATAAATTTTCCAAAGATGATAAAAATAAATGAAAATGACGCTAAAAGTATTAATCTATATTAATTATCTATATCCTTTATGGTTAAAGGTGACCTGAAACGAGTCTCAAATCACTTTCCAAAAATGAAATAACTCTCAAAAATAACAAGTAGCCAATGCTAAATTTATTAGGGAAATGAGGAGTAAAGTAAATTCCCCGTTGTCTACTTTACAGATTCATATATAAGCTATTATTGTATTGATAAGAATGCCAGTCCAATTGAAATGGATGTCCATTCATAAAAGTAACCCATTTTCATTATATTCACCTTACAGACTGGCAGGATAGTAAACATAATTTCTCTCATAGAAAAAAATCCTGACTGGTGTCTTTTGTACCTCAGCTATTTTAAATGTTACAGTCGTAAAAAAAAGATCGGCAATGAACTGCATAACTTTCCCGGCTTCGCCGGTCAAGTTATTCAATTCAATTTAATGAATATACATTTAATTACGTTTTCATCATTTGATTTGCTTGGTATTTCCCGCCACCACCCATTCAGTCGCGCTAAAGCATAAGTCCAAATGTGTGTGCCACAAACAGCTACTGAACCTCGAAAAAGTTTCGCGACCAGTTTCCTAACTAGCTCTTAGAGGTAACCTAAAAGCGTGAGCGGAATAAGCATGGTACTATACACCACTCGCTTTCATGTTTCACCGCCCACTTGTCATAATCACTAAAATGGGTAGGCGCACCCCGTCAACTACTAAAAACATATGTGACTATCAATAATTAAATTTATCTCGTCAAAGACAGCAATTCGCTGCCACGCCTAGGCCGCTGAATGCCAGCAAGTACCTGTACACCATTAAAACGCTTGATGCCTTAATCCTATATCTCTCGGTTAGCTTCCTATTGCAGCGCGGTAGGAGTCTTTTCCCTTTGATAAATTACTGATGTCGGTTGAACAAAGCAACCGCATCAAGGACTCCCACACGGTCCGACAATGCGGCTCTCGCCATATTGAATCGTCGCTTGTGAGTGGCCAATTTTCCCCATGACCAAGACAACAGCAGGGCAGTCGAACATCATATGCTCGTTCGACTGGACCTCCCCGCAGACACAACTCATCAGCCGCTAGGCGAAAAAACCGAAACAGATATTGCTTCAAATCCACGTGGTTGGTGAGCACTTGGGCACCCGTGCCCTTAAAAATGAATTCGAGGCATACCATCCCCCCAGATCCTGTATAAACCTATACAAAGTTTATACAAATTATGTTCCCTTAGTCGTGGTGTGCCATTCAAGCTGCCATGCCTCCATCTCGAGGCTCCATAGCCTTTTCCGCAGGCGGGAAATGGAAACTGAACGAAATTTAGATCCGGTGCATTGTGATCGCCGTTCCGCTCCGGTTCTAGTCCGGCTGGAAACCGCATCCCAAATGCCTCGGCTTCCCGGTCTCTTCGCAATTTCCACATGGCTGCCCGAACTTTCACCACTAAATCGATTGGGAGAGCCTTTCCCAATACTGTGGTAGCCTCGTTGGAGGTTGTTTTAAAAACACCAGTGCATAAAATTAAGGGTCTGCGCTGGACACTCCTTAAATTTTGAACAAGTGCTTTATTCATATCCAACCTATGCGCCCAAATGGTCTTTCCGAGCAATCCTCCTAAGTTTGTGCATTACTGAGACGGCGTCCGCCACTACTTGCCTAATGTGGTTGCTAAATAGTAACTTTTCATCAAACAAAACACCTAGGTACTTATGAACTCTAACTCGGCTGATTACTCAGGCTTTATATTTAATATGGGGGTTACGACTGTACAATAATTTGTCTTTACCCTTGAGAAGCATAAACTTCTTCTTGGGCACAGAAATCTTTAAATTTTGAATGTCCATTCAGTCAGTTGCAGTTGACAAAGCCGCCTGCTCCCGGTCTTCTAGCTGTGGTCATGAGTTACCACGAACTAAAAGGAGACAGTCATCAGTGAAAGCCTGAGCCCTGGCCCCTTCTGGAATGTCAATCCCAGAAATTCGTCGAATACCAAGTTCCACCGCAGGGGACCGAGAACGGAACCCTGCGGGCTTCCCCTGGTAACGGATTTTCCCACAACTAGGTGCGCATCCTTAAACAGAGCCGTACGCTTCAGAGTAGTCACGTACCACGGCGAGCTACGGAAACATTGCGGCTTTCCAACTCATGAAGAACAGAACTCCAATACAAGGAAGGAAATGCAGCCTCTATGTTTATAAAAATTGCAAAACATAGTTACATTCGGCAAGAACGTTTAAGATACAATCCTCGGTGCCAACTCCTTTCGTGAAGCCATCCTGGCCTCGATTTAGAAAACAGTTCACCTCAATGCTTTCCCAGAGCCGGTCCACAATCAGCCTTTCAAGCAACTTACCGATAATCGGTAAGAGGCTGATAAGCCGATAACTGTCTTCCTCAGTAGGATCCTTTCCTGGTTTTAAAAGTACCTTTACCAAAGCCACTTTCCAACAAATCGGGAAGCAGCCCCAACTTAGGCACCCCGAGAACAGCCTGCCAAGCTGCTCTCTTTTGACAGGCAGCAGATGGTAGAATATATCCGGTCAAGTTGGTCAATACCCGGTTACTTTTTCAGTGCCATTCTAGAAACCACTCGGTATCAACGGAGTCCACAGTCCATACGCCAGGGAAGGGCATAGCCCCCGCCCTAACGCCGACCTCTGCTTCACCCTCCGGAGCATCTGGAAACAGAGTACCGAGGAACTCCTGCTAAGTCACCACAAATGTTAATGTGTGATCACGACCACCAAACGCGCATCGAACACTGGGAAGCACGTGCAATGGTTTCGGCCTGTAGCATGATTTTGCGAGCTGCCAGGGGTTGCGCTGCAACTCGCGCATGGAGTCTTGCCGTAACTTGAGTCTGGCTTCCTTGATGGCATGAACATACTCATTACGGGCGCGCCGGTAGATCCGCAGAACCTTAGCGCGCACGTAATCAACCATAATCCACGTTAGGGGTGACGCTGGTATTTTCTCCTAGCGGAGCTAATTCTTGCGCGCAGCACGCTCAGGTCAGAAGTATCAAGAATCATTATACTGATCTGACTGATTCTTTTACAGAACTATTTATTGAAATTTCTGATTTTATACAGCTGTTAAATTACCAAGTATTCTGAAAAAATTAATGTCCTGAAAATCTTAAACTTATTTTGAGTGTTATGTTGTCGTGCGGTAATTTATTGAGGCTAAATTAATCAAGTTCATTTAGAGGTAACCGACTGCTGTTCTCGTCATTGAGGCTTTAGTATTAAGGCTGAACTAGTCCAAAAGTAGTCTATTTTTGCAAGTTTGTAAGTGAGGAATTTTATTTTACACTTAATTTAATAATTACACTTACTCTGCATATAATTATTGTAATTTTTGTAAATAATTGATATAATTATGATTTATTTGCAAATCATTTCCTAACAAAACTTATCAAAATATCTTTAGGTTTCAAAGTTTTATTTATTAAAATTTTTGCTAATAATTCAACATTTTTGGTTTAAGTATACGTTTATTAACTCGAAAGCAATAACCATAAGAATTATCTTATAACCATAAGAATTTACGCGACGTCATGAAGTGTGAATTTTATTTAAAGTTTATGAAATAATTTACACGAATGAAATCTTATCAAATTCTTTTTTTATCAATTTTAAAATAGCTATCTTGATTTTTTCTTCTAAATATCAATTGCTAGTCTTCAGACTTCCAGTTACCATGTTTTCTCAGGGCGCCAGAAAAATAAAAATTAGTAGTAAGCCGAATACGAAAATGATACGTCATAACAACAAATTTACCAACTAAACAAACGAATATTAAACACAAACATATTTCCTAACAGTTGAACATAAAAATAAAAATATTATCCACTTAAGTTAGACACTGATAAGCTACCGTTCCGATATCCTTGAATAGATAGAAGGTTCAAATAATAAAATTAATACTCGACAAATATTTCCTGTTAAATTAAAAAGATGAAATGTTTATGTTTGTGTGCGCACGCGCACGGGTCTGCGCGTTTGTTACATACTAGGAGAGTTTGATGACATACTTTGCTACTGTTGCTATTTCTTTTTAATAGGTTGAATATAATCTAGATTGAGATTGGTCGGTTTTGTTTTAAGTTGAATGATTAAATTTTACGGAGAAAGCGTTGTCTGTATGCTGCGTATAAAACCATTGTTACGGTTTTAAGTGATTGACACGAATGTGTATTATTTTATTATTATCTTCAAATTCTACAGTAAATGATGGGGAAAAAGTGTTTTCCGGTTCAATAAATTTTCTTTCAATATTAACGTTATGGTGTTTTAAAAGAATGTGTTGCGTACAGTATTAAAATTGCAGTATTATCAGCTATTCTTTCCACTGAATTTACATCTACAGTGTAGTCTGCTGTATATCCTGATGAAAAAAGAAATTTGTCATTTATTTTGACTGTAATAAATAGTCTTATTCAGCAAGTATTGGATTTTATCCATCATCTTTCTGTTTCGCATTTATATCCTATTAAATATGTAACGATGATTTTTTTTTCAATTATGGTAATAACGAAAATGAAGAAAAAATGAAAATATATATTTCATACTATTTGTTGTATCGAACTGAATTTTTGTAAAATTTTTCTAATTTTTTGTAAAAATTCAGTACATCCTTTCCTTTAAAACCAGTACTTGTCTACCAAGATCAAGAAATTGGTCAACGAGTCCGGAGTAATAAGACCAAACATAAATGTTGGCCAATAACAGGCCAACATACAAACGCGTTAACGTCCATCTGTCAAAAATAGATTTTCTGTACTTAGAAGCAAAACATATTTTGGAATGAAAGAATTCTTCACTGATTATTTAAATTGTATTTAAATATGTGTTTTAAAAAATCTTTATTTAAAATGTCTCTTAAGGCACAAAACTAAAAAATCCAATTTTGTTAGATCTTTTCTTACCGATCTGCATACTTTACCGTTATAGCTATTGCTGCTACAGCAGCATATATCGCTATAATGGGGAAAGTAAAACCTGAAAAAAATTATACTTAAAAAACAAATAAAATTTGAGCAGCATGATTAACTTAGAACAATAATTAATAGAATTTAAATTACTCACAATTTATTAATTGTAATAAAAACATTAATTTTATTTGAGTGTTGGAACTAGCAAACATCTATTTACTTTTAAATAGATGTTTGCTAGTTCCTAGGTTCCCAATTTCCTAGGTTCTCGTTATGTTTATAATAAATAATTTTTTATTAAAAACACATCATTCTAAAAATTCAAATGTTGTATTTTAATCTAAATAAAAAATATAATCATATAGTGGAATTATAAGATTTACATAGTTTAACTGGATACTTATATATGTTTCATGGTTAATAGAAATGGAGGATGAATATTCCATAAGGATGCTTTCCGGAGTTTCCCGTCAGGTGTTACGTAAAAGAAAAAATAATTCGTTGCAGAATATATTATAACTAGTCTTGGCAAAATCGTTGTTCAATAATGTTATGCTCCCATTCTGGATAAAGATATCCCCATCTCTAGAAGGACTGAGATTGTGGTTGGTGCCCATTGTCTAGAGAAAGAAGAAAATGAACTATTTGCCTCTTTTCACGATCTCTCTGTAAGTAAATTGTCCCTTAATCTCCACCCACTCCTTTTTTTAACTCCTCGTTGGTTTCATACGGCGTTTTTTTTTTATCAATAAAATAGTAGTACTTTTATTTCCTTATACAAAATAAAGGAAGTATTGTGATCGCGAAAAATTTCGGTTTCCAGATTTACGGAAATATACATTTTGACCATCCGTAAATCCATTTTGACCATCCGTAAATCCATTTTGATTAGTTTCGGCGTGACATTCTGTACGTACGTACGTATTTAGGACTGTTGTAACATCTAATTGTGCACCTCCCCTTTTGATTTCGACTGAAAAAACCGAAATTAAAAAAAAAATTGGACTTTTGATTTTTTCTTAACTGCTGTAATAAGCCCTCAATGAGAGCTTTTCAACGATGTTTCATAAGTGGTACTTATTTTCATTGATTCCAGAGTTGTAGCCAAATAAAATGTTAATTAATGAAATATTTGGATCTTAGGGTAAGGCCACATCGGTTTGAATCAGACTTCATCTCCTTTTTTTAAGTTTGTTTTTAATTTTAATATCACGGAGTTCGTTAGAACTTCGTCGGTAAGAGGCAAAGAATTCAACTATCTACATTTACAATTCTAAACGTGAACTCCCTAACAGTGAATTGAAAATGGTGAAAAAAAAAGCGTGAAAACATTATATTTTAGTTAACTTAGATTTGTAAAAAAGAATACTTTCAAAAAATACCTCGAATTTTGTTAGACAACGTCTTTTATTCCATTTGATGAACAGCGGGAGTCGAATATGTAATTTTATTAATTTTTTTTAATGTACCATTACGAATCGAGCCGCTAGAGAGGAGTATTTAAAAGTACTAGATAGCGTACAAAAACTTGATAATGTACTTGAAATAATAAAATTTAAAAGAAAATATACTACAGCTTGTTTAATAGTAAATTCTCTTATGTAAATGAATGTACTGAACATGAAACATTTTTTTTTTAATTCCCGTTACTTCTTTAAAAAAAAAAAAGTATTAGTTTATAAGAGATCATATTAGTTTTATTGTAAAAGGAATAAATGAAACAAATATAAATTCGATTGGCAAAATCGAATTTAACGATAAAAATCGAAGGTTACCCTTAAAAAGTAATAAGTGCAATATTACATCACGGATCCCCGATTCGTAAAAGTCACATTATACGAGTTTTATTCAAAAGGAAAAATACGGTATGAAGCGAATGATATGACTATCAACAGAATATTGGCCGTGAAATTCAATTTGTCTGTTCTAGAAAGGCAATAAATTTTAGTAATAAATTCATAAAATAATAATCAGAAATTCATAAAAAAATAAAAGAATAATCTAACAAAACGCAGTGATATCCAAAAAAATTACAATAAAATTGTAAACCGTACGGTAAGACTCTCGCAGATATCATTTCTTCCGCTCAAAAAATAAAAAAATTTGTAATATAAATAAAACTGTTTTTAATAAAACGATCTGATATCAAAAAAGGTAAGACACTATATTTCTATTATCAAAATCTTTATTAATTTAGAATTTTCTTTTAAAAAAATACATGTTAAATATATGCAATATACAATAATAGATAATAACCAATGTTTAGGCGTTCCATATAATAAGAAGAAAAAGAAAGATTTGTTACAAAACTCTTACCGGCCCGATTTCATTTATATGTATTACATACCACATTTACAGAAATAATACAATCTTATGATTATTCCTTGTTTAATAAATGAAATCTGGCCGAATCTCCCACACCCATCCTTTCAGTACCAACTAAACATCATTCACCATCTTGTTTTTGGTTGGTCTCTCCTTCTACTCTTATCTAGTGTATAACTTTCAACGCTCAATCTAATATTTAAAAGAGTCAGTGTAGGGTGAAGTGGTTATCAAATAATACGTGCACTTCTATCATTTTAATTCTCGAAACAAATAGTAAGTTTAATATTCCTTAAGGAGGACATTTAAACAAGTAGTAGAACATTTACATTTACGTTATTTTAATTTTGTTGTCTTTAACAATTCAATATTTAATATCTTACAATGAAAACTTTTTTTTTTGAATTTAAATGAATTAAAGTATTTATTTAAGTTTGATACTTTGTTATATTTAAATAAATAAATTATTGATTGATTAATAACTAATGAAAAGAAGTAAAGTTTAATAGGAAAATTATTACTATTTTTTTCTTTTTTTTTAATTTAAAATATTAATTACGGGACTGTGTTTAAAAATGATTGAGAATATATTTTTTCGATGTTTGATTCATTCTTGTATTTGTACCGAATTATTAAATTAAAGTAGAGATAGAAATAGTTAAAAATATTTATGAATAATAGAATTATTATTATTATTTACTCGGAAGATTAATAATAAAATTTATGTATGTATTAAGGTACGTTTATATTTTTATTATATTATTTATTTGTTTATAAATTTAAGGACAAAATAATATTGTAAAAAATTCATAGTCTAGTGTATTACAACACACTATTAAAAATAATCTTTATCGTGTAAAAGCAAAGAAAATAAATTGTTAAAAAAATGGAAGGAATGTAGATTACATAAAATATTTGTATTGTAAAACTGAGAAACATTAACTTTGCTACTGTAGAATATTTTTTATGTTCTTCTTTTAAATTTATATACAGAGCGTTTCATAATGTTCTTCGGAGTTTTGAAAATTCATTAACCGAAAACCATTTCACTCATAAGAATAAAACAAGTACTGTAGGAAAAAGTACTTCAAATAGTTTTTTTTTCACATATACTAGGCAGTTAGTAAACCATTTGCTTGGTAGGCGGCGACAGTAGAGAAAATGGCTGCCACGGGAAGCGAGAAGTCGTTTTGTGTGTTAGAATTTCACTTGTCAAAGTCAGTAATTTTTGTGCAACGTGCGTTTCGGTTGAAATTTTATAAGGAGCCACAAAGTGACAATTCAATTCGTGTACGGTATAAACAATTCAGTGAAACCGGTTGTTTGTGCATGCGAAAATCAACCGGTCGTCCATCAACCTCAGAAGTCAATGTCGAACGTGTGCGTGCAAGTTTCATTCGCAGCCCGTCAAAATCGACTGCGGCTGCAGGCAGAGAATTAGGAATTCCGAAAACAACAGTGTGGAGAGTTCTCCGTAAACGTTTATTATGCAAACCGTACCGTCTTCAATTAATCCAGCGTCTTTCTGATGGAGATAAAACACGTAGGCTCGATTTTTGTTTACGATTAGAGGAAAAGATGTTGTTAGATGAAGGTTTCCTAAACAAGCTAATTTTCAGCGATGAAGCTACTTTCCATATTAGCGACAAAGTAAACCGTCATAACGTGCGAGTTTGGGGAACTGAAAACCCACACGCTTATGTGGAACACATTCGGGATTCTCCGAAAGTAAACGTTTTTTGTGCGATCTCTGGTGAGGCAATGTATGGGCCGTTCTTTTTTATGGAAACGACAGTAACCGGCATGATCTACCTAGATATGTTACAATTATGGCTTACGCGTCAGCTACTCAACGACTTCATTTTCCAGCAAGATGCTTGTCCTGCCCGTTTTCATAACGAGGTTCGACAGTACCTTAACACATCATTACCTCGGCGCTGGATAGGACGTGCGTCTGAAGAAGACCAACACATTATACTGTGGCCACCAAGATCACCAGACCTCACGCCATGTGATTTCTTTCTCTGGGGTTACGTGAAAGATAAGGTGTTTATCCCACTGATGCCGCACGATATCGCTGAGCTAAAGGATCGCATAAGCGATGCGATCAACTCTATCGAAAATGACATGTTAAAACGAGTTTGGCAAGAGCTAGACTTTCGTGTTGATGTATGCCGTGTCACCAGAGAAGCACATATTGAACATTTATAGATTTTAGCAAAAACTGTTTGAGTCCCTGCATCGTACAACTTTCATTTAGGTAAGTGAAATACTTTTTTTGTAATGAATTTTTGTAACTCCTAAGAACATTATGAAACGGCCTGTATATCGATGAAACTAATAATATTTTTACTCTCTTCAGAAGATTTTTATTTAAGTCTTAAACTTTATAATAACATTTACCAATTATATTTTTACTTAAATACACGTACTGAAATTTTCATATTTCTTTTAAAAAGTTACATCAAGAAAAAAATCGTTCTTAGTTCTTTTTAACTTTATTGAAAATATTGGCGTATTTCTAACTTTTCGTGGAACAAGTAAAATTTGAAATATTTATTTGATAAAGATGGACCACTGAATGTGAAAATAGGAGGAGAAAAGATTATGGAGGTAGAAGAATTTTGTTATTTGGGAAGTAAAATTACTAAAGATGGACGAAGCAGGAGCGATATAAAATGCCGAATAGCACAAGCTAAACGAGCCTTCAGTAAGAAATATAATTTGTTTACATCAAAAATGAATTTAAATGTCAGGAAAAGATTTTTGAAAGTGTATGTTTGGAGTGTCGCTTTATATGGAAGTGAAACTTGGACAATCGGAGTATCTGAGAAAAAAAGATTAGAAGCTTTTGAAATGTGGTGCTATAGGAGAATGTTAAAAATCAGACTTATAGGCCACATACTAAGGCATCCTGGAATAGTCGCTTTAATATTGGAAGGACAGGTAGAAGGGAGAAATTGTGTAGGCAGGCCACGTTTGGAGTATGTAAAACAAATTGTTGGGGATGTAGGATGTAGAGGGTATACTGAAATGAAACGACTAGCTCTAGATAGGGAATCTTGGAGAGCTGCATCAAACCAGTCAAATGACTGAAGACAAAAAAAAAAAATTTGATAAAGACAATCTAATGAAACACAGTATATTTATATACACATAAACATTCAAAATTAAATTACAATATAACAAAACTATATATAAACTACCGGGTTGATCTAGTGGTAAACTCGTCGTCGTAAATCAGCTGATTTCAAAGTCGAAGTTCTCAGGATCAAGTCCTAACAAAGTTACTTTTATTGGGATTTGAATAATAGATCGTGAATACCGATGTTCTTTGATGGTTGGGTTTCATTTAACCACATGACTCAGGAGTAGTCGACCTGAGTTTGTTCAAGACGACAAATTTACCGGTACAGTTACATTACTAATAAGTCACTAATGACTTAAATCATTGATAAGACTATAAATAAAAGTATTAAAAAGTAACTATATACAATAAAACAGTATATAATTTAAAAAAAAAAAAAAACTATATATCTGCATGAATTTTAAATATCCGGTGGCTTGATATTTTGATACTTGTTTATGCTTTTGATTCTCATCTATAAAATTAGAAACATATCCATCAATCAGCCTTAAATTTAACTATAAATTTTATTCATAATGTTTATTTAAATAACCATTTAGCCAATTAAACTAAATTATATATCTTTCTAAAATAGATAATTTAACAGATAAAACAGAACTGAATGAGAACTTGTCATTGGGATTTGAATACTAGATAGTGGATACCGATGTTCTTTGATTGTTGTGTTTCAATTAACCACACGTCTCAACAGTAGTCGACCTGAGTTTGTTTAAGACGGTTGACTTCGTTGCCTCTTACCGACAAAGATCTAACGAACTCCGTGGTATTAAAATTAAAAAAAAAAGGAGATGAAGTCTGATTCAAACCGATGTGACCTTACCCTGATCAAAATATTTCATTAATTAAAATTTTATTTGGCTATAACTCTGGAACCAATTAAAATAAGTACCACCACTTATAACACATCGTTGAAAAGCTCTCATTGAGGGCTTATTACAGCAGTTAAGAAAAAATCCAAAGTCCAATTTTTTTTTTAATTTCGGTTTTTTCAGTCGAAATCAAAAGGGGAGGTGCACAATTAGATGTTACAACAGTCCTAAATACAAAATTTCAAAATCATACGGCTAATCGTTTTTCAGTTATGCGAAATACGTACGTACGTACAGAACGTCACGCCGAAACTAGTCAAAATGGATTTACGGATGGTCAAAATGTATATTTCCGTAAATCTGGAAACCGAAATTTTTCGCGATCACAATACTTTGTATGAGGAAATAAAAGTACTATTATTTTGTTCATAAAAAAAAAAACGCCGTATGAAACCAACGAGGAGTTAAAAAAATGAGTGGGTGGAGATTAAGGGACAATTTACTTACAGAGAGATCGTGAAAAGAGGCAAATAGTTCATTTTCTTCTTTCTCTAGACAATGGGCACCAACCACAATCTCAGTCCTTCAAGAGATGGGGATATCTTTATCCAGAATGGGAGCATCACATTACTGAACAACGATTTTGCCAAGAGCAGTCATAATATATTGTGCAACGAATTATTTTTTCTTTTACGTAACACCTGACGGGAAACTCAAGAAAACATCCTTAAGGAATATTCATCCGCCATTTCTATTAACCATGAAACATATATAAGTATCCAGTTAAACTATGTAAATCTTATAATTCCACTAGATGACTATATATTTTATTTAGATTATTATTATACAACATATATATTTGTTATTTTTAATACTAGAGTAATAACCATACAGAAAAAGAAAAACCAAAAGGTTATACGTAAGTAATTGCAGTTTTTTAAAACTCTTCATTGAATAATTTCACCCGATATCTTTATTTTTTAGAATGGATGTGATTTTAATGAAAAATTATTTATTACAAACATAACGAGAACCTAGGAAATTGTACTTATAAATAGATGTTTACTAGTTCCATCACTCTAAGAAAATTAATGTTTCTATTACAATTAATAAATTGTGAGTAATTTAAATTCTATTAATTATTGCTCTAAGTTAATCATCCTTTTCAAATTTTTATTTGTTTTTTAATTATAATTTTTTTCAGGTTTGATTTCCCCATTATAGCGATATATGCTGCTGTGGCAGCAATAGCTATAACGGTAAAGTATGCAGATCGGTAAAAAAAGATCTAACAAAATTGGGTTTTTTAGTTTTGTGCCTTAAGAGATTTTTTAATACATAGATTTAAATAGAATTTAAATATTCAGTGAAGAATTCTTTCATTCCAAAATATGTTTTGCTCCTAAGTACAGAAAATCTATTTTTGACAGATGGACGTTAGTGCGTATGTATGTGGCCTGTATTTGGTCTTATAACTCTGGACCCCGTTGACCAATTTCTTGATCTTGGTAGACAGGTACTACCTTTAAAGGGAAAGGATGTATTGAATTTTTGCAAAAACTTGGAAAGGTGGGCTGGTTTGGCCAAAGTAATGTTTAAAATTTTGATTGGGGTACTTTAGCAAAACCCTTTTCTTACAAAAATGTAGAAGGTATGATGTAATATTTTTATTTAGAATTCACTTCTCTCCTAAAAAAGATTCTATTTTTATTTTTTTTTTTTTTTGTTAGCTGTATTTTGATTCAGAAATGTAGTTAATGGGAGTTTCTGCATCTATATTTTCTTCATCAATAGACCTTCAAACCACTCTTAAAAACTTTTGTCCATCGCAATCCAATGGAACGGTCTGCAGTAACAAAACCAAATTTTTTTAAATTTACTTTAATCATAAATCCATCTCTAAGGTATCCATTGCGTTTAAAAAAGTATAAAAGTCCTAATTTTTAAAAATTTTATAGTATCTCTTGAAAAATCATTAACGTAAAATTTAGAAAATTACAACTTTGTATATTTAAGACTACGCCTAGAAGTATCATTATATATTTTTAGCAATTTTAAAATGTTATTTTTTAAACTTACTTCTCCCACTTAGAGATTATTTTCTTAGAAATTAATGCTATGCGAACGCTTTCCCATGAGTATGGGAATCCCGAAAATAAAAAAAAAACAAATTTCGCAATATCAAATTTTTAATCCTCAAAACGTATTTTTTTATACGATAGTGTCACTAAAATAAATTGATGTGGAGGTGAATTAAATTTAAAAGTAATTTTTTTAAGAAATTGAAAAAAAAATTCTTTTAAATTTTGATTTTAATTTATTTAAAATAAATTTTAGTGAATATATTAAAAATTAAAAATATACAAGTGTACAGTTAATATCTCTTCATATCATTATGTGATTGTTGTTATAAGGTTCTGTGATTATTTTATGAAAAAACACTGGATATACCAATATCCTTGGACGTTGTACTACATAATGTCATGTTTGATATTCAATTTTTGTATTTACCGTTGTATTAATTTGTGCTAGTAATGTGTTATACCTCAGGTACCCTGTTGGTACAGTAAAATGAGTGTACTGATAATGTGTGTTGGTAACTGCTCACATTAGCAGCTAGATGTGGGGCAAACGGGTTTTATAAAAAATAAATAAATTGGGGTTGAAACGTGGCGAAAATCAGGGCAAGGGAGGTAGCTTTCATGCCTAGGGTGTACTGGTTCGCTCATACGCAAGAGTGAGTGGTTCGGTGCTCCCCGATGATGGTATGAAGGACCTTCAAGGTGTGAGTCGGTCGCGGGGAAGTTCCCGGCACCTGAAAAGCATGACGGGAGCTAGTAGGTTAGGGACGGGAGTAGTAGCTCTCCAGAGGAGGAATGCGTCGGCTGTCCAGAAGAGAGAGAGAGAGAGAGAGTGTTCCATTGAGGCTGGGGGGACCCCGATGGGTGAGCCCCTTGCAAAAGGGGCCCAGATAGGGAGGTTAGAGACTGCTGCCACGACACTCTGAGGTGACCGTGTTATGTTTGGCGGCGAACACCGATTGCCTTGGGGGTGTTAAAAAAAAGTTAATACCTCTTAACTGTGCCTTTGTATTAACGTTTTATTCAAATTTATGTTTCGTTAATTTAATTTAAGTGTGCCGTATGACCTTCAAAAAAAGGTTCAAGGTGACTACATATTCCAATCCAATATTTTATACTCTTTTCATTGGTCGGGTCAAAATAGGGCATACCATTTGAAAAAATAATATTCACCTTGAAATAAATTCTAGGTCAAATTGAAGGTAACCATGAGATGTCCTTCAGTCTGAGTAACTTTGGTTTTGGTAACTTTTTATATTGTGCGTAGTTTACGAGAAAATCGCCTGGCACGATTAAAATGAAACGCTCTCTGTAATAAACTATAATTTTATATATATTTTTTCAAATTTTATAGCTTTAAATTTTTTAAATTATATTATAAAAAAGAGTATTGCTCTTAAACAAATTTTTACAACTTTGACTTACTTTGGAATTTGTTTTTACAAAAACATAGATTAAAAGATATTTAGCTATGCTCTACTTATTCAATTCAAAGCTCAAACTTTAACTGGGTTGTATTAATGAATTGCACAACTTTATCGGCGTAGCCGAGAAAGTTATGCAATTCATTGCCGACTTTTTTATCATTTAAATTTTTTAATTATCTCAAAAATACTCCTTTTTGTAAAGTTAAAATTGTACGTTTATTTCACCTAATATTATCAATGTAATTAAATTTTTGTTTATTGTATTTATGCCAATAGAAATGTTACTTATATAAGAAATTTTAGGGCGTTAATTTTGTTTTTAATTAATTCTAAATAAAAATCCGTTCTTAAAAAGAAAAGATCTCTGCGAAAGTAATCTCTGGAGATTATATAAAAAGAAACAAGTAACAGAAGGAAAAATGAATAATTTTTAACAAATAATTAATTAGTTCTGCTACTAAATTCCAATTTTTTAAATCATTTATATATTTTTATATATTATTTATGTGTATATAATCGTTTTGTTTGTTGTAATATGTTGCTTTTTCATCAATTTTAATCGAACTAATATCAGGTTTTTCTTTATTTATCAGTGTAAATAATTAAGCATGTAATTTATTATAATCATACTTTGTTGCAGTTTCTTTTCTTTATTAATCTGTTACTATATAAATGTATTTGGTAATTTAGACCTTCATTTATTCTTTAAGATACTTTGTTCTAAGGGTTTTTACGAAAATGTTATAGGAACAAAAAAGAATAAATTTAATTTCTCATTTAATTAATAACATTTTAATTAAGACGATAATTTCAGAACAAGAAACTGGATGATAATTTTATTTAAAACTGTTCTCTAGATTCGCCAATTCATCTTATCTGGTTTCAATGTAACACAAAAATTAAATTCGTAATTTTGCTATAAAATAATACATTTACTTCCAAATCCTTTAAACTGAAGTACGAGTAGAAAATGAATAAAGCTGAATAATTAGTTACGTTACGTAGTAACAACTTGAATTAAATAAGAGGATTTCAAACATATTCTTGTTCTCAAGTGTAACAAGTTTCTTTATTTCCGTGTGTTCAACAAAAATTTTGTTGTTATAAGAAAAATTTAACTTTAGCCTTAGCTATCATTTATGAAGAAAGTTCATAACAAAGAATAACTTACTGTTCGTTTTTCTATTGTTATAATCATTAGTTTTAACTTTATATATATATATATATATATATATATATATATATACGAGGTGCGACAATACAGTAATGAGACTGATTTTTCTTTGCAAGATGTGGCAACCTTTCAGCTTGCGTAGGCATACCATCTTTGACCTTGGTCTATAAGCTACTTCTAGTCCAAGCGGCACATTGATGGGAACTGCTCAGTCGTGAGTTGTGCTGTAATAAGTGAACACGTGTTTGTGTCCCTCGTCACAGCTTTTTGGACATCTTGTGTTGTTTGAAAATGGTGTCCCTTGACCGCCATTTTGACTCTTGGTAATAGAAAAAAGTCGCACGGAGCGATATCTGGTGAATAAGGTGGCTGTGGTGGTACTGAAATTTGTTTTGAGGTTAAAAATTGCTGTACTGATAGAGCAGTATGAGATGGCGCATTATCGTGATGGAGAATCCAATTATCAGCAATGTTGGCACGGACACGAAGAACTGTTTTCGAAGTCTTTCTAAAATTTCTTTGTAGAAATATCGGTTGTCCAGGAGGCACCCACACTCTTTATGAACAATTCCCTTGGAATCGAAGAAGCACACAAGCATGCATTTCACTTTTGACTTTGACATGCAAGCTTTTTTTGGTCTGGGTGATCCCTTTGAGCACCATTGCAAACTTTGGCGTTTTGTCTCTGGATCGTATTGAAACACCAACCTTCATCACCAGTGATAACACGGCTCAACAAATTTGGATTGATTTCCGTTTGCTCTAACAGATCGACTGCCACATTTTTCCGTGTTTCTCGCTGTTGTTGTGTGAGATTTTTGGGAAACATTTCTGCACAAATCTTTCTCATACCAAGATCTTCAGTTAATATTAGACGAACCGTTTCTCGATCGATGTTGAGTTCTTTTGCAATCATTTTCACGGATAATCTTCGATCAGATCGTACGATTTCACGCACTCTGGTCAACTTGACATCTGTCCGTGAGGTTGATGGTCGTCCACTGTGGTCTTCATCTTCAACATTCGTTCTGCCTTCACTAAAAATTTTATGCCACCGAAAAACTTAAGCTCTTGACATAAGCCTTCAAAAGCCTTCTGAAGCTTACTATAATTTGTCGTCGCGTTTTCACCCGATTTAACGCAAAAAGAAATGGCATACCGTTGCGCAATATTTTGCGGTTTTATTTCTATGACGAGAGACACAAACACGTGTTCACTTATTACAGTACAACTCACGACTGAGCAGTTGCATCAATGTGCCGCTTGGACTAGAAGTAGCTTATAGACCAAGGTCAAAGATGGTGTGCCTACGCAAGATGTGTTTGCCACATCTTGCAAAGAAAAATCAGTCTCATTATTTTATTGTTGCACCTCGTATATATATATATATATATATTTGATTAGAAAGGATGCTAGTTTATTAAATACAGGAAACGAATTGAAAAGTACATCTATGTCAGTGGTGCAATTTTCGAACATTTATTATAAATTAATACAGTGCAAACCAGTGTGTTTTTTTTAAAAAGCAACGTAAAATTATTTTAATTTTTCAAAGCTCTAAATTAATTGTACTAAAAACAGCTGTTTTTAATTTTTACAAATTCATATAATTTATGGTATCTGTTATGAAGATTTTTCTGTTTTGTTTTTAATAATAGAAATTGATTTTTTATTTTCAAAAAATAAGAAATTAATTTATTTAATTTAAATGACGTAATAAAGTTGATTTTATTGCATTACTTATCTCAGAATTAAATTCTCTACAAATTTTGATAATAAAATTTACGGAGTTATTGGTTATTTAACAACGTTATTGAACTTCAAACCTAAAAAAACGTGTTTTTGTCACCAAATTTTTCTGTTTTGAATTACTTATCATGAGTTCTGAGACCTATTTCATTCGAGTTTTCAGATTAAAAACAAAAGAAACAATCAGATTTATATACCTTATAGAAAGTCTTAAAAATTTCAGTATAACCTTATCTTTGAGGGGGGGGTACTGAAATCCTGGCGAAATTTTTCGCTTACTGTAACTCGATAACAAAGCGTTTTCAGACGTATGTTTGAATTAACTTTTTTCCTTAATTTCAACTCAAAAATCAGTTTCCATATTATTTCTCATTCCTACGTTCACTATTTCCTTTAATAAATAAATGTTGACTTAATAAATGTTTACTATTGACAAATGAATTTTATGTGCTCGCCCCCAATATTATGAAATATTTATTTTGTTTTTTGAACTGGACATTACAATTCAACATTTTTTTTACTGTATAAAGTGTATTATTTAAGTAAAACATATAAATTAAATAATAAATTAATTAAAAATGATTTTACTACTTCTTTGAGAAATAAATAAATTATATTTTATTAAAATAATTAGGATATATTCTAGTTCAAACCACAGTAACGGATGCTAAAACTAAGTTGAATTGTCTGTTTGGATTTCAATAATTTTATGAACTGAGATAATATTGTTATTTATTAACCGCAGAGAGAGGAATATTATTTGGCTTGTAAGTAATGGTAAATTTCAAATCAGTAAATTTTAGGCAAATATAACTCCTCTTCCGAGGAGTCAAATATCGGTGGATGAATAAATAACGTCTTTTGTAACAAATATTAACATTTTAAAATGATAATATTAATAATAAATAGCAATAAACGATAAACTGTAACAAAAACGTCCGATGCAGTTATTCATTCATTTTAGTAATTATTCATTCGTTTGTTACATTGGTGGTTTCATGAAATACCCATAAAAAAATTGTTTTAACGACTAAGTAAATAAATAAAAAAACTGGAAAAGTATAGATGATTTTCTGGTAATTAATAAGAAAGAAGTAAAGAGTTTGAGCCAAAAAAACCAGAATATATATTTTTTAGAGGGAGGGAAAAGGTTTAAGAAATTTTTTTTTAATATTGACATATAGGTTAAGCTTAACAAATTTTCTTTAGCAAATTTTACTCTAAATCTTACATATACATTCAATAAAGCCTAAAATAAAAAATAAAAAAAATTTAAAAAACGTTTCTGCATTTTAGGTCTGCAGTCCACAATTTAAAAAAACTCTAGACATTTCTTGATAGCTCTGTATACAAAATGAAGTATAAACTTTCAAAAAAAAATTGAAAAATATTTTTATCGAAGGGAGGTAGTTAAAAATAACAAAAAAATAATCATTTTTAAGAGGTGGTGGTTGATTTTAAAAAAACATTGGATTATTAATGTATACGTTGTAGGTAACAAATTTACTTTATTATAGTTTTCTCTAAAATTCCTCTGGTTTTTTCGCGATATCCTCTACCCAATTAACGAATTTTAAAACGAAAATGAGTATGATCAATGCACCGTATAGAAATAGTTGAGCCAAATTTGAAGAAAATCGGTTTAATGAATCGAGAAATGGAAGGTCAAAAGCAGTGCGACACATACGTACATGCGTATGCACATACATACACACACTTGTTTTCTTGATGTAGATGTACAGGTTGGTCTCTAAAACGTAATGATTTGTAAAAGCCGAAACCCCATTTTTGATACGATCACCGTAGTTTTCCCTTATGCTAACTATATTCGCCGTGAAAGAAAAAGGTGTTACTTTTATTACTGATGCTTTTATTTTATAATAAAATACTTTTATTTTTCCTGACGATACTGAAATTCTTGCTCTCCAAGAAAATCCGTCTACTGCGTCTCGTTTTATTCAAGATTACTCTCCTCGAATCGAGGCTTAGATGTTGGAAAATAGAAATAAATTAAACAAAATCAAAGCACGTCTCGTTCACCTTTCGTAAGGAACACTGTGCTCTAGTTTCTATCTTCAATGTTCCGATTCCGAGATCTCAAGACAATATTTGGGTTAAAATAAATATATTTGGGTTTTAATCGTGATCAGCGACTTGTGATGGGCAAAACATATCACTTCTAAGCGGAAACGGTTGGATCTCAAGTTTATACACATGTACTCTGGCTGATAGGACATAGATCTCGGCTTTCAGCTGAAAGTAAATTATTGATTTATAAATCCGTTTTGCAGCCTGTTTGTACTTACGGACTTGAATTGTGGGGTACAGCGTGCAACTCCAGTATTGACATACGCTTCCAAACAAAAACACTCAACATACCCTGGTACATAAGGAATAGCCTTATATATAATGATCTTAAGTTGCGAACCGTTCCGCAGGAAATCTGTCTGTTCAGGCTACGATCAAAATCATTTGGATCGGCACTCGAATTATTTGGCGGTTAATTTATTAGATAACACGATCAGTGATTTTTCAAGATTGCTGAGGAACAATATTCTTGGTTTGCCTTATCGTTTCAATTGGGTGACTTTATGGTTTGACCGTACGTACTGTTCTTCTACTTCATTATTAAGTCACAAGCCGCTGGGTATGTGGCAACTTAATGTTAGTTCAAATACGTCTCATTTAATTATTGTTCGATTATCTTGCTGAACAGATTGCAAAGTTGCTGTGTCTTTATAATTAGAAAAAAAACTTTTATTACATACTTTTATTAAAATACGTAACTTTAAATAAATATGTTTTGTTTCTCTTATAACTGATAAACAATTTCATAAATTGAAAAAGAAGTTAAAAATGATTTATTGTACATCTGGTTTTCTAATTAAAAATTATAACGTTTTACAATCTTCAGTATCAGTCATCGTGTACCTCATCATAAATTATTTTAATCGTATTATATATTAATCAGATTATTATAAATTATTTTTTTACTCTGGATAATACTAATTACAATGGGGTTTAAATCCAAAAGTGTAAAATTAATGCAGTAAGCTACACACATGGATTAACCATTCAAAATATGAGATGAATTAATGCATTTAATTGAGATAATTAGTGGATTAAGTTACTTATAATGACATTTAAACATCAACCTGTGATTATAAGTATGTGTGTGTTTCTTTTTTTTTTTTTTTTTTTTTTTGCTAATACAAACAGGTTAATACTTAATTTGTCAAACAAAATATAATAAATAAAAGACGTTCATATTTAAGTTCTTCCGTACGTTTTTTGAACAAATCAGTTTCAATAAACAGTTATGTATAAATTATTATGTTCAATTCTTCTTTCATAACCTAACCTTGAATAAAGCTTACCGTTTTGACTATGAATAAATTCGTATGTTTGCATGTATGTATATATTTACATGAAAATTGATTTCATGTAAATTAACGGTCAATTTTAACAAAACTTTCAGGAAGAAATATTTTTAACTAAAAATGAAATGTAAGCTACGGTTTACCATAAAATATTTACTGGAGTTGATATTACTGCTTTTACAATTTTATTACTTTTTTCTTTTAAAGTGACTCAGGATGTATTTTATTCGGTTTAATTATTACGTAAAATTCGATTTAAGAAATAAGATAGGTAAAAATTTTCATTATTATTTTACGAAGACGATTTTTTTAATTTTAATATGTCACCTCTGTTTAATAAAATAGCACTTCATAAAATTAGTAATTAGATAGGGTTGTCGTGGTTTATTTTAGCAATGGTTTTTGTGAAAAAATATACAGATATACCAAATTTGAAGTCATTTTGAAAACTTTTAACAAAAAAGTTGGACCACATTCTAAATGTAAATAACTATCGCAAATAAAATGAATTTTTTTATGTCGTTGGTTGAATATTTTCTTTTTTAAACAGTTATTTTTAATATTTGGAATGATACCGTGTAAAACAAAAATTGATTTCACCGTTAATGTATATATGTATATATATATATATATATATATATATATATATATATATATATATATATATATTTATTCATTACTGAAAAGTCGATTTTTTTAAATTTACTTATAAATGAATATTCTTAGAAAAAGATTTCTTAAAATTTATTCCCCACCTCTAAAAAATTATTTTCTGTTTTTTTGGATCTAACACTTTAATTTTTATTATTAAATTTGTTTTTTTTTTTTTTTTCAACAGTTACTTTTTTTCAAGAGCTATATTAAAATTAAAGTAGCTTTGACACCTATATTATATTCAAGACTTAAAATGAGAAGCAACTGTTTTCATTACTTTCATAAAAGTTATACTTTATTTTTTCAATTTTTTGTAATTTATACGAGTACTTTTAAACAATATTCCTTAAAATTATTTTTTAAATTACTTATAAAAACGTCAGTAGTACTTAAAGAACGTGTTTGCTATGGAAATTTGTGCAAAGTATTGACTGGTGTACTTAGGAAAGCCATGCAGTACTTTGTCAGCATTTTACTCATAGTTTTAACATAGAAAAAAAACAATGAACAGATTGGAACCTTGAATATTTACATATAAATCAAAACTGAACAAACAAAACATAAATTGATATAAAAAGAAAAAAAGCTTATTACTAAGGAAAAATATTTCCTCAAATCTGAAGAAATCGAGTAGGTAGGATTTGTTCCTTTTGGATCATATTTGATCTTTGGCCCCATGTAATTCGCATTTTGGTAATTGTACTGACCTTGAAGCGAAAGAACGAAACGAACCTCTTTATGGCGGGTGGTAAATTGCAACGAATATACGATACCTTTCATCTTCTCAATTCCCCCCGATGGAGAACACTCGCCTCGTATCGTGTCTGGTCGCTACAACACCCCTTCCGTTCCTAGCCATGAGTGGCTTAATCGGAGGATATTTTGCCCTCAAACGTATCACATTCCATAATCATCAGTCTGGGCTCGAGAAATGCCACCGATGCAGATGCCTCGAGAGACATCTACAGCGGTAAATTCCTCACTAGTCAAGTTTGCATTCAAAAAAGACATCAGACACCTAACTGTACCACGTAGCCCTCAGAAACTAAGCTAAAAGCCTACACGCAGAAAATCAAAAACCCCGCGCCTAACTCTACAAATTCGATCACACCTAAACCGAATGTACCCGCTTTACAAACGATTGGAAATAATATTTATGCCACGACAGCACATCAGTCCAGCCGATACCTTTCATCAGCAGGAATGCCAACCGTTGCGACCGCGTATATATTTACCGTCGGCGATTGGAGGAACTTATTGTTTGTCACGATATTGCACCATGCGCCGCGATAAAATTTAGTGGAAGTGAGGAATTGAGGAGGAAGGGATCGTGAAAAAAAACGAAGCGTAAACGAATTTTTGCAATCATGAATAGAGCTTTGTTGTTTTTTATCGCTTCAGATATATAAATTGTTCGTTTTAAATAATCTTAAAGAATATTGTTTTTAAAGTATTGAAAAAATAAAGTATAACTTTTGTGAAAGTAATGAAAAATTTACTTCTCATTTTAGGCCCGAGTATAGCTGCCAAAGCTAATTTAATTTTTAATATAGCTCTTTAAGCGTTGAAAAAAAAAGAAGAGAATATATATATATATATATATATATATATATATATATGGTGGTGGAGAATAAATTTATAAAAATGTTTTTCTAAAATTATTCATTTATAAGTAAAGTTTAAAAAATCTGTTTAAGTAAAATTTTCTTTAACTCTTACACTCTCAAGGCTAAAATAAGAAAAAGGGAATTTAAAAAACCTATTTTCATTTTAGATAAAGATTTATAATTTTAAAAAAATTGTAGACCTTTCTTGATAGGTATCTCTTGATATATGAGATATATATATATATATATAACGTATAAAAATTCAAGAAATCTTTGAAAAATATTTAAACCAAAGGGAGATGTGGCATAAAAAAATGATATATTTCAATTTTAAGAGGTGAGGATTGATTTTCTGAAAAAACATTTTTGGATTATTTATATCTGCATTGTATGTAACAAATCTTCTTTAATAAAGTTTACTCTAAAAAGCCTGGGAAGAAAATCGAAATTGGTTTTTTCGTTATATTACCAACACCCCCCTTAACGAATTTTGAAAAAGGTATAATCAATGCCACATGTATAGAAATATTTGAGCCAAATTTGAAGGAAATCTGTTGGGTCAACAGATTTCCAATCTGTTGGGTCAATCGAGGGATATAATGCCAAATACAGGGCGATTTTCGTACGTACATACGCATGCATATACATATGTTTTTGTTGGTCTAAATAACTAGTTGGTCCCTAAAATGTAAAGATTTACAATAAACTCGTTACCCCATTGTTGACATAATCACCATACTTTCTTCTTCAATATTTGTAGACGCGTAAGTTAAAAGAACAGCTGGTCCTTTTTCAGGTTCAATATAAGGGAGAGAATTATTCTTGAGATAAATTTCTGAATTTTAAAAAAATAAAATCTTTTAGTGGAATAAATTAGGTCTTAATGTAATTTTTACAAGGATAATTTTATTCATAACATCCACACGTAATAAAGTGGTGGATGATCGACATTTTTTTATAAAAAAAAAAATGTAATTTCTTAAGAATTGGTTTGACTGTTTAAATTAAATAACAAAATATTATTCTTATTGTTAAACTCTGACGTTACAAAATTACCATTATCTTTTTATAACTTGCTATTTTTTATACTTTTGTAATATTCTTAAATAAATATTATATTTTTATCGTAAAATATAATTTTTTAAAATTCGTTTTCATTCAATCATAAAATATTTCTGAAAAAGGAGATTTCTTCAGGATTTCTATTAAATTTAATTTTCTGCTACATTTAAGTGTTAAATACAGAAATTTCAAATACTACTTCATTCTTATATCAGAGGATAAAATTAAATTGTCTTTCTACGCCATTTTACTCACGAAATCTTTCCTAATTATATCGTTTTATATATAGGTTACGAAATTAAGCCCATCAAACGCAAATTTGTTATCTCTTTGTGAAAGTATTTCCTTTTATACAGTATCAGAAACCAGAAATTTTCTTTGTTCAGTTTTCAGTTATTTTCCTATAGTCTTTTGTATAAATTACATCTGGATTTCAGTCATCTTAAGGGAGATAATATTACAGTTTTGTAACTTTATATCGCGTGTAGTAATTACTTTAGTAAAATAACTGAAAGGAATAATTATGTTTTCTGGAATGAATAAACATTTAACGATTGCAAATAGCTGCTTTTATATTATATATAACACATTTCAATTCCTTTTTACTTTTACCCCAGAAAAATTTTAATCTACATATTTAAAAGTCATGGTTAGGGAAATCCAATTAATAACAACGTAACCATACCTGATTGTGTCAGTTGTACAAGATTATGAGGTTGATGAGGCGGACGTTTTAGTCCGATATTTAATTTTTTTTTAATTTGTATTAATCACTTTATATTTTCTACGTGTGTTTCTTGCTCATAAAACTAAGGTTTTTTTAATGTTAGTTATATTGTTTTATGTTCGTGGAAATACGACTATTAAAGATGTAACGACATTTTTTTTATAAGCCTAATAATTATTTAAAAAAATAAAAAACCTTTTAATTTTTTAAGAAAAAAAAAAATTAGATTTAATCATGTTAAACAATCTCGTTAAAGGTTCATAAATAATTCCGCAGATAATTTTTGTTGTCGGTTTTGAATTATGAATTATTTTCAAGTTATTTTGTATGTATTTAGTACCTTCATTTACTCACTCTTCATAGCAGTGTTGGAACTTGGATACCGGAATATCCTTCAAATGGTCTGTTACATTTTTTTTTAATGTTTTCTACTGTTCCAAAATGTTGTGAATTGAATTTTCTTTACGTTTTGACGTATGAGGAGTTCGAAATTCCCTCATATAATATAATTTCCTCATATATATATATATATATATAAATATATATATATATTTTAGTTTTAATTAAAAAAATTATACCTTTCTTAATTTTCTCATGTAATTTATGTTTTGTATATTTCTTGCGCAAAGAATCATGCAAAATTATTATGCAAAATAAAATAAAGAAAAATCAGTCTTGTTGTGCAGAACTGTGCCAGAATTTTTTATTTTGCTTTTTTATTGAGTTATTGAAAATTATTTAAACCTAGTAAAAATATGTTCTACATTTAATACTTAAAAAAAAGTATGAAAGTTTATCAAGAAATATGTATGAACTTTTCTAATTTAGATTTTCAATTTCATTTTCTTTTTTGAGATTTTCATTTTTTTTTTTTAGATTTTAATTTTCAGTTTTCTAATTTAGAATTAAGAAATATAATGTTATAATTTTTTGAATACTGTTTGTAGGTGTTAGAAATTACACAAAATTTATTAAAAAAAAATATATATATATATATATACATATAAAACAAGTACGAATCTTTTTTGAGAATTTACATTTAACATTTTTAAAAATGATCAAGTTTTAGAAAAGATACAAAAATACCTTTTGCATTTTTGTTAAAGCGTTATGATGTTTATTTTAATGCTTAGACTGTTAATGTATACATTTGATTTTTAGTACAATATTTTTAATTGTTCCTTTTATCAAAATGAAAGGAATTACATTAATGTTCAGTTTTTAGCCTAAGTATTCTAAAAAGTGTTTCGTTTTATGGTAAATTAGAATATTTTGCAATATTTATTTTAAAGATGATTGAATACATCGTTTTCTATTTACAGTAAAAATGGATTGTTTGTTGTTTCCTTTAAAATAAATCTGTCAGATATCGATGTTTTAGTCTGTAAAATAAAACATAGCAAAAGAGAATATTTAGTATTTTACTTTATACTATTGTATAAAGAGAAAGAGAGTTTTTGTTTATTGGGGATAAACAAAAACATACTCGATAAATCGCAACCAAATGTTTACTTGTTTCTTGGCATAACTGAAAAGGTTTTTTAGATATATTTAAATTTCGAAAAATCTCGAGAAAAAAGTGTATTTATTCGTATGTAGAATGGAGATTTGTCGGTTGAAGGACAAACTTTAATGAACTGTGAGTCTCTATCTCTGTTGAGCTGGGTTTGAACTGAATTATTCGAATCAATCGAATGATTGATATAATATTACAAAAATAATAGAATTAAATTTACGTTAGATAAAAAAGTATTTAATAAATTTAAAAATATTTCTGTTTAATAATAATGGGCTCCTCGGGGGGACTGTGTGTGAGGCTAGAGTGCTGAGGTATGCTAGCACCTCATGGGAGGCTATACCAATCGTTACAATCAATTGGTAACAAACAAGGTACACCTGGGGCGCTGTTTTTTGGAGGTTCAACAGGGTATTCTTATAATATCTCTGCAAACTGATGCAGACTTAAAAGATCTTCTGAAAATCGCCCGATTTTTCAAAATTCAAACGGGGTATTTATTAGTATGTTGAAGGCTAACTTTTGTATGAATCAGGTACACTGTAGTAGTATATGTCCACATACTGCATCAGTTCGATCTTTGACCACCTGACAACCAAATTGAGGCAGAACCTCAACGTATGTTTTCCAAAATTACTTCCTCTTTGTAGTTAAATTTTCACGCTGAAAGAGTGCTCATTCACTGCAAAATACATAGTAAAACACGGGTTTGAGATGACCCTAAAAATTAAAACAAAGACAAATAAATTTTGTCAAGTGGTCAAAGGTCAAAGTAATGCTGTATGTGGACGTATTTTTTCCCGGTTTTTTCGATACATTAAATTTATCGGCTTCTCTCAGTGATGAGTGTGTGTTTTCGTTAAATTTACATGTTAAAACAGTTGATTTACTGAAAAATTCATAAGTGAAACACCATGATTAATTTATGATGATGATGATGATGATGATGTAGGTCATCATTACGTTCAGAGAAAGCGGGCATTGTGGATTTTAACTTTTTATAGTTGTGATAGCTAATTATTGACAGCTGATGTTATTTTATTTATATTATACACAAGAAACGGGATTTCTCAGACATATCTTTCTTTAAATAAAAAAAAAGTGCTCGAAAACGGTGAGTCCTTGGCCAATTCTGATGCGATTTTGAAAGGCTTAATTGTAAGGGGTACTTAGCTATCACCCGGAACGATAGGTTCTAGTCCCATGCGTCTAGCGGCCACCGTTTTTGAGATACTAGCACGAGCGAAATTCGCATATGTCAATTCACCTCAAACCCACTTTTCACTATGAATTTCTCAATAAATGTACTCGTTCATCTTGTAAATCTAAGAAAAACTATGATGAGGTTCTGCATCAATAGTCATCATTACTTTCAGCGAAAACGGGGTGAAAACATCTGATTCTTTATTGTATATGTTCCTTCAGTTTTGCGAGACTAAAATAATTCCACATAAAGCCGCAAAATACAGTAAATTTATCGATCAAACAGGTTCTACATCACAATTCATAGTTTGTTATAAATGTATTTTAATAGGATTAACATATTATAGTCTGTTTATGACGTCAGGATAATAGCAGCTGTCAATCATTCATAATTAGTTGTTTTTTTATATATTGGTTTAGGTAGTTATTACTATAGCATTGATCTTTAATCTCTACTGTATGTAAATTACAGTTTTTCTACGGATGCGAAGTAGCATATTAATAAATTCATAGTAAAACATATGTTTTAACTGCAAACACCGTGATTAATTTATGATGATGTAAGTCATCATTACTTTAAGCGAAAGCGGGTATTGTGGCTTTTTAATTTTTTATAGTTGTGATAGCCAATTATTGACAGCTGATGTTATTTTATTTATATTTTACATAAGAAACGCGATATATTAGTAATTGTATGACAAGTGAGCGGTTGGGAGCCGGTGGTGTATGGCACCGCGCTTCGTGCGCTCACGCTGTTACTTAAGCTCTAGGAGCTATTTAGGACACTGGTCGCTAAATTGTTTCGAGGCTTAATAGCCGTTTGTAGCACACACATTCGGTCTTGTGCTTAAGGGCGACTGAAAGGGGTGGTGGCGGGAGAAATGCCAAGCAAACCAATAAAAAACGGGATTTCTCAGACATATCATTCATTAAACAAAAAAAAAGCGTATCACGAAAATGGTGCGTCCTAGGCCATTTTAACGCAATTTTTAAAGGCTTAAACGACTTTGCAATCACTCAAAACGATAGGTCCTAGTCCCATGTGTCTATCGGCCCCCGTTCTCGAGATACTAACGCGATCGAAATTCGCATATGTCAATTCACCTCTAACTTACTTTTCAATAGAAGTTTTTCATTTTTCAAATGTTTTCAATAGATTACTCCTTCATCTTGTAAATTTAAGAAAACCTATGATGAGGTTCTGCATCAATCGATCATCATTACTTTCAGCAAAAATGGAGTGCAAACATAGTTTTTCAGTGATTCTTTATTGTATTATAACATACTATACACTGTCAGGGGATTCCCCATAGCAGCTGTCAATCATTCATTAAATTATTTTACAGATATCTTGTAAAAGAAAACTTGTAATTCAATAAACGATAATCTGATATTTCTGGAAATTATATAAAAGGAAAGCGAGGTGTAATATAGATTGGGATAAAATGTAGGACATTTTAGAATAATTATAAAATTATAGGATAATCGTAATGATATTAAAAAAAGTAACCGCAAAGAAATAATGATATAATAAAAAAAATGAAACCGCAGTTATTACGATAAAAGTACTATACGGTGAAATTAAATGTTATGGAACTAAAGAGTGGGTGATATTTCATACAAGTACAAACGAGTGAAAAAAGTACTTGAACAGTGCTTACAATTTTTAATAAAACATTTTGCTTAATAATGTAGGATATTATACCATAACCTTAATGATTTACTTAATAATGTAGGATATTATACCACAACCTTAATGATGATGATGATGTTGAATATTCATTCATTCATTCATTTGGTTTTGCTTATATGAAAAATTATAAGTGTTTCTCTGAAAAATCTAGCCGTCATGTTTTATTTATTTAGCACTTAGTTATTATCGCACATAGTTATATTCAATTTTTGGACGACCATAAACTTTTATATAACACATTTCATAAAAACTGGAAATAACTGGATGAAGAGAAGAGATTTTTCCCTTATAGAAAATTTAGTTTACGGTGATTTCTTTCGTAATTAGAAAAAGAAAAATATTGTAGTAGTATATATCACAATAAATAAAGAAATTGTTTTAGAAAGAATGAATAAAACAGAATACTCTTTTCTTCCTTGATTTTTTTTTCATCAGCCCTAGGTTAAAACGTATAAGGTTTAATCGTTTGTTCATTATAATTCACTCCCCATCTTTTACATGTCATTTTTATTTTTAATGGATTTATTAAGTTCATCATCGTCTATGCTGAATATATTTCTATCCTTACATATCTATCCCTCGAAGTTCTATTTTTTGCTATTTTATTTCTAATATATATATATATATATATATATATTAGAATGATATACACAAACACACACACACACACACACACACACACACACACAGAGAGAGAGAGAGAGAGAGAGATTTCTTATCCGTACGTACCAAACAAATGTTGGTGAATACTTTTTATTTTAAATATCTTCTATTTAAGAATAGAAAATTAAAATTTATAAAAAAGCAGATGACAAAGTTGATATACTTTCCTGGCGTTGGTTATTTATTATGATGTAGTGAAAAATAATGATACATGAAAAACGTATAAAAAATTTAAAAAAATCGATTATTTTACTCTTTTGTACTCCCCACCACATAATCACCGCCCAAGAAATATTTTTTTGATTTGTAAACGTTTGCAATTTAAAATCGAAAAACTAAAAGAAATTCCATTGAAGATGTACAGACAGTAAAAAATTACCTAAGAATCCTCTTTTTGAGAGTGGGGGTGAATTATGATGAAATTTTATTATAATATTATTATTAAAAGTTTAAATAACTAAAATAGTTTTAGAAAATTTAAAAAATCATCTTGTCACAGGAGAGGTAACGTGAATAAGCAAAACGATCAATATTGGAGCGATAATATTCCCAGACCGATGTAAAAAGCTCATAAACAGCACCCTCAGAAAGTGAACATTTGGGTGATAATCATCGGTCATTGTATTGCAGGGTCTTTTATTTTAGACGAAAATCTTACAGGAGATGGTTAATGCAACTTGTTAGCCGATAGGATATTACCAAATATAAAAAACAATGTTGGACAAAAATTAAATAATAACGTATAGTTTCAGCAAGAAACAACCTCATTATTATCTAAGGGCACGGCAAATTTTAAATGAACAATTTCCAAATCACTGGATAGGTCGTAAAGGAGCCACAGAATGGCTTGCTAAGTCCTCGAACTTGTTTTCTCTGGTTTACTTTTTTTGAGGGTTCCTGAAACATAATGTTTACAAAAAAAAAACTGCAGACACTGACGAATCGAAAAGAAGAATAATTGAATCCGCTGGTATACCACCAGACATAATACAACATATTAAATGCAGACACGATAAAGCTGTAGAGGAATGGAATTTGAACGTTTATTGTAAAATGGTATGCTTTTAAAATTTACTTCATTAGTAATTTACGATCAAAAATATTTATTTAAATTTTTATCATAAAAAAGGATAGTGAATGGGTTTGTTTGTTTATTTATCGTACGTGCTCACATTTTTATTTCAACTGCTACTAGCGCAGAGCGGACCAGTGGTGATGCGCCGGGCGTCTACACACGGTGACTCTTTCGACTCTCTCCAGCTAGAAGCACTCCGTTGTCAATTAATTTACAGATTAATTTAATTTAATTTCTAAGCGTAGATTATTTTTATTTATATTTTATATCTGTATTTTCATTTACTTATTATTATTTATTAATTTTATTTATTTAATTTTATTAATATAAGAAAGGGATTATTAGTTAACATTTAGCAGTAAAAAAAAAGGTATTATTATTTAGCGGGAGAGAGGCGTTGGCGCGTGTCTGGCCGGCGCACACGTGTTCCTTCCGCTGTACGTCAATTGCAGCTGCTGGACTGGCAACTAACATACCCTCACAGAAACACACACGACTAAACGAACAAGCCGGCGTTCTCAAGACCCCCTCGTTCCTAGTGTCCCTTGTTATCAATATCGTTGACGTTAAACATTATATTTCTATTATAAACTATTAAATTCCTAATCTACACACTCCTTAAGCCAATTTTAAAAGTATAAATACCAAATTGTGCAGAAAAATATTCTCTAAACACTAATATTTCTTTTCTTAATATATGTCTGTAAAATAATTAATATTCTCACAAACATGAGGACACGAATGCGTCGAGAGTCTAAGGGGCAGAGCTCCCTGGCTAGACGGTCGGGCGAGCGAAGCGAGATCTGAAAGGCTACAAAAGTAAATAATATCAGTTGATATAGCCGTTTAATTTGTTGTCGCGTTGTTAATTATTATTTATTGTTTATTATTATCATTATTATTTCACTGTTTAAAGTTCTTTAATGTGTATACATTATAAATGAAAAATGCGGTAAAATTGTTCATGCTGGGCGTTTTATCTCGTTTAATTTTTAACTTGATTTTTCGGTCATTACTCCTTTGAATGCTTATACTCGATAACGAAAGTTTAACAGAAAAATGGGTTTCACCATTGTTTTTCTTGTAAAATTTTAAATCGAAATCATGTTTCATATGTCCACCTTCCAATTAAAAAAAATCTGATGTGGACACAATATGACTTCCTTGTACGCCTATTGAATGACATATATACATTTTTTCTGCATTTCATTTAAACTTATTTCATTTGAAAGTGACATACGATCCTCCAATTCTTTAATATACATGGTTATTACCAACATAATATTCAATTATTCTAAATTTCGATTGTAATCAAAAAGGGAGGTGAACAACTAGATGTTACAATAGTACTAAATAAAAAATTTCAATATTTTACGGCTAATTGTTTAAAAAAAAAAAAAAAAGTTTAAAAAAGTTTTGAATTAAAATGGTAAGTACATAAAATTTGATTTCACTAGTAAAGTCTGATTTTTTTTGGAATTGTTATTGAATTATTATTTATTGTTATTTTTTTTTTACAATCAGAGGTTAAAGTATACACCTTCCCCTTGTAAAATCCAAATATTTCATTAATTAAAATTTTATTTGGTTATAACTCTTATCTTTTTCTTGTTTAGCCTCCGGTAACTACCGTTCAGATAATACTTCAGAGGATGAATGAGGATGATTATGTGTGAGTGTAAATGAATTGTAGTCTTGCACATTCTCATTTCGACCATTTCTGAGATGTGTGGTTAATTGAAACCCAACCACCAAAAAACACCGGTATCCACGATCTAGTATTCAAGTCTGTGTAAAAATAGCTGGCTTTACTAGGACTTGAACGCTGGAACTCTCGACTTCCAAATCAGCTGATTTGGGAAGACGCGTTCACCACTAGACCAACCCGGTGGGTTTGGTTATAACTCTGGAATAAATGAAAATAACTACTTATGATATATCGAAAAGCTCTCAATGAAGATTTATGACTGAAGTTAAGAAAAAATCGAAAATCGAAATGTTTTAAAATTGAAACCCCATTTTATTTAGAGGTCTGACTGTATACACATTTTTGCCCGGTCGATGGCAATCAAAAGGGGAGGTGCAAAAATAGATATTACAATAGTCCTAAATACAAAATTTCAACATTCTACGGCTAATCGTACGTACGTACAGTCGTCACGCCGAAACTATTCAAAATGGATTCAGAGATGGTCAAAATGGATATTTTCGTTGAAATCTGAATACCGAAATTTTTCTCGATTAAAATACTTCCTTTACTTGGTACAAGGAAGTAAAAATTAAATTTGATTCAATATGATGGATCCAAGTCGGCGGACAAAAATTCAGTTTGTGCACTATAATGCATAATTTTTTTTAACTACGCGGTACCTCATTTCTTTCTGCCTCAAAATACCTCTCAGACATGCAGTATAAAACCATTTCTATACTTAATTATCACCCGGTATAAATGAAATATATAATTATATGATATCTACGTAACTAATTAATTCTAAATATATTTTATATATTTCAGAATTATTTTCCGTAGTCGAGTTTGTTTATAGATAAAACATTATATTTTTCTTGAAATTTTTCCGGTAAGAAAAGATAATTTTTTATTATTTTAATGAGACGTTAGACTACATTATTCTAATACATCATTAGAATAATGATTATCATTACAATAAGTATTAGTCAACCCGGGTCGCAGGCGCGACCTTGAACCCAGGATTTGAACCCCCAGTGGTAGCGTCTCGGCCTTTCATCCGGAGGTCCCAGTTCGAATCCCGGTCAACCATGGCATTTTCACACACGCTACAAATCATTCATTCCATCCTCTGAAGCTCTGAAGAATGCCTAATGGTGGATCCGGAGGTAAAAAAAAAAAAATTATAATGAGGCAGGTGCGACTTGTAGGTCGCGCTTGTTAGAGGCAGGCGCTTGAAAGACCGAGTCCCGGCGGAGGTGACCTTCGGGTGGCTTCGTTTGAGGCAGGCAATGGAAGACCGGCTTCCAGAGTAGGGTCGCTGGGTACGACTTTGTCGGACCTAGTGGCTTTGCACTGGGATTAGAGGCAGGGCAAGGAAATTAAGATCCTACCGGCGGGCCTGCCTGTCATGCTGGACTTACAGCCGGTAGGTGGGTAGGCCTGTTAAAGTAATGGACACTCCCCCGGGCTGTGTTTATGCTTCACGTTGATACAGCCCGAGGGAGGAGATGGAACAAAAAATACAGTATAAATAAGTTTCATTTTTAACGTACTTTAATCATGAAAACAATCAGTGATTACTTTTTCAGCGATTTTAAAGCACTTATTATAAATTCTAAATATTTATACTCATTATAACAAATAAAACGAACAGCTTTATTAAATTGTAACTGAAATAAACTGAATTCAGAAATAGAAAACGCTCAACAACGGTTTATAAAAAAAATATATGTATAAATGAACACGTTAATGGTATCCACGATATCAATAGTATATATATATTTTTTTTTTCAAAAATAGATAATGCTTTTGAATTTATTAAAGCAAAATAATCTTTTACTGATTTCTTTCCAGTAGAATAATTACATTTGCAAAATACATTTTGAAAAAAAATTGTTTTGTTTTATATTGAAATAAAAATGTAAAAATTTCTTTTCACATTATCCTTTAATGTATTTATTTATTATTATAGCTTACCTTGAGGAAAGATATAGAAGTTATAGAAACGTTCGAGAAAAGTTATAGAATTATTTCGAGAAAGTTTATTGTAGTGTAAATTTTTACGCGGTATTTTATTTAGGTATTATTTTTGTAAATTAAATTACTCGTATATTGAAAAAAAAGTAAATAAAATAAATAAACGCTGTAAAATATTGTAACAGTGTCAGACAATGTAAACATGTTAAACATTTTCAAAAAATTTCCGGGTAAAAAAAACTGTCAAAAAAGTAACAGGATGACAAATACTGTTATACATTTATTATTTATTTCTTTTTACCCTGTTAAAATTCTGTAATTTTTTTTATATATGCATCGTTTTAATATCCAAATTCTGTTTAATTAATTAAACATAAGTATTATGTTACTTTTTTGCTTTTATATTTTTAAAAGAACAGAAATAATAATAATAAGTCAAGATGTTGATTGTTATTAGAATTTAAGAAAAACATTGACTATATATATATATATATATATATATAATCATGAATAAAAAAAATTATAAATAGTTATACATAAAAATAGGAATTTTTGTTTATAATTTATTTATTTATTCCATTCTCAAAGTAGCTACCCCAGTATATGAACTTTGTATGGTATGAAAAATCCCAACACTGATCAAGGTTTCAGTTCATAATTTGTTGGACGAAAGACAAAATTGCTGCTATTCCGTCATTGAAGTAGCATTTTTTATTATAAATAGCAAAATATAGTTATAAACTATACTATTATATATAGATAAAAAGGTTTTGTTTGTTATTAAACAGAAAAAAAATACTCGATTAATCGCAACCAAATTTTTGCACATGTTTCCACGACATAGAAGGATTTTTGGATATATTTCATCTCGAAAAATATCGAAAAAAATGCGTTTATGTATGTAGCAGTAGAGATATTCCGGTTAAAGCACAAACTTTAAAGAATTGAATTAATGATCTCTGAACTGTATGGTGCACCTGTTTGGTATAGAGCCATATTCACGCAAAGGAATGCTAAACGATTGAGGAGTCTACATAGACAGGCTCTAGTCGGGGTGATGTTCGGATACCGCACAATATCTTATGAGTGCGTGCGTTCTGGCGTCCACAAAACCCATAGAACTCCAGGTCTTGGAACGCTGGCTTCGCTTTCAGGGCATGGAACGGGGTGATGCTTCTGAAGTGGTTATACAGACATGGCAGCGTAGATGGAGTCAACATGAGGGGGCTATGTGGACAAAAAGGTTGATTTCAGACATCAGCCAATGAGTCAAACGAAAGCACGGTGAGGTCAGCTACTATGTCTCTCAGATGTTCTCTGGACATGGAAATTTCGAGTAATATTTATTCCGCTTTGGCAAAAGAAGCTCTCCACGTTGTGGGTACTGTGAACGCGATGACACAGCTGAGCATACAATATTTGAATGCGATAAATGGACAACACTTAGGTTTCGCACGGGAATACAGAATCTCACACCCGAGGAACTAATCGGCTTCATATTGAGTTCTAGACAAAATTGGAATAATTTTGAAAAATTCTTCTTTTTAGTTTTAAAAGAGAAAAATGATACTGAAAGACGTATGGGGTACTAATAAAGACTGAAGTAATTGTAGAACTAGGATATTCATTAGTATTGTCTCTTTATGAAAGCTACGACCGCGTGTAGGCGTTACGAGATCGGACTGGGAATGTAAAGACCGAGACCCGGCTTCGTAGTTGGTGGTTGGGAACGACATAGTCGGGCCTGGCCTACCTTCTGCGGGGTTAGAGGCAGGCAACACCAAAAGACCGAGACCCGGTTCCGGGGATGTGGCTGGGGACGGTATAGTCGGACTCGGTTCCTGCCCTGGGAATTTGAGGCAGGCAATGTAAAGAAAACAAAAAGAAAAGATCCGACCGGGGGGCTGACCTACCGTGCCGGACATACAGTCGCTGGGTGGAGAGGCCTCCTTTGAATAAAAGGACACTTCCTCGGGCTGCGTATACTTAATTGGATAACCGGCCCGAGGGAGTAGGGGAAAAAAAAAATGATCTCTGAACTGTGAGACTCTTATCATTGAATGAGCTGGATTTTAAGTGAATGATTCAAATAAATCAAATGAATAATACTCGCATTATAGAAATAATAGAATTAAATTTACATTAAATAAAATAATATTAAATAAATTAAAATAAATCTGTGTTTAGCAATAATGGGCTTTCCGTAGGGAGTTCGTGTGAACCTAGTGAGGTGAGTTATGCGAGCACCTTGTGGGAGGCTAGATCAATCATCACCGTCAAGTGGTAATAAACGAGGTGCTCTGGGTTGCTGTTTTGGGAGGTGGAATGGGGTGCATTTATAATATCTCTGCAAATAATCGTCCGATTTTCAAAATTCAAACGGGGTATTTGTTAGCAGGTTGAAGGCTAATTGTTGCATGCATCAGGTATACTCTCCATCGAACAGATCACGGTTATCAGAAATTAATACATATGTGTGTATATATATATATATATATATATATATATATATATACGACAATATATATAGGCTTAATATATAGGCTTTATATATATATATATATATATATAAAATTATAGAATTTGTCTGTTTATTTGTTATCCCATTACGCGAGAACCGACCGAACGACTATTTTCAATTTTTCATGATACGTTCGTGTTATCCTAGGGAAGGTTTTAAGCCATCGACTGAAGCCCTAGCTCCTTTGAAGGTTTTTTATTTGTCTTCAGTCATTTGACTGGTTTGATGCAGCTCTCCAAGATTCCCTATCTAGTGCTAGTCGTTTCATTTCAGTATACCCTCTACATCTTACATCCCTAACAATTTGTTTTACATATTCCAAACGTGGCCTGCCTACACAATTTTTCCCTTCTACCTGTCCTTCCAATATTAAAGCGACTATTCCAGGATGCTTTAGTATGTGGCCTATAAGTTTGTCTCTTCTTTTAACTATATTTTTCCAAATGCTTCTTTCTTCATCTATTTGTCGCAATACCTCTTCATTTGTCACTTTATCCACCCATCTGATTTTTAACATTCTCCTATAGCACCGCATTTCAAAAGCGTCTAATCTTTTCTTCTCAGATACTCCGATCGTCCAAGTTTCACTTCCATATAAAGCGACACTCCAAACATACATTTTCAAAAATCTTTTCCTGACATTTAAATTAATTTTTGATGTAAACAAATTATATTTCTTACTGAAGGCTCGTTTCGCTTGTGCTATTCGGCATTTTATATCGCTCCTGCTTCGTCCATCTTTAGTAATTCTACTTCCCAAATAACAAAATTCTTCTACCTCCATAATCTTTTCTCCTCCTATTTTCACATTCAGTGGTTCATCTTTGTTATTTCTACTACATTTCATTACTTTTGTTTTGTTCTTGTTTATTTTCATGCGATAGTTCTTGGGTAGGACTTCATCTATGCCGTTCATTGTTTCTTCTAAATCCTTTTTACTCTCGGCTAGAATTACTATATCATCAGCAAATCGTAGCATCTTTATCTTTTCACCTTGTACTGTTACTCCGAATCTAAATTGTTCTTTAACATCATTAACTGCTAGATCCATGTAAAGATTAAAAAGTAACGGAGATAGGGAACATCCTTGTCGGACTCCCTTTTTTATTACTACTTCGTTCTTATGTTCTTCAATTTATTATTTAATTTATTATTTCTTCCCCTCTAAGATGGGGAATTCGTGAATTTAAAATATTAATTAAGGAAAAAAATAGATTAATCTTTTTCATCTTTATTATATTTCTGCCTCCACGGCAAACAAATAAGTTATAAAATATTCGTCGTCAAAGATGTATGTACTTTAGTTAGAGTAGTTACTATTATTCTTTGTATTTTTTCTCTTTTTCAGGTTTAAATAAATCCTGAATTATATAATTATTATTTATCATTATTATTCTCACAATCATGAAGATAATGTACAATGTGGGAGTCCAGGGGATGGAACCCTCCGGGTAGATGGGAATGGCGACCGAAGCAAGCTCTGTGAGAGTCTAGGGCGCCGGTCCCTCTGAAAAATTGGGAATGGGAAGCGAAGGGAGTTCAGTGGCTATATGGTAGTCCCGTTGGCCCCGGGAAGCCCCGAGGAGTCCCTGAGTTAGCTGCAAGATTCACCTGGGTTGACTTGAGCCCCGAGGGTCCAGGTTCTGGCTCGGCTAGTTTTATATATATATTTATACGCATATAGAGTATTCAATTTTAATCGCCCCATGCGATTTCCTACTGCGCATAATACAAAGAAAAGACCTAAACAAAAGTTACTCAAATCGGAGGGGGAAATTTCATGGTGACCTATGATTTGATCTTGAACTTGATTTAACCGTAATTTCAAGGTTCTTTTAAATGAAATGATCTATTTTTGATCCCACCAATGAAAAGAGCAGAATATTTTACATTGAAATATGTGATCATACATATGACCGTGAACCTTTTTAGGCCATGCGGCTTACCACCAGAGATATTGTTATACTATAATGTAATCATCTGTATGCTCTTTTCCATAGTTTGCAAGATAAATGGCCTGGAATTTAAATATTCCAGTAATATTTTATGCAAAAACATGCAACTCGTGTAGCACTATCTCCGTATTATTATCTATCTCGTACTATTATCTGTTTAACACTATCTCTGATGGTTAGCCTATGATCTTCAAAAAAAGGTCCAAAGGTCATATATTTGATCACATATTTCATTGTAAAACTCTCTACTATTTTCATTGTGGGGTCAACAATGGGTCAACCCATTTAAAAAATAATCGCATTAACATTGAAATAACGAGGAAGATCAAGTTCAAGGTCACCATTAGGTGTCCCCCTCCAATCAGAGTAACTTTTATTTAAGTCATTTTTTTTGTATTGTGCGTAGTTTACGCGAAAATCGCCTCAGGCGATTAAAATGAAACCCCTGTATATATTATTATCGGAGAATATCCTCACTTAACTTTCTTTTTAAATGTGAAATGAATTATCAGAAAGAAGAGTATTTTTAGACTCAATTGAATTGGATTTTATCTTAAAAGGATCGTTTCTTAATTGAGGAAGCAGGGTGTTACAGGTTATAGGCTTTTGGAAACACTAAGAATTATCCTTTCATCGACCGAAATAGACTGAGGATTTGGTTTTCTTTAATGAATTTTATTTTAATTCAACCAGTTTTAATGATTATCTTTTATTTTTTTCTTCATGTTTAACTTTGTTAAAAGTTAAAAAATTAATTTTTAATTTTTTTCTAATTAAAATTTATAATATTACTTTTAATTGATTTAAATTTAATTTAATTGTAATCAATACGTGCTCAACAGTTTGGGAATAACAATATCGAGAGTTTTTTTTTTTTTTTAAATTTGATAATATAAAATAGAATCGTACAATTTGGTGATATCGTATAACGAGCTTTGAATTATTATTGTTATTAGGTAGTCTGCCATCCCTGCCCATAAAATTTGTAATTTAGTACTTTTTTCAAAATTAAAAATTTGTGTAAATAATTGAAAAACTATTATGTAAATTAAATCTATATTTTAAACCTATCAAAGTCACATTAAAATTTGATCACAATTACACGAACATAAAAATATACATGTAAATACGTGTATTTTAAAAATGTACGTATGTATGTGTTATGATGTGGTCTTTTTTTGTTCAATAATGTTAAAATATAAGGATTAGATTCTACATGATTTGTTTTTGTAAATAAGTTTTCCATTTTTTGAAAAATTGATGTGCATTTCATTTTTTTATTTTCATATTGCTAAGAAACAGAAATTATTTATTTTTATTTAACGGTATTTCATGTGGATAATAATAATAATAAAGTATAGCAAATAATAAAGAAAATTAAATAAGTTGTAATGCTAATGTATAAGTTTGAGTTTACAAAATTTGTTCTGAAAAATGTTTTTTTAACATAAAATATCATTAAGATAAAATAAACGATTAAATAAGATAGTTAAAATTATTTAACAAAGTTTGTTAGAATTTTATTATGTTGTTCGGAAATAGGTTTCTTTAATTTTTAAATACCATTTACGTATTTGTGTTTTGTTATTATCGTTTAAATGTTGGAGCTTTAATATATTTGATAGGATTTTTAAATATAAATGTCTTTGCCTTCGGTCAGATTGATTCCGCTATTTAAATACATTCGGCTCCTTTCGTATGCATTCGGCTACTGACGATTTGGCGGCTCCTTACGCGTCACTCGGTTCCGTTCGGATGCACTCGGCCCTTGACGTAGCAGCAGCTGCAGCAACATTAGCAAGTCCACCGTCATTCACTATTCAGTCTTCAATCGTCACTCTTGTCTAGTTACAGCCAGTAGTCTACAAATGGCAATCATATTATTCTTGTACAATCGCATTCAATATTACTTCCAGTTCATAATTCAATTATAATAAACAAAATAATGTATAAATAATTCATTAAATATTTTAAGTATATTAAACATTCAATTTATACATACAAAAGTATATTCAAATATAATAAAGAATTGATAATAACATCAACTTATTACTTTATTTAAAAATCAGACTTCATTTGTTCTTCGTACAGATGGAATTTAAAAAAAAATAATAAATTGACTGACACTCACGCGCAGGATTTAATATTGTGGTATATTCATTCCTACATTTATAATGTATCACTTTTTTTGTATCTATTTAAAAGAGAACAAATTTCAGTCCATTTTACAATATAATGTGCACATTTGGATTTGGTTCATACTTTTTTCTATAAACAGATTGAATATTTATAATTTATAAAATAAACTTTTAATGAACGAAATTCACATCATGAACATAATGTAATTTACATTCATCTAAATTTGTAAGCTTTCTAAAAAAAAAAAAAAATGCTCTTTTCTATTACTATTACTGGACAAATATCGTTTAATTAATGGTATAGAAAAAAAATTAAACATTTACTAAAACGGTTTTTTTTACAGGGAAATTTTTATTTCCCGTTTTGTTTGTGTACTAATTTAAAGCTAGTCTCAGTCGATAACTGTTGTATTTATTTTATCACTGATGTTTTAATGATTTCTGTTTTGTTTGAGGTCTCTAACAACATTTTTTTTAAAGACATTTTCACATTTACAGATTAACGTAAATTAACATTAACGTTTATTACTAATTCCCTTTTTAAGTTATTCAGAAAATAATTAACCCATCGTATGTCACTTGCTTGTACATATATTTACAGATCAAATATATGGCTTTGAAAAGCTTCATTTATATCAATACGTTTCCAATCAATAACATTGACGAATAATAATGAATAGTCTAATACATGGTTTCAAACAAAATCATTCACTATAACCTACATACCTATGTCAGTAACGTTTACGGCAAATTAAACTGGTGATTTATAGACGACTTAACAAATGATTCCGACTCCCAGATAGTTGTATATGCTTCAACTTATTCTCCTTAACGATCGCTAAAGCGAAGTGAAATATAATTTTGTCAAAATAAAATTAGTTAAAAGTATTCATAGTTATTAACTAATTATTTCTTGAAAATATATTATAAAACCGTCGTCATGAAGAGGCTCACTGTAATGTATTATAGAGGTACACTGTTATTTCTTAAAATATTTTTCCTACAGTATGATTATTCATAATCATTTATAAAAATATATAAAATGACATCGTATGTCATTCATTATAAATTGTTTATAAAGAATAAAAGTACGGCTTAATATCTATTTAAAAGATTGTTAAAAAACTATTGATAATGCATTTTGATGTAATTGATTTAATAGTGTACTTAAATTCCTACAAATTGCAGCACTTAAAAAAAAATTAATTTAAATTACATTCACGTAATTGCAATTTAAGTTTTCTATATTACGATTACAATAAACCCATTTGCTTATTAATTAATGACTAAATTTTGATAAAATATATTTAAAAATTAAAAAACGTTGTATTTTCAGAATGAAAAACCGTATTAAAATTGTTTTCAGGTAAGATAAAGTAACTCATGGTCTGGCTGAATATTTCTTTACAATTCAGTATATCCTACTGAAAAACAAAACAAATTTTTACAGATTTTTGATGGTGGACGAGGGTTTTCCAACGTCCATCTAGAAATTTCTTCCAGTTGGCTTTAATATGTAAAGGGAAAAAGTAATGTACTGCTCACATTCCAGATAATATCCTGAACCACTAAGAAATTACGGAGGTATTCCATCAAGATATTATGGAAGATTATCCATTGGCTTTAGATACTTTTAAACATTGCGTCGATTTGTTAGTATAATTTTCTGGATGATCGCCTACCTTTTACAACCCATACCTCTCTCTTATTCTTGATTCCTTTCTTCATCTTATTATTCTACAGATTTTAACTGGATGGCAACAGGATTCGAATTATGGATTTGGGGATGTATTTAGTTGTTAATTCCTGAATATTTTTGCTGTTTGATGTGGATGATTATACGATGGATCGTAACTAGGGATCCTCTGTTTCTCATCTGGTGGTAAATACTTAAAGCCCAACTTAGGGGTTCTGGAACAAAGTCGGTCCTCCCTAATACATTTACAGGTACTATCTTATATCTTTCAATATGTACACCAAAAATTATTTTTTACTTTTTGTTTGCATGGAAAATTATTAAATAATTTATCCGAGCCGAATTAAACTATCCTTACAGCAAAGAAATTCTTTTCTGGATGTGAAGTAAATATAAATTTAACCAGAAGGAGCTAACACGCTTTGCTAAATAACTCAAAATTCCTGCAAAACAGAACATTGTTTACCACTCTTATCACGAAATATTTTTTAATTATTAATCAAATAATTAATTTATTAAGCTTTAATTTTATCAGAATTATTAAACTAAAAATTCGGCATTTTTTTGGTGATAAAGTTGTTATGAAATAAGCTATTTTTGTTGTTCGTTATAAAGAACAAATCTCTCAACTTCGGTTTAGCTGTCAGAGATATTACGTATCTAACTGGGCTACCAAGGAGAAAAATGTTTAATAGATTCAATAATAATCTTGTTACTCATAATGCTTTTTTAAACTAAGAATTGATATTAATTATCGGGTAAATTAGGGAAGTTTCCATTTTTTTTTATATTTGCACGGTTATCATAAGATATTTAATCATAGATTACAATCGAAAACATTATTCAGTAATTGCTTGTACTTGGGTAGAAACTAAATCAGCAGAATTTATTGATGCTTATTTAATAATTTTATATCTAAAAAACTTTCAAAAAAAATTAAAACGTTAAATTTTAAAGTTTAAATATAACCTAAATTAAAGGTTTAAAAACTTTAAATTTCAATTTTAAATTAAGGTTTAATTTTCTAATCTTTGTCTTGTTTTGTAGAACAGAATACTTAATAATCTATAAGAAATCTTTTCTTTAGTGCATGGATGTTGATTACATTTAATGTTAGCTTAATATCAGACTTAAAATATTAAATAAAACGATGATTAATTCTTCTCTAAGTAAATACCTTGCTTTTTTTCACCTTCGTTTGCAATTATTATTTAAAGTTGAAAGAAAATCATTTAAATAAAAATAACGTGAAAAAAGTAATACTCTATGGTAATATTTCAACACAAAAAAAAACCTTTTTCATAAATACACTTCAAATTTTTAACCAAAACTTTAAAGAAGATTAATGTAAGGTTTTAAATAATAAGAAATAATAATATTAAATAATAATAAGAAATAATAAGAAAGTATAAAAAATTTACTTTCATAATTTCCGTACAAGTTTGTATTTTAAGGTTTTTTTGTGGACAGAAGTTAAAAATTATGCGAAAATAAGCCTTTTATTCTCATCGATTGATAAATTAATTACAATAATCATATCATTATAAGGTAAATTAAAAATATATATAAACAAAGTAGTTTTGAGAATGGAGATACTTCTAAACGCGTCACCTACGAACGTTAGATTGACAATGCCAGGAAAGGCAGAAAATAACACTGAAATAAAATAATAAAATGAAAAAATACAAGCATGTTTAAGTAGCCCACCGCATACAGAGAGTGAGAGAGTGACTGGGCGAGAGAGCGAGGATGATGGAGAGGAATTGAGAGAGGGGTGATAGGCGGATCAGTCGGGTGATGGCGAGGAAGTGAGAGAAAGGGTCTCTCTCCCTCGCTACGTAAAAGCGAGGGAAAGAGACACTATTCTTTACGGTATATAAACGCAGCTCTAACATTGTGACTCCAACAGGTGCCATGTTGCCAATTAACCTGAGTTTTCCTTCCTCCTTGGCCCTTTCCCCGCAAAGTTCGGCGTCATATAATTAGCTGCGTTGCGTCCCATTTACGTAGAATAAATCTTCGAAACTAAACCAGTAAGCAAGATGAATACAAAAATCATTTTTAATAAAATTTTTATTATTAATTTTTTTTAAATTTAATAACGAATCATATTATTATTTTACTATTATTTAAAAAAAAAAAAATTAAACTCGTGTTAAATTCTCTATTTGACAATAAGGTTGTACTATTAATTAACTTATTTGATATTTATCGTTTATGTATTAGTGTTAAAAACTTAAAAATCATACTTTATAACTTTTTTGTTTATTTTAATTTTTATGTTGTTATAATACAGTTAGTAAAATAATCACTGATCTTATACATCGGACCTCTCAATTAACCGGACTTATATATTTTATTTATCCGTAAAATTTACATAAATTATTGCTTGTTTTAAGTACTCGAATTACCAGAGAGATTTTCTTGTTACAAAATTGTGATTCTTATTAAATTTAATCTGAGATTATTGTTTATTAAAACGTCGATTATTCGGACCTCCATATCTCAAACATTTCCTTAATTAATATGGATTATTGAAATCCATATTAATTATTTAAATGCACACGATCGAGGCAACGTTTGTTTAGGCGATTACCGGTCGTCCTCATAGTGTTTAAAAAACGATAAAAATAAATTATTTAAATACAAACAAATAAAATAATTTTAATGTAAATACATTAAACATAAAAGATTTCTACTAAATAATTCACAATTCAGAAACTGCTTTGAAAATTATTTTGAATGTATATTCATGAGGACATGAATAATTTTTAAAAAATGTTTAATTAGCATTACTTAAAAATTCATCGACATAGTTATATTTTTTCCATAAAAGAAAATCTTTTAATAGTATTTTGAATAAATTGGGGGAAAGAAACTAAGGAATTTATTAAAAATTGCAATTGAATTATAATAAGGATCTTTCTCGTAAACCGAACTAATGTGGATCACGAATTAGTTCCATTGTCTGGGTAGGTAAAGTTAGATCTATCATTTTTTAAGAATAAATGACTCTTTTTAGAAAAGATTGTGCATTTATAAATATAAACACAGATAATTTAACACATTTCATTTTGTAAATATCGGTCTTCATGATTCATACTAATGGAGGCAAGAAAATGACCTAACAGTTCATTTTTGTATCTTAAAAACTTGTTCTAAGTTTTGGAGGGAGCTGCAAGAGAAATCACAATATTTCATACAGGAAAGAAAAGATTAGAAGCTTTTGAAATGTGGTGCTATAGGAGAATGTTAAAAATCAGATGGGTGGATAAAGTGACAAATGAAGAGGTATTGCGGCAAATAGATGAAGAAAGAAGCATTTGGAAAAATATAGTTAAAAGAAGAGACAGACTTATAGGCCATATACTAAGGCATCCTGGAATAGTCGCTTTAATATTGGAAGGACAGGTAGAAGGGAAAAATTGTGTAGGCAGGCCACGTTTGGAATATGTAAAACAAATTGTTAGGGATGTAGGATGTAGAGGGTATACTGAAATGAAACGACTAGCACTAGAAAGGGAATCTTGGAGAGCTGCATCAAACCAGTCAAATGACTGAAGACAAAAATAAAATAAAAAAACCGGAATATATGTAGGAATAATAACTAATATTCAATAATGAAGCCAAGCTTAACCTTTTATTAACGTCGCTTCAAAACGATTTGATTTTATTATAATCAAAATCAATTTGATCATCCCAGAAGAATTTATCATCTGATAAAAACACCCAAAATTTTATTTATGGGCCAAAATAAAAAATACTACGGTTCATTAATTGGAAATATATCTACGCGATCAACAATATTACGTCTTATCAAGAAGCACAAGCAACAGTTTTATCCATAATTAAAATTAGATGGTTACAGTTTATCTAATGAATAATTTTTGAGCTGATATCGTACATATTACAATTTCTTTTAAATAATTATCTTCAGATATAAATACAGATTGTTCGTCTATAAAAAAGGTTTCAATGAATGGATCAAAAGTTTGAGACAAGTCATTAATAATCATAAAAAAGCAAAGGACCGGGTACACTTCTGAGGCACTCCGTGCATCTACATCTTGAAATGAAAACCTAAATTTTACGTTCTATTTTTATCAAAAGGTGAAATTTTAGTCACTTGTTTACGGTTGGTGAGTTATATTTATCCACTTATAACAAGAGCTCCTATGATATAATTATTAAATTTTTCTTCGGCAAGAAATGTAGAGGCTAAATTGATTGTTTTACTGAGATGCAAAAGATGAAAACGGAAACTTTTTGTTATCTACGAAATTTAAAATATTTTCCAAAAACTGAAAAATGGTCGTGTGAGTACACAATTTTTTCGTAAAATTATGCTAAAAGTCTTTTAATGCGTTATGCTTTTTAAGAAATGTTAAATATAGATTTTTCGTAATGTTTTCAAATACTTTTGAAAATACCGTAATGCAAAGGAAAGAAAAACGTTTTCCACTATTTTCCCCTTTTGTAAGCAATTCTTAAAAATCTAAACTTACATAATTTAAGTAATGTGTCCTAAATTAATACACAGAAATAAATGTATAATTGTTAAGCTGTTTTTATTTAACGGTTAGTCTTACTAAAATTGTATCGTAATGATTTTTTATTTTTTGAAAGGTATGCGGGAAAATATATAAATTTATTTTATAATTACTAAAAGATAAATAAATTTACCTTTTGTTTAACTTAATATTTTCTTTAAATGTTAATTTTTTCATATTTACTAAGATTTTTGTTTTATTTTTTAATATTTTTTTTTTTTGTAAGATATGTATGTCAACAAATACTCTTTGTGAGTAAATTGTTTGTTTCTTAAAAAAAAAAAAAATACCTAATTCAGCTGGAGATTTTTTCTTTTCAGTTGAAAAAGGAAAAAATGTTTAAAAAAATGCAACGTATATGTTTACAGTCGACTCTTGATAACACGAACCTTGGTAACTCAAAGTAATTTATTTTTAATTTCCTTCAAGAAAATCTGCCTTACTCGAAAAAAATTATTGTGAGAAATTTTCTCTATACGTTGAAGTGACTAGATTATCTCTACAATTCAAAAAACTTTATCAAAATCAAAATCTTACCTTTATATCTCGAAGTTCTTGCCGTGTAGCTATTAGATAGAAATAGATATTCAATCTAGCATTCTATTTTCAATTCTGAAAAATGTGGATTGTGAAACTAGTCGGTGAAGGTTATTTACAATGTATAAGAAAAAGTTTCTTTAAGAAAATACAGTATAGTACAAAATTTTTACCTCAGTATCTCAAAGTTACCTCATTTAAATCAATGTAACTCAAAATAATTTATAACCTCTGTAAATCGAAAAAGTTTGAAATTAGCCTTTGTAACTCGAACTATACGCAGCTCGAAGTAATTCTTTCTTCCCTTGGGATTCGAGTATGAGAGCCGATTGTATTTGTCTCTTAATTTGATGTCTTAAAAAAAAAATTTATGAACTTAATTTGCCATATTCTGAAACAGTTTCATCGCTTATCAGAATTCGTTATTTTTTTTTAAAAGAAATATAAAAAATTACGAGCAAATTAAACACATTATAGAGATATCGTAGAGGTAAATTTAATTTTAATACTGAATGCTTGATTAAACTTTAAGTTCGCTTGAGTTTCTTTAAAGTAATTGATTTCTTTTAACTTATAAAAAAATGCAGAAGATTGAAATAGAAACAACAACAATCATACAATCTACGGTCTGCTTAAGTTTTTAAAAATATAAATCATTCTATTTATTTGACGTTACTTTAACGTTTAATTCAAAGTAAATGAATATGACTTTAAAACAGAATATATTTAACAATAAAACACATTAAACAGAAGATCTGAGATGTCACGTTATATAATCTAATTAAATATAATTAATAAAGCTTGTCGTAGGTAAATACGTAGGTACTTAACGTAGGTAAATATTTAAAATATTATTAATTAAAGCTTTCTTAATGTTATTAAATTGTTATTTTAATTTTATTGCTGTATAAGCAGATAAAATAACTAGGAAAATAGCAGTAGTATTCTAGCTAAATAATTCGTCATTACTTAGGTATCAAATGATTTCAAGAGATGGTCCAGTGTCCTTTTAAGGTTAAAAAAAAATTATTCAATTAATATTAACTGTCAATAAAAAAGAACAAAAGTTCATCTGTTTATTGAAATGTAATTATGTCTTCATATAGCACCTTAAATTAATAATTCTGTGCTGAACAAGTTTAAATTATACAGGAAAAATATTTTTTTAAAATAATAATCATTTGTCAGAATCGACCAGAAATAGTAGAAATTAATAACCTTTCCCGTTGTAAGTTATAAAGTTTAACACACTGATGTTATCGAATAATATCAAAGCCGATGCTAATTGGTTGTACATTGAGACTTGCATTCCACCGCCACTACATTGTTTTCTCAGAGTTGCTTCCATGCAACTGTTAGTTTCAATAGATAACACAGCTTTGTGTACGGGGACATAAAGTACATGTAGAGGAATCGTGAAAGATGTAAATTCTTAGTCTTTATTAACATTGATATTGAATGTTATCAAAGGGATACAATGGTATGACAACTCTTGTTTGAATCTTTAATATAATTGAATATAGATATAGAGTTAGAACTTCAATTATGCACATTAGTAGAATAGAAGAGAAAATAATAGTATTAATAATAATAATAGCTTTCACAAATCGCAAATAAAGCAATCAATGTTATATATAATATTGACAACTGCACTAAAAATAATATTTTTCAGTTTTGATATTCAGAGAGAGTTTAAAAACTCGTTGAAACCTAAAACCGTTATATCTGAGTTAGCACCAGCCTTGACGAGTGTGGTCGAAAGGATCATCGATGACAAACTTAAAACTCGGCTACTGAGAGAAAGTAACAAAGGAACTAGCAAAGAATTTTTTAAGCCAGCCCCAAGAGTTTAGGGAGTGTTAAAGAAGAATGATTCTCAACCGTCAACCATTAGCACAGTAAAACAGAGTGACTGAAAAACACAACAGCCTCACTTAATTTGAAACAAGTTGAGGTCGAGATAGAGAAAGTCTCTACTCGGGGAAATCAGAAAGACAACGAGTCAGTAACTCATCATAAAGTAACAGATGTTAAAGAGGTTGTGGATCCTCAAAACAACAGAGGCCTACAAAAGGAAGGGCGAGCGTTTAAGCCGCTCCTAAAATATCCTTGGAGAGTGCATCAGGCATATAGTTAGATGTAATACTGGCCTCTCCACATCTGAGTCGGTGTCATTGGTTGCCGGCCGCAGAACATCCTCCCCACCACTATTGGTGGCATCAGAGGGAGATGGTCGAATGAACGAAGATAATATATCTGAGGCCCTCTATCTTCAGAGGTTGAGGCTGTCCGCAGGATGGAGAGAATATTTAAAAATGTTGGCCAAAGGTAAAATTCGCCAGTTAAGCCAGTACCGTCGACTATTAGACAACAGCCAACATAAAGAAGCTGTTAATGTCGCAAATGAAAAAGATTGCTCAAATTAAACGCGTTAATAACCAGCAATCCAATACTGTACGGGAACACCGAGTTTTTCAAACACCGAATATCCTTTGAAACCTCGAGATCTTCCTCACGAGGAGCAAACACCAAGAGAACAGAGACCGCAGAAGAAAATCATTTTAAAAACCTTTTTCTTTTATTTAAATAAGTTTAAAAAACAATAATCGTTTGATAGTTTCATTTCAAGTATTATTTTAGAGATTCTATCAACGCGTTCAATATTAAATAAAATTTTATATGAACTATAGAAATCCATTTAAATACTGTAAACATTAAGCATATTTCATGTTAAGTAAAATTTATTGCCGTCTGATATTTCAGTATTAAAATTTTATTTTTATAATTAAATTTCACCTTTTAAGGAAGGAAAAAGGACAGAAAAATTCTCATACACCGAATCTCCTCTGGAACCTCGAGATCTCTCTCACGAGGAGCAAACACCAACAGAACAGAGGCCGCAGGAGAGCGATACCTCTGTTCAAGATGTTTTAGGCGGGATGGGAACGACACGAAGCGTGGCGGTTGGGCTTGCTGCGCCACCGTCCCCGATAGTTTTTATTATTAGTATTATTTTCTTTTCCTTTTAGAACATATGAATGGTTTTTACAGTGGAAATATTTTGAGCAATTAAGGTAATGATAACACAATTGAAAAGCAATGTGTAATTGTTTCGGATTATAAACAGAAGGGTAGTGCGTTATTCTCTTAATACAATCAGAATGAATTTGTAATAATAATAAGATCATTGATTCCACTCTCCATATTTGAATTTATAAATTGGCAGTATAAACACACACACTCGCACATTTAAATTTAATCTTAATTCTAAAAGTACTAATATTAATAATTTAATATGATGAATAATAACTAAAATCGTTAAGTTACTAACCTGTATCATCGGAAGAATATAACAGATATTATCACCAAATAACCAGTTTTGAAATATCGAATTCGTCAAAGATATTGGCAAAACGATTACACATTTCAGTATATTAACAACTGCTAGATTGATAATATAATATGATAAATAATGTCTTGGTGTCGGTTGTTGATATATACAGTATAGAAGTCCTGTGTTACTTGTCGTACCGCATGCTGCCAGTAAAGAATATAAGAATACCAACAAATGTACAGCGTTAACAATACTTTGTCGTACTTGTAGACTTTTAAATTCAATTGTATCATTACGGAAACCTTTTAAATATTCTGATAAAAATGTATAAACGTCTAGATCATCTTCCATTGCTTTTCTTAATCAAACGATATTTAATTTCAGTGAAACTTTGATTTTGCGTAGATATATTTGTAGTAACAGCCGTAAAATCTGGAAAAAAAAATGTTTGGTTATTAAAATAGGATGATATGGTAAGGAATTTAAGTTTTTTAAACGTAATTCCAAATGAAATTAATAGTAAAAACTGTAAGTTGGTGATTAGTATTCATAAAACTAATAATTGAGAATGTAAAAATTAATCAATCGATTAAGATAAAAACAGCTAGAAACATGAACGAATGCAGTATTCCAAGAAATAATTAGAGCATTATAAAAAGTATGTATATTCCCTTTATATGAGTAATTTAAAAAAAAAACGTTCCATATCTAACAAACAGCTGTACTACCTTCGGGAAGAAACAAAAACCACATACTCTAACGTACATATAAATCATAAGCTTCATTTTCAATTGTACGGTTCCGCTTTTTTTCTAGGTTTTTTTCTTTCCCAGCTGTAGCTCTATTGCGGTTTGTAAACCGCAATAGAGCTACAGTTGTATAGCGGTTTGCGGTTTTGAGTAATACCTGTTGCGGTTTTGTAGTAGCAGCTACAGCTACAAAGAGGAAGTATGTAAATCGATCCAAAATCGACCTTCAACTATTCTCTGAAACCAAGCAATATAAACAAATCTTAGAAGTTTCCGATATATCTGTTAGCTGTATAACTGTGTGATTAATATCTCCTAATTCATTCAAGATAGATTTTTCGAAAATGGTTTAAAAAAGTCTTATGTATGAGACATGGGATTCAAATTTGGATTTTTTTTTGTCTTCAGTAATTTGACTGGTTTGAGCAGCTCTCCAAGATTCCCTATCTAGTGCTAGTCGTTTCATTTCGGTGTACCCCCTACATCCTACATCCCAAACAGTTTGTTTTACATATTCCAAATGTTGCCTGCCTGCACAATTTTTCCCTTCTACCTGTCCCTCCAATATTAAAGCGACTATTCCAGCATGTCTTAATATGTGGCCTATAAGCCTGTCTTTTCTTTTAATTATATTTTTCCAAATATTTCTTTCTTCATCGATTTGCCGCATCAACTCTTCATTTGTCACTTTATCCACCAATCTGATTTTTAACATTCTCCTACAGCACCACATTACAGAAGTATCTTTTATTCTCAGGTACTCCGATCGTCCAAGTTTCACTTCCATATAAAGCGACGCTCCAAACATATACTTTCAACAATTTTGAATAAAATTAAAAAAAAAAATTGATTTAGACACCACATGACTTTCTTGTACGCTTATTAAATTACATATACACATTTTTTGCAGCAATTCATTTAAACTTTTCATTTGAAAGTGAGATACTATCCTCTATTTCTTCAATAAAGTGGACAGTTACATAACTGCATTGTGGTGGACACCACATTGCATCACATTTTTTTGTGGTGTCCATATTAGAATTTTATATTAGTTTATATATTAATTTTGTTTCACATCGCTCAAGTAGTTCTGTGTTGTAAGTGAGAGCATGTCGGTTCTGTAACCATGCACACATCTGTTCGAATCCGACTTCATATACATATATTTTTTTAAATTTAAATATATCGATTTATTAATAACTATTAACCTCTGTAAAAATTTTATATTAATATAAGCAGTACATTGAATTTTATTTCGCTAATAACTTCTGATTTTTTTCATTTTTTTTTTTTACTGTAATTATTGAAATATTATTTATTGCAATTTTTTTTTACAGTCAGAGGTTAATAATTATTAATACATCAATATATTTAAATTAAAAAGATAATAGTTAAAATAACTGATATGTATATGAAGTCTGATTCGAACCGATGTGCCTTCCTCTTGTAAGATACAAATATTTCATTAATTAAAATTCTATTGAATATAACTCTGGAATCAATGAAAATAAGTAGCACGTATATCGTTGAAAAGCTTTCAATGAGGTCTTATTACTGCAGTTAAGATAAAGTCCAAAATCCAATTTTTGGGAGTTTTGGGCTTTTTGGACACTTTTGGTCCAGTCAATTGCAATCAAAAGGGGAGGTGCGCAACTAGATATTACAAAAGTACCTATTCCATAATTTCAACATTCTACAGCTAATTGTTTTTTGAGTTATGCGAGATATATAAGCACATACAAACGTACCTATAGATGTCACTAGTCAAAATTGATTCAGGGATAGTCAAAATGGATATTTCCGTTGGAATCTGAAAAAGGAAGTAAAAAGGGTGAGGGTAGTTTTCACCAATTAAAATTTTCGTTCTTATGTGTATAGTTGTCGCAGAAAATTGAGCTTTAGTGCAATGAAAGTACTGGAATTGGGAATTTTTTAAATTCCAAAGTTTTAAGGCAATCGGATTTAAAAGTGGGACTATTCAACATTATTTCTGTGTAGTTTTGCTTTATATCTCGAAAACCCCTTGGCTGAATCCATATTTCTTTCCACCCGCCTGACAACTGCTATTCAGCCTTCCCGGAACGTGGTGGCTAAACTGAAGGGAATGATTCTGGACATCAGTATAAACATTAACAATTATAAACAAAATTAATATTATATATAATTTTAAAGTTTCATCTTAAAAAATTAACTTTTAATTATTATTAGTTCTGTAAATATTAATTTAATTGAATTATTTTTTTATAGGCTAAAATGTAGAACTTTTTATTGTTAATAATAAAAGACAATAATTGGAAATAGTGAAATATAAATTTATTTTGAACCATAAAAATAAAATTGACACCTTATTTGTTCAAATTGGTTGACAAATAGTTCAGATATGGCTGAACTTTTTAAATGGATCGCAAATATTTTTTATGAAAAATGCACAAAATTGTTAAGACTCCATAATTTCAAGTCTGCACCCCTAACGACTAATAATTAAGGGCGTAACCTTTTAGCTATTACACTTTAAATATAATTTTGTTAATAGAAATATCACTTTGGGCAAGAGGTCAACTGGGAACGAAAATATTTTACTAATTATACTTTCACAATTATACTTTTAGTACTGTGTGATAGTTCAAGTAAAAAATATTTTAATCAACGGGATCAAATCAGACCCAAATTTTTTTTAATGAATATTTTGATCTTTTTCATAATTGCTCTTTAAACAATACATAAATAAGGCATTAATATTTAAAAACCATATCACGTATTTGAAATAAAATTAAAAATGTATTTTTATTTAATAAGCTCTATGAAGACTTTATTTGACAAATTTTTATTTGTCAAGAGTAAAGATGAAATATTATGCAACTCTTCCCTTCTCTCTTTTTTACTTCTATATTTCTGTCTGTTTATTCACCGGAAGCACCTTTAGGTATTACTTCAGAGGGTGAATGAGGATGATATGTATGATTGTAAATGAAGTATAGTCTTGTACAGGTCTCAGGTCGTGCGGTTAATTGAAACCCAATCACCGAAGAACACCGGTATCCATGATGCAACCCTTTGCCAGCGGTTTTTGTTTTATATATTTTTAAATTAATCAAATCGATTTTCATGGAATTAAACTCTATAGTTGCAGATAATATAGTTGTTTAATTAATTAAACATACTTATACGAAAGTAATAAGTTCTACTAATCATTTATCTCAGTTGATTTACTACACGTCGGTTTAACTTATTTATTAAAGTTTGCAACTTTTCTCAGCTGATTTACTGCACATCGGTTTAAAGTTTGTCAATTTATTATGCCATCACTTTTGAACTATTTTTCTTTTTTTAATGAGACTCTCTTCATGTTTCGGTCTTGGAACGGATTCAAATTTAGGTATTATTGTTTTAAACATTATTTAATGGTGCCACTAGTCAATGTACATCTTTTAAATTTTATGACAAATGGATCGTTTTAATTTAATTATATTTTCATAAAATCTTTCAAAATTATTTTCATTTAAAAAAAATTTTTGATATGTTACAGCAGATTGACCGAATTTTAGTCCTAGAAGACTGACGCTAATATGATGTAAGCCCGTTATTTATAATAATAAGATTTATGTACACAGCAATAGGCTATAGGCCAATAACAGAACTGATGGATGATAATGAATTTTGTACTGTGTGGAAAATTCTACTGCCTGACCGATATTCGAACTCTGAATTTATAAAAAATATTTATAATTATAAGATTAAAAAAAATCACAAGATTTCTGATGCTGAATTCTTTGCAATAAAAATGACATACATGTCATATCATGTTTTGATGACAAAACATGTCATCATGTCAAAACATGTCATGTCATATGTTTTGATTCTTTTAGCTACAAAAAAAAAAATTGGAAGACCAGATGATACTTTTCAAAGTATTAATATTCAAAAATTATTAAATAACGTAGATCCATTTTAGGAATGGAATGCAAAGTTGGCAGGAGTCTATTACTCCCTACTTTATCGCAGAACCTGGACAGAGTCCCTTGCTGCTGGATCATTCTAATCGGGCTTGTTTTTAAAAGGGTTATTTTTTAATCTCGGATCTAATTTTTCAAGTTTTGTCTATTATTATTTTAGTGAATTTAAGACGGATTTAATTGCATTCCAATCCGTTGTTAAACCAGCGTTATCGAACCCATTTCATGGGCCGACCGCGGAAGGCTAGGCTTATAAAGCCTGTCCTCCCGACGTAATTCCCCTTCAGACCGTCCACTGAAGTCCTTTCGGTGCTAACTCTTTAACAGGCTAGCAGGAATACGCCACAACGGGGCACTAGCTATAAGGAGGGAGCAATGCGTCCCCTTTTCCGGAGGAGTCGCAATTACTGGGATATTTTGTCTTACTGTAAGTTTTTTTTTTTTTTTTTTTTTTTTTTTTAAATTTAGACCGCGTTTTTGTTTTAATCCATTTTACATTGAATAAGTTTATTATTCTTATCTATGAATATTTTTAAAAAGCAAAATTTATTTTTCATGAAAATTAAAAGATTTTTACCTGTAAAAATTAGTTTTCTTTTAAACAATATTTATTTACTTTCTCTTTTTTTAATTTGTATTATAAATTTACTTTTTTCTTTAGTCTCAATATAAATTTCGAATTTGATTTTATAGACTTCATGGATTTAATAAAAATATTTTTTAAAATAAGACGTCTTCTTCACATTAATTTAATCATTCATTTTTTTTTTTAAATAATCATAATATTTTTAATAATATATATATATTTTTAATATATCTTTAATAATATTTTAATTATTATTTCGACTGAATTATACAGGACACTAGATTTTTATACTTTGATATATATCGTAAATGCAGAGTAATTTTGTAAAAACCTATAATTTATTTTTTTGAAAGACTTTATTCTAGTACTTTCATTTTACACCAAATTTGAAGCGTTCATGACAATCATGAATTACAAATTGTTGTTTTTTTTTTTTTTTCACTAACTTAAAGTTAATAGTGTAATTACTCGTAATTGTGTTGAATCTTTTGATATATATAAAAATAATAAGAAAATAAAACGGTCTGATAAAAACACACTTTCTACTAAATTCGTTCGTGTTTGGGGAAAGGGCCTCTAATGAACCTCCATTAGATTAAAAGGATGAATCAATAATTGTCTACAGACCTAATGATAGACTAATCAGTCTTTTTTTCCTTTACGCATACGGTTCACTTAAAAACAACGATATATTCGAATTTTACTTGCTGAATTTGTACCAAATAAGTACCTGTCCCTCTCTTTTCTGGGGGACTAGAGACCGGGTGTTCGTACACACACGCGCGCGCACAATAAAGATATACTCTGAAACTTGAAAATTGATTACCTCTACCCTGTTAGATAAATACGCATTTTAAATATATCTCTGATATTTCCATTCCACGTCAACAGAAACCTTTTTCTTTTCTAGCTTGAGTATTATTAAAGAAAAAGAACTAACGTGAACAAATTTAAACTCCATAATATGTAAAAATATATTAATTATAATTGCGTTACCAATCAATGTAATTAATTATTATGTTCTAGCGCTTTCGGAAGTTATTTTTTCATCTTCAGTAACATCTGATAAACTTGTATATAAGTATTCACTTCACATATTAATTTGATGTAAATTAAAATAAAAATAAAATAAAATTTCCATAAATATAACAATCGATCAAATTTATAAAAAAGTCATATATTTCTACGTCTAGTCGATAAAAGCGACTCAATTGTTACGTCTATGGTATAATAGCAGTTTGGCCAACGTACGAAACAATAGTTATCGTTTAAAATTTTTTTAAATAAAATATCGTTTTCAAAATTCGTTTGTTCATTTATCAGTTTATGGTTATTTAAGTAGATTTGGAATTTTTCTAATATATTCGTTTTATAACAGTCATTTGAGTATTCAAGGATATCAATAAAATTATTTGGATGGAAATCATGACTGTGCTCCACGACATGTTTTACAAAATTAGATCGTTCTTTGTTTAATTTATTTATACAGATCGTGTGTTCTTTAATTATAATCGAAAAATATCGATAGTCATACCGACATATTCTAAATTTCATTTAGCGCATTTCAAACTACATACTCACTGTTTATCTAAATTGGATTTATCATATGTTTTAATATTTTAGAAGGATCTTTGTTATTTATGTAGTTTATTATTTTGTTGTTCGTTGTATATGCTGTTTTTAATTCAAATGATTTAAAGATTTTATTGAATTTCCTGTAATTTATATTATACTCAATTTTAACGTATTCATTTCCTTTGTAATTATTTGTTAGCGTTATTGCATCTTTTGTACGTATATATTATTCTTTATTCTAGTATATAATTTATTTATTAGGTTTTCGTTGTATCCATTATTTACAGCAATATATTTAATATTATTTAATTCATCGTTTAATTTTTTTTTAATGTTTTAAGTATTTTATCGCTTTATACATTAATACTTTAAATGTTGCCATTATGTTTCCAAGGATGAAATGAATTATGATGAATTATAGTGTCTTGTTTTTTTATAACTTGACGATCGATTGTTATTTATGGTAATTTTATGACATTTGATTTTAATCTACATCAAAATGTAGATCAAAAGTGAATACTTATATACAAATTTATCAGATGGAAAAATAACTTCCGAAAGCGGTAGAACATAATAATTAATTACATTGGTTGGTAAGCGGAATTATAACTTATATATTTTTATATTATTTATACAGTGTCCCATATAAAACGCAACCCATCAATCACTCATCCATGAAATTTAAAAAGTCAAGCTTACTCCCCTACTTGTTACTGAAATGGACTCGTCCAACATCTGAACATCGCGGCGACGCAGTAGAACACTACTGATATTAACAACAATGCAATCATAACGTTCACTGTATTGCTAGAGACAAGATGGTGTTTTCGCTAGATGAACGTGTTTTCATTGTCGAGTCGTACTTCAGTACGAAATCAGCGGTTGCAGTGCAAGATTTGTTTTGCTATAAGTACCCAGATAAACCAGCTCCTAACAAAACATCAGTATTAAGTTTAGTTGCAAAATTTAGAGATACCGGTTCTGTTAATAACAAGGAACACAAAAGATCTGCGTCAGTGTTGAATACAGATACAGTCACTGAAATCAAAGACTCGCCTCGCCAAATAAATCGATCAGACGTTTGTCTGCTGAAATTAATTTGTCTAAATCAACTGTTCATCGGGAGACCAAACGATTCTAATTACGACCTTATCGCATTCAAACGGTTCATCGACTTCTTGAGCCCGACAAAGAAAAACGGCTACAATATTGTCAACGGTTCCGTCGATTTCTGCGTGAGGGAATTAATGTTATGGGTTCGTTATTTTTCACAGATGAAGCACGGTTTCATTTGGATGGCTACGTAAACAGCCAAAACAGTAGAATTTGGAGCGCTGAAAATCCCCACGTTTATCACGAAAAACAATTTCACCCGCAGAAGTTGGGCGTGTGGTGCGCGATATCACGGAAGAAAATAATCGGTCCTATTTTTTTCGAGTACACCATTAATGCAGAACAATATCAACATATTTTATTTCAGTTCATCGCACTCCTGAAAGAGGAAGACAGACACTGCTGGCTACAACATGACGGTGCGACATCGCACTACGCAGGTTCAACTTCTGATTTCGTCGAGGAATTCTTTGGTAATCGTGTTATCGGTCGAGGCTTGTGGCCACCAAGATCTCCAGATTTGACTGCGGCGGATTTTTTTCTACGGGGTTACCTCAAAGGAAAAGCCTTCAGCAACAAACCACGAACACTTGAACGATTGAAAGTCAATATTGAACAAGCTGTATTAAATATCCAGCCACAAACTTTGAAAAAAGTTGCAAGAAACGCTGTAAAAAGAATTGAAGCTTGTATTCAAGAAGATGGACGCCACTTCCAACATTTACTCTAAATGTAAGGTAATGGATGGTAATAATAAAAATTACATTTACATTTACACATGCCTTTTTATTATTTCAATACCTACCAATGTAAGGTTGGGTTGCGTTTTATATGGGACACTCTGTATCAACGGGCCACGCTAAATAAAATTATTATTATTCCATAAAATGTTTTCAGCAGTTTTTGTCAAAAAGATTTTTCAGTATTTCGACTTTTATCGTAGTTATTTTTTTTATACAAGTGGGTGTATATATATATATATATATATATGCAGAGAACTATCATCATGAAGACCGTAAAACAGCCTTGAATGTTTATTTTGATCTTCACATGTTTTACATCAAGAACCAGCTGATCATTGAGTTTAATTTAATTTTTTTTTTTTAATTTGTAATAAATTTTTTGGAATGAGATTTCTTATAACTCTGGTACATATTTCATATAAACTTCAATTGAAAATTAATCTTTTCTGGAAAATAAGATTCTAGATAACTGGATTTACGTTTATATATTTTTTTTCCTTTGAAATTCCTTTAATGTAGCTAAATCTTTTTTAATAATAATTTTATTCATTTTCCATAAAATTCCTTTTAAATTATAATGTACCCCTTTATTACGTAATTTGTAGCTCTGTAATAACAAATTTTGGTCTATATTGTATTTATACACGTGGAAAAATTATATGAAACTTTAAGTAAACAGATTTTCTAACTTAATAAAAATAATATTTTTATTTACTAAGAAATAAAAAAAAGCAGTGTCGTTAATAAAGGTTAAACTTTTTTTCAATCGAAAAAATCTAACATAGTTATTACTATCTTAAATTCTAAAGTTTAGTTTATAATGAACACAGTGTTTCAGTGCCAGAACTAATCATTATGTGTGTTTGGGCGCGCACGCGCGCGGAGGCTTCTAGCTAATTCGTTTTATTTTGTTTTATCTCTTATTTATTCTACGTTACTTTAAATTATTTATTTTCTGTTCCCAGTTCTTTAAATTTAGTTTTTATTAGAGTTCCTAGCGTTCTCAAGCGTGTAATAAAATACTATCGTATGAGAATATTTAAGTTACCTACTCGTAAAAAAAATTTTAATTTACGTAAAAAGAATTTTTTTTAAAGCAATGTGAATGATTTTACCTACTTTAATTACACTAGGATACATTTTAAGATAAATCTTTATTGCGGTAATAGTGATACATTATTAAGCTTCATTACTTTGAAAACTTTACGATTTAAAACTGAAAATTTTCACCTAAGTAAGCACATTATTATGTTCAGCGGATGGAAAGAATTGATTTCAAGTAGAGCACATTAAATTAAATTTATTACTGTATTTTGCTGTTTCTATACTCCATTTACTGTAACGGGAATTCTGTCTGTAGTACACAAACAGTTAATGCTTTAGTACCCTTAAATACGTGGGTACACTCACTATAGTGACCGCATTAAATTTAAAAGCTTCTTAGTGTGTTATTCCATACAGCTGTTTACGCAGCGGGTATTAAAATTGCGTAGCCTTGAGCTAAAGAAGTTAGAATTTAAATAGGCAGGAATCCAGCTTGCAATAATATGTGCCTGTAAGTTTTACAGCGTACTGCTTTTAGAAGATTGGGTGTATTTACTTTTTAGAAATATCTATTTCATTTAAGGAAAATTCTTATATCTTATCCTTAATCTGTTTCAGATAAAAGTGTGACAAGATTTAAACAAAGAAACGTATTGGACAAATACAGGAATAAAGGTTACAGTCTGCGTTTGACATGAAACGATTCAGAAATAAATTTATTTGAAACTCAATTTTATGAATATTTAACAAAAGTTTCGCCAATGATCTTTGAGAACTATGTTAGCCATTACGTGAATATTTACTAAAGAATTATGTAGACATCCAATTTCTACGGGGATTATTAAGGAGAAATAATTTCCCGAGAGTTTTAGCTGTAGTGTCAACTTATCTTACTAGGTAAGTTTTATGGTTTTCTGAAGAATATTGCTTTTAGAAGTTAAATCGTATAAAAACAATTAACAGGAGCATACCGCTGTGAATCATAGATTTGCAGCATATCATCTAATATGTTATAAAAATTTTATTTAACACAAGAAAACCCGTAAATAAATCAGTTTAATTGCGATGATTACGTGTGTATTTGGTTTAATCGTACGTAAATTTAAACGAGCTTGCTGAATCATTGAAATATTATTTAAACGTATTTTTTTTAAACAGTAGTATTATTCAATTAGAAAATTTGTAAAAGTAATACAAATGCAAAAAAAAAATGCTCTGTAAATATAAATTAAAAAATATAGCCTGCACGTAATCTATAAGTTAACGGGTGTGGTAAGCGGGTAAGCGACAGTGTTGTTTGCGATTTTTGTAAGTTAAACTTCTCATTACGTGTTGTAAACGTTTGGACGGGCGACGTTGTACCAGATTCACTAACAACATCCTTACTCAGCGTGAATGAATGCATGCCAGTGTTTGTGTGTGTGCGTGTGTGTGTGTGCACGCGCGGGCGTCGGAAAAACTAACGTTATTTTTTCCTTGAGAAATTATACTGTATACTTTTAATTAATTACAAAAAAAAAATAAATAAAAAATAATTCTATTATTCTGTTACTAATTTTCTTTATTATTTTTTTTTTTATATAACTAATAGTTTGCAAGCATAAGCACATATGAAACAAAGTTTCACATATTTAGCTTACGACAAGCCAATCTTACAATTCTAGCAAACGTTTGGTCATTCCCTGCCGTAAGGGTTGGTCATATCAAAAATTGTTTCATACAAAGGGTTTAGGTAATGTTTACAGGACTAACGACCACTTTAAACCGATTCGATACTGTGCCTATTAAGGAAGATATGATGTTTTTTGTCTTTAAAATCAAATTTTTTCAACCCCCTAGGCCAGTGGTTGGTGATATCTAAAAACATTACTTATATAAGTTTTAACCCTTATCCAAAATATAGTAGGCACTTCAAACGAATTCGATATTTTACTTAACAAGAAAGTTATAGTGATATTTTTTTTTCGAAAAAGCCCCCCAATTTCCATTCTGATGATCCTATTTTGGCCGTTAACGAACTCGACCCGAGATTTTCTGACGATTTATTTTTAAGTTACAATTTGAAGGTGATTGGCGCAAAATTACGGCAGTTAGCGTGTCCACAAGAAAGTGGAATATAATATATATATATATATATATATATATATATATATATATAAACTTTTTAGCTGAGTGGATTTGGGGTCTGGGGATATGAAATGCGAAGATATGTCAAAAATTTCCGGAATTCGAATCATGATACCCATTACAATAGATAGCTTTCTTATGAAATCTACCTAAAACATAAGATTGACCAAAAATATAATGAAATAAACTATTTTACCCATTTACAACCCTTTAAAAGTTGATAATTCATTCGGTTTGAAAAATAGATATTTTACGTAAAAATAAAAACAATAATTTATTTTTAATTATTAAAGACCTTTTACTGATTTTGAATTTACGTCCATTTAAAACCATGACCTCGTTTACATTAAATATCGGACATTTAATTACTAAATATTACTTCATATTACTATATATCACTTCATTATGATATATATCATTTAAATATAAATTATTTATATAATTTATATATAAATTATTATAAATTATTATAATTATTTAAATATAAATTATTTATATAATTTATATTTAAATATAAAGTGATGCGTTGATATTAAAGTGTAAGCTTTAATAACTATAAGCTAGTGTAAGCTGTCCTATCCTATTCCTATTGTATTATAAAATAATATAATTAAATTTAAACCTATTTTCACATTTTAATTTATTGTAAGCTGTCAACACGTGTATTATTCGTATTTTTTAATAAATTTTGTTTTTATAAGATAGGTTTTTTGAATATTATTACATTCTATTAAATTAAATGTTTTATCTCTAATTTTTAAATATATAATTTAATTTTTAAATAGAAAATGTAATAATATTTTTTATTACTTTAGACCGGACACTCGTTTATAATTCTGTTTTTTAATATGTCGACATTAGATTATAAACAATAAATATATATATACATGTAACCTTTTACTTCAGGGTTATTATCTTATTTTTCTGTTTAGCCTCCGAACTACCGTAAGGTATTAATTCAGAGGATGAATGAGGATGATATGTATGAATGTATGAATGAAGTGTAGTCATGTAGAGTCTCAGGTCGATCATTCCTGAGATGTGTGGTTAATTGAATCCCAACCATCAAAGAACAGTGGGATCCACTATCTAGTATTCAAATTCACAAAAAAGTTATTCTTGCCTTTGCTAAGATTTGAACCTTAGAACTCTCGACTTCGAAATAGGCAGATTTGCGATGATGAGTTAACCGCTAGACCAACCGGTAGGTTTACCAATTAAGCCTGCTACTATTCAAAACATGCGAAATCGAATTATTGCAGCAGTGAATTCAATAACCAGGGACCAGTTACCGATAAAAATAATTTGGGACCAATAAATTAATTAACTGTCGATTTTTACATCCTTATACGAAGTAAAGGAAGTATTGTTTGTGATCGTGAAAAATTTCAATTTTCAGATTTTAACGAAAATTTCCATTTGACCATCCCTGAATCCATTTTGACTATTTTCGTCGTGGCGTCTGTACATATGTATCTCGCATAACTCATAAACGATTAGGCGTAGAATGTTAAAATTTTGGATTTAGGACTGTTGTAACATTTAATTGTGTACCTTCCCTTTTGATTGCAATCGACTTGACCAAAAGTGCCCAAAAAATCCAAAATATATGGATTTTGGAGTTTTTCATAATAAGAGCTTAATTGAGAGGTTTCAACAATATATCATAAGTGGTTCTTATTTTCATTGTTTCCAGAGTTATAGCCAAATAAAATTTTAATTAATGAAATATTTTGTCCCTACAAGGCGAAGGTAAATCGGTTCGAATCCGAGGTACCTTTTCATTTCCTATTCTTTTTAAATGAAAAATACATAAAATTTTGTTACACTAATAAATTCTGATTTTTCCTTATATTTTTTATTGTTTTTATTGAATTATTATTTATTGTAAAACTTTTTTTACAATTACAGGTTAATAATTATTAATAAATCAATATAATTAAATTTAAAAAAAACAGTTGAAAAAAAGATTTCACCTGTGTTAAGGAGAGGATAAAAAAATTGTCCACCTTAAAGTTAAGAAAAATTTCAAATTTACTCAAATGGACAATGCCTGCATGTGAAAAAAATTTCACATTTTTAGCATACGATAAGCCCTATTTTACATTTCCAGCAATATTTTGGTTATCCCTTGCTGTAACAGTTGGTTGTATCAAAATTTGTTTCGGAGAAAAGTTTTAGGTAATGTTTAGAGGTTAGAGGTCTGACAACCACTTTAAACCAATCCGATACTGTGCCTATTAAAGGAGATATGATTTTTCTTTTGTCTTCAGAACCCTTTATCCATCCTCTGAGCCAATGATTCGTGATATCAAAGACCTTTACATACATCAGTTACATCAGTTTACTTACTTCAGTTTTAGACTCTTATCAAAGAATCGTATGAACTTTAAAGATATTTTCCTTAATAAAAAAGTTATACTAATTTTTTTTTTCAAAAAAGCCACCCCATTTCCATTCCAGTGGTCCGATTTTGGCCGTTAACGAACTCCACCGAGATTTTGGGGCTAGTTCTATTACGGAACATTTTGAAAGTGATTGGCGCAAAATTACGGCAGTTATCGTGTCCACAAGAAAGTGAAAAAAAAAAAATATATATATATATAAACTTTTGAGCTGACGGTGGTTTTGGGCTCTGGGAGATGTGAAACGCGAAGATATGTCGAAATTTTCTGGAAGTCCAATCGTGGTACTCATTACAATGGGTAGCTTTCTTTTAAATCAATCTAAAACAAATATCTTCCATTTTTTGACCGGAACCTCTCGTCCTGCAACCGAAAGTGTTCGGTTCCATCCAGAAACATACCTTTTAAGTATTTATTAAGAATCTTTTTTCTAATATAACGAAGAAAGCTCAGTTTAATTTAAAGAAAGAAAAATGATGTCTCATCTCCTGTATGTTAAGAGATCAAAAGGTTATCTTTTCATTTAACATAGGCAGTACATTAAATCGTAAGTGAAACAGATATTACCCAGCACATATTACTTTAGTGTTGTACTCAAAAGTTATTGAAACAAGCCAAGGTGTTTTTTTCTTTTGAGAGTGCTTCTATTTATATCTGCAGCTTGATGGTAGATCAAAATATTATCAAGATGAGGATAGTTAATTGTTATTTACACGAAAAGAAAATAATCTTCGAAAACGATTGTTTCACTGCTGGAAGGATTTTCACTTAGGGGTATCTAATGTATATCAAAGCAGTTTGGTTTCTTTATTTTATTTGAAATAATCTTGTGATTACGCGTCATTTCAGGTTCTTTTAATAAGCAAATTAAATAAAAACATTTGAGTGATCTTACCGAGAAGTTGGTGTGAAGCTTTTCCACTTTCTCAGTCATGTTCCTCTCCTCTAACTGGCGTGGTCACGCAATCAGCAGTCAGTTATGATATATTAGTCATTGAAACATTCGTTATCAGTACTGAAGCAATCGTCACTGATGTACCAGTTGGAAATATTATTGTTATAAATTTGTGAATTTTCCTGTCGTCAGAATATTTTTGTTCAATTTTTTCACAAAATATTTTCCATTCCACTATAATCTTCGAAAAGCGTAAAAAATATTTCCCTTTTTAATGACAACCTTTGTCAGGATGAGTCGTTTTTTTATTTAGCCACTTTTGCCTTTTATTTCAACCCAAAAAACGTCATGGGGTTAAGTTCAGGTTGGTAAGGAAACAGCCATAAAAAAAATAACTTATGAAGTACTGGAAATGACTGAATTTAGTGTGAAGAAGAGATTTTAAAAACCTTTTCCTCTGAAAGGAGGATAATCAGTTTTCAAAACAAAGTCATATTTTCAAAAACCAAAAGAGGAAAAAACCAATTAACTCGCTATACAAAAAAAAATTCAAAATTACAATACCAAGAAAACGTATAGCCTTTTATAATACCCAAACATTAATACTTAGTTTCTCGTCTGTGAACTTCAGTGGTCGTCAACTTTATACACTATTTCATTCCTCCACCTGAAAGTTGGTCTTTCTCATTCCCTCTGTTCGTCTCTACCAGACGTTTTTTCTCATCTCTGCTCCACCATTCTGGATACATCTCCAGTACACTTCCGCTTTATATGGTATCCGTCTGTAGCCATCTCCTCAGCTTCATTCTTTTTCCATAAAAACCCGATCCTTTTGTTTTACATCAAGTATACCTCTTACGTGGTTTGAAAGTACTACTGCTTAAGATTTCTACTAGTTCCAGTTTTCTTAGTAAATTTCTCTTTTGGTATCAGAAATATAATTCGACTCCATCTCTGTCAGTGTAAATTCTTTTCCGGACTTGGGCTCGTATTTGACTGATTTAGTTACTCGGAACTTATTAATAACTCTTTGGCACATATGAATAATCGACATCTGAAAACCTTTGATGAAACATTTTTTTCAAGTATTCTATTCACTTATCACCAATATTGAACACATTTTCAACAAAATATCCGAGTTTCAGATGTTCAAATCGTAGTTAACACTGGAAAAAAAATTGAATATAAAATTTCAGACCTTAGTTTCATTGCTGATAGGGTAAGAAAACAAGTTAAATCGTATACTATTAGTGAGATCTAGATACTTTAATTTAGGTGCACAATTACGTTTGGAACATCAGTTAGTTATAACGATTAAAACAAATTATATTAAAAAAATAAAAACTGATTTTACCGCTCCGATAAACTGACTTTCGCTTTATATTGTACACTATGCTGCTAAAATTCAATTATATAAAAGACGTAATTGTTTGCGTTTGCTTTAATCGACAAGTTGAGCGTCACTTCCGTTTTGCTGGATTGAAGTCGGCTTGTAACAGACTAAAATATTGTTAGATATTTGGTAAATGTGAATGTGGCAAAGACAGCTAGCAGTTTTTCGTCAAACTGGATGGAAATAAATTTTATCGAAGTACGTTTTATAATTCCATACGCTGAACGATCGTTCTCTACACTAGATATCAGTTTCTTCTGGTTTCTATTGGAGTTACTAGCCGTTATATATATTACAACTGTTTCAGCTTCGAAGTTCCTTTTTCCGGGTCAAAACGGTAACTCGCTACCAGCTGTCATATCTACCCGTTATCTGATAATGTAATAAAAACATTATATTAAATTTAAAAGCCATCCGATATGTTTCCTTGTTAGTAGAAAGAAATACTGCTTGGCTATATCATTGTGGTAGTTTATGGAATTTTAGGAAAACTAATCGCAGTTATAGTGTTTTAATTTAATATTTTTATCAATATTAACCAAGCATATAATATAAATTGTGATCTTTTACTTGTTACTTATTAGTATCAGATAATGAGGTAGAACGTCGAAGCCGAAGTTTATATTCTATTAGAATAATTTGTTTAGAATATGATACTTTTGAAACAAAGTAAATGTGGTCTATAAAAAAACCTTTGTTTTAGATTTTTTAAGTTTATTACAGCTAACATGAAGTTTTTTTTTGTTATGGTTCAGCTGGTGATATTTTAAATATCTACTTTTCTTTATTGATGGAATGATCATTACTTTTGAGCACATTTTAAATGACATTGAAAATTATGTATAAAAAAATTTGATTTTGTTGAGTAAACACAAATGGAACATGAATAATACAATTTGCAACAGAAACAGACTATTAGTAAAAAAAAAAAAAAAAAAAACTTAAATTTATTTGATTCAGATAGAAAAAAAGAGGATAAGTGAAGATGTTAAAAAAGTACATAGAGGTGTAAACCACCCGCTCTGTTAGCATTACATTGACGGCTTATCTATAATTTAAAAAAAAAAATGTTTCATCGACTGTTCGAAAGTAATGTTGGAAGTTTATTTTTTGTTAAATAATAAAGTGAACGTTGGTGTTAAATTTATTCTGTAAATATTTACTCAGACTTACTTTTATCAGAGTGGAAAACAAATATATTCAGGAAAACTTTAGTTATGTAAACGATATAGAACGTTGGTTCTAATAATTTTAAAATCATAAGGATTACCGTAGTTTGGAAGTACGCCTGCATTGTCTGCTATATTATAAATATAATATTTAGGTTAGGTCATCGTTAACTGGCGGGCCATAGTTAACTTGTTTCTGGCATGGCATGGCAGATTTAGGGCATACCTGTTCCGATTCGGTCTAGACCACACCGACATCTGTCGGGCGTGTCGGGAGAAGGAAAGCACGCCAACCTGCACGTCAACTTCAGATATCCACGTTTCAGGGAACAGCGAAAGGAGTTATTAGATATTCTGAACTATGGAAATATGTTCCACCCAGAAGACACTCGGCGAATATTAATGAGCGGAGAGAAAGAGTGGATTGCCGTGGATCGATATGCTAGGAAGGTGGCTGACAAGCTACGTCTATGGGAGAAGTTCCGGCAGAGATGAAGACGTCGGGGTGCCGGGTTGGACAGGACTGCGGCTGAGTCCCTGGGGGGTTCCTGCGAGCGTGTGGGGGTCGCCTTGGCGCGTTGAGGCCGTGGAAACTCCGTTCCCGGTGCCAGAGTGTGTTGTCTAACGACTGATAGATGTTATGAGTAAGTATGTGAGTTGAGTGCATGTTTCGCTAGGCGTACGTGTGCGACGAGTGCATGTGTGGTTGCTCGGCACCTCTTTCGTGTCTTTCTCTTCAATTGAGTTCTTGCAATGTCTGTGTCTATGCGTTGGCAGGGTCTGTACCCGAGTGTGTGGGTGTGTTAGAGGAGGTTTCATGTGCCTGTGGGAGTGTTTCTACTTGGTAGGAACTGTGTTTGATATCCTTTTGTGATGTGTTGTGTTTTGTGATGATATGGCTTTTATGTTTCCTTGTGGTGACCATTTGTGTGTGTGTGTGTGTGGGGGGGGGGGGTGCGTTAACCCCTCCCCCGGAAGTAATGCTGTACTAGCTGTTCTAGGGAGGAGGGTTGCCAGGGGTAGAGGTTTAGTCGGTAGTGCGCAAGTATACATACGCACTTAATAACATCCTGCGGAACCTGTTATGCGCTCGTTAATGGGGTTCCTCCACCTCTTAAAAAAAGGTCATCGTTAACTACATGTATTCTAGATGTTCGTTAATGTAATTATGTATTGAATTGTAATAATTCTATTGTATCCTGTTGTAAAAATGTTCAATAAATTACCTAAACATAATTTTACACATTAAATATTAACTAAATTTAAATTTAGTTAACATTAAATTGGAAAATTAGTGGTAAACTAATTGTAAATATTTTTTTCTTTGGCTTTTTAAATTTAAAATAACTAAAAATATTTTTTTTTAATTATTAGAGGTTAATAAACTCTTAAACTGATGGTAATTTAATAAACTGTAGTTTGTTTTTAATTATTTTATTAGAATAGATAATGAAGAAAAATAATAGGTTACACGATGTCTACGAACAAATTATATATATTTAAAATTTTATGTTTTATAATCTTTTTTCTCTTTACGCTATTTGAGAAACTCTTTAGTATCTATCATAAATGGAATAAAGTTGGACTTATTATTTTTAATAGAGTTGAACTTTGATTTTTCTTCAATTTACAAATTAGTCCCTTGATTGTATAGCAAAAGTTGTAAAGGTAGTACGTATAAACTTATTAAACAAATTAATAGATTCCTAGCGACAAAGTTTTAAGTTATTTTTAGTTTACCTTTGAGATTTTAAAAAACCTAGACTTTTTTTACTATATTGTAAAATTTAAACTTACGAAGTATTAGATTTTCACATTAATTTCCAAAACGTTAGCAGTACTAGTTTATTTATCTTATTAAAGAAAAGTGTTTTCTTTTGTTGTGATGATCGTGCGTCCTTCCTGATTATTTTATTTGATTAGTTACATAAAGATATATTTGACTATGTATATATTACTACATGGCAGTGTGTTTTTTATCTATTTACGAATAGAAATGGTTTATACAAATACACCTTACTGCAGTAAGATTACGGTTCAATGTATGATAGGAAAGATTCTGCAATAAAATAAACGGATTGAAAATGTATTGTACTCATATGCTTCACGTGTTGCATGTAAATCGTACTCAAAACGCAACAATCAGGCTCCACATACGATATTCTGAATCGGTCACTTCTGCTGACAGTCAAAAATAAATTTTATACTTTTGTATAATAAAAGTATTGTTATACAATCCTGTATTGTTTTACGTGATCATTTTGAAATTGAATTTTAATTCAATAGTTGCTTTGTTATTATTACTTGTACTCCGACTTCGACGTATGAAAAATAAAAAAAAGTTGTTAATACGTGCAGTCATATCACAAAGATCCACGAAGGGGAGGATTTCAATTCTTCATAAAAATTTGAAACAACACTCGAATAAATGATTTATTACTATAGAATGTCGGTATATTCATTCCATCACCTTCATTCTGTAGTTGGTGGTAAACTTTAATATACGAATATTATTATTTAGATTACATAGGAATACAAGAAAAACTTTCGGTTATTTTATAGTAAGTGTAATTTTAAAAAAATATTCAATCATAAATGATACAAGAGTACAATATCGTTGTAAATCGTTGTTCACTTAAAAGAAATAAAATACAATAAATAAAAAAGCAATATATTAAAAATTCAAACGTTTTTCGTGTGTAAAAAAAATGAAAGAATAATTCATCAGATTCTGTTAGTGACAACAGTAAAGATTTCACCGATATAAACTAAAGACGATTAAATAATTCTTCGGGATTTTCACCATCTATGAAATTGGATTAGTTGTCTTTTATACAAGGTGTGTGAGAAAAATAATGAGATTGGTAACACTTGAGCGATCTGGCAACGCTGTGTCAACCGGTCTGTGCTAGACCGGTTTGTTCATCCCTTCCACATGCTCAGTAAGAGTTTCAACTCCGTTCAGCCAACACATTATATTAGACAGCCCCATCAGTGAAGTTGTGTTTTTGTTGTGTGTTACGAAAATGAAGCATCGGAATATAGAGCAACGTTGTGCAATCAAGTTTTGTGTTAAACTTGGGGAATCCGCGAGTGTGACCTTTGAAAAGTTGAAACAGGTCTATGAGGAACATTGCTTATCAACAGCACAAGTTTTCCGCTGGCAAAAATACTCTTTGGAAGGCCGAGAACACGTTGAAAATCAACCTCTCTTAGGGAGATCTTCAATTTCATAATCTGACGAAAACGTTGAGCGTGTGAGAGTTCTTGTGAGATCAGACCGTCGTTTAATAAACACAACAGAACAGAAGGATAATCGAAAAAACGTGTGCGTTGATCTTGAGAGGATTGACAATGACCAAGAATTCTTCAATCGTGTGATCACAGGTGATGAATCCTGGATATTTGAGCACGATGCTGAAACAAAGCGGCAAAGTGAAGAGTGGCACACTCCGTCATCTCCTCGACCGAAAAAATGTCGAATGAGAAATTCAAAGATCAAACCATGCTGATTTGCTTTTTTGACAGTAGGGGTATCGTGCATAAAGAATTTTTTCTTCCAGGATAAACTGTCAAAGTGTTTTACAAAGGTGTCCTTGAAAGGCACAGGAAAAGAGTGATTCGCGTGAGACCAAACATTGTAGACAAGTGGATGCTTCATCATAACAATGCCCCGTGTCACACGGTCATTTCCATCATGGAAATTTTTACCTCAAAACGCATTCTTACTGTTCCTCAACCCCCCTATTCACCTGATTTGAGTCCTTGTGACTTTTTCCTTTTCCTGAAATTGAAACATGTCCTAAAAGGACGTCATTTTGGAACTCTGGAGAACATTCAAAAGACTGTGACCGACCAGTTAAACACCCTATCAGTTGAAGCCTTCCAGCGCTGCTACCAGGAGTGGGAACAACGACGGTGTATAGCTGCCCAAGGGTACTTCTTTGAACGGGATAATATTGTTGTTTGAAAAAAATAAAAACTTTGGTAAGTAAAAAGTCAGTCTCATTACTTTTCTCACATACCTCGTAATATATAGCACTTCAGATTCGAAATGGTTTTCCGATATTTCTTTTCTATATCATAAAAATCGGGAGCTGATAGAATGCTCACCTGGAGAAGGCTGAAAAGATTGTTCTTGAAACGCTGATGAATTCAGTTCTCTGTTGTCAGTGTGTTGTCCGATGGCAAGAAGCCATTGGACAATAGCACGAATAACGCACGTGAAACTGGGTGGTACGATGCTGATACAATTAATTTATCGAATTGCAAATAAAATAAGCTGTCTACTAGTGTATTATTACGTCCTTGAAAACGTATATATATATATATACGTACATATATATATATATATATATATGTATATATATATATATATATATACGTACATATATATATATATACACACACATACATACATATATGAGCTTTTCGTTTTACTTTATTACATTTAAACGCCTAAAGATGCTGACTTCAGTGGTAGAGTTTTTTCCTTTAATTTTAAAATTTTTAATTTTAAAATTAATACCGATCAGATTCATTATTCAAACGTTAAAAATGCTCATATCACCTCTCTTGTAGGTTGGCATCTGGAAAGACATCCGATAACAATAATTATATTAAATCTCCAATTACCTAACCCTAAAATAATTGAGAAAAAAGAGTATTAAGAAAAAAAATTATATTTAATCTCTTTTTCTTTTAGTTCAGTATTTTTTTTTAAATTTTGTACCGAAAATGGAAAAAAAAAGGAAAATGTTTATTTAATTAAATACTGATATTATATTGTTTCTAACTTTTTTTTTTGTCTTCAGTCATTTGACTGGTTTGATGCAGCTCTCCAAAATTCCCTATCTAGTGCTAGTCGTTTCATTTCAGTATACCCTCTACATCCTACATCCCTAACAATTTGTTTTACATATTCCAAACGTGGCCTGCCTACATAATTTTTTTCTTCTACCTGTCCTTCCAATATTAAAGCGACTATTCCAGGATGCCTTAGTATGTGGCCTATAAGTCTGTCTCTTCTTTTAACTATATTTTTCCAAATGCTTCTTTCTTCATCTATTTGCCGCAATACCTCTTCATTTGTCACTTTATCCACCCATCTGATTTTTAACATTCTCCTATATCACCACATTTCAAAAGCTTCTAATCTTTTCTTCTCAGATACTCCGATTGTCCAAGTTTCACTTCCATATAAAGCGACACTCCAAACATATACTTTCAAAAATCTTTTCCTGATATTTAAATTAATTTTTGATGTAAACAAATTATATTTCTTACTGAAGGCTCGTTTAGCTTGTGCTATTCGGCATTTTATATCGCTCCTGTTTCTAACATATAACATAATAATAAGAAATTTTCTCAATTTGACTCGTTTTTCATGTTTATATTCATGCCCTGATTCTTTATCAAATGTTACCGTGTTCGATTAATTTTTTATTAATTTATAGGGGAAGTTCATCTGCTGGTGTAATTTTAAGTTCCTTTTCAAGTAACTTAATTTATAAAAAAAAATATTTTTTAAGGAAACCTTCCGTGGTCTTCATGGAAAATTAATTTAAAAACATTGTTTATGTTTTTGTCATGATTACGAAAGCTCTGTATGATTTTATACAACTTACATTGAAAACATGGTGATTGCCGATTAAATAACATTGAAATGTTTTCAGTTAAAGCTATTTAGTGCATAGATTGATAATAATTTGTTTGTAATTTCCAGCAGTATGGATTCTAGTTGCTGTCAGTTAGAGTACATCGTTACGTAGATTTCTCTTGAATTCTACTGAGTCGATGACTTCGCGGTTCATAAGTTTCATTTGTTTTAAATTTAATCGATGTTTCAATTCGAGTTTCGTTTCTGTAGCTATCCCGGAATTGACATTCATCCCAATTCATAAAGCCGTAACTCACATTCTCTAATAGTATATTTATTTATTTCTTCTGAATTCCCTTGTTTAATTTTTTCAAGGCGCATGTTTCTTTGTGTTCTGCCGGTTTTTTTTAAAAATCAAACTTTAACATTTTTTTATGAGCCTCTCCAAATCATAAATGGTATTAAAAAAATAAAAATAATACAAGATTTATAAAAACAAAACAATAAATAAAAAAAAAAGTAAAATAAAAAATATTTTTTCCCCGTTCTTTTTCAATTTTTTTATTTTTTGGGTGGGTGGTAAAATAAAATAATTAGTTTTGTTTTTTTGTAATGTTGCGCAGTCTTCAAGGTATATATTTAAAGAATTAAAGAAATAATACTGGTTATATTTGATAGCTTATTTTATGTCGTTATTATTTTTTTTCAAGCCTGTTTATTGAAGTCAGTTACTTCATAAATGTTCTGTATGGTTATAGTGGAAGACTCTTTGAATATCATAAAAGTACAATTAGTTTGTACATATTAATCACCATAAAAACATTTTTTTGGTCCAAAATTTAATTTTCGTTTTTCAAATTTAATTAATTACTCAAAGAAACAGAAAGTAATCGATAATAAATAAAGTTGTTGTTAACTGTTTAAAGATTATCATCATTTTTCTGCTTGATTTATGATACGATTGGTCTGTTATCGATGCATGTCTGTTTGATTTCTGTCGACCTTAATTTGAGGAAAATTTTCTTTTTCTTCTTCCATCACGGTATAGGGGATTCACCGGTTCCGGTTTCAAAGGATTACTAGCGATTACTTCTTGGCCGTCCCACACTTCTTTTGCCTTTCGGTCGATAGTGTATTATTTCCTTCCGTCTACCATCCTATTAACATGGTCCTTCTCCTCCCCTGTACTCTTCTATTGTGTCACACAAGGGTAGAACATTTAACTCTTCTGATATCCTCGTTCCTAAAACGATCTTGTTTAGTGCACCCCTTTACCCAACGCAGGTATCTTATTTCCGCTGTCTGAATTTTACCTAACATTTTTTTTTTTTAATTTGAGGAAAATATTTTTTTTTAATCTTTTGAAATCTTTAAAAAATGGGTTTGTTATAATATCTACATTCGGGGGACAAAATCGTATATTTTCAATAAACTACATATCAATAAATAAATTATACAGGACTCAGATAAAGTTATTTAAAATATTGAAAATGTTTTTTTTGTAATTTGAATTTGTACTAAGAGCAACGGTTGCCTTCTCCTTGAAAAATTAATGGTTCAAATCACAAAACTCTGAGTGTAAGTAGTGGCTTTGTAAGGAGTGTAGTATAAGCTTTGACCTATATATTTACATTATACAAAGTATTCAAATTTCAATAAATATTAGTTAGAGGATAAAATTTTGGTGAATTAAAATTTTGTAATTAATAAGTCAGTTTCTCTCTATGTCATTCCCGTGCATTCATTTTTTCATTTTTATTGAGATGCAGGTTTCTCACATTTCTAAGTTTCTTGGATATTCTGATATTTTTATCCGAACAATATTCTGTAGTATTACACATATAAAAAATGAAAGTGAATATTTAATTATTATTTAAATTTTCTCGTTTTTAAAGTTTACCCACATAAGGAGGTATTACACTATTTGTTTTTTTTTTTTGGCTCCAACTTCAAAAAAATTAACATTTAAAGAAGGATTTCAATATTATTTCTACTTTTTAATACTTTTTTTTTTAATTTTGCTTTAAGTATTATATATATTTTTCAATTTTATTGTGTATTTAAAAAATTAAAAACCCAACTAACATTTGCATAAATTTCGCCAGTAAAGTTATGAAATTCGTTTCTATTATTGGGGGAGGGATTTCCCCGTCGCTAGATGACTATTTTGTAGGAAAATTATTACTCGATGTTAATAATTATTGAACTGGGTACACAAAACCGAAGGTATTGAATCTAAGAGATATGGATTTATGAAAAAAAAACTAACTTTGAGTAACTTAAGAGATACGGTATCCAGTAAACTTTTGAGATACAGGACCCATGATGATTGTAACTTCTCTGCCCTTCTTGATCAATTGTAATGAAAATTAAATTACATCAATGACCCACAATCAGAAATTGTCGTACAAAATTCAAGAAATCTGATGTGGACACCATATGACTTCCTTGTACGCCTATTAAATTACATATACAATTTTTTTTTTTAAATGAAAAGTACATAAAATTTTATTTCATTAATAACTTCTAATATTTTTTCATATTTTTTTTATTGTTATTAAATTATTACTTATTGTAAAAGTTTTTTTACAATCACAGTTTAATAATTATTAATAAATAAATATATTTAAATTAAAAAAAAAAATTTTTTAAAGAGAGTCGTATTCGAACCGATGTGCTTTCAACTTAAAAGATTCAAATATTTCATTAATTAAATAATATTTGGCTATAATTCTGGAACCAATAAAATTAAGCACTACTATGATATATCATAAGTAGTAATAAGCAGTAATAAGCAGTAATAATAGTCATAAGCAGTAATAAGCCCACATTGAGAGCTTGAAAAGCTCTCAATGTGGGCTTATTACTGCAGTTAAGAAATAGTCCAAAATCCAATTTTTTTTTTTGATTTTTGGCTTTTTTGGACATTTGATCAAGGTGATTGCATTAAAAAAGGGAGATAACAACTAGATGTTACAACAGTCCTAAATCCAAAATTTCAACATTCTACGTTCAAATCGTTTTTGAGTTATGCAAGATGCGTACATATATACGTCCAGACGTTCCGCCAAAACTAGTAAAAATGCATTCAGGGATGGTCAAAATGGATATTTCTGTTGAAATCTGAAAACCGAAATTTTTCTCGATTACAGTACTTCCTTTACTGCGTACAATAAAGTAAAAATTCTGTTAATCCAGTTTGAAGATATCAAGTAAAACTATATCGAAAAAAAAGCAAAAACGTTACGCTAGTTTTCGTCCAACTCTGAATTAGATTGTCAAGATACATAACGAAAGTAACATACTAATGTAATGGAATCATGTTATAAGTTGAAGAATGTGATTTTGAGTTCAGAAATGACAAAAAAGAACTGTTTTTTGCTTCTCCTTCTTTTATACGAGTTTGAATAAGACAACAATATGAGATAATATCTTATCTACAAAAGGAAATAAAATTTTGTGAAAAAATCTACCAACCCTTTGATAAAATTTTATTATACAGATTTCATATTTTCCATTTTTTCTTGCCCCGTTGACGAGTGGCGACTAAAATTAAATGGGATGAATGTCTCATATAATATCATCGTGTCAAATTTCATCCAAATCGGTTTAACCAGTCCGCAAAGTAAACAACAGGCAAAAAATACATTCTACCAGAATTTTTCAATGTTAAACCTTTGTTTTTTTTTTATATTGAATGAGAATCATAAAACGTCAAGATCGGCATAAATCACGACATTCAGTCGTGATTTATGCTATTAGCATAATTCTCCTTATATAGTAAAACGTACAGCTATGTAGGAGATCTGTACAGTCGAGAATATAAAAGCACATTTTGTAAGTTCTTATTTTAATTCCGTGTAGTATAAAATTTTGGCAGCACAGTACATTAGTTGTTTGAAAAAATGTTCCATTTGATATAATTTCTAATAATGGTAGGTTAATAAAATCATAACTTCCAAACAACATTTTATGCTTGTGTAATAACTGTATTTCTACATTACAAAAAGGTGATAAATACTTATTTACGTCACGCTAATGCATTGGTTTTATTTGAAAGAACTGAGAGGCAAAAGCGCAGAGTCTCACTCTTTCGTGGATACATATTAATAATCTCTTGTTACAAGTTAAATTATTCGATATTTAAAATTTGATAAGTAATAGTATTTTTATTTGTTGTCTTTTTCCATATCTTTATTCATATTTCTTTAGATAATTTTTAATTTAATGATAAAAATTACTTTTAAAATTTATAAAAATTTAAACAACTTTCAAAAACAGGTATTTTAATTTAATCACTTGTAGTAATGTATAACATTACTCTTTAAATATTTGTGAAAGTTTAGATATCTTGTTAAATAAACTAAATTCAAGTTGTGATACAGTTTTGTAAAATTACATTTATTTATATTTATTAAAATATTCTAATAGAATTTTAATTATAATATTTCTTCCATTACTTTTAAAAGTAATCAAAAATCTTGAATTTTATCTAAATTGAAAAGTATAATTTATAATTCTCTCCGAAAAATATAATATAATATATATAATAATATAGTATATATTTTATATATATATATATATATATTTTACTGAAAAATATAATTTTAGTTTCTTTCATCATTTGTTTTTATAGATTAAAATTTTCTCTTGTTTCATTAGAATTTTTTTTTAGTAAATTTTGTTAGATTTTATAATTAGGTATACGTTTTTTAGATGATATTTTTATTTTTTTTTTTTTTATGTGGGTATATATTATTCGACCGACATATTTCTCTGTAAAATGAGTTTACCAACAAATAAAACGTTTCGTTTGATAAATTATTTATATATAGACCAGCATGCTTTTGACATTTCTTTTCGTTAAAAACTTGAAAGTCGTCAAGTACAGAAATACTCTACAATTTTTACGTTGAATTATAAAGCAGGCATTGGATTGATAGTTCTTGGAAAATTTTCCATCCGTATCAGATAATTATGTCATCTTTGAAATGATTCTTTAATTAAATGTAAAACGTAACTTTTTAAACAAAAACTAAACGATAAAATAAAAAAACTTCGTCCTGAAATAAATATATCAAATCAGTTTGATTTATCTTTTCATCAGAAATTTTTGATTCATTCTAATTTTCTTCTTAATGTATATAGATATATACAACGGATGAGTAGCATCAGATGTATATTTACGAAAATTCAAGGGACGCGCAGGCCACCGCCCTCGTTCGTTTGCGTTAGTTTGTATTGTAAAAGCTGCATGAACGCATGTTTGTGAATTTGACGTGTGGCACGCTGCTTCGTCGTTTGAAGAAGCCTTACTCTTTTTCACAATCTGTTTACCCAGCATATAATTCTTCGATAATTGAACCTACTGATCAAAAAATATTGCCCTCATTGTACGATTAATAGAAAAATCACATCATTCATCGTTTTTTTTCAACTTTAAGTGGATACTCCAACACCCGGTGAGAATTTCCAAACATCCTGTACCTGGTGTTATGAAAATTAAAATACCCAGATAATTTAAATCGAGCTTCATTTGACGTAAAACGCAGATTCCCGTCCATTTGTCCATCGAAGAGTTTTCTAAAAACTTAAAAAATCTCAATAATTTTTCGTAAGGTGTTTCGGTTTGTTTGTTCTCTTAATTGTTGCACATTTGTTACACGATACGGTTCCAAATTTAAATAATAAAGAATCTTACAACAAGATATGCGGTGTTTTACTCTGAATTGTTCTTACAAAAATTCTTCTTTTAATATAGGCTATAGCCTCTGAATCCTAAAGAAGGTCACCCATACATTTTGTTACGGTTTGAAACCGATCCCGTTGGACACCATTTTTAAACCAAATCTTGTATGCTACTCTGTACTGGGATTATAGTATTCGGAAATTTTTCCACAATTATTTGACACATTTTACGAAATGATCGCACGCACACAACCCTTCCACTATAGGAGCCCTTTTATCGATCAAAAAATGCAACTGCAAAGAACAAAATTATAATGCGCTGAAGCATGAACAATTTACAACTGACAGCAATAGTAGTAAAATATCCGAACACAGTGGCAGTAATAGAAGCAGCGTTAAAACTTTTCTTAAATTACTGCGTACTAGCGGCTCGGTTTGATGTTTAGTTGCTCACAATATATAGATATTGTTGCCACCTACTGTGGTTTCTACGGGGGAGCGCGAAGTCGGTGAGTAGCTTCCAGTTCACACGCGCATCTGTACAAGCGCTCCCCCACCAAGCCAGCTGAACGCGAAACAAACTACCACAGCGACGCGGCACTCTACCCCGCGCCGGCGGCTTTATAAGCAGCATTGCGGTATAACTATCGCAGTTAATTTGGCATAAGAAACTACCAACATTCAGCAAACATTTGGCACACAACTAAGCCGACTGAAAACATTTTCAGTTTAATATAGATGCTATTTATAACTAAAAATACATACCGTGCTATTTAATTAAAACTAGTTTAGTATCCCGATTAATATTATTATTTTAAAGTACTTTAAATAATTATTTTTTCTACTCACTTTATTGCTGTTACTCACAAATTCTGAAGTCGCTGCCGTCGGTAGGCTCTAAAGCTCGTGTCAGATTTTGAATTCACATTTATCACAAAATTTTCGACGTATACATAATATAAATGTTTATCTTCAACGTATTTTTTTTTCAACATGCTCACAGACATTGCACTACTCAGTTTCAGACACAATAAAATTCCTCTTCAGCTAACTTAAGAACGTCCGAAATGTAAAAGTTGTATTTCTTTTAGCTGCTTGCCCTTTCACTTGACTCCAGATCATTTCAATGGAATTTAAGTCGGAGTGATAAGTTGGCAACCGTTTGACCATAATTTTTGAAAATGTTATCTGATGGAAATTTCTTTTGATTTTCTTTTGTGTACTTTTATAATATCATACAATTCAATCTTCGTCATAGCAGGAGAACAGTTAATTCGTTTTTCGGCTAACCATCATATTGCTTTTTAACGAGTTAGAATTTGGCTGCTTTTGTTGCAGAACGTTGTGATACGATGCGTTATCTAGTACAATGACCGACCGAGGTGGCAAGTTGGGAATACACTTGATCGCTGATGTTTACACATCTTGTAATAAACAAAAGAGGTATGTTGCAGTTTGGATTTATTTTTGAATCAAAGTATACACTAAAAGGTTTTAATAAATTTGATCTGGAGTTTTACAATGTTATTTTCGATAATAAATTAAGATGTAATGTGTTCTATGATACGTCAGTCAAGTCTAGCTAACATTCATTAGGTAACTAGTCGTCTATCAGATAAATTTTTGTTTTATATATAATCCAATTTTTTTATTCAAATTAGTCTAATTTGAATATGACATAATGCTTTAAATGAGAAACATAGGAATTAGATAAAAACTCTTAATAAAAATTTGTTTGACGTATAAAGTATTTTATTTCTTGATGGGTATATATGGTTAGAGTATTAGGATATTAAATATTACCTCTTGAGAATAATCTACCTTGATAAGATAGAATAATTTGACGTCTGTTACAAATCTAAATTGGAATTGGATTCTACATTTTCTTCACTCTTGACCTATTCTTTGGCTTCCATGGGACATCGAGTCTTATAGAAATTCTCGCTTTAGAAGAGAACAGTGAGGAGGAACTCAATTTCTCTGTTAAATGTGTGCTGACTTAATAGTTTTTATCTCGCTGGCTTAATCTCTTTCCTTCTACGTTTTTTTCTGTTAAAATAATACCGTCGTTAAGATGGATTATAAATGTAAGTTATGCACAATTCTCTTTCTCTACCTTATTCCGAGCTCGTTATTTTCTTTTTTGTTTAAAAAGTAAAAATATTTACTTAAATGTCTAATATATATATCTAAATGTTATAAGGATTACGGGTAGTATAATAAAGAAATAATTCAAAATTTTACCTGTCACTAAAATTATGATTTTGGTAAGTGCATGAATTTCTTGCAAAAATCCGCTAGCTTCTTACGGTGCGATAGTTTGTGAATAAATTTGAGTGTTATTATATATAATCATCGTTGGAAGAAAACTCATTATAAGTGTTTTTGCTTTTCCACACAACAATTATAAAAAAAAGAATAATAATAATAATAAATTGTACATTCTTCCTAACAAAAAGTAATTGATTTACTAGTATATAGTAGTTATATGTTTTGTTTTATGTTATGTTTTATGTTGTATTATGTTATATGTGTTGTTTTTTGTTTAGTTATATGTTTATGTTTTATATAAAGTATTTCCTTTCGCCTATGTTAGTTACCGATTTTTAATTTAATTTTCACATCACATACAGAAAAGTACATATTTATTTTTTACAAATATTTTTGAAAAAAAAAAATAGGTTGATAAATAGGCTGGTTACTGAATGTATTTTGGCATTTTTTATTTCGTCGGAGAACATCATTGGGACTATATTACAAATTGAACCATCACGGCATATGGTGTGCACTAAGTTGGTTGAGATCATTCGAAAAAGGTGGTGGAAGATGTCCAGGGGTGAATAATTAACTCTGGGTCTTCCCCGCCACAAGATCAAGCTTAATATCAGTAAACAAACCGCAGGATTCTGATTAGTTGATTCTGATTAGAGGTGTAGGGCCAGCAATGGTGGTGCGGATGGAGGAAAGACACTTGGGGAGCTGTGATGACAACCCATGTTGTGTGATGGGGGGGGGGGATTTTTTAGTGGTAGGCCCGCACGGGAGAGTCTCACATTATGGACTGCGAAACCAAATGTTACCTAGATAAGGTTCCCCTCCTCCGATGAAAAAAAGTTCTAACTACGCTATTTAAAACATGTGAGTCGTCAAAAATCTACTTAAGGAGCTTTCAAATTATACGTACAGTAACTGATTTTATACATTTATGTGATTAAATACATCTGAAATCAAACTATTTTTATGCAAAAATTGTTATTTATTTTTAGTATTGTTTTCTGTTAAAACGGTTACTTAAAAAAATCTTTCTAAACATAACACTTGAAAATTAAAATAATTTTTAGAAAAACGTTTGTTTATTTTTAATTATATGTAATACAGAAATTTTTAAAATAATATTTAAAACCTTTTTTTTTTTGCAAAATATTAAATATATTTGCCAGTTCCTTTGTTATCTCCCAAATTTACACCGAAAAAATAAAATGTTGAAATTTGTATAAAATATTTTTTTAATATTTAAATTTTTTTTTAAATTATTAGTCGTATGAGGTGAAAAGTGTATGGATATTGAAATAAAATATAAAGAAATTTTCGAAGTAAAATTTGTTGAAAATTCTTTGTAAATATACTCTTTTTTACTTTCTTGTGTACGAAGTAAAGGAAGTATTGTGATCGTGAAAAATTTCGGTTTTCTGATTTCAACAGAAATATCCATTTTGACCATCCCTGAATCCATTTTGACTAGTTTCGGCGTGATGCCTGTATGTAGCATAACTGAAAAAAGACTAGTCGTAGAATGTTGAAATTTTGTATTTAGGACTGTTGTAATATCTAGCTGTGCACCTCTCCGCTTTTGATTGCAATCGACTAGGCCAAAAATGTATGTAGAGCAGTTAGACCTTTAAATAAAGCGGGGTTTCTTCAATTTTGAAACATTTGAATGTTTTCTTAAGTGCAGTAATAAGCTCTTATTAAGAGCCTAAGTGGTAATCGGGTACATTTGGTACAAAATTGAGTGCGGCTTTTTCGATCTTTTTTTCAGGCTCAGGAAAAACATTTCCCAGCTTTTGCTTCTTTAGTACTTGTTACTTCATTTGGTGTTTCAATTTTTTAAATTTGTTTCAACAGAGAGCGGAGTTCAGACCGTAAGTTTGCACTGTTTAATCGGTCCAGCTCGTGTGGTCTCACAAGTTCCCAAGCGGGACTTTTTATAAAGGTTTTTCTATTTTTAATTTTTTCTTTACTTATTTTGATATTTTGACCCATTTAATAAGATCAAGAGTAGACTTCAGCAATGTCTAAAATATTGTAGAAGCTTGGAAGCTGGAAGATTCACTGAATTGGGATTACTCCTTCAGAGTGCAATGAAGATAACAATAAAACAATTTTCTAATTTTTTTTTTTTTAGGTGGATAGTATGAGAGAAGTATCAAGAAATTACTATAGTCAAACATAACAGTATTATTTTCTCTTTCTTTAAATTCTTTCATTGATTTTGGTATTTTTGTTTTATTTTTTTTAATGAACCTACTAGCTTAATAGACTCCATTGCATTTTAATTTGTAAATAATAAAATAAGCATATATATAATAAGGAGAATTATTTACCTCGCAAACGATACAACACAGAGGGTAGAGACGTACCCCAAATGATGTCTGTAAACAAAATGAACACAGATACAGAATACCGGTCGACCAGTTGTCACCAAAATTATTAAACTACCATATAAATACTATATCAATAACAATATCTACTGATGATTTCTGGAATTAATCAGCTATCAGGGGAACACCTGTACCCCTCTCCAGGAGTTAATTGAAATTTCATTTTTGTGTTGCGATCGTGACATAAGAGTTCAGCTGTGTATTTAACATTTTTCGTAATATTTGTAGTTATAAACAGATTTTTTATGAAACTTTTACAGGATTCATAATAAAAAAATTATCAATAATCACACACAAAAAGATTGAGGTCAATATCAATCTTGTTTTAATATTTTTCTGCAGAATATAAATTAAATAATAATTATAGATAGAAAGACATTAAAAGAAATCGGTGGAGTGAATGAGTCGAGTATAAAAATCTGTTTCATTGTAATTTAATTTCTGTTAAAACAATAAACTATAAGTCCCTTTCTTTTAAAATGCTGTAAGATGTAAATTACAACAAACTCTGTGTAACGTAGTACTTGTACGTATGATACGGGTAATTCTTAACTATTACTACTGCCAAACAGTATCCAGTATATTAATAACGAATATTCAAGTAGATATCACAATGGAAAATACTGTATATAGGTACACGAGTGTACTAAATTTATCTTTACTTTTGCAGCACTACTCAACTCACATATTTATAAGGATACGGTGGATAAATTGAGCGCTTGGAGTTTCCACACCAGGAATATCACAGGCGGCCGTCGTGGATACCACCATCATGATCGCGGTATCCACCGTTAACAGGAAAGGTCGTAAGTATGTATAATTTCATTCAACCCTACCGAAAACTAATTAGTATGACATCGAGAAGTTTCAGGTTTAAAAAAATTAAAAAATCAATAAATATTTAGAAAAATATTACTTAAATCGCTATTAAAAATTAAATGAAAATTTGACATTTAAATCACTAAAGTTAAGTTGTTCATTACGAAATTTACTTACATAGGTAAAAATAATTAATTTACCTGTTTAAGTAAAATTAGTACTGATATTCTTCGCTGGAGAAACGACAGTACACAGTTTGACTGTATAATTTATTGAAAAATCTACACAGGATCTTTTCTGCATAAAAACTAGTTTAAATTAATAAATTCAAATCTGTATTGATTCGGAAAAAAGAACTTCCTCCAAGTAAGGACAGATATTATCTTCCGAAAATGTGCATCGTTAAAACAGAAAAGAATGGAAAAAAATATTATTTTAAACGTCAGACTGAATAATGAGTGGAGTATCATTTGTGCCATTGTAATTTAATATTTTGTAAAGTGGTGTAAACGATGTAGTCCAACTGGAAAATACCGAGGTCAAAAGGCGAGAGAAAGTAAGTGTATTTCTTTATTCAAACATACAGAAGTGTCAGTTACTATATTCCTGAAAAAGAATAGTTTATCTCACTACTGCTAGTAAAATTATACATTTAAAAGGATACGGTGAAACGTAATTAATGCATGTTTTAAATTGCGGGGAACAGCGTGCTTCGTCGTCACAATTAACCAAAAATTGTGTAGCGCCTGATGATCCACGTCCGGATCAACAGGCGCTAGAAAGTAGAAGGTCTAGCTTGATCTTTTTCCTTTCTAGCTTACAGAAATCTGACATTCTATTAAAGGAGGTCAAGTAATATATATATCAAGTGTATATATTTATTCAACCATACAGAAGTGATAGACTATGAAGTTTACAAAAAACCGTATCCAAACGAAAAAGAATCAGATGTTTACGTAAGGAGTAGAATAAGAGAAGAATGAAGTCATTTACAATGCATGGAACAGTTGAAGCGAATAGCAGTATGTAAGGAGATGAACCGTTTAACTTAGCTGAAAATGATGAAGAGAACATGCGCATTAGACTTGAGTGCTGGTAGTGGGGGTAAGGTAAGGAACCATTTAATCGGAGGAACGATTCGTTTTACGGTACGATACGTTTTACTTTTTGAGAATTGACTCCAGCAAAAAAAAATCGTTTATCCCACCGCTGCTATAAAATTTACATATTTATGAAGGATTCAGTAAAACGTAGTTAATATATTTTTTATATTGCGAACGACGGCGGCGCTTCCACCGTCCCCATTAACCAAAAAATGTTGACCCGATTAGATCATATCCCGAAAGTGAGGATACAGTAAAGCGTAGTTAATACATTTTTTAAATTGCGAGGAACAGTGCACTCCGCCGTCCCCCTTGACCAAAAATTGTGTAGCGCATGATAATCCACGACTGGATAAAAGGAGCTTCTACTTTCTATAAATCTGATCTTGTAATAAGGTAGGTCAAGAAAGTGTATTTTTTTATTCAACCGTACAGAAAGTCTGCAACATTATTCCTGAAAAAAAAAATCGATTATCCCACCACTGTTATAACATTTACATATTTATGAAGGATACCGTAAATGTAGTTAATATTTTTTTTATATTGCGGAGGACGGCGGCGCCGCTGTCCACCGTAACCAAAAATTATGATCCAGTTAGGGAAGATCCTGGAAGTGTGAAGCAAGTTTATTTTTTTATTCAACCATACAGAAATGTCGGTAACTTTTTTCCTGAAGAAAAATTGTTTATCCTACCTGTGCTATAAAATTTATATATTTATAAAGGTTCCCGTAAAACTTAGTAAATACAATTTTTATATTGCGGGGGACGGCGGCGCCACTATCCCCCTTAACCAAAAATTAACACCCAATTAGGCAAGATCCCGTAAGTGTGAAGCAAGTGCAATTTTTTTCAACCGTACAGAAATATCAGTTACTTTATTCCAGAAAAAGAATCGTTTATCCCAACACTGCCACGAAAAATGTTTTAAATTTCGGGGACAGTGCACTCCGCCGTCCCCCTTAACCAAACATTGTGTAGCGCCTGTTGATCCAGAGGTGGATCATCACTATCTAGATCATCACTATCTGGATCATCTTCTACTTTCTAGAAATCTGATTTGTAATAGGCTAGGTCAATAAAGTGTATTATTTTTTATTCAACCGTTTAGAAATGACAAATACTTGATTATCGCATCGAAGACACTTAGTATATATATGCAAACATTATAGTCGAACAGGAGTATGAAGAGATGAACCGCTAAACTTGGCTGAAGTCGATAAAGAGACTTGCGCATTACACTTTATTGTACTGGTAATGGTGTGGGAAGGAAAATCATTGAATCGGACGAACTATTCTTTTTACGAAACCTTTCTGAGAATCTATTCCTAAAAAAGAAACTTTTATCCCTCCAGTATTACAAAAATTGATATTTATGTAACCTTATAAATATTTTATAAATTTCGGGGAACAGCGTAGGGCCGTTCCCCTATCAAAAAATTATCATTGATGATCCAGGCTTGGATCGTCAATATGCGGCGATATCGCCGAACATATCACAACCTTGTTACTCGCGCTCGCGTGCTGGGTGGGCAGGCTCAAGTAACATTTTTTTTTCAACCATAAAGACAGCTCTCACGCCGTTCCCCTTCCAAAAATTAATTCAGCGCCTGACGATCCACGCCTGGACCATTCGGCGCTGAATCGCCGCATTAGATCACTTCAAGCGCTTGCAATCCAGGGTCGAAATTGCGAGTCAGGTCAGGTGAAGAAACTGATTTTTTTTATTCAACCATACAGAATTGATAAGCTAAAAAGTTTACTAAAAATCGTATTCAACTAAAAAATAATCATGCGAATAAGAGTTGAAACAGAAGAATCGAAGACATTTAGTAAGTATACACTGAATGGAACAGCAGTACGAAAAGAAATTAACCGCTAAAAATGGGTAAAGAGAAAGAGACCATGCGCATGTGTTTACTGTAATGGTTATGATGGGAAGGAAAAGAATCATGATTCGGACGAATGAATCTTTCTTGCGAATCCTTTCTGAGGATCGTATCGAAAGAATCGATTCCTGAAAAATATATAAAGATACTGGAGGGATAAAATCCCTTCAGTATTACACAAATTGGGCTTATAAATATTTTCTAAATTTCCTTTTTATAAATTGCGGGGAACAGTGTTCCCCTTTCCAAAAATTTGCACAATGTGCTAACCTGCTAACCTAAGTCTATTATTTTTATTCGACAACCATACGGAAATTTCGATGATTTTACTTTTGAGAAGTTTCAAGATTGTTATTAAAAAACCTTAGTATGTCAAATATTTAGCTGAAATATTACTTATCCTTCCGATAAAAACTTATTAATTTAAATTTGAAATGTAAACTACTGAAGTTATGTTTTTTATTATAAATAATCATATGTTTACTTTGATACACTTCCAGATTGGATGCACCTATGTGGATAAAATTGGTTTCGATGATTTTTGAATACGAGGCATTAATGTCATTTAATGTTGACCACAATTGGTTAAAAGGACCAGATATATAGATATATGAATACCGTATCTCAAAACTGTATTCACAGCGTACGTAAATTTTTTTTATATAATTTAGAACTCTTTACAGAGTTAATGTATTTTCTGATAGATAGATTTTCTTATTCAAGCACCCGTAAAGAGATGAGAAAAATCCCTTTTTTTCTTTTTTGCTGTTTCTGCATTCCTCAGACATATTTTTTATTCATTTACATTAGTATGTCATTTTTGGTTATGTATTTAGGTAATACTCTTTTGAAATATATCTATAATCATTGCCGATGAAACTACTTTGGAGTAAGTACTTCACATAAAATCGACTAAATAAAATTCTTTTAAACATAATACTGCTGTAATACCGTCTTTTTTTAATGAATTTACGATTGATTTTTGGAAGACATAAAAAATGTCTATATGACAGTCTACTAAAACATCCCAAAAAACGAAACCAAAATTTAGAACTGATTGAACTAATGACAGGTAAAATCGATTTTAAATTTTTCGTATACGTATTGTGTCACTATACAAGAGGAAGTTTGCTGCTAATTGTACCAAATTTTGCAAATCCACTTTAGGAAACATTCCGAAAGGATGTATGTTTGGATGGAATTTGACTCGATGATTTTTGTATATCAGGAATTGATGTCATTCAATTTCGGTCACAATTAGTTAAGGGATCAAGGTGATATGAATCTTATGTGGTCCTGTATCTCATAATTTTATTAGAAGAGTAGGTATACTTTTATACAATTTAATGTCACTTGGATTGCTAAAATCCTTTCAGATGGTGTTTAGTCTTATTCAAAATTCCATAAAGGGATCAACGATAAACAAAACATTTTTTTAATTTTTTGTCGTTTTTGAACTTATCCCTTACTTTCCTAAGAATCTTTTTTTTTGTCTTCAGTCATTTGACTGGTTTGATGCAGCTCTCCAAGATTCCCTATCTAGTGCTAGTCGTTTCATTTCAGTATACCGTCAACATCCTACATCCTTAACAATTTGTTTTACATATTCCAAACGTGGCCTGCCTACACAATTTTTCCCTTCTACCTGTCCTTCCAATATTAAAGCGACTATTCCAGAATGCCTTAGTATGTGGCCTATAAGTCTGTCTCTTCTTTTAACTATATTTTTCCAAATGCTTCTTTCTTCATCTATTTGCCGCAATACCTCTTGATTTGTCACTTTATCCACCCATCTGATTTTTAACATTCTCCTATAGTATCGCATTTCAAAAGCTTCTAATCTTTTCTTCTCAGATACTCCGATTGTCCGAGTTTCACTTCCACATAAAGCGACACTCCAACCATATACTTTCAAAAATCTTTTCCTGACATTTAAATTAATTTTTGATGTAAACAAATTATATTTCTTACTGAAGGCTCGTTTAGCTTGTGCTATTCGGCATTTTATATCGCTCCTGCTTCGTCCATCTTTAGTAATTCTACTTCCCAAATAACAAAATTCTTCTACCTCCATAATCTTTTCTCCTCCTATTTTCACATTCAGTGGTCCATCTTTGTTTTTTCTACTACATTTCATTACTTTTGTTTTCTTCTTGTTTATTTTCATGCGATAGTTCTTGCGTAGGACTTCATCTATGCCGTTCATTGTTTCTTCTAAATCCTTTTTACTCTCGGCTAGAATTACTATATCATCAGCAAATCGTAACATCTTTATCTTTTCACCTTGTACTGTTACTCCGAATCTAAATCGTTCTTTAACATCATTAACTGCTAGTTCCATGTAAAGATTAAAAAGTAACGGAGATAGGGAACACCCTTGTCGGACTCCCTTTCTTATTACGGCTTCTTTCTTATATTCTTCAATTGTTACTGTTGCTGTTTGGTTCCTGTACATGCTAGCAATTGTTCTTCTATCTCTGTATTTGAACCCTAATTTTTTTTAAATGCTGAACATTTTATTCCAGTCTACGTTATCGAATGCCTTTTCTAGGTCTATAAACGCCAAGTATGTTGGTTTGTTTTTCTTTAATCTTCCTTCTACTATTAATCTGAGGCTTAAATTGCTTCCCTTGTCCCTATACTTTTCCTGAAACCAAATTGGTCTTCTCCTAACACTTCCTCCACTCTCCTCTCAATTCTTCTGTATAGAATTCTAGTTAAAAATTTTGATGCATGACTAGTTAAACTAATTGTTCTGTATTCTTCACATTTATCTGCCCCTGCTTCCTTTGGTATCATGACTAAAACACTTTTTTTTAAGTCTGACGGAAATTCCCCTTTTTCATAAATATTACATACCAGTTTGTATAATCTATAAATCGCTTCCTCACCTGCACTGCGCAGTAATTCTACAGGTATTCCGTCTATTCCAGGAGCCTTTCTGCCATTTAAATCTTTTAATGCTCTCTTAAATTAAGAATCTGCTATTTTGAAAAAACTTTCTGTATAATATTTTATTTGGTGTTTCAATGAAACATGTTTAGATTTTACCTAAAATTATCGATTTTAATTGGGTTCTATCTTAAATACTACCTTATAGAGCCACTCTGAAAACAATTTTAGTTTTTCATACTAATTCTACATGCTGTTCCAGGTCAGAAATGTAAAATTTTTGGCAAAAGAACAGAATTTTCATTATTCTTCATGTAAAAGCATCAAATTAGATAACTAATCTGTTATAGAGTGAGATATTTAACACTCTTTTATGCAGAAAGTTAGTAAAGAATAAAATTATGTAAGAAGTTAACAATTGATAAGCGTCATCTGCGAAATTATTATGCGTTTAGCAATATATTTCATCTATAGATAGGTATAAATTCGTAACTAGAAAATTTTTCACTGGAAAACTGTGATAATTTTTTTTAAGAGGAAGATAAGAAAAAGACAATGGCCATTTCAATTGTTAAACAATCATCATCAGTAGATAGCAAAGAACCAGTGAATAAAAAAATAAATAAATATAAAAAATGATAATGAGAAAATAATAATTATTACATAAATAACACATACGAAAAATGATGAAACTACTATTTTCACTAGTGTTTACAGAATAAAAAGAAATTTAAAAAAAATTAAGACTTTTGTTTTGGGCATTCCGAATTAAGAAGGTAATTTAAAAACAGTTTAACATTATACTTTCTACTAGGATTGCGTAAATTCATGCTTGTTTCTTTTTTTTTATTAAAAAAGGGTTTTTTTTTACAATTATTCTATAAAAACAGAGATATACTTGCTTTATGTTTTGTTCATTTGTTGATTAATTTTTTTTATTATTTCGTCATAGTATTTTTTTCACTTCTTTTCCTTAATATACATATTAATTCGTAAATTTCTACCGATACTTATAAAAATCTACTAATGATTGTTTAACAATCAAAAAAGCTATTTAATTTTTAAAGTTTTTTCTTTTGTAAAGATTTTACAGCGCTTTCTTGGTAATTTTCATTTATTTTAATAACCATTTAGCATAGATTTTCCTTTGCATTATGGTAAATGAATATTAATTAATTGATACTTAGTTCAATCAATATTAGATGAAATAGGTTCACTATAATACATCAAATACGTATACGTAATACGTCTTCTTTATTTTGCCGTTTTTTTGTAACTTTACTGATGAATTAATTGATTTTACTAAATTTGTGAATTTCGCTGTGAATTAAATTGCTTGTTCTTTTAACCATTTATTCTGTTTTTTCACATAGCGATTATTAATCTTATTAATAGTGTCAATGATAGGTTCGAATTAAATTAAAAATTTAATTATTATTAATTACCGTTACGGTGTAGATAAATAGAAGATATTTATTTCCATTGTAATAAAATCTCTATAGACTTGAAAATGCAAAAAAAAATAATAAAGAAAGGAATTCTTACTGCTTTGTTGACTATGAAGAAAGGAGCTTAAATTACATTCTTTTTCCAATCGTTTAAAAATGTATAAGTTTTAGTAGAAAGGAAATTTATTAACAATTAATTAAAAAAAAAAAAAAAAAATCATCAAATTCAATTTTAAAACGATTGTAAAACTTAATGAATAAATAAAACAAATCATTAACTAAATAAAAGAACTTATATTGTAAGAATATGAGTAGATTTCTCGGATATGGATTACTTGCTGGTCCTAATTTATACACCTACCAACGTTATAAAATGTTAATATTTAATTGGAGTTTTATGTATTAGGAGATGTTCTTTGAAGCCTAGCGAGCTAGAGCGGGAAGGTAGCGTCCGCGTTTAGCGACTCCCGCTGCGGGCCGGCCAAGCCTGCTGTTCCGGCGGGGATCTTGGCATCCGCCGGGAGGTCCCACGTTGAGCCGGCCAGGGAACTTCTGTCTTCTTCCATTTTCTTCTCTTGGTCTTCACCAGGTGGTGGTCGACAGTGAATTGCAAATTCATGGAATGGAATACAAAAGTGGCGGAAGTTTCACAAATTCTCCCTTCGAATCGCAGAGCCTGGACAATGTCCCTTGCTGCTGTATGATTCTGTAATCGGGCGTGTTTAAGGGTTTATTTTTATATGACGGGTCTAAGTTTTAAGTTTTATTATATTTTATATTTTATGGACGGATTTATTAGCATTCTATATCCGTTTGTACCAGCGTTCTCGAACCCATTTGTGGGTCCGACCGCGGGAGGCTAGCTTTTAAAACCTGTCCTTACGTAATTCCTCTTCAGACCGTCCACTGAAGTCCTTTCGGTGCTAACGCTTCATAGGCTAGCAGGAATACGCCACAACGGGGCACTAACTATATGGAGGGAGCAATGCGCCCCCTTCTCGGGAGGGAGTCGCAATTGCTGATTTAATTTAATTTAATTGTAAGTTATAAAGGAAAGATTAAGTAGAAGCTCTTCATCCACTTCTGTGATGGCTGCCTTTCAGGACGCATCTCTGCTGGGCTCTTTTCCAGACTCCTGTCCGTGATGTTGGGTCGAGTAGAGGGTCTTCCTTCTTCTTTAACTTCTTCTTCTTCGTCTTACAGATGACCTCTTCTTTCTTCTTTGGCCTGCACTTTCCGAGAATTGGCAGTAATCGGAATTACATGCCGTTAACCTTGGTATTCCCGTGGCCCCGAAGGGCTGAACGGGGGAAAGTGCAGGTTTCTTCTTTCTTCCATGCTGTCAGTGGCTGCTGGGCAGGTCGTTTTTAATGAATTAAAACCTAATTTTCGGACAAATTTATACGTGTAAAAATTCATCTGTCTGCCTGAATCTAATAACATTCTACAAAGATGAGTATTACTAAATATATAATTAGTGTTACATAAAGTAGTTGAAACATATTTTTGTTTGACTAAGTTTAAATGAACAATAAGTGTTAAGATTTACAGCGTTCTAATTTTAAAATCGTTAATCTTATTCGTATGAACGTGTTAGCTTTTCACTCAATGTTTTTAACAATCCTTCATAATTTTTCATTAAAAATAACAAAATTATTCTGCTTTTTTTTGTTGTGTTCCCTCTCTCATTTTATTCCGCAATATGTTGCTGATCTCTGTACCATAATAGGTACATCTCTGCCTACCATCCAGAGATTCTGGTTTCAAATCTCACTCAGGTATGGTATTTTCAAAGTTTATAGTATTAAAAAAATTGTATTTGTTACATTTCATTACACAATTAATTTCTTTTAATGAATTTTTGATTTTTCAGAACAATAATGCAATCTATGAATCTTAACAATTTTATATTTTCTTTTTTAGGGTAGTTACTCTACTCGCAAATTATTCCTTCAATTTTTCTGTGTTGCTTCTAAGTGCGAGTTGAAAAGGAAGTAATTATAGTTTTTCCCCATTCTTTCATCTTTTACTCCTATAACTGGCACTTTATTTTGAATAAATTGTAAATTAACTCTTTTTTTTCTACATTTAAGTCATTTAAGTCTACATTTAACTTTTTTTATTCCATAGTATATTATTAAATACTTTTACCATATATAGAAATGTAATACCATATATATATGGTAAAAGTATTAAATACTTTTACCATATATAGAAATGTAATGTAGGTTGTTTTATTGTTCCTAATCTGATTTTTTAAATTATTTTGAGGAATAGGGCTCTGATACTATTCTCTTTTTGAAATATAACTACTTTTCATCTAACATAACCAGTACCATACATTCTTTTTGTCAGTAAATTATTTTATTGAATATTTTTTATGTATGAAATATTAGACCGATAACGTACTAGTTTTCACATTTATCTAGTCCTACCTTATTTTATATTCTTGTTACAAATTAAATTGATTTAAAGATCAGAAGGTTCTCCTCCAGTCGAAAATGTTTTGCATAATAATGAAAAATTTTATAAGTACCCCATACATCATAGTAATGTAACGAAGATAAATGTTTAAATTTGACCACATTACCACATACCACATTACAGGTAATTCTTGATTGAGAATGGTCCTGCCGTATACGTTTATCATCTGCCGTCAACTCTATTTTAATTAAACGTAAAAGCAATGAAATATTTAGTGATAACATACAATGCATGCGTAAAAAAATTTGATGTATTTTAAACTTCTTAATATCACTTACCATTTGCATAATTTAATGTGAATGGTATTTATTTTAAAAATATAAAATATAAAGTAATAGGTAGAAAGGAAACATATTCTTGCAGCTTTAGCAGATGGTTAATATGTTAATAATAATGCTATACTACTACCCCTTTTTCATTTGGGAGCCCCAACAGGCCTATAGTAGATCAGTTCCTAATTATATTGTCGTCAAATTGATGGGGGGGAAGATCATAAGTGTAAGAGCAACTCTTATTAAATTCTTCTTAGGGTTGTGATCCTGTTTTCTGTCTCTTGCTTCTGGGAGAGTCCACCCTCTCCCTATTTACTCTTCTCCTTTCCTTGTTCTTCTTTTCTTCTTTCTGATAATATAATAAGGAAGCACTGATTTCCAGGGCAAAAGGTCAACAAAAGGTCCAGTCACCCTAGGCTCATCTATTTCATAAATACACTCCAGAACCCCTTGCAGCTCTGGATTATGGCTTGTAATCCTATCGATATAACACATTATAAAAAGAGCATCATGTTAATAATTTATATTACTCCTTTGCATCTATTTTAAAGATTTACTCATTTTAAACATTTTTAGTGTAGATTTTGGTGTCTGCTTATGAATATTAACATTCTAACTGATTTCATTCGCATTTACTTACTTACTGTTCAGGACTTGAATCGTAGCATCTTATAAAAATAATCTGATAAAGGAAGAACGTGAAGAAATCCTTGCTGTTCTGTTAAATGAAATTTTAGATTATGATAATAAACTAAGGTAAAATATGAACAGCCTAAGCATTATAATGGAACAAGAGAAGTTGTGGAAGAACCTTGATCAGAATAGTATTACAAAATTAGCATTACAAAACAGTTAATTGCAATAAGAAATACATATATATTTTTCCTGGTAGTTTGAACAGTGTATATAAAACCTATTGCTTCACTACAGAAAATGGTAATCTAATTTGTTATTTTATACTACCTGTCTTCTTTATGATTTCTACACGAAACAACCTACTTGAAGTATAAAGGTCCTAGTCAAGAATTTATTACTCTGAGAGTAATGATGATCACCACATGGCTAGTCCCAGTGATGAACAGAGTGAAGGTGTCAATTAACAGGGGCAGATTATCACTTACATTTCAGTCGTTTTAGTCTACTAATATGCAACTGTATACTTAGCTTGGTGAAGAAGACAACAGGAAATCACTTTATTTTTCATTTCCTAAGCAAGTCTGTTATAGATTTTTTGTTATTTTTTTATGTGGTTTGTTTGTTGTGGTTGCCTAAAACTATTATAGTTATATTACTTAATTTATATTCATCTAGGTTGTTAAATTTTATATTAAAACATAAAAATAATCAGTAACTGTACTAGTATATGAATTAACATTAAGAAATATGTAAAGATAATAAAGAAATTAAATCAGTACAAAAGAAAAATATTACTTAGAAGATGATAATTAAAATGATTTAGATTGCAGATAATGGAAGGTGACAGCGCATTATTATTTATACATGTTAAACAAAGTGATGAAAATACAGATTTTACTTTTTTAATAAAAAGATTTTCAACTGAGTTTTGTAAGTGTCATAAAAGAAAATATTCTATTTTAAATAAACTGATGGGAAGTTCTTTACATGTAAATAAATAGCTATTAATAAAATAATGATATATGCCTATCTCCACTGCCAAGTAGCAGCATCTCTCTGCCTTTCATCCTGAAGTTCGGGGTTTGAGTGCCAGTAGGCGTCATTTTACATACATTTAAAAATATTATTTATAATTCAACACGGTAATTGTTACTGGGCATTTACCTGTTATTGCTGATGAATAAATAAACAAATGAATAGAAAAGCCTCTTTCTCATAAAGTATCATGCTTACATAAAAATTGTTCTGTTACATGATTTTATAGAGATAGATGACCTTGTTATTTTTTTAGGACTTTTATCTTTTCTTTCACTTTTTACACGACTGCCCAAAAAGTAGTGTAATGTATTTAGGATGTATGTATGTTTGATTCACTGTTGCAGCTGAATAACTCAACCGATTGTCACCCGCATGCTTTTTAATTATTAAAATTATAATTTTTAATATTTATCTCTTGTTATAATTATTAACTAAATAGTACTTAATTTAAGTAAATTATTGTGAATAGGATGATTAGATAAAATAGCTTATAATCCTGTTAACAAGCTCTTTAAATTTCTGAGAATATATTTAACCATATAACCAAGTAAAATTCTTTTAAATAAATATTAACCCTAGTATTTTTATTATTAAACGTTCATCTCTAAAGTGGTTTGGTAAAATCTCCCTCTTTCATTTAGATGGTTGCAGCTGCAATTAGACATGCCATTTTCCCAAGCTAATCACTTTCATTCCCCAATCCCATCAGTTTTCTAATTGTTTATTAATTACTTGTCTCAAAATCTTAAATAATCTATTTAACCCTCTTTGTAGAAGATACCGCTGTATTCTTTTCTGAAGATAATAATTTAAAAGGAATTGAAATTAATTCAGATAGCAGTTCAAAGAATTATTCACTGGATAAGTTGTACCATCTTGCTTAAAATAACGAAAATAAATATGGATAAATACGGATATAAACGTTCCCTTGTAGTTTTCAACTTCTTGATCGATTTTCACGAAACTTGGCTGTAATATTTCTATATTAGGGACATTGAGTTATTAAATTTTCAATTCAAATGTCAGAAGGTGGAGGATACAGGGGGAAAATGAAAATCTTATCTAGATTTTGCATAATTAAAGTTGTACTTTTTTTGATACTTCTGTGAATATTAATAAACAACCTTTATAAAAAACATTTTTTTCTAAATTCACCCCCACCACTAAAAATGGTTTTAATTTTGAAGAGTTATAGAAGACAGAACAAGGAGTGATTTTCGTTGCAGTTTTTTTTTTTTTTTTGATAATTTTGTGAACAATTATAAAAAAAATTTTTTGCACTCCCACTCCAAATATTGAAACGTTGAAACAGGCAGTACATCCAACCAAGTTGGGAAAGACACCTGCCTAGTGACATTCCGGTCGCCACACCACCCCCGCCGTTCCATGCCCTGTTGGGTTTTAAAGGGAGTCGTCAATCGCACTCTGACTTTTTACATCTCATAGTAATAAGCCTGGCCTCGGGATGCCACCGATGAAATGCCTCGGTAGACATTTACGTCAGTGATTTAATAACTCAGCTTATTACCTTCGCTGTAGGCCTCGTCCGGACATCTTGAATGTCCCTGAAGACAGTACATCCAAACCCCGTAGGGGAAGACACCCGCCTAGTAACGTTCCGGTCGCCCTCCCGGTTTCTGCTGAAGGCAGTACAGTCGGTCTTTTTCGTTAGTTTTTTCTATTAGCATCTCGTTTCGTTGGATCCACAAATTTGTCCTCATCTAAGCGGGGTCTTAACCCAGCCACCCCGTCTTACACATCCCGTATCTCACTTAGCGACCGGACTACTACTACAAACGTCTGCTATATTGTGACGTCACAGGTGAGCGGTGGAATTAAATAAATGAATTATATTTAAAGTGTAAAAATTTAATTAAAGTGGCCGCTAATACCGCCACATCCGTGCGAATTGAATACGCTATGCGCGCACGATTTAGTTAGAATCATTGAATTAAACAAAAATTATTTTATTTGAACAAAATGATAAATGTTTTAAATTAAGTTGTGTGTATAGATGTGTGTAAACCGTCCATCAGAAAAAAGCCGTGTGACGGGAAAGTCCTACAACTTTGTTGACAGCTTTTTTATATCATAATTTATTTTTATAATAATAATTTATCGTATAATGACGTGTGATCTGTATTATATACCGACCAGAATAAAAAATATTCATTTATTTAATAGATTAGTAACAAGAGGAGCATTAAAATTCTTGCTAAATTTCACAACCTTCCTAAGCTTAGAAAAAACTGGAAAAAATTCGTTAATAAAATGAGATAAAAAAATATTTTTATTAGAAAGATATTATGAAAATAAAGTGATTGGTATAGAAAATAAAATAAATTATATTTACAGGATACGATTATTGATAATGCGTAATTAAAAAAGAAAAATCCCAGTCTTATTTTCTCCTATCTCCACTTTAATCCTGAGACGTTCCTGAATAGTAGAACCTGTCACTTCTCTAAACTTCGTTCTCAAGTGGATTATTAAACAATTTTTTTCCTTCTCTGTATCTTCTCTCAGCGATATTTTAACTTTCATTATTATCATGAGCTGATCATCTTTATCCAACTATAGTTTCATTTTAATTGAATTTAGAATAATCTTAATTTAAAAATAAACGTTAATCTTTCCCTAATGTCTGCACGTTTCTGAACAAAGAAGAAAAAAGTCCTTTATAATTAAAAGTCCAAATATAGTTTTTTTTCTTGTAAATATATGAAAAAAAATGTACATCTTGAGATTTAGGATATTTTCTCGGTCACGACCACTGATAGGACTCAGTATGTAATTTAATACCAAATTATTATCAGTTTCTTAAAATCTGATAATATTTATTCATAAATCTTTATTGATAAATCTGATATTGTCACTTTATTATTCATGTTTTTACTTTCCTGATGCATATAGCCCGAATAGCTATAATAAAGGGATAAGTGTTGTAATCTTGTTTTTTTTCGGAAATCTTTACGTTTTAAGAATCAACTCGTTCAGCTAAACCCAAAAAAAAACATACTAGTATTTATGTGCGTACGTAAGTACATATGTACATATGAATCGCACTACTTTTGGCTTCAAGAAGGATAGATCAAACCAATTTTCTTCATATTTGGCTCAAATACTCATATTTCTATATATTGGGCCGTTAATCATATTACTTTTTCAAAATTGGTTAAGGCTATGGAGAATATCACGTAAAAAAACCCGATTTTCTTCAGAGATATTTTAGAGAAAATTTTATAAAAGCAAATTTGTTACTTACAATGTGTATGCGAGGGTAAATCAAATATAAACGGGATTTTTGTTCCTGAGCGTCTGCGGTTGGTAGGACTGTGCCCGCGCATCTAGTATGCTTGGGTGGGGTCATTAGGAGTGGGGAGAATCGGCCATTCTACACTCCCAACCAATTTGTCAGTAACGCTCACGGTATTGGAGCAGCAGGTGCAGCCCTTCTCTGCGCAACGCATAATTATAAAATTTCTTGCTCATGAAGGAGTTCAAGCGACGGAAATTTTCCGGAGATTAACTGCACACTTCGGGGACCAAACATTGTAAAGGACTCGTGTGTTTGCCTGTTATAAAGAGTCCTAGGAAGGACGAGAACGAGTAGAAAATTAGGAACACGATCGCCGTCCTCTTACCAGCGTTACAGACGAAAACTTTCACGCGGTTCGAGACATTCTTGAAGACGATCAGAGTAGGTGGGAGTATCCAAAATTGCAGAACAGATCGGAATAAATTATGGAAGCTGTCAAGCGATCATCACAAACCACTTACTGTTCCTTAAAATGTGTGCCAAATGGGTCCCTCGCCTTTTTATCGCAGATCAGAAGTTGAGACGTTTGGAGATCTGTCTGTGGCTTACAGCAAGGTTTGCGAAAGAAGGTGATGCATTTTTGAGTCGGATCGTCACCTGCGACAAAACTTGGGTCCACCATTACCCTCCCCAGTTGAAAAACAAACCGGTATTGAGCGACGGAGGAAAGGGAAGACAAACCCAGTGAAAGGTAAGACTCGACTGTCAGCTGGCAAGGTCCTTTCAACCTTTTTTTTAGACCGGCAAGGCATTTTGCTTATTGATTTTTTTGCATGAGCGACGCACAATCAATGCTGCTTACTATTGCGAGCTGTAAAACTGTTGAGGTGATGACTACATATCGCCGCAAAAGACGAGACCAACCGATTATAGAGGCCATCATCCTCCACGACATACTGCAGCTCTAACAAGACATGCAGTGGAATCAACTTGATCATCCTCCCCACAGCTCGGATCTATCGCCCTGCGATTTTCATTTGTTTGGGCCCCTTAAAGAAGCTCTAGGAGGGCAACGATTTGAAGATGACGAGGGCCTGGAGGGATTCGTGCTCAATTGGCTCCTGACGCAACCAGCTTCGTTTTTCGATGCTGCAATAAAAGAAACCTTCTTTCTCGCTGGGAAAATGTATTTTTAAAGCAGGAAACTATGTACAAATATAAATTATATTATCCTTTTATTTTTCAATAATTTAATAAATAATCCAATTTTTTTTAAAAATCAACCCCACTTATTACAACTAAAATATGTTTTATGTTCTTTTGCTCTATCTTTCTTTGGTTTAAATATTTTTCAACGATTTTTGAATGCTTATTCTTCATATGAAGAGCTATCAAGAAATATCTATATTTTTTTTTAAAAATTACAGGCGATTATGCAGAGAAGTTTTTGAAAATGTTTTTTTTTTTAGCCTTTATTGAAGGAGGTATCAGATTTAGATAAAACTTTTCTTAACAGATTTCTTAGCCTTAACCTATTTATGAATATCATTAGTAAAATGTTTCCTAAAAATTATTCCTCACTTCTAAAAAATATATACTTTGATTTTTTCCGTTTTTTAGCTCTAACTTTTTTAATTTTTATTAATAATTTATTTTTTGTTATTTTTTCAATACATAAAGGGCTATTAAATTTAAAATAGCATTGATATATGTATTACAATCCGGATCCAAAATGAGAACCAAATTGTTTCATTACTTTCATAACAGTTATACTTTATTTTTCAATATTTTTAAACGATTCTTTGAGTTTCTTTTTTTTAACAAAAGTCAGACCTTTAATGTTTGAATTGCAAAAGCCTTCCTGTGAAGCTGATAAGAATTTGCAATGAAAAATCTTTCACTTTGCCAACTTTTTTTTGTAATATATTTTTCTGATATATTACATATTTGCAAGCAGATTAAAATAAAATGTCTTGATGTTAATAGAATAGCAAATTATTGTATACCATTTCATTAATTATAATTATAATTAACATAATTACTATACATTACAATTAACATAATAACTAATGTGTATATATATATATATATATATATATATATATATATATATATATATATATATATATACACTTGCTAAATGCTGTGCTTCATATCAGCGAACATCACACCGCGACGCTAGCCGGTAAGATGTCAGGGCAGTTGCAGTTCACATACGCACGCTCCCCTCACCAAACCGATGAGCGCGCAGCACTCCAACACAATGGTGCAGCACTCTTATAATGCGACTGCAGCTGTATAAGTATCCCTCCAGAACCCCATAGAGAAACACATCCGCCTTGTGATAATCTCTGTCGCCAATCCACTCCCTCTGTTCTTAAACCTGATTAGCTTTACCAGAGGTCATCTTCATTTAGACTCTCTAAATCTGATTACATATTACAGTCATCAGTTTGGTCTCTGTCAGGTTACCAAACCTGACAGAGATCACCGATGCAAATGCCTCGGCTGACATTTACATTAGTGTGTTAACTTAACGAATTTTAATAATGATTTTTATCTCTGAACTGCAATCACATGAAAACTTGAAATTTGGCAAGATATTTCCATTTATAAGACAATGTTGTTAATTTAAAAACATATATATATATATTGTTGGTGGAGTAGTAGAAAAGCAGTGAATGTTATAATCCAACAAAAGTATTCGAAAAGTAAATTTTTTGTTAGCAATTTATTACCTTTTCAATGCAAGTAATATTTGTAAAACCTTTTTTTCAAAAAAAATCTCTCCCGTTCTAGGAATTTTGAAATAAAGGATTTTCAACTAACGTTGGCTTTTCCCTCTTCTGTTCTGATTTATTTAATAAGTTATGAATAAGTGGCCGCTTTATCTTACTATATGTGCTTAAAAGATTTTAAAAAAATATATTACAGTATTCGAAATCAGAGTAGTTTATCCTGTTTACTTTTAATTTTACTAATCCTTAGATATAAAATTAAATATTTTCTGTATTGCAAATATTGTAACATAACAAAAACTTCCTGTACAAAAATGGTTTTTCTCCACAAAAAAAAAATAATTCCATTAAAGAAGGATTTGGTGTAGGAATTTTTTTGTTATTCTGTACCGCAAAAGAACAACGTGAACGTGGAATTTTTATTTTCTTTATTCGCAACTTTTTGAGAATTGGGCCAAGTCTTTTATTTTGTGTATTCTGAAACTTTTTTAGAAGTATTGTGATCGCGAAAAATTTCGGTTTTCAGATTTCAACGGAAATATCCATTTTGACCATACCTGAATCCATTTTGACTTTTTTGCCGTGACGTCTCTACGTAAGTAGGTATGTACGTATCTAGCATAACTAAAAAACGATTAGCCGTAGGATGTTAATGTCAGTGTAGATTAATTTTACCAAAGGTGCAAAATCTCAGGGAAAAATTTTTCCGCAACCAACACTCGCTAAAGATGCGTTTCTGAATCTATGTTTTTATAAACTTTCTTCTTTCTTTTCAACAGTAGAATATGTCCTGAAAAATTGTTACAATCTTCGTAAATAAATCTGTATATTGTATTGTGTATTAACATTTCTATACCTCAAAAAGAATAAAACAGTTAGAAAGTAAACAACTAAAATTTTAGCGGGGTTTTCTTAATGTTTTTTTGAGTAAAAAATACGAAAATTTTGCAGGTAATATTCTTATGCCATAAGATGAATTATCAGGGTACGTTTCGTATCTTAGAGTCCATAAATCGAATTTATTGTTATGTTCTTATAGAATATGATTTTGTTATAATGTAACATTTTTTTATTAATTTACCAAGTAGGTTTAAACTTGTGTACGGGAGTGTGCAATGAAAATTTTGTAGCAAATGAAAAAAGTGGCATGTGTGACCTTTTCTTTTTTTTTCCTGTTTAGCATCCGGTAACTACCGTTTAGATAAATACTTCAGAGGATGAATGAGGATGATATGTATGAGTGTAAATGAAGTGTAGTCTTGTACAGTCTCAGTTCGACCATTTCTGAGATGTGTGGTTAATTGAAACCCAACCACCAAAGAACACCGGTATCCACGATCTAGTATTCAAATCCGTGTAAAAATAACTGGCTTTACTAGGACTTGAACGCTGGAACTCTCGATTTCCAAATCAACTGATTTGGGAAGACGCGTTCACCACTAGACCAACCCGGTGGGTTGGCATGTGTGACCTGGATCAAACTTTTCTGACCCTTCCTGATGAAAGACGAGACGCTGCCACTGTGTCCTATACATTTATTTTTGTCTTATTTTTGTGATGTGTATTATTTATTCCTAATTAATCTTTTTTTATCATTAAATATGACTAACTCACATCATACGCTTAGATTATTATAGAGTTCGATCGTTGGTTACTATAATGACGCATGCTAATTAATATTGAAGTGTTTCACAGTCATCTGAGTATAGTATTCTAAGTGATTAAATGTGATAATGACGTGACTTGAGAATGTATTCTAAGTTAGGATTCTAAATGTTATTAATTTTTGCTATTTAGAATGGTTGTTTTTTTAATTTACTTTTTCTCTGTGTAATTGTGTACTTGATAACAGTTACAATATTACCTTAATGCTTTTTCTCAGCATTCTGTTAGGAAAATCTGAATTCTTTTAAAAATTGTAGTACATATCCGATAATTATCTATATGTCTAATATACTTGTTTCGCAAAAAAAAAAAAAAAAATTGTTATAATATGTATAATTAACTCTCTATCGAGAAAATTAATTATACGAGAACGTTCGTAAATTTCTTGGCCTGACAAAAAAAAACAAGATTTTTTAAGAATTTTTTTAATTTTGCAGTTTTATACGTTTAGACTAACGACTTTGCAACTTTCTAATACCCTCATGTAATGCTACTTATCCAATTCTGCATAAAATAAACGATTGTATCATCTTTGACCTCATTATTTCAAGTAAATCTTTGTCTAGTGAACCACCTCTTAAGGTTTAGAAAGAATAAGTGACCGCTGGAAGCCAAATACGGCGCATATGGAAGCACTTCATAGCGTAGATTATGGAATTTTGCAGGAACAACCCGAGACGTACGCGTATGGGCATTATCCTAGTATAAGAACACTTTTTTTCTGGTCGAATGTAGAGGTTCAGCATCCTTCGATCGGTCCTATAAGTTATATGTTTAATTCTCCACAGTGATAGTTCTGCCTTTTTCAGGTAGTGTAGGAGCATAACAGTACGAGAATCACAAAAAATCTTAGTTATGATATTCTGTGCCAATGGAAACGTTTTCGTTTACAATGGCGCATCCATCTGTTCCCACCCACTGTGGCATGTAATAGTGAATTATGTTTTATCTACAGTGTGGGTGAAAAGTCCCTTTACATATTAATAGCAAAGTACGGTTAGACAGGTACATAAACATTGTTATAAATACAAAACTATAAAGAAAATGGTATATTTTTTACCATTGTTGAACAGATTGAATCTTTATTTTTATTATTTCCCGCCATAAGCTGAGTTCTGCGCATGTCATTTCGGTTAGTGTGGGGGAAGAACGTGAGTCTCGAGTTAAACCATGGAGGATACAAGTGCTTTCACTATTAAGGAGCGTTTGATGGCTTCTGTGAGGGTTTAAGAAAGTCAGAACACAAACAAGACAATGACAGACATATAGAGGGATTTCGCTATGCGGTTTGAAAAACCGCCGCCATCAGGACCAACGTTATTTACATGGGAGAAGAAAATTTCTACGACGGGAAGTGTACTCGATGTACCACGTAGTGGAAGGCCTACGACTCGCATCGAAACTTTTGTTGCTGTGGCGGAATTAACTGAACGATCGCCGATGAAGTCAACCCGTAAGCGGTATACAGAATTAGAGCATCCCGCGATCGACTACGCGAAACCACATGCAGAAAGATTTGAATATTTCATGTTTTCGGTCGTCCTCAGTAAATTAATTGAGTGATCGTGACTTGGAACAACGTATGTATGCATGAGAAATTCTGCTCGCACGCTTCCCACATGCAAATGATCAAAAAAACGGTATTTCCCTGATAAGTGTGCCATTTATCCAAGCTTACGAAATCGTAACGTCTTTTTTGGGGCAAAAGACAATCCGCACTTTTATGAGGAAATCCAGTGTAATCCGCCACATGTTACGATTTGGGCAGGAATAACAGCAGGCCATATGCTTGTGCGGAATTTCTTTGATGTTTCTGTGAAACAGCACAGCTATCTTCACACGATTAACACGTAATTGCTTCCAGAATTAACGATAAGAGGAATAGCTAACATCGTTACACTTCAACAAGACGGCGCTCCCCACCACATTTTGCTGTGAGTGTCCGCACACGGTTAAAGAAACTGTTTCCAGATCAATAAATGAACCTTGAATCTTTGTAACAATGATATTTACAATAAATGTTAATGTTAACTAGACATAAATGTTGAAATGTACTATTTTTTTGTATTCATAGCATTGTTTATCTACATATTCAAATCTAACTGTACTATGCTATTAACATGTAAAGGGACTTTTCGCCTACATTGTGTAATGCCATAAAACGTTGAATAAACTTAGCGGAATTGCGTTTAAATGAATTTTTACAACCTTGTACACTGTTTAGTCGATTATATTTTTGATGGACTGTTAAGAAACACGTCATTCATAGAGGGAAAAATATCATTCGCAAAACATTGTGTAAAATGTACTGGAAACGGTCTATCAAGATATTTGCTATGTCAGCAAGCTCGAATACTTTTAATTAAAGGTCATTTAATACGGCCTAGTGAATTTTTGTGAAGATTTCGTCGGTTGTAGCGATTATTTTGGCGTCCCGACCCTTCCTCATCTTGAATGGATGTACGACCCAGTTTAAATTCAGTAGCCCACTTTTTTTACCGCGAAAACGAAGGGGAAGAATCTTTTAAATCGAACTATTAACGCTTTTTATATGTCCTTCGATGTTAAATCTTTTAAACAGTGTACTATATAACAGCTCGAACTTCAATTGTACCCATTTTTCAGAGAATGTTTTGCTTTACTCGATCGCCACAAATAAGCACCTTAACGCACACGTCTGAAACTTCGCAGGACGCCGTGTTAAGAATCATACTTGACAAATATCATAGTAATTTGGTCATACTTGCACTACCTCTGGGTCAGGCTGAGAACTTTTCAAACGATCCTAAAATAGAATGTCATATTACGTCTGCAGGGGCTTTTGTTTTTACAATGCAGAGACAAGACCTCCAGACCTGAAGCTGATCGTGCCAGATCAGCTGGGATATGTATTAAATCTTTTTTTTCAGCAAGATTCGTATACTGAACCTAAATTTTGTATGATATTTACGGGAATAATTAACTGAATGTTGTTTACATATGTCTTTGCTGCGTTCACCAAAAGAAACATTACACAATCTCTTACCTATTGTACGTTTGCAGGCAGTGAGAATCTAGTGGAAATTAGAGTCTTGATAATACTGCAGATTATGACTGTCTCCTTTTAGTTCGTGGTAATTCACGACCACAGCTAGAGAATAGGGCGCAGGCGGCTTTGTCAACCGCTGAGGGTTAGATGGACATGCAAAATTTAAAGATTTATGCGCCCAAGACGAAGTTTATGCTTCTGAAGGGTACAGACAAACTATCAAGCAGTCGTAACCCCCACATTAAGTATAAAGGCTGTGTAATCAGCTGAGTAAGGGCTCATAAGTACCTAGGTATTTTGTTTGATGACAAGTTACTTTTAAGTAACCACATTAAGCAAGTTGTGGCGGACGCCGTCTCTGTGATGCACAAACTTAGAAGGATTTCTCGGAAGGATTACGGGCTGTCGGGCCCTCAAATGTACTTGGTGTACCGAGGTGTCTTCGAGAGCATGATCGCATACGCGGCGCCAATTTGGGCGCATAGGTTGGATAGAAATAGAGTACTGCTTCAAATTTTAAGGAGTGCCCAGCGCAGAGCCTTGATAGTATGCACTGGTGTTTTTAAAACAACCTCCTACGAGGCTACCACCGTATTGGGAAAGGCTCTCCCAATCGATTTAGTGGTGAAAGTTCGGGCAGCCATGTGGAAGTTGCGAAGAGGTCGGGAAGCCGAGGCATTTGGGATGCGGTTTCCAGCCGGGCGAGAACCGGAGCGGAACGGCGATCACAATGCACTGGATCTAAATTTCGTTCAGTAGCCCATTTCCCGCCTGCGGAAGAGGCTATAGAGCCTCGAGATGGAGGAATGGCAGCTTGAATGGCACACCACGACTAAGGGAACATCCTTGTATAGGTTTATACAGGATCTGGGGGGATGGTATGCCTCGAATTCATTTTTAAGGGCGCGGGTGCCCAAGTGCTCACCAACCATGTGGATTTGAAGCAATATCTGTTTCGGTTTAACCTAGCGGCTGATGAGTTGTGTGTCTGCGGGGAGGACCAGTCGAACGAGCATATGATGTTCGACTGCCCTGCTCTTGGGGTGGGCAGAGACCGGGCCATCCTGGAACTTAGAAGTCAGGGGGAAAACTGGCCGCTCATAAACGGCGAGTCAGTGTGGCGAGAGCCCCATTGTTGTACCGTGTAGGAGTTTCTCGATGAAGTTGCGAAGTTCAACCGTCATCGTTAGAGTTTTTTAATTAATCTGGGTTATACTGATTCCTATAGCGCCGCTGTGGGAAGTTTTTCCTGAGATAATGGCTGGCCACCAGCCAGATACAAGCTCCAAGCGCTTTAAATGGTGGACAGGCACTAGCTGGCATACAGCGACCGAGGCGTGACAGCCTAAATTGCTGTCTTTTATTTTATTAATTTTAATGACTTTTAGTAATTAGTAACAAGCGGTGCGCCTCCCCGATCTAGATTATTTTGACAAATGAGCGGTTGGAACACATAAGCGGGTGGTGAATAGCACCCTGCTTAATCCGCTCACGCTGATAGGTAGCTCACTAGGAACTTTTAGGTAACGAGGTCGCTAAACTTTTTTAGAGGCACAGTAGCCGTATCATGTCACTGACATTTGGTCTGCGCTCTAGGACGACCGAATGGGGTGGTGGCGGGAGAAATTCCATTTAACCAATACTGCAGATTATATTATACGGTTACAATCGATATGTAGTAGCAGTGATCAGCTTAATGATTGAGGCTCAGAATATTGTACGAATTCTTTTTTATATGAATTTGTTTATACATCTGTTGATACGACTAAAGAGAATAGGACAATTTGATGGATAGCGTTTGTTACTTTCCTACCCTCTTGGTAAAAGCAGAGATGACTTGAGCGTAACTAGTTTTTTTTTTTATTTTAGCTTTCAGGACCACCGTTAGGTATTGCTTCAGAAAGATGAGATGAATTGTCAGTTTTTTAGCGTGTGAAAATGCTACTCCTGACCGGGATTCGAATTCGGGACTACCGGATGAAAGGAGGTTAGAAAGGGCGTAACCAATTAAAGAGAGATATGATCCAGTTGAAAAATATTGGTGGGTATACGTCATACGCTGTCCCTTATATATATATATATATATATAAAACAATCGTATTATGTTCTTTACCGATTTTCTACTTTACTATGGCTAAACCGTTGGTCTAATTGGATTCGAATACCACTTTTAGTATGTGAAATTAAATTTTCCGCTAAAAAGATCTTTTTCCATATCTCTTTAACTTTAAAGGTGGGACGGTGTACGGCCCGATGGCTCAACCAATAAAACTACTGCCACTGTTAACTGTTTGTACAACGCCACTGGCTGTACCTACCTAGGATTACTCGACTAAAAAAAAAGTCGAAAAGAAAAAAAAACAAAAAGAGAAACGAAATACGGTCACTTCCTAGTGTCATTTGCCGAGTAACTCTAAAAACCGTGGAAAATTGCTTTTTTATCCGTACGTATTATTTTTCATCATTTTTTATCCGTATTACTTTTTCAGCTCCGGTAACCAGCTATATCTACTATTTTTAGTATGGGGTGAACTATTCTGAAGCCCGTATACTTCAGATCATTAAAAGTTTCGAGGCCTATGCTGACCAAAAGATTATTGACTTTTTTCCTTTGAAAAAATTACAATACACTGGTAATTTTTATAGATTGAATAAACTTGAATTGTCACTATTATTCTGATAAGCATGAGGATAATGAACAAAGTAAAGGTCTTGGCTAGGAAGGTTGAGCAAACGAGCCTTGATCGGCTAGAACATAAAAAAAATGTTGTTAATTTTTAAACGTTTTTCTTGATGTATGAAATAAATATAATATATTGATTATTTGAGGGCTGTATTTATATTTTGTCTAAATTAAAAAAATCGGAATGGTTCATTTTACCATTTTTAATTTTTGATTTTAATACTTTGAAAGTTTAAATACTTTAAAGTTTAGGCTTTAAGTCGATCGGATTTAGAGTAAGGTGGATATTCAACATTATTTCAACCTTACGGTGATGGCAGATATATTTAGTTGTAGATATTTATATTGAGTAACGTTACACCACCCAAATCTCAGACCAATTTATTGCAGTAAATAATTACTTCGATAAATAAACTTTTAGGCGCTAAAAAGTAAGGGAGCTGAATGGAACCCGTACTTAAAATATCATTCTTTTTAAAATTTTATTTTCAAGATTGAAAATCTAACTATATTTGAATATTTTTTATCATTTTTCATACTTGTACTTTTCAAGTTGTTTTACTTTTTTTTTTCAAATTGCGGCTGTTTTTAAAAATGTTGTATGAGGTAGCTGTCGACAAGAGGATCAAACTGGATTCAGTTTTTTATTTATTAAAAAGCAGTTATAATATAAAGCTATAAATACAGTATAACTTTGGTAATAGAAATGTAATTTGATCTAGGGGTCAAATTCTCTCATCATTTTTTTTTTTTCGATTGTACTCTATGGAGCTATTTATTTTAATTAAATCTATTTTAATTTCAACCTATTTTATTTCAAATGCTCTATAGAGCATTTGAAATAAAAATCTGTCGAGTACAAAGTCGGGAAAGTTATACAACCTTTACCGGCTTTTAATAATATATATATGTAATTTACTACAATTTTACGTACTGTTTATACGATTTAATATAATTTTATAGCCGGCCTCCTTGACGCGAGTGGTAGCGTCTCGGCTTTTCATCCTGAGTTCCCGGGTTCGAATCCCGGTCAGTCATGGCATTTTCACACACGCTAAAAAAAATTCATCTCATCCTCTGAAGCAATATCTAACGGTGTACCCGGATGTTAAAAAAATAAATAAAAAAAAACAATTTTATAACTTTTATTGGAAAATTTTTAAATGCTACATAAGAATTTAATAAAAACATTTCATGTTTTTTTGATATTATGTTATCTTTTAACCTACATATGTTACTATAATTATCATACGAAGTCTGGGTAAACATTAATAATGTGGTATGATAATAATTCCTGCTAGGCTATACAATCAATGATTAACATAAACACCAGTCTTTTAGGATAGGTTAGAGAAACACTAGTAAGTTTATTTTCCTTCCATCATATACATTATCTGAAAACCGATGAATATATTATTGAATAAAATAATAAAATCAAACTAGATCTTGCATACCTCCTTCTCTGACTTATGTCACGCTCAACTTGTTAAATAATCGATACCAAATATTTACTGAGCTCTCTAGAACGATACAGTTCATCATCAGTGTATAAAATTTAAATGTATAAAAATTTAAAACAGATACAATCTAATATACGAGGAATATACAATGTAAAACATTATATAACACTGTAAACATTACATTGTATATTACAATATAATATATACGAGTAACGTAATATAAAAAGTAACCGCTTGATTATGAAAACATTGATATTTCAATCTTTTTTCGTGCAATTCGTAACATTTAAACCAACGACATGCAACATTTTTAATACACTGAGTAAAATACTGTTTACCCAACTTTGCAAAATAAGCGGTTATCTTAGCTTTGGCCTCACAATTTGAAGTAAATTTTCGTCCAGCGAGTAATTTCTTTAGGTTTAGGATGAAGGGAAGTAATCACCGGGAACCAAATCAGCGCATGTAGAAAGAAGCACGTCAAAGTGTAGGTCACAGAACTTTGCTGCAACAATCCGAGACGTATTTGCAGGCGCATTATGTGTTGAAAGTTCATTTTGTTTCTTTATCAGATCCTTATCTGATATCCTTACCTTTAGCCTGGCATAGTACCCTCCAAACGATCCAGTAATGAAGCATATAATATTCCCCGTAGATGATCCTGCCTTTTTCCAGATAGTCTACGAGAACACACTACAAGAATTTAAAAAAAAAAATCGTATTAATTTTTCGGTTTCTTTGGTGTAATTTTTTCTCTCCTGCTCTTACCCAATATTTAGACTGCTGGTCGGTGACTGTCGTGTAACGGCAAATCTGTGTTTCATCTACTGTTATAAAACGTCGAATAATCTCAGCGGTATCGCGTTTAAATAAGTATAAAAACTCTTAAGAAGTGTTCAGTCGAATGCATATTTAATGGAATGATAACACCAACCTAGTAAAAAAAGGGTAAAATTTAGTGGACACAATCTTCCGAAATGTTTACGGTGTCAGAAACTCGCGTAACCTCATTTGACGAATATTTCAAACGGCATCGTGGATTTTTGTGATATTTCATCGTTCGTAGCAGAATTTGGTAAAATTAAACGTACTTTCTCATACAGATACGCTGTAGTGTCTTTACATATCTGGAACTGACGTAGGCTATCTTAAACTGTCTGATTTAGGACGCACCGCTTCATAAGGTTTGTGGAACTGTGGGCCGGGAGGGGATTTGTGAAGGGCTATTTCTGGCTGACCCAGTTCCTAACCGGCCATGGTGTGTTCAGGGTTCATTTTTATAGTAGAAAAGTAGAAAAAAAGGGCGATCAGTGATGAACGCCCGTATTGTGCAGAGGCGGATACCCTTGAACATGTGGTCTTCCGGTGTCGTAGGTGGATAATCGAGAGGCGGGAGATCGGTTGGCCCAATGAACGTTGAGAACATAGTTACCGAAATGCTATTTGACAGACGGCGTTTCGAGAAGATAGCCGGGCTCATTTCCGGCATTTTAAAATGCAAGGAGGTAGTGACCAGGGAAGGATAACCTCTCATGGAGTCGCCGTTCGTCTGGGCTTGCTTGGATGGCCGGCGGTGGTGAAGTGAGGAGACTCTGGATCCCCTGTCCTTCCGAGATCTCATAGATCGCTGTAAACAGTGGGTATTATTGGAAAATAAAAGATCCGAACCGGTGGGAAAGCCAGCAATGGTGTTGTCCCTCACTTGAGTGGACGATTAAAGAAAAGACCCGAACCGGTGGGGGGAAGCCAGTCATGGTGTACCCCCACTAGAGTGCGCATAGAAAAAACCCCGAACCGGTGGAGGGAAGCCAGAAATGGTGTACCCCCGCTAGAATGGACAAAAATCAAAAGAAGAGATCCAACCGGCGACAATCGTTTGAGTTTCAAGGACATGTTCCTTGGCTGAGCCATGCTTAACTGTTGATCCAGTGCAGGGGTGTAGGGAGAAAAAAAACTGTCTTATATAAAAGACGGGTTCTACACTGGGGGAAAAGATTTTAAAATTACGCTATTTTGAAATTTTAATGATACTATTCCAAAAAAATACACACGTGTTGGTTCTGGTGATTTTTTTTCAAAAGTTCATGGTTTCGAGATATGACAGAAAAATTTGCTCGGCAAAAGAAAACTGGAATCCATCGCTGCTAGCGTCCGTTTGTGCGCTCTATGTCGCCGGTATGCGTTACATTGTGTTGATGTTAATGACGGAGTACGAAAAGTCAGAATCTGTGCTGCTCCATATTATAATTATACAAACCTTATTATAATTATACAAAAAGTTAAAACATTTGCGACATCCCCCTATCTCTCGTCAAATATTGAGTTTAATTAAAATAATAATTTTTATGAACCGAACACATATTCGTTACACGCATACATTAACTTTTATAAATTCATTAACATGATTATTATCAATCACTATAAAATTAAATATTTCTTTAAATAGCACAACGTTTCTAAAAAAATCTGATGAGGACAACACACAGTCTTCCTTGCACGCCTTTCAAATTACATCTATTTTTTATTAAATTTTTTCATTTTTTTTTTTTTGTTTTGAATAATTATTTACTGTAATTTTTTTTAACAATGACAGGTTAATAATAAATAAATATATTTCAATTAAAAAAAAAAAAAGTTAAAAAAGAAAAGGAAATGATGTCGAATTCAAACCGATGTTCCTTCTCCTTGAGAGAACCAAATATTTCGTTAATTTAAGTTTTATTGGGCTATAACTCTGGAACCAATGAAAATAAGTACCAGTTATGATATATCGTTGAAAATCTCTCAATTAGAGCTTATTACTGCAGTTAAGAAAGAGTCTAAAATCCAAGTTTTTGGGGTTTTGGGCATTTTTTGGATACTTTTAGGCCAGTAGATTGCAATCAAAGAGAAGGTGCACAACTAGATGTTACAGTAGTCTTAAATCCAAAATTTCAACATTCTACGGCTAATCGTTTTTTGAGTTGTGCGAGATACATACGTACGTACAAACGTCACGCCGAAACTAGTCACATTGAAATCTGGAAAACCGAAATTTTTCGCGATTTGTACTTCGTACAAAGAAGTAAAAAAAATAATAAATAAATAAAAAACTAGATTTATACTATTATCGTATCTAGATGACTACTATATTGATTGCTAAAGTTACGGAAACAACAAAAAAGGGTTAAATAAAATATTTATTAAATATCAAAAACCCTGACTACAATTGGTACACATCTACTTAGAACAGTTATGAAAAAATAAAACAAAAATCGTTAATCAAGTTTTTCTTCCTTTTCTTTTTTCATGAGACATTTTTTCATGTCAGTAAATTAGTTTGCGATGAGTAATTTAATATTATTTGTACACTTTATGTTGCAGTCGGGTGTCTGTCTTCGCTATATGAGATGATGACTTTAATGGCCTCCAATTTGTTAAGACTAACGAATGCAAAATAAAATGTAGAAGTAATATTAAATTTCACATCGTAAATTAGTTTATTGTATCCTGAAAAAAATTCTTTAAGAAAACAAAAAAGACATTTATAGATTTTTTGTTCGGTTTTCATAATGTGAACAATAATGTCGGATGTGAACAATAGTAGTCGGGTTTTTTTTAATAATCATTTTAGTTAGAAAAAAAATTTAGAAAAAGTAGATTAAAATGTAAAAATTCTGTGTTATGCAGTGATATGAATATCAATGTACATTTTATTAAGATATTGTTTTAGAAAATTATATTTTTTAAACCTACCTGCAGTACATCCCAAGTAGTAGTCTTATATGTAAAATGATAGTTTTGAGCTTGGTGCCAAATCTTTATTGGTCACAAAATTTAATTTTTTTAGTATTTCATTTATTATATAAAAGATACTCTATACCGCTTTTGAAACTAACTGTGAATATAATTAAATGGCCGCACTTTTAGTTAGTATTGAAGACCCAGGTTTTTTTTGTTGTTTTTTTTGTCTTCAGTCATTTGACTGGTTTGATGCAGCTCTCCAAGATTCCCTATCTAGTGCTAGTTGTTTCATTTCAGTATACCCTCTACATCCTACATCCCTACCAATTTGTTTTACATATTCCAAACGTGGCCTGCCTACACAATTGTTTCCCTTCTACCTGTCCTTCCAATATTAAAGCGACTATTCCAGAATGCCTTAGTATGTGGCCTATAAGTATGTCTCTTCTTTTAACTATATTTTTCCAAATGCTTCTTTCTTCATCTATTTGCCGCAATACCTCTTCATTTGTCACTTTATCCGCCCATCTGATTTTTAACATTCTCCTATAGCACCACATTTCAAAAGCTTCTAACCTTTTCTTCTTAGATACTCCGATCGTCCAAGTTTTACTTCCATATAAAGCGACACACCAAACATACACTTTCAAAAATCTTTTCCTGACATTTAAATTAATTTTTGATGTAAACAAATTATATTTCTATTTCTTACTGAAGGCTCGTTTAGCTTGTGCTATTCGGCATTTTATATCGCTCCTGCTTCGTCCATCTTTAGTAATTCTACTTCCCAAATAACAAAATTCTTCTACCTCCATAATCTTTTCTCTTCCTATTATCACATTCAGTGGTCAATTTTTGTTATTTCTAATAGATTTCATTATTTTTGTTTTGTTCCTCTTTATTTTCATGCGATAGTTCTTGCGTAGGACTTCATCTATGCCGTTCATTGTTTCTTCTAAATCCTTTTTACTCTCGGCTAGAATTAAAATATCATCAGCAAATCATAGCATCTTTATCTTTTCACCTTGTACTGTTACTCCGAATCTAAATTGTTCTTTAACATCATTAACTGCTAGTTCCATGTAAAGATTAAAAAGTAACGGAGATAGGGAACACCCTTGTCGGACTCCCTTTCTTATTACGGCTTCTTTCTTATATTCTTCAATTGTTACTGTTGCTGTTTGGTTCCTGTACATGCTAGCAATTGTTCTTCTATCTCTGTATTTGAACCCTATTTTTTTTAAACTGTTGAACATTTTATTCCAGTCTACGTTATCGAATGCCTTTTCTAGGTCTATAAACGCCAAGTATGTTGGTTTGTTTTCTTTAATCTTCCTTCTACTATTAATCTGAGGCCTAAAATTGCTTCCCTTGTTCCTATACTTTTCCTGAAACCAAAATGATCTTCTCCTAACACTTTTTCCACTCTCCTCTCAATTCTTCTGTATAGAATTCTAGTTAAGATTTTTGATGCATGACTAGTTAAACTAATTGTTCTGTATTCTTCACATTTATCTGCCCCTGCTTTTTTTGGTATCATGACTATAACACTTTTTTTGAAGTCTGACGGAAATTCCCCTTTTTCATAAATATTACACACCAGTTTGTATAACTTATCAATCGCTTCCTCACCTGCACTGCGCAGTAATTCTACAGGTATTCCGTCTATTCCAGGAGCCTTTCTGCCATTTAAATCTTTTGATGCTCTCTTAAATTCAAATCTCAGTATTGTTTCTCCCATTTCATCCTCCTCAACTTCCTCTTCTTCCTCTATAACACCATTTTCTAATTCATTTCCTCCGTATAACTCTTCAATATATTCACAACTTTATACTTTCCATTTAAATTCCTTGAGTTACTACCCCCTCACCAATAAAGGCTTTGATTGGATCTTGTACTGAAAAATTGATATTTTCGAGGTAGTAAAGTACCTAAAAACTTATTTTGCACCAAATAATACCTAAATTTCTTTTTCTTGTTTAAAATCAATAAATTTCCAATAGAATACTAACTTACTATACTCTGCTATATTGTATTTACTATATTTTGACATACATGACATATCATTTTAGTGTTTGATTTAAAAATTCTAATTACGAAAAATCCGTACTGAGGACAAAATTACCAATAATGACCAATCACTTTTTCGAGGTAGAAGCAATTGCTACATTTTATATTTCTTTGTTTAACGATTAAAAATAATTTAAGGGTTTCCGAAACTTGTTAACACTATATATATATTAAATTTGTTTCTGATTACAATTATAAAAAAAAACTTTATGTACTTTGTTACCGGTATGTTATATTATACTGCAAATTTATCATTGGCTACTATGGAAAGGTAATTTAATTTAATCAATAGTATTTATTATCTGGTGTTTTGTTTTATGTATGTAATTCAACAAATAAAAAAATGTTTATTTGACTGATAGAATTTGACTTTATTTGAAATTGTTCCGATAGTATTTAAAAGACAAGTTAATGCGTTATCTCAAATCTTCAGTAATCCAACTGGACACTTTGAGGGCGCAGTTAAATTATTAATGTAATGAAGATTTTTCAGAATAAATAGTAATAGGAATGTATTTGTGCTAATTGTAAATTAAAAAAAAAAATCTCTTAAATTCCTATTTTATTAATTTGACATGGTTATTATATGTATACACAAATGCGCGCGCGCACGCACACACAAATATTTATTCACCCGTCCCATTCTAGCCAAACAAATATGTTTGTTTTTATACTGGTTGATTATTTCCATTTAATTAAATTACCAAGGATAGCATGAAAATTACCTTTTTCGTTGTGTGGCTAATATGGAACAAATTTCATGTGATAAAATTTTTTCGTACGCATATTTTTTAAATTTAAATAATTTAATTATGTTGTATGTAATTTAAAAAAGATTAAAGTAAAAATCAGCAGCCTGTATCTTAATATTACAGACAAGGTAATAGAAAAAAGAGTTAAACAAGGAGAGAAATAATTAAATTTATCATTAATTAATATAAAAATGAATGAACGTTTACATATTTAAGTTCTTTTTAATAATATATGCAAAAGACTTTTTAAAACAATTACACTAAATTACTTAAAATTTAATTTTTAAAGTTCGAAATCGTCAGAAACCTGTTTCATTTATGTATTGGTTCAAACGTTCCGGGGTTAAATGTGGCACACAAGAAAATAAAAATTATCATTCAGACACATTACTCTCCCTCTCTCACCTGGTGTAGTTAGGAAAAATATTATTGTTGTTGTTATGTATTATGGAGTAGTAATGTCTTTCTCTTTCATCCGGAAGATACTGGATAAGAATGGGCTAAAGGAAACCCTTTTAATAAAGGTAATAGGTCAGTTTAGCAATGGTCTTTTGTAATACTGCCCACTGACACACAATAAACAAATGTTTGTACCGTAAGAAGAGTTACCGGACCAAGGTTTGGAATTCATAGGAAAGAAAAGGCTCGGTCGATCGTTCTCACGCTTCAAGTTGAGTCCGGTCCGGCAGAGGCTAGTAGTATAAATAATCCGGGGAAGACTAGTTGAAAATAATTTTCTCGAGAAGAGCCTGCAGATGTGAGTCTGAGTGATGAAATCTGCATTGTGAGTTCTGCGAACCAGTCTAGCGAGACGTTACGACGTCGATTCTGCGAGATAAGAGTCTGCGGGATGTGAGTTCTGCGAGGAGTACAGTGAAGGAGCGAATTTCTAGTGTGAATTAAGTTCGACATGATTAAGGTGACACCATGAGTAATTCCAGTAAATAAGAAATACTATCGGTGAGTTACGATAAGACTATAAGTAAAAGAGATAATGTAATAAATTTCATTAATAAATTGTTAGGGTAGTTTTATTTATGAACAGCCAAGGTATTTGCCGTAAAAGAACTTTATACTTGTATCATTATAGTTTATACACTATTGTACTATTGTTATTAATACAAGACTAGTGGTTAAAAGTGTTAAGACTAGCGGCCACGCTATATATTTTGTCAATGGGACTGAATTCTGGTTTTAATAATTTATTTATCTACCTGTGTATAAATCCTGTCGATTTCTCCAAAATACTGTTTTATCTGTATTCTCTGTTTATTGACATGTATGATATTGTTTTGTTATTGGCGTGTAATATTATTGTTAGTTATTTCCATTATTAAAATTATTACTGCCATACTTTTTTTTTTCTTTTATTGTCTGTTATTATTATTACTGTTATTCTGATTATTATTGTGATTACGATTACTATTAATATGAATATCCTACTGTCAATTTCTCAATATCCTTATCGAGTCGCAAACATCCGACACTATAAATAAAGTTATATTTACAACTTACTGAAATATTACCGTGGAAAAAACTGCAACATAAAAATAAGGTTCTAATAAAATAAACAATTATAAACGAAAAACGTTAGGAAAATATTATATATTGTAAAACTACCTTGACTTTAGAGTATTTAACTACCTTAAATAACAGAAAAAAAGGAGTGCTAGGAATCCTTTACGTCATGTTTCTGCTTTCCGTACCCGCTCTCAAGTCCATGAAATAATGATCTTCATTTTATTGTCATTCCACTTTTGAATACTTCATTTCCTCGTTCTCCTTTCCTCAAAGTACGGTTTGTACTTTATAAATTATTACAAACATCAATTATATGACTGTAACGTAAGTTATTAGTTTCGTGAACAGTAAGTTTAAACAGTACAAGACATTTACTCTAAGAAATTAATTTACCACCTTTCAAAGTTTAGGAAACTTATCCCTAACGTAAATTTTTAGTTACGTACATATAGTACATTATACGTGACTTGAAAATACTCATGATAAACCTAAAAAGCAGAATAAACAAAAATTTTAAATCATATTAATACCAAATGATTGAAATAATTTTGAAAAGTTTCTGAAAATTAGAAGATTGAAAATTTATATGGGTACTAATTTTTTCTTCTCACTTATTTGCTTTTAACTTACTTTTTTTATGTTAACATTTGTTGAACCACGTTACTAAATAAAAGGTCATTTCTTTTAATTTCTCTGCGTTATGTATAAATAAAAATTTTGCCAATAACAAAACGATATCAGTTTTTTCTTTTTTCCTATTGATTTATCCCAAAAAAAAAATATATATATATATTAATTGAAAGGTTTAATTAATTTAATTTTTAACAGACTTTTAGACATTTTATTTAATGTGTAGATGACCCGGAAGAAGCTGACCAAATTTCAGTCACCGATTCTAGGATACCAAAATAAACAAAAGAGTTAATGTGGATTAATTCCTATTTTTCTTCATTTTTTCTCTGTGTATTTTTTAAATAAAAATGTGTATCATTAAACCAGATTTAGATGTTTTAATTAGATCTGATAGATATGTACGTAACAAAATCTTTTACAAAATAAATAATTTTCAAAATTTTATCTTTGAAAATTTTAAAATGGGGGCAATTTAATTTTATTTTAATCATTAATAGCTCCGTAAATATTAGTTTTATGAAATAATTTGTTTAAATATGATGTTAAGTCATTTATGGCAAATAAAACAACGCCTCATTTGTTCAAATAAATTGATAAATAATTGAGATATGACTGAAATTGTTAAAATTGATTCAAAAATTGTGCTTCAAACGGGTACAAAATTGTTATATTGTATTTTTTTAAATATTTTTACTAGGTTTAATTAATATGTTGCTTATAAGGTTTTAATGCAGCAATAATAATAATTTATATTAATAAAAATAATAATAATAATAATAATAAGCTTGATATCGACATATATAGGAAACTCACTAAGCAGGATACCATAATTCATTATAATTCGTTTCATCCTTGTTATCAAAAAATGTCGACGTTTGATTCATTAATATACAGAGCTATAAAATATTTAAAACATAACAATATAAAATTAAACATTGAATTAAATAATATCAAATATGTTGCTATAACTAATGGATACAATGAAAATCTAATAGATAAATTATATACTAAAATAAAAAATAACATTTATATAAAAGGAAATATAAAACTAACAAATAACAATAACGGCTACAAATATGCTAAAACTGAATACAATATAAATTACAAAAAATTCAATAAAATATTTAAATCTTTTGAATTAAAAACTGCATTCACAACGAAAACAAAATAATTAACTATATAAATAACAGAGATCCTGCTTTCTTTCTTTCTTCCTGTTTAGCCTCCGGTAACTACCGTTTAGATAATTCTTCAGAGGATGAATGAGGATGATATGTATGAGTGTAAATGAAGTGTTAGTCTTGTACATTCTCACTTCGACAATTCCTGAGATGTGTGGTTAATTGAAACCCAACCACCAAAGAACACCGGTATCCACGATCTAGTATTCAAATCCATGTAAAAATATCTGGCTTTTTTAGAGCCTACTAGAGTATAACAGAGATCCTACTAGAATAATAAAACATAACAATAAATTTAATTTAGATAAACAGAGAACATATAGTTCAAAATGCTCACATTGCGATCAGAAATGTATATTGGGATGACTATTCGATCTTTTTTGATTAGAATTAATGAACACATTAATTGTATAAATTAAGGAAATAAAGATTGATTCAATTTTGCTAGACGTTTAGAAAATAATCATAATTAAAACCCAGATAATTTTATTAATGTTTTTGAATATTCCAATAACTTTCATAAAATAAATATTATAGAAAAATATTATATATACTTAAATAATAAAAGTTTGATAAACGAACAAACGAAATTTGAAAGTGATGTATTATTCAAACAAATATTAAACAATAATTTTGATTCTTAGGTTGGTAATACTGCTTCATACTAATAAACATAACAATTGAGACCTTCATACTGACATGACGGATAACGTTAACTTTATCTTACTTTTTGACGATCAATTGTTATATTTATATTTTTATAAAATTCAATTTAGTATAATTAATGAAATGTGAAGTAAATAATTATAATGTATAACACATTCTGAGACATGGGGACTCTCGCACCCCTGAGCGAAAAAGTCCCGAGTCCCGACGGGGATGCTCCGCTCGGGTTGTCCCCGTTAGAAGTATTGGCATAAAGACCGAGTCCCGGCTCCCGGAGTGGGGGCCCAGGGACGGCATAGCCGGGCCTGGTGGATCCTACTCTAGGGGTTGGAGGCCCGTTAGAGTAAAGGACACTCCCCTGGGCTGTGTAATACTTAACTACAGGATCCGGCCCGGGGGAAAAAACGAAAAAGATAAAAAATGTATAATACGTCATTGTTCCTGAGGATGGACCAATAATCCGAAAGCGCTCGAACATTACTATTAAAGATTGTTTGTAAGTGGAATAATAATAAATATTAATGAATTTTTTATTAATTTTTATATGAGATAAAAATTTATACATTCTATGATCTTTTCTACCTAGTGAATTATCACCAAAACCTTAAAAACCGATTTCAAAAATCGTGATATAAAATATCACGTCAATATCATTTATTTTGCTATTGTGCACAGTCGACTAGACTACGGCATCAGCTGTTGGGGAGGAACTTATGTTAAAAATTTAGATTCCATAATCAAAATCCAAAAAAGATTCGTTAGAATGATATATAAAAACGAACTACGGATCATTCTTTGCCAATATTTAGGGAATTGTCTATATTACCGCTACGTTATTTATATGTTTATAAAGTAATGAAAATTTTCTGCATCAGAAGCGGTCATAGAGATTGTGTGATAACCGAGTACGAACTTAGAAGTAAAAGGAATGTATATGTCCCCAGAGCAAATAAAACTAGTTATATGAAGTTTTTTCAAGTACTGCTCCTAGATTGTTTAATATACTTCCTAATCATATAAAGACCAGTAGGAACCTAAACACTTTCTTAAAGCTACTAAGACGATGGCTAATTAATATTGATGACGCTGAAAGTATGTTACATGTAATTACATGATTTATGATTACATATATAATTAATTATAACGCTTTACACTATGGGTCTTAACATAGTAATAGATTTTTTACATATATAACTTAACGAGTAGCACTGGATGAAAGGTTTATTAGTAAACATAAATATTTGACGACGATTGATCTTCTCTATACTTAACTGCAGAAAAGATGAGTTTCCACCAGAGTAAATCATGAATTGAACCAAAACTAATCCTCCTATATAAGATAAAACTGTTTACTTTTCCCCTTACTCTAACTAAAATGATTAATAGAAAAGGGATGGTGCCACAAAACGGGCAAGACCCTTGTGGACACCTAATCTTTCATCTTTTACAAATAATATAAATTAAGTATAATTAAGTTAAGTTAAGTAATAAATATTAAATTGTATTATAAAACAATGTTAAATTAAGTATGATTAAGTTAAGTAATATTATAATTAGTATTAGGATTACTCCATAATTATTAATTCTGTAAAAGTGAAAGAAATAAAAGAAAAGAAAGAAGAAAGAAAATTGATTTCCAAAATCGTTTTCTATTTGTAGTTTTGTATTACTATTTTATTACTTTATAAGTTATCTGATCGATTTTAATTAAGAATAATATTTAGTATTAAGATTAACAACCTAATGGGGTATATGAATTAAAAATCTATCGATGATGATGTCGGAAACGTTATGCAACACTTTGCCCGCTTTTTTATGTTAGTGTAACCTCGCTTATTCAAATAGGAATTAAAATAAACATGTTATAGTGAAAATTCGTAGTAGCGTCACTCAACTTCAAAAAGTGGTTAAATCTAGATTTCGTTAACAAGGTACTTCATGAAGCGTAAATAAAACTACGGCATTCTCTCGTTGAACAACTAAGTTTATGTACAAAAACGAAAAGTAATAAAGTTGAATTACCTTGAGAATAAATTTAAATTTGTTTAGATTTTTAAAGTAATCATTAACAACAATTAAAATATGGAAGATAACATTATATAAATAGGCGTTAACAAAAATATATTTAGTGGTTATTTACGCTATAAAAATTATGAAAAATTCAAACGTAAAGCGATAGGTTACGTAAATTCTAAAATATTACCTGAAATCATGAACCGAAATGACCGTAATTAATTTATTATTTTCTTGTATAATTTAATTAAAAAATAAATAATTCATTAAAAGTAATAGTTATGTAAAATTATTACAAGGATTGTATTATTAAGGATTGAAATATTACCTATTTAATATTACGTATAACGAGATTAATTTATTTCATCGTTTAATTATAAATTTCAAATAGAAATAATAATTAAATATAGTAATTATATTATTATGTATAGTTATTATATTTCAATAAAATATTTAAATACTAAATCAACTTTTGAAACTTTCTAGCTACATTAATTTTGTTATTAAATTCACAAATTAACAAACAAATTTGTTAATTAATTAACAAATTTTGTTAATTAATTAACAAACAAATTGTTAGGGATGTAGGATGTAGAGGGTATACTGAAATGAAACGACTAGGACTAGATAGGGAATCTTGGAGAGCTGCATCAAACCAGTCAAATGACTGAAGACAAAAAAAAAATTAAATTCACTTATTTATAACTTAATTAAAATTGAACGAATAAAATAATACAAACAAGGATTTTTTTTAATTTAAAATATACAATTGTTTCCAACTATCATTTTTTTAAATGTTGCTACATCGTAACATAAATAAATTAACTGCTAGTTAAAACTAGAAGTGGGATGGTTGGGTGTCTTATAATTTTGTACCAAAATTATTTCGCGTTCGTGAGAGTTCGGGGGGGAAAGTCGATTGAATCGTTTTATTTGATCAAAAAACTAAAAAACCGTTTGTTACGTTTTGAAAGATTCTTGTGAATTGATTAAAAAGTTGTTCCTAATCAATTTATTGAATCTATTTACTGAAAAAATTAATATTATAATAACATATTTCAGCTTATCTTATAATTTAATATTATAAATTTAAGTTTTTCATAACATTTCATTACTGAACTGAAGAAATTTAATAAATAGTGTAAAACTTAATAATGCTATTCTAAAAACTGAATTCTTAGACTCAGACTAAAACATTCATTTCAGAACGTTATTAATTAAGTTAAATCAACAAGCTAGTTCTATGAAGTGTGTTTTAATTAAAATCCGTTTCATACAATTTTACCTAAATTAAAATGAACAACAAATGAGTAAAAAATTATTTAGTCAATGAACTTACTCTGGCTTATCATTATTTGATCTGCTGTTTTAATATTAGCATAAGCAAGATTATTATCTAAGTGTATATTTCTCTAAGTGATTTCTATATTAATAATTTTGCCAATAACAAAACGATATCAGTTTTTTCTTTTTTCCTATTGATTTATCAAAAAAAAAACAAACAATATATATAAATTGAAAGGTTTAATTAATCGTTTCATTAATTTTATTTTTAAAAGACTTTTTATTTAATGTGTAAATAACCCGAAAGAATTGGACAAACTTCAGTCACCGATTCAGGACAGCAAAATAAACAAAAGAGTTCATTTGGATTAATTCCCTATCTTGCCTCATTTTCTCTGCGTATTTTTAAATAAAAATGTATATCTTTATTACAGATTCAGATGTTTTAATTAAATTTGGTAGACATGTATGTAACAACATTTTTTACAAAATAATTTTCAGAATTTTATCTTTGAAAAATTTAAAATGGTGGCAATTTAATTATTTTTTTAATCTTTGATAGCTCCGTAAATATTAGTTTTATCGAATAATTTCTTTAAATATTATGAAAAGTCATTTATTGGGAAGAAAACAGCACCTCATTTATTGAAATAAGTTGATAAATAATTGGGATGTAGCTGAAATTGTTAAAATTGATTCAAAAATTGTTATATTGTATTTTTAATACAATTTATATTGTATTTTTATTGTATATATAAAACACTTCCGAAACGTTTACAGTTTTCTTTTTATTCTCATGAAAATGGAAAATAAGTACGGTTTGTCAGATTATTTTTGGAACAGTAAAATTTAGACAGCTACAAAACAATAACTGACAGGGATATTCTAATATGTTGAAAATATCTTCTTTAACACTCTTCAGAGCACCGATATATTAAATAATTTTTAAAATCCCTATAACTTTTTTCCAAAAGAAATATATTTCGAGTTCTAACAGGCGTTCAATGTGGTGTCGTTGGAATTGACAGTGCTGTACGAATTCGGCTAAACAAATTGAAATCGGAATAAAATATTGGAAGCATGGGATGGACTTAGATTTAAAACTTTTTTTTTAATTAAAAAGACGCTATTTTATGAGTTCTCAACAATTGAAATGTTTTGTGTCATTTTTAAAATCTGTAAGACATATAATAACCATTTATTTGTCTATCGTACTGTTTACGCCGATATTTATGTTAAGGAAAATTAATAAACTTATAAGGTGCATCTCAACGTATTTCCTCATTCACGTTGAGATGTAATTACTTTAAATAAAAAATTGAATTACAAATAATCTTTTTTTATTCTTGTCAGTGAATAGATTTTCAGAGAAAAGCTTATATTGCAATATAGTTACCAAAAAATAATATTTAACTATCCCAACATATACAGGTGTTAGAGAATTCCGCAGTTTTAAATTAAGAGTTAATTTTCATTATAAATTTATAAGAAAGTACTAAGTCTAACGTTTTCTTACCTCTTAATGTAGTTCTAAATGAGCGCCGATTAAACCCCTAAAAACGACATACTCGTCACCTCATTTTACATTATGGTGAACATTTCTACTGAAATCGCTTCCACGGCTGCTGTTATTCTTTGGCACAGGTGATCAAGTGACTAGATTTTTCTTTGTATACGATGTGTTTTACGTAATAGCCCCAAAAGAAGAAATTCATTGGCATCAAACTACGACTTTGCCGTGGTCTAGCGTTGGAGTTTCTCTGCCGGTCTTTTCGGAACCTGTCGTTAAGCACAGTCCTCACAACTTCTGTTTCATGTGGAGGGCATCCTATTGGAAACCCCTAAGTCTTCCATATTTTCACTCTGCGAAAACACGCATTCTCTAACACATTCGAATATAGTAAGTCAGAATTAGTCTGCTCATGGAAAAAAAATGACCCAAAACATTCTAATTTGCATGAAACCAGACAAGACATTCATTTTAGATATTGCGGACAAATTCCATCAATTCATGTGGATTTTCTGAGTCCCATACTAAACAATTATGGCAATTCACGACTCCATGTACATAAGATGTTGCTTCATCTAAAAATAAAATCCACTATACGTTGTTTTCATCAACAGAAATGAAGTCTAACATGGTCGTTCAAACTAAATTCTTTATGGCTTTTCATTAGGTTTAATTTCATGAAATAGCTGCAGTTTATAAACACGAAGTTTGAATCGCTTGATAACATCATAGCTAGTGATTTAATGAAAGTTTAGTCGGCGACTGACACTACGAACTGAACGTTTTAGACTTGACTGGAAAGATAGTAAATTTTTTTCTCTGTATTCGACACTTATTTTAGACCTACCCAGTGACTCCCCGTCTAAAACACTTCGGGTTTCGAAAATCACATCGCTTACACTTTTATCACTCGGAGAACTTTTGCGATAGACTCACGTATAATTTCTTTCAAGGACAATCACTGATTTTGTTTCTGCGAACCTGTACACACACTGTTCTTTTTCTTTGGCGACGCCATGTTACTGAAGCCCAGGCTCATAATCCTGTGCAGCAATCTAACGCAACAGTTACCTGACAGCGAATGTTTAAACCAAAACTCTTTTTTCGCTTAAAGATTACGAATAAAATACTATTGAGTTGTGCAAAATATAAACTACATTCTTTCTTGAAGCAACAGAGTTATTTTTCGGACACCAAGTGTTGCCTTTTTACAAGATAAAACGATACCTTTTGAAATATTTTCAATGTTGAAAAATTTAATCCTATTGTGAAAAAAATTAATTAGGTGCTGTATAATATAAAGTCTGTAAAACTATTAAAATGATTTTTATGTATAATTTATTTTCATTGAGAGGTAGGTAAATTATTATTTAGCATTATTCCGATTACCAATGTTCATTTTTGTATATACGAGGTGTGATCAAAGAATACGGTGAATAATTTTTTGTTAAAAAAAGTAATAAGGTTACATAGAATTCGATTTAATCTCCTTCAAAGTACTGTCCTTGGCTAGCAATGCACTTATCCCAACGTTGACTCCATGACTGGAGGCATTTCTGGAAAGCGTCTTTCGGAAGGGCTTTCAGCTGCTCGGTCGTGTCCCTCTTAATGTCAGCAATGGTGTCAAAACGTTTTCCTTTAAGCACAGTTTTAATTTTTGGGAAGAGCCAAAAGTCGCACGGTACTAAATCCGGTAAGTATGGCGGATGTGGACAGACAGGAACACTTTTTTCGGCCAAAAACTCGCGAATGAGAAGCGAGGTGTGACACGGCGCGTTGTCGTGGTGAAGAAGGAAGCCATTGGTCCATTTTTCTGGTCGCTTTCTTCGTACGTCGTTTCGCTTTGAACGGACCTGTACGAGATGTTAAGGTCATCCGATAGCTCTCGAATAGTCATTCGCCTGTTTGAACGAACCATTGTTTCTACTTTTTGCACATTTTCAACTATTTTTGAGGTTACTGGACGTTCCGCACGCTGCTCGTCTTCAACAGACTCATTTCCGTTTTTAAATCGGTCATACCACTTGTACGCAGTCTTCAAAGTTCCCGCATTATCGCCGTACACCGATTCTAACATTTCGTGAGCTTCTTTGACACTCTTTTGCAACTTAAAACAAAACTTAATGTTAATGCTTTGTTCCAAATTCCATGTTACGCGACAGACACGATAAACACAACCTCACTTTAGCGGCTCTGGCAGCTGACTGCCAAGCTCGAACGTGTTACAACTTGTCCCTGCCTGTCTCAGTTGATCACGCTATTGGACAAATTACAGCATATGGATGTAGCGTCGGCAGTTGCCGCTATAAACATTCATTCACCGTATTTTTTTATCACACCTCATATATATATTTTTTTTAAAGTTCTTACTTAGCATTTAAATAACAAAAAATATTATTTCTATGAGATTTGTAGTTCCCGTAAAATTTTCTGAAGTTTTAAACAATCGTGAGAAAAAGTAACAAACACTTCCAGGTAGTGTAAAACTTCATTGTAGTGTTTTAACTTTAGAAATAGTACAAATTTTGTGGTATCTCTCTTTTAAAGATTTTTTTTAATTTTAAATGCCCACAAATTTTATAAACCTAGTTCTGACCATGAAACCATAAAACATTCTGAAGGTAGAGCTTGACCATGAAACCATAAAACATTCTGAAGGTAGAGCTTATGAGATAAGGAGCAGAGATCTGCTTCAAAAAATCAACTCCCAAAGAAGTTATCTATATGAATACAATACAATATGTTTGTTTTATAACATTCATTAAAATTACTGATATTTAGTTTTTATGACTGGACATATTGCTGGACATATGCTGTGTGTATATTTATAGTATAAAATAAATTTAGCATTTAAACATTTTTTGTTAATAAATATTTATAAAAATCAAAAGCGGTATCTGATATTAAAAAAAAAATTATTTTTTTACTCTGTATCTTCATTTTATTATGCAAAAAATAAATTTTTAAGTCATTTTGCTCTCTTAAGATTATTATTTTCAATTATAATTAAACATATGACAATCATATGTTAACAAATAAAGTAAATTATGTAGTGTTCCTAAAATGTTATTATGGATTCTGTTTTGTTGAACTATGGCTGGTCATTGTTCCGCAGACTTATGTTCTTTATTACCTATAACAACTGATACTGTAATATATACAGCCACATCATGGTATTTTCATTACAATGGTGTTTGTTGGATTGGATTTTGTTCCAATAAAGAAATAGAGTACAATGAGGAGGAAGGTGAATTTCGATTAAGCTTTGCATCATTTTTATTTTTATTTACTTTAGCAATAGCTGCTTCTCGATTTACTTTGTGGCCTGCTGCTAATCTGGGACCTTCGCCAACAGGAACAATGAATTTCTTATATAAGGTAAATTAATTTGGATATTTTATTACGGTACCGATCATTTTTTTGCACTCTTTCTTTATATGGAATACAATTTAAAAAAAAAAAAGGTAAACAGAATTATTGATAAGAACTAGTATTCCTAGTATAACAATTTTTAAGTCCTTGAAATTGTAATAAAATTTAGTAATAGAAGAAAGAAAATGCAATTAAATTTACTTGTGAAAATCTTGTTTCATCTGCTGTAAGTTGTGGTTTATAATAAACATTTATATTTTTTTGCTGATGAGTACAAAGAGAATAAAGAGTATTTGAATTGCTTACTAATAATGATGTTTTTGTCTTATTACTAGTTTTGATTCACGGAAAACATTAATAAAAATAACTCTGCCTAAGAAATTTATTTTATGAAACCGCTTTTTTTTGTCTTCAGTCATTTGACTGGTTTGATGCAGCTCTCCAAGATTCCCTATCTAGTGCTAGTCGTTTCATTTCAGTATACCCTCTACATCCTACATCCCTAACAATTTGTTTTACATATTCCAAACGTGGCCTGCCTACACAGTTTTTCCCTTCTACCTGTCCTTCCAATATTAAAGCGACTATTCCAGGATGCCTTAGTACGTGGCCTATAAGTCTGTCTCTTCTTTTAACTATATTTTCCCAAATGCTTCTTTCTTCATCTATTTGCCGCAATACCTCTTCATTTGTCAATTTTTCCACCCATCTGATTTTTAACATTCTCCTATAGCACTGCATTTCAAAAGCTTATAATCTTTTCTTCTCAGATACTCCGATCGTCCAAGTTTCACTTCCATATAAAGCGACACTCCAAACATACACTTTCAAAAATCTTTTCCTGACATTTAAATTAATTTTTGATTTAACAAATTATATTTCTTACTGAAGGCTCGTTTAGCTTGTCCTATTCGGCATTTTATATCGCTCCTGCTTCGGCCTTCTTTAATAATTCTACTTCCCAAATAACAAAATTCTTCTACCTCCATAATCTTTTCTCCTCCTATTTTCACATTCAGTGGTCCATCTTTGTTTTTTTTACTACATTTCATTACTTTTGTTTTGTTCTTGTTAATTTTCATGCGATAGTTCTTGCGTAGGACTTCATCTATGCCGTTCATTGTTTCTTCTAAATCCTTTTTACTCTCGGCTAGAATTACTATATCATCAGCAAATAGTAGCATCTTTATCTCTTCACCTTGTACTGTTACTCCGAATCTAAATTGTTCTTTAACATCATTAACTGCTAGTTCCATGTAAAGATTAAAAAGTAACGGAGATAGGGAACATCCTTGTCGGACTCCCTTTCTTATTACGGCTTCTTTCTTATGTTCTTCAATTGTTACTGTTGCTGTTTGGTTCCTGTACATGTTAGCAATTGTTCTTCTATCTCTGTATTTGAACCCTAATTTTTTTGAAATGCTGAACATTTTATTCCAGTCTACGTTATCGAAAGCCTTTTCTAGGTCTATAAACGCCAAGTATGTCGGTTTGTTTTTCTTTAATCTTCCTTCTACTATTAATCTGAGGGCTAAAATTGCTTCCCTTGTCCCTCTATACCTTTCCTGAAACCAAATTGGTCTTCTCCTAACACTTCCTCCACTCTCCTCTCAATTCTTCTGTATGAAACCGTATTAATGTTTAACAAGTTTTGTGTATGAATTCTTTTAGGTTCAACTCAGAGTAAAGTTCAAAACTTTCATCTACGCGTTCATCTACAAACCTGTTTGTACTATATAAAAAATTGTTTTCTGTAATCTCAATGAGTCAGTTTTCAGAAAATTATCATAATTGAAATTTACAGTTAATTTATAATTCGTATCTTCTAGTTTATGGATGTATCTCTCGCAGTCAACTACCAAAGTGATAAGGATATTTTGAGTACTTTTATTTTCAGATTTAAAAACGTTAATGAAAATTTATTTGCTACTTTACACACGGAAGTGCTCAAAATCCTTTTTTCTTTTGCATTTATTCTTGTCTGATTTTCCTCAAGAAGTATTTTTATTCTTTACAAATCATTTACTTTAAATCGTTAGGGATTATGACTTTAATTTAATTTTAAATTTTAACTTTTACTTTTTGTTATAAATTAGCAATTACTTTAAAAAAATTACAATTATGAAATTTCTGGAAATATGCTTCCATAAAATCGTTTTAGCATTGATATGTAGTTATTACAATAATGATGTTAATGGGTTAATCTTGGAGAGACTAGAAAACGTGTTTAGTATGCAATGAAATGCCAAATTTGACCTTTGTTGTGTATATTTATTTAATTATTTTACATGTGATGTTTTTATCAAATTTATTATGTTTATAATTTTCTATACTTTTATGTGTCAGTCTGTGATGAAATAGTACAGTAAAATCTTCTTATTCGCGGTGTTTAGAGACCGTAAAAATGCCGCGAATATATAAAACCGCAAATAATGAATGGAACTAACCTTATTTAAGGAAGACTGGTTAGATTCTATGTAAAATAAAAGAAAATGATGCGTACATATTTAAGGGCGATATTATTGATAAAATATAGAGGCAACAAAATACAGAATATTTCCTAATTTACTAGTAAGTATTTGTCGAACTGTTTGATGTAAAAGCTCACTACAGTATGTATTGTAATAGAAAACTGTATTACATGTTCAAATCTAACTCTATAATCGCCTTAAAAAGCCAAGAAAACAGCACTACAGTAATACGTACAACAAAACAAAAATTACTGTAAAGGAGATGTAAAAAATTAACCTACAGTATTTTGAATTGGATTTACAAAATTTTGTAATTTTTCCTTGTCACGCTCTTTTTTTAAATCCGTGTAAAGTTCTGTATATTCTTGCATGGCATCTTAAGTTGTGCGCGTACATATTATACTCAGATGGATCAGCATCTATAAAAAACGGACGAGATCATGGGGTAGTTTAATGCTTTCGGTAAGGGTTTTGACATTTAACTGTTTTCCATGAATCGTATCTTCTATCTCTTCACGTTCGTACTCTATCTGTCCCAGTAAATCTTAATATTTTTATTTTTTAATGTCGCTAAATAATGTAATGCACGTGAATTCGGAAAATTTTAGCCGCAAATGTAGAAAAGACATTGTAAAATATTGCACCGCGAATAACGACTAATTTTTAAACTATCAAACTGAGGCAGATTTTACTAAATATAGTTTTCAAAATTAGCATTAAAATATTTTTAATTAAATTAGGTAATCTTCAATGACTGTTGTTACAATCACTCTGGTATCTGCTAGTAATTCTTTCTAGATAGAAAAACAATTATACAGAATTTTACAGAAAAACAATTACACAAAATGTGTGGTTTTAAAATAAAACCACTGGTTATACTATCTGATGCCAGGGTGTGTTATCAATAGAACTATTCACTGAAGTTTACTGCAAAAATGACTGTGTTACAACATATGTTTTGAAAATTTGAAATAAATCTGGTTCTGTTCATGTTTAAAACATTGTTAGCTCTTAAACAGAACACTGTTAAAGTGTTTTATATGTTAAGTGAATCATTTGCTTTAGTGTCTTTGTGTCTGTGTGATTGAATATGGATCTTTCTACTCAATGCAGTAATTAGTGTCATCACTGCAGTTTAATTAGTAGTATACTTCAGATTGTTTTATCACTGAGTTTATCACAAAGTTTCAATATAATCTTTGTTTATTGATTTGAATGTGACATAAATAAACCTTATGCGAATATACAAAAAAAATTTGTGTGAATTTTTCTTAGTACATATTCGCATTTTTACCAAAGAATAAGAACGCTGTGGTTACTCATAAACATCTGAACCCCAAGTATGTTGAAAATCATTTAATAAATCAATAAAAATTATTCAAATATAAAATATTTATTAATATTATAAAATATATTATATTTAATTAATATTTATAAGTAAATAAATTCACCTAAATTGTTATTATAAAATACAAGGAAAATATATTCTTATCTTAATTAATAATGAATAGTAAAATTTCAAAGGTATCTTCATGGTAATTCCTTTACAAAAAATAAATCTCTGAAACTAAGAAGTGTTTATACGAGGTGTGTGAGAAAAGTAATGAGACTGATTTTTTACTTACCAAAGTTATTTTTTTCAAACAACAATATTATCCCCTTCAAAGTAGTTTCCTTGGGCAGCTATACACCGGCAGAGTCGTTGTTAGCACTCCTGGTAGCAGCGCTGGAAAGCTTCAACTGGTAGGTCACAGTCTTCTGAATGTTCTCCAGCGTTCCAAAATGACATCCTTTTTAGAGATCTTTCAATTTCGGGAAAAAAAGTCACAAGGACTCAAATAGGTGAATAGGGAGGTTGAGGAACCGTAGTAATGCGTTTTGATGTAAAAAGTTCCATGATGGAAATGACCGTATGACACTGGGCATTGTCATGAAATTGTCACAAACCTTTCGCATGTCCAGATCGTCTGTCAGAATTTGATGTAGGGTGAAAGAGTTTAAATTTAACTGTTCACTCATCATCCTTATTGTTAAACGACGGTTGATCTCACAAGAACCCTCACACGCTCAACGTTTTCGTCAGATTTTGAAGTCGAAGGTCTCCCTGAGCGAGGTTGATCTTCAACATGTTCTCGGCCTTCCAAAAATGATTTGTGCCAGCGGAAAACGTGTGCTCTTGATAAGCAATGTTTCTCATAGGCCTGTCCCAACTTTTCAAAGGTCACACTCGCGGATTCCCTACGTTTAATACAAAACTTGATTGCACAACGTCGCTCTAAATTCCGATGCTCCATTTTTGTAACGCACAACAAAAACACAACTTCACTGATGGCGCTGTCAAAAATAATGTGTTGTGAAACGATGAACGAAGTTTTGAAGGGATGAACAAACCGGTCTAGCACAAACCGGTAAACACAGCGTTGCCAGATCGCTCGCAGTGTTACCAATCTCATTACTTTTCTCACACACCTCGTATCATGCTGTTTATTTTTGAATCTTATGCAACCAATTTTTTTTAGTTTTCTGGTGACTCCTTCCTTAGTAGTCCCCACCCGGAGATCCGAACGGGGGACTATTTTACCTCCGGAATATTTTACCAAGGAAGGCTTCTCCATTATTGCTATGTGAAAATGCAGAGAGCCACATTTTCTTGGAAAAAAAAACAGCTGTAGTTTTCCTTTGCTTTCAGCTGCGCAGTAATCAGAGGACTGAGTACTGATATGGCTGAGTTGATATGGCCGTTTAAGTCATTGTGACTCACGCCCCTAACAACTATTGAAAGAGCTGCTGCCCTCTTTCAGGAATCATTCCTTAGTCTGGCTCTCAACAGATACCTCTCCGATATGGTTGCACCTTCGGTCCAGCTACTCTGTATCCCTGAACACTCAAGCCCCCTCACCAACGGCAAGGTCTCATGATTCATAGAGGAGGCAGGCCACGTTTGGAATATGTAAAACAAATTGTTAGGGATGTGGGATGTAGAGGGTATACTGAAATGAAAGGACTTGCACTAGATAGGGAATCTTGGAGAGCTGCATCAAACCAGTCAAATGACTGGAGACAAAAAAAAAAAAAAAAATGCAACCAATCTGGATTAAAAATTCCTGACCTGTAAAAAATATTTATTCTTCTATTTTCGTAATAAAAAGTATTTCTTTAACATAGAAGTGCTGATATGACTTAGAGACTGAGTAAATTATGGATTTTTATTGGTATTTCTATTATCCTTCTCTTGCCATTAAATGTAACATTGTTTTGTTAACATGTCTCATCAGTGTGGTGTGTAACCATTATTATATGTTATGTATTCATTGTGCTGTGTTCATTATAGTTGTTACATGATAAGGGTACACAGTTTGTAATGAAAAGTGTAAAACGGCTGCATATTTGTGTGCAGTGTGAACTAGTTGAATGTATTGCGGAAAAGTTTTTGAATGTGTTTGACTTTGTTTATGGTGTAGTTTAAAAGTTAAGTACACATCTGTCTGCAAAGAGATAAGAATTGCAGTCTAGTTTATTGAAGACTGCGATAAATTGTCACTGTTTTCCCTTTGTGTAGATATATAAATTCTTTGTCAATGTGTCTTTTAACTGCATACTATAACTTTATTTTTGTGTACAAATATCTCCTTCCACCAAGAGATTATGAATGGGTGTATCTAGTTGTGTTAGTTTATTGTTGTAAGTGAAACAGTTCTGTTTGTTATGACTTCTGTTAAGGTTATGAGCTAAGTTTTGGGTTGTATTGAAATACTGTGTTTTTAGTGTAGCTTGTATATTGAGTTTCTTGTTAATGTTAGGCCCGCTAGTCATATAACATATGAACATGAGTGCAATAAACAGCGGTATAAACCTTATCAGTCAAAACAAATTTTTGTTGGTTTCTGAAGGTCTTCTGGATGCATTTTCCATCCACTTAAAAAATTATTTCCGGTTTTAGTTTTTAAAATGTCTTAATCATATTTTATTCTGATAATTGAATAAATATCATAGTAATAATCTGCAGAATAGCATGCTGCAGCATGTTGTACAGTGTTGAAATATATTAATAATACAGCTTTATTTTATTCCTAATTTGTAAAGTCTATATTCTAGTAAGTGCAAGAGAGATAAAAAAGATTTTCATTCTAGTTATTTTTCATGAATCGGATTTCTTTATTTCACAAATTTGAATTGCCAACTTAAATAAAAGTTAAAAGCATCATAGTTTGATTTTGTATTTTTGTTCTTGATTTTTTGACAGTTCATATTTTTTATCAGCTTTGTTGATAAGAAAATAATTAACACATGAGATTAGTATACTCATTCAATATCAGATGATATTGAAAGATCTGAGCATTATTGACACATAGATAAACATACTTTGTAGCAATAATGTAATTTATTATTACAGATTTGGCTGGGTATAGTAATTCATAATTTTACAGAAAATCTAATGTGGAATGCATTGTTTCAATTTATTACATATTCTTCCAAAATACTGTATAATAATGTAAGTACGCTGCTATGAATTATACTTCTTGAACTATACTACTGTTGTGCTGTAAATTGTACTTTAAAATTATATCTAGAGTTCCAAAGAAGAAATACAGAGCATCTGAATTAGTGTTATAAGTTTTGTCACTAAAAATTTACATTGATTAGCATTCTACTGTTTTAGCATGTGCATGTAACCCAGAATGATTACCTCACTGGAAGGTAGGATGTGGACTCCCTCTTCTCCAGTTATATTTATTAATAATGAAATATAATATAAATATGATGCAATAAACAATCTATCTCTTAAATTGCTTAATTTATTTTTATATTTTACTCTCTAATTATAAAGAGCAAGGATAGCCAACTAACTGGTTATCCATAAATACAGGGATGCATGTAAAAACAAAATCAGGATTAAATTTAGATTGTTCAATCTAAAAGGATTGAACAATCTCCTTTTTGAAATCTACTTAGAGAAATATTTATAATAGAGCTACTATATCTAAGAAAACAGATCAAGAACATTAAGTACTAAAACCAATCAGAATGAAAAAGTAGTGTGTGATTTTACTATAAGAGTTTACTCTTTATCTGCTGTTGAGAATAAAATTTCTGATATAAAAATGACTCATGTGCATTGTCTATCAATCTAAAATTTCACTACATGCCCATACAATTCTGTTGAATACTAATAAAGCAGGAATTGATGAAACATGGAACCTGCCATAGTTGCTTCTGTATCCATAAAGTGCGTAATGTGATTTAGTTTTTCAAGTGGAAGAACACAACACTTCTGAGCTTATTGACAATTATGTTGTGCTTGTGGTAATACCACGAGTGACAGTGCTATGAGAGATTAGTGCCTGAAGGGTTAATAAATGTGGACCCAAATATTATAATGTGAAGTGATATTTCAAAAGTCATATAGCTCTTTGTGTATGCTGTACATACTGAGCCTTATGCTGAGAATAATGAGCCTTTAAAATAAGGTTGATTACATTAAAAATCCTATTCTTTAATTGTTAACTATATTATGAATTTCATTATAACTCAGTTTTATCTTCATACATCACAATTCTTGTACTTGGAGGTCAGCATGATTCACATCGATAACTACTAGATTTGATTACCAAATCAATGAATCATTGATTTATTTGCCATACAACTGCCCCCACAAAACAATCCTGAAACTGATAAAAATAGTACAGGTAAAACAATCCTCAAGGTGGAAAATTTCAATTTTTAGAGCAACCTAAGTGGTAAAGAGTTTTAATTCCTAAATAATAATAATCAATTATTATTCAACACATGAGCAAAGTTTATTTGGTAATCCCTATAAAGAAATTAAAAGTTTTGGTTCACTGAGAGAGTGCTGAACATTGTTGGATTAAAATTTTCCCCCTCCACTTAGTGAGCTTTTAGTTACAAATCAGTATTATACTAATAATTATTTTGAACCAGTACAATTTTATTAAAAAATCATAATGTCTTGTGTTTTTCAAAACACATTAATTCAATTCAAAACTCATTGTTTATTTTGTTCTCGATTCAGTGACAAAAGGTTTAGTGATTCTCAGTCTGTGAAAAATTTTCACACTGATGATGCCTGAGGGTACAAGTTGCATTGTAAACTGAAGACCAGATCAACACAGATGTAATTCTGCTGGCAGTCTGATTGTCTGACAGGAGGTGGAACATAACCTTGAGATAGACCAGACAACACCAGCATCCTTCTCTTGAATAAAATTCATACTATTTTAATTCATTTCAATTTTGCATCCAATGAACATGTCTATTTCTTCCAATGAGTAGGAAACTTTCTTATGGAAAGAATTAATAATAATCTCAAAAGAAAATTATGATTTTGGGTTCATGATTTCTGGCAGCCATATAGTAATGGTGAATATTATAGTACTTACAGTTATGAGAATATATGCTGAGAAATTACAAAATAAGAGAATAACAAAATTGATATAAGAACATATTCTCTAGGTTACTGAAAAATATTTACAATTATTAAAACTTCAGAAAATGTATTGTTGCTGCAGAAAAGTTTCTCAGTTATTTTGAGAACTTGAATACTGAAAGAATAAAGTGTGCATAACCTTACTTCACAACATATTGACCTGAAAGATACAAATGATATAATGCCCAGGACTTGAATACCATTCACAATACCAGAATCAATGTCCACAGGAGAACCATCAATAGAATAGGGATTCTTCTAAAAATACTTCAATGAGCATGGTAAGATGTCTTTTAAGACTGTTTGAACTGATAAACAAATTAGTTTCCTTAATTTTTTTGGATAAACTTCTTCATCCATTTCCTTAATTCATAGAGTAAATAACATAAACATTGTTTTCCATAATTTTGTTTTCATCTATCCTTCATAATAAAAATATCAATCAGTATTAAATTTCTGAGAACACCAAAATAACTTCGGTGTTCTCACCATACTATCACCAAATAACTAGACACACAAATTTGATTTTGTGTGTAACCATGCTTCTGTTATTGATGTAAGGCAGAGGGCTACCACAGATTGTTTTAAGCCCAGACATATTTTTTTTTTGTTTGAGCCCAGACACAATTTTTTTTAATTTCTTTGACAGAATTCAAGCCATTTCTGGTAATGGTAATTTTTTCTCAAATTACCAGATTATTTTCAATTATTTTGTGGGCAAAAAAATTAGTTCTTTACCAATAAATTTCATATCAGTTAAAAAATAAATAAAAATAATTGGCAGACTGTTTCTGGGTAGACAATTCTGTATTCCTGGGTTCCTCACAGTAAATTCTTGAGATATTTCAAGCGTAGGCTCTGGTGGATACACGGGAATCTATTTAGGTTAGACCAGGAGGTGGATTATATTCTATATTTGAATTATCACTTACAAAATCACTAACATTTTCAACTGAGAGTTCATATCACTAACAGAAATTTCATGTTTACTATCATCCCCAACCTGAGGTGAATCTTAATTTCTTAATCTTCATTGTAAATACTTGAGTTCAAGTTCACTCAAACTCATATATTCTACCCATTACAAAAACTTAAATTAGAATTATAAAAAGTTATTTTGAAAAAGAAAGACTACAAAATGTAAACAACAAACAACAAAAAAGCTACTAGAGTTCAACATTTAGCTTGAGATCTCTACTATTGTTTGGTATTGACGCAGTTAACTAGAGCTTTAATATTCGCATATCAAATAAATATCGATAAATGAACAGTAGCACTGAAAAAAGGAAAATGCATCTTTATGTTTCAAGTTTCAGCAGTTTTAGGGTTAAAACCAGGAAATAAATAAAATTTAAAGGAAGATTGTTTTGAAATAATAAATTAATTTTCTTCAGGAGTATAATTATACACCGGCTTCCGTGGCGTGAGTGGTAGCGTCTCATCCCTTCATGCAGAGTTCCCGGATTCGAATCCCAGACAGACATGACATTTTCATACGCTACAAATAATTCATCTCATCCTCTGAAACAATACCTAACAGTGGTCCCGGAGGTTAAACAAAAAAAAAAAGGAAGTGTTTAATTAGGAACACTGCTTTTGCTGATGAAACTGCTGAAGTTGGACTTTTAAAGAAACACAAATACATCTTTTACCATTCACGTATCCATATTAACAGTTTATGCTTCATTCCATATAGAAGAAAACAGCCAGTATCAGACACAGCTGAAAACATGTGCATGTCGCACTTTATTGAATTATTATTCATTCACATTCATATACTGCTGAATTTTCACACACTGCTTCATGCTTGGTCACCCAAACCTAGTGTAGTACATATCACACCCTTGAATCCATGAAATTGTTATTAATAGTAAAATTCTCTTTCTCTGTGGTGTTTTTAATAATATACATGTTCATCAACACAATTACTCATTCATTGAAGCAGTTAGAAAATATCCATTGAAGAAAATATCTATAATAAAGAAGAATACTGAGAAAACATTAAAGCAAAATGTTGATATTAAATTAGTTTTAATTAGTTCCCAAGTATTAGTGGTTAAATAAGACCCACTGAAGTTAAAATTAATCTGTATCCTTCTATAATTGTATGTTTCTTAGGAGTTGTTTATAAAAAATATAAAAAATATCCATAATTTATGTAAATGGAGTCATTCATTGTTGAAAATTTATAGGAATCAGAGGAGCTTTTACAAAATAAAAAAAATTCATTATATTTTTTTTGATGTGGATAAAAGATTTTCAAAATTAAAAAGAAAGTACATGCAAGTTGAAGAAAAAAACTAATTTTTCACATAACAAAATTCATTTATCATTCATAGAAAAATAAATGATTTGTAAGTTATTTTTAGGCCCAATGTTTTTTCAAAAAAGTGAATCTGTAATCTAGATTCACTTTCTCACTTGCAAGACTGTCTATGAGCAAGATCACTTGCTCAGAGAATCTGTTGTTGGTATACTATTACAAACAAGTGTGTGTGTGTGTGTGTGTGTGTGTGTGTGTGTGTGTGTGTGTGTGTGTGTGTGTGTGTGTGTGTGTGTGTGTGGGCGTGGGCGTGGGCGTGGGCGTGGGCGTGGGCGTGGGCGTGGGCGTGGGCGTGGATGCGGGTGTGGGTGTGGGTGTGTGTGTATGAGAGGGGGGTGTTTTGTAACTGAAATTCATCATAAATACAAAAAATTGTTTCTTTTTTCTTTTAGCTTAAAAAACTAATTAATGCTCTTGAACTTAATGAAGCTTTAGACGATTTGGCAATTATTAGAGGTACTTTTGTGAGAATAATATTAACAGTTATATCATTATCATTGTGTACAAGAGTAATGAACTGTGATGGGTATGTTACTGAAGTAATCGCAAGGATAAAATTGTAAGTAACAGAATGATTTACTAAGTGGTAGTAGTCATATGCTACGATCTCCTCATAGGAGCACTAAATATTATTTTCACTAAAAGGTTTATAATAAAATACTATTTTACTAATTTTTACTTTCCACAGCAACAATCAATTGAAAATTACTTGGAGGAGTGGCCTTCATAAACATTCCTTGTTTAAAGAAAGAATATTAACTATCTATGAAAGTTTTGTTAAAATTAGGTAACTGTTATCTGTTGATTAAAGTATGTGATAATTAGTACAAATACATGATACTAAAATAGTACAAATATGTGATAATAAAATTATTCATATTATCAGATACTAATTTTATGTAAAAGGTTGAAGGTGACAAATAATCCCAACCTCCATGACATCATTTAGGGTTTTGTCTAAAAAATTGTACCAAAGTAAAAAATAACCTTTGAATGTTACAGAATCTTTAATTTTTCTTCTGGGCAGGCAATAGACCTCACTCACGAAAAAGTTTTACTGGCTGTAATAAAGAGGTTTGCTGGAGACAAAAGGGCATGAACCTCTTGCAAAATTATATTTTTGTTTTTAAGTTTTGAAGAAAAAACTATTAAAAAGAATAAATTAAATATTGCTATTTAAAAAAGTTCAATTTTAAGCAAGTGTGGAATATTCAATTTTTACTCTTATTTTTAAGTTTTACCATCTAGTGCTATACCTTAGCAATAGCTTTAGAAGAGAAAGTATTGTAATCTGTCCAGTTAGGCATATACGGTTTTCATTGGATCTTGATTGCTTAACCTTACTGGACCGATTACTAGGTCACATTACTTCTACATACATGGGACATTGATGCCATTAAATTTTCAACTTTAAAGGCTGACAGGGTGAGACTGTAGAGCAAGGTCATACTCAGTATCTCCAAATTTCACCTAATTTAATGCATAATTTTCTTTAGGCACATTTGTTACCAATTAAAAAATATTTGCAAAATCACACCCGCACCCCAAAAATGATCAAAAACCAGTGGGTAAGTGGATATACTGCCTCATGGTGTACCCTCTCTCACCACAAGGAGCACTAGTGTAGCACTGATGAACATCCAACCCCGTAGAGGAAGTCACCCACCTTGAGACATTACCAGTTGCCACTCCAACCCCTGAGGGGCTTTACCGGAGGTCGTCTTTAGACCCTCTAACTGATTACATGTCACAGTTATCAGCCAGGCCTCTGTCAGGATGCCACCAATATAAATGCCTCGACAGACATTTGCATCAGTAAAATACAAATCAAATTTTCCCTTCCCGTAGGCCTCCAATGGACTGATGTACAGCTAACTATTGTAGTCATGTGTTATGAGCTCACAGGCGAGTGGGTAAAAACTAAATGAATAAGTTTAAAAAGTAAAGTGGTTGCTAGTACTGCCACACCTGTGCAAATGAAATATGGTATACACACACACTTTAGTTGTGTGTGTATACACACAAGAAAGACCTGTGTATCCAAAGGAAAGAACAGTGGATTTCTGAAAAAATTAAGATTGTCTTGCACAAAGGGCAGAATGGATGCACAAGCACATTACAGAATAGGCTTTTTGCTAAACTATGCGATGAAATAGGCGAAAAGAGAAAATCTTTTTCCATACAGTAGTCAGATAGTTATCACAGAATGTGTGAGCCCTATATATGTTGCTGTTGGCTTGCTTAGCTGATGTATTTTCACATTTAATGTGAATTTACAAGGACATGATTTCATTAACGAGAAAGTCTATACTTTGATTAAGATGATGAAATGAAACAAATGTTGTAACTACTACATAGTTTAAGACTTTGTCAGGAATTAGCTTTAAAACGGTAAAGGAATTTTTCATATCGGTTAAAGAGTACTTTAGTACCCCAGAGAAACCAATAAAATCAGGTTTTCATTTATACAATAAATTTTTTCAACTACAAAATTAACCAAATACAAGAAACAAAATTTGTAATAGTGTATTAGTTACAGTTAAAAAAAAAATTGTTTATTTTTATTTCCTTTTGAAATAACATGGCAATTGTTCTACAAATAGTTTTTTTGAAGCTGCACTCCTTTGATAATGAAGTTCCCAGTTGTGGTGTTATTTATTTTAAAGTGGTTAGCAAATCCATTAAGTGTGTAGTTTTATTGAATTTGATATATCTAAAATTTTTCATCTGTGGAATCTCTTTTGTAAACGTCATATAAACAGTGTTGCACGCAATGATATACAGTCAACATGATTATTTTTTTCATTTTTCTCAAAACGATGCACTCCACAAAACAATTCAGAATACTTAAAAAAACACAGCCATATTTAATTAACACAGAATTCAGTACCTAAAATGTGGTATAATGTGAGTGACAAACCACTGAATTTATAAGAATTGCAATTTTTAATTTATGGCCAAATGATTATGGCCAAAATGGTTATGGCAAACCAAATCAATTTATCAGTTAAAACAATTTTTTTCCAGGTATGTTCGAAAGGAAAAGAAGGAAGAAAAATTAGAAGAAGATCTTGTAATAGTGAAAAGACAAAAACATTATAAAAAAAAACCTTCTGTTTCCCCTTGCTGTCGAAGATCGAAAACAAATTCCCTTCGCCGTCGAAGATCGAAAACAAATTCCCCTCACCGTCGAAGATCAAAAACAAGAGAAAAAAATTCCTCTCACCTTCGAAAATCAAAAACAAGAGCAAAACGGCCAAAAAGAAAATCATCTATTAGTAAATTAGATGAAATTGATTATTTTACTTTTACTTCAGATTCAGATGAATCTGAGGAAGACTGATATTTCTGCTTTCATATTTCCATTTTCCTATGATTATGAGACTAGTTCTGCAGCTGAATTCAAACATTTACATTAGAAGCTTTTACATTTCATTATAATATTTATTTAAAAAAAATGAAAATTAATGTATTAATTAAAAAAATGTAATTAAAAATAATGTATTTTAAATTAATGTATTTATTTATTCTTATTTCAATGAATCACTTAAAGTGATGCTATTCATATAGTTGCTGGATTAAGATGTTTAGGTTTACTTAATTTAATGGAGAGTCATGTATAAGACTGTATAATAACTGTAGATAACTGTAAGGCAATAGAATATGATGTAGGCATTTTGATTAGGATACAGTAAAAATGTTATAGCTAAAAGGTTTGCCAGAAAAGAAAGGAGGGGAATAGCATCAACCCAGTTAGGTAGTCATGGATAGCTAGTAGGCTATCCATGACTACCTAACTTGCAGTTAACCATCGTAACTTCAGGTATAGCCCTGTTGACTGGGGTATATTCACAGGTATAGTCACTCTTGTTGACTGTGAAAAACATTTACCACTGATTGCAGGAATGCTGAATATTTGTTAAAGAGACAAACACTAACAATGAATTCTGATTTTTTGGCAGCACAATGCATTGGAAAAGCACCTTTTCTTGTTGCATTGTTACCATCTGTTGATATTTTTTCAAGCTCCATAACGATTTGCACATGTTTCTTGAATGTGGTGATCATTGGTTTATTCAGAATGCATTTTTGACAAAGGCGCGAGTATCAGAAGAATCTTTTCATATCACTAATATTTCGCATCACTACAGTTTCGTATAAGCTGTTTATACAACTAAATTCAGTTTGTGACTAGCACAGTGAAAGTGTAACGCTCTCATATACTTTTCTCTAATAATTTTCTGGACACCACCATCCTTTCCTGCCATAATGGAACACCCATCGTATCCTTGTCCGACGCACTTTTGTGGATCAAGCCATGCCTTTAATACAAAGTAGTTAATTGCAGATGCTGCAGATTTTGCATTAGCCAGTCAAATCTACAGAACCTAGAAATTCTTCACAAACCATCATCCTTTCTTCGTCAAAAAATCTAACTCCACTGGAAAGTTGTTCTTTCCCTGATAAGTCACTGCTCTCTTCTGCCAGGATTTTGTAAGCACATGCTCTCTTTACATCAGTAGTGATGTCTCTAATAATGATGCCACATAGGCAAATTATTTAATTTTGAATCTGTGATGACAAGTGGCTTTTTTGTGCACTTTTCTATGTGCTCTTTTAAACTGTGGTCATCAGAGTCAAATTTTGAGTTTATAAAGTCCTCAGAAACACACCTTCATGATTTATTTTGCCCCTCAAAGAAAGACGGAGATCATGTGTACCACAAAATATCAGTTGAAATTATTATATTAACAATTTTGTTGTTTGTTTCTGTTTTTCTGGTAGTGGGCAGAAATAAGCTGTACATCAACAGGTATATTTTCAACAGTGAGATTTCCTGAATTTATCCATGTCTTTTTAGCAGGTAATTAAAAGGCCTCGCTATGAAAGAACCCAAAACACCATACACACAATAGTTCGTGGAAACACAAGTAAATGCACATCACGCCCTTTAATCTTTTGGAATATGCCAGCGAAAGAGCATAATCCATCAACCAGCTGTATGAGAATTTGCTTTTTAATTGAACAGCACCTTTAGCAAAGTGATCCTTAGCATTGTCATATCCTTAGAAAAGTCATAACTTGGAGTTGACACAGTTTTTTAAAACTTCCATTTTTTGAGATGTGGCTTGGACATTCATTTAGTATGAGACATCTTTATCAAAATACATTTGATCCTGTAGACCATTGAAAAATCCACTTATTTTTCACCAACATTCTGCTTGATTTCTATTCTCCGCCACCATCACTTTCTCTACTATTTATACCTAGTTGCTTTCTCTTCTGTCTCCCTAAAAGAAACTACTACTACACATCCCAAAAATTAAATCAACTAAGAAATAAACTTCTGAACAGACTCTCTACTAGAAACTCGAAGCTTAAAAATGTTTTTTTTAAGTCTCCATACAATATTTTTTCACAAGTTAGACAGCGTTTTGAAAATCTGTAAAAAAATTTTTTTGTTTGTGAAAAATATTCTTAACCGAAATACGAGTTTTAAAAACATATAATTGTAATTTTTTTCAAATTTACAAAAGTAATTTTTTTCATTTCTACAAAAGTGAACTAGTGGAATAAATAGAAAAAAACACAAAGAAACTGGTGGAGTGGATGAATCTAACAGGCTGCGGCTGTGCACAGAATGAAATAAATGTAAACCAGCATGTTTCTGATTCGAGGTTAGAAATTTTTGGCAAGATTGTTTTGTGTTTTTGTAGTGATTGAACCAAAAAAATTTGACTATTATGATTGTTGAACTATAAACTATTTATTAGATATGGAATTGTTTTTTTTTTTTATTATTATTGATATTTTTTAATAAAATTTTAATATTTTAAGTTCGTTAAGATGAACAACTACGACCTTATTACGTAAGACATGGCTAACTTTATACTATGATGATCAGTTATGATTTTAATATTTTATAAATCTACAGTCTACATAATTCAATTTTAATAATCTGAATTAGAAGAATAAATTTTCCTTAGGACGGTCGTATGACCAAAAGTGCTAGAAAAGAGAACGCGGATGAATTGTATTGGTAAGGTTGAATTTAATCTATTTATATATAAATATTTACTTATTAATATTTTGTACAAATTTGTTTTATTTGCAACTAGTTAATTTAATCTAACTAAAAAGTAGCTAAATACAATTTTCAATCGAAATTTTAAATTATTGAAGTGTGGTATGTTTGTTATTTACTTATTTAGTATTGACTTTTCGTAAAATTTCAATAATAAAGACATCAAAATCACTATTGCCAAAAAAAAGTATTCGCATTTCCTGAACATTTTAGATTGCTTTAATTCGATAGTTTTGCAACTCTAATGAAAATCATAAGATACCTGCATACCTTCGTTCAAAAAAAGTTCCACTTTAGATTAATAAATTTAGTTACGGTATTGCGGTAAATCCAACCTCGAACATTCTGTTATCTTTATTGCGTTTTACCACACATCACCCAGACTTTGAAGCCCAGTTCCCCACGATTCAAACATTCTTTCTTGCAATACTTCAATTACCGTTCAGGTATTACTTCAGAGGATGAATGAGTGTGATATATGTATGAGTGTAAATGAAGTGTAGTCTTGTAAAGTCTCAGTTCGACACATTCCTGTGATGTGTGGTTAACACCGGTAACCACGATCTAGTATTCAAATCCGTATAAAACTAACTGCTTTTACCTAGGACTTGAACGCTGGAATTCTCGACTTCCAAATCAGCGGGTTTGGGAAGACGCGTTCACCACTACACCAACCCGGTGGGTATTACCGCGCAATACTAATTACTTCCTTGTACGAAATAAAGGAAGTATTGTAAATAACGACAAATTTTTCGGATTTCAACGGAAATGTCCATTTTTACCATACCTGGATCAATTTTGACTAGTTATGTATGAATCAATTTTTGACTACGTATGTATGTATCAACCATAACTCAAAAAAACGATTAGCCGGAGAATGTTGAAATTTTGGATTAAGGAGTGTTCTAGTTATGCACCACCCATTTGATTGCAATCGACTTGACCATAAATGTAAAAAAAAACCAAAATCCAAAATATTTTAATTTTGGACATTTTAACTGCATTAATAAGCCTTCATTATTAAGAGGTTTTTTAACGATATCATAACTGGTTCGAGTTATAGCCAAATAAAATTTTAATCAGTGAAATATTTGGATCTTAGAGGGAAGCACATCAGTTCGAAACAGACTTTACTTTTCTTTTTTTTTAAATATTTTGTTAAATTATAAAATATATTTCTTTATTAATAGTTAATAAATGTTTAATAATCATTTTTAAAAGTGTATGTAATCTAACATGAGTACAAAGAAGTCATGTGGTGTGTACATAAGTATTTTAGGGTTAAAATGAGGAACTTAATGAATATTTTACATTTAATTTTCAACATGTGATCTTTTTTAAATAAAAGTTCACCAATTTTTTTTACGTAACTTGCAGTGATTTTTTATTTTTCAACCTATCAAATTTCAAATCATTTTCAACAGTAAAGTCAAAAAAGTTCTCGTTTGCAGGCGAAACGTATTTCTGCCACTTATTCATAATTTGATTTCTAATCGTATAAAAATTATTTCTCAAATTGTATGACAAAATACATTACCTTAGAAATACTTACAAACTTATATATATAAGTTTGTAACTTATATATATATAAGAATAACTTATGTATATATATACATATATATACAAAAATTAATGTTTGTTTGTCCCATATGCGTTTCTATACTATTCATCCGATTACGATGAAACTTTGATTAGTTGTCCGCACGCCCGAATGTTTCTGAATTGGTTTGGACCCGCTAGGTGGCACTGGGATCGAGATATTTCGAAAAATTGTAATCCTATTTGGTTTGTATTCAGTATATATATAAGTTACGTGAAAAAAAAATTCTATAAACTATACCCGCTGGGTGGCGCCGGTATCTCACTTATTTATAAAAGGCAATGTTCGTATTTGTCCATTGTATACTAAAAAAAACTATAAACCAATTTACCCGCGGGTTTTTTGCCAAATTGTTCGCGTTGTCTGGAGAAGGTTTAAAACTACTGAAATTTTGGATCTGACCATCAAAAGGTTTTGGGATATTTTGAACAGACTGTATTTAGTAAGTAGTTTGAATTAAATCCGATAGATAGTGTTCTTTTTAATCTATGGAATTTATTAGTTTGTTAGTATTTCTAAGTGTATTATGTAAAATAAAATTGTTGCAATAAATTATTGTATATATGCCAGTCGCTGATACTTTGGTGGTAATCGCTTATTTGGTAGTATCTACTTAATCAAAATTAATGCAGTTCTAAAGTTACGGCAGACTAATAATGAAACATTTTCATCAGCAGATCCTATATTAAAATTAACTTTTTGGGAAAGTTTTTTTACTCTTTTGGATAATCTAAATTACTTAACTTGCAACATTTTTCTTAAGTTTCTTTTTTTTTTTTGTCTTCAGTCATTTGACTGGTTTGATGCAGCTGTCCAAGATTCCCTATCTAGTGCTAGTCGTTTCATTTCAATATACCCTCTACATCCTACATCCCTAACAATTTGTTTTACATATTCCAAATGTTGCCTGCCTGCACAATTTTTTCTTTCTACTTGTCCCTCCAATATTAAAGCGACTACTTCAGGATGCCATAAGATGTGGCCTATAAGTCTGTCTCTTCTTTTAACTATATTTTCCAAATGCTTCTTTCTTCATCTATTTGCCGCAATACCTTATCATTTTTCACTTTATCTACCCATCTGATTTTTAACATTCTCCTATAGCACCGCATTTCAAAAACTTCTAATCTTTTCTTCTCAGATACTCCGATCGTCCAAGTTTCACTTCCATATAAAGTGACACTCCAAACATACACTTTCAAAAATCTTTTCCTGACATTTAAATTAATTTTTGATGTAAACAAATTATATTTCTTACTGAAGGCTCGTTTAGCTTGTGCTATTCGGCATTTTATATCGCTCCTGCTTCGTCCATCTTTAGTAATTCTATTTCCCAAATAACAAAATTCTTATACCTCCATAATCTTTTCTCCTCCTATTTTCACATTCAGTGGTCCATCTTTGTTATTTCTACTACATTTCATTACTTTTGTTTTCTTCTTGTTTATTTTCATGCGATAGTTCTTGCGTAGGACTTCATCTATGCCGTTCATTGTTTCTTCTAAATCCGTTTTACTCTCGGCTAGAATTACTATATCATCAGCAAATCGTAGCATCTTTATCTTTTCACCTTGTACTGTTACTCCGAATCTTAATTGTTCTTTAACATCATTAGCTGCTAGTTCCATGTAAAGATTAAAAGGTAACGGAGACAGGGAACATCCTTGTCGGACTCCCTTTCTTATTACGGCTTCTTTCTTATGTTGTTGTTCTTATAATTGTTACTGTTGCTGTTTGGTTCCTATACATGTTAGCAATTGTTCTTCTATCTCTGTATTTGAACCCTAATTTTTTTAAAATGCTGAACATTTTATTCCAGTCTACGTTATCGAATGCCTTTTCTAGGTCTATAAACGCCAAGTATGTTGGTTTGTTTTTCTTTAATCTTCCTTCTACTATTAATCTGAGGCCTAAAATTGCTTCCCTTGTTCCTATACTTTTCCTGAAACCAAATTGGTCTTCTCCTAACACTTCCTCCACTCTCCTCTCAATTCTTCTGTATAGAATTCTAATTAAGATTTTTAATGCACGACTAGTTAAACTAATTGTTCTGTATTCTTCACATTTATCTGTCCCTGCTTTCTTTGGTATCATTACTATAACACTTTTTTTGAAGTCTGACGGAAATTCCCCTTTTTCATAAATATTACACACCAGTTTGTATAATCTATCAATCGCTTCCTCACCTGCACTGCGCAGTAATTCTACAGGTATTCCGTCTATTACAGGAGCCTTTCTGCCATTTAAATCTTTTAATGCTCTCTTAAATTCAGATCTCAGTATTGTTTCTCCCATTTCATCCTCCTCAACTTCCTCTGCTTCCTCTACAACAATTTTCCTCGATCCAGAATCTCCAACCTCGTTGCTACATATCTGAGATACTACGTATTAGTCTAACTCTACACCACGTCTCACCCCTGCATTCCTGATACACCACGGCGGGCTACGCCCAGGAGTTACTGTATGTATTCATTTTACCTTCATTCACGAGTTCGTCGTTTACTAATATTTGTGTACTACAGGCAAGTTTAATTTTCATTATTTATTACGTTTAAACAGTTATTTTATCAGTAAACATTTGTGGAACATTCAGATCATCGTACCTTATGCATTTTCACTTTCAAGTGTAGTTTACAAAACCATTTACTCACTTAAGTACAGTCACGACAGGTTACTTACATAAAGTTGAGTCATTGTTCAGCTGCAACCTATTTTACGTGCTTTATTAATTTCAATTTTGTAGTTATGATAATTAACTCTACAATTTAATCTTGTATCTTGTTAATCCTCGAGATTAATCTTTTTCTACTCATGAACTGTGTTCATAATACTGCTCTAAAATTAACCTAAAACAATTTATTCCTGATGTGCAGTTATGTTTTAGGACTTTGCAATTTTATATTTTCAAGAATGCTTATTTACCAAAATGAACTCTATTTACATATTATTACTGATTTCAATTTGATTATTATAATTAACTCTTTTTTATACTGAAATTATTGTAATTCATTTTTCTAAGTTAATGACATTTGTTCATTCCTAATTTTCAATATTACTGCATTTGTCAGCAATGCAATAGTTTTTCAGACATACTATGTTTATTGATGTTATGCTTTTCTAAATTTACAATTAAAAATAAGGTATTTTATGTTCTCTTGTTTTCAGGCTTTGTTAAAATTGTATATTGTCAAAATGTGTATTTAAAAATGTATATTCATGTATTTTCTCATTTAATATCATTATTCATATGCTGATTTCAGTTGATATTCTTATGTATCATTAAATTATGTTATTTTCATAATTTATTTTTAGTTTTTAAGGTTATGATTTAACATAAGTTAAGTTGTTTTCTTTCTCATTAAAGTCCAATTTCTTTTGGCAAATATGAGCTGTGTTTTTTGTTAACTTTACCAACAATTATTATTAAATATTATAATATTGTATTAGCTTTCTACCAAAATTTATGGAAAATTTAATGAAAAAAGTATTTAATTTTTGAATTTTTGAAAACACAAAATAGTTTTCTTTTTCATTTCAATCATTTTAAGTCTTAAATTTAATTTACATTCTAAAACTTTCTTGCTAGATTATTTACCTGAAAAACGGTACGAAAAATGAATTTAAAGTTATATGTGTTTGGTAATTTTGATAACCAAATTAGAGGGTTTGGTAGTGTAATTGACTATTTTGACTGGTCAGATGGGTTTTATAAGAATACCTGTATCCATTTAATTGATTCCGAACGCTGATTGGCCAGTTGACAAATTGTCCAATTGTTTTTTGATAATATTACATTACAGATAATATTTGTTAAAGTACAGCGTTTATTTGTTAACGCATATAGATATGGTTTTCTGTAAAACCAAATGAATGTTTTAACTTTATAATTGCCAATTAGCTGTAATAGACTTTGCGGAGCTAATTATTTTTTTATTTCCTATTGACCGGTAAAAATTTGAATCTGTTTAAATATATATGTAGATAGTTAGCAATTTTGTATATTATCAAAATAATATATTCGATATTTCACTTAAATTAATTAAAAATTTACCAATGTTTTTTTTTATTTCTTGAATTTTATCATTTTCCAATTTATTAGAATTCGAATAAAAGTAAGAAAATAAACTAAAATTAAGATTTTGAATATGAACGTCAGTTAGTTTTAAGCATTTTCTCAGAAGAATAGAAAAATTAAGATAGGCGGATAAAACGGGAAATAAAGTAATAAACAGAATTAAACAAGATGAACACTTTTGCGGGAACTACACAAAAGAAACAGAAACCAGTTAGGATGTACGATTAAGACAATTGCATCAGAAGAGTCAGTTGAAGAAAGGAAGCGAAAAAGAAAAAAATGAAGGGAAAACAAAGCCTTGCGACAAAATGGATGGAGACAGCGGTGGCTAAAGGGATGTATCGTCAGGCAGAACACCAGATGATGAAATTTAAATTTTAAATACTATATATTTATATATTTAAAAAAAAAAAGAGCGAGCATCAACTGTTGCGGTCCATTAGCTCTGTGGAAATTGGTAGCGTATGAAAGGATACCATGTCTGACCGGGTACGAACTCGGGGCATTCGCACGAAATGCTAGGACACTACCTACTCAGCTACGGAGGTCGGCGCACTATATTCTTAATAAGGAATTTGTGAAGAAAATATCTGTTTTTTAACAGGATAAAGACATCAACATGAAAGTGAACACTCACAAGTTCAGTATAATAAAAAATATTTTTTTAATTGTGAAGATAAATGTAAATCATTTTATCTAATCTCTAATTTCAAACTCTATTTCACGATCTTGACGTAATATGAGATCGTGAATGAAAATTTCTTACATTTCGATTGGGGTAGATTTAATTTCATCATACCTAATTATTTGGATATACTTCTTAATCTGTTATTGCGATTAAAAATTCTGTATAGTTTAGTTTATTTTACCTTTGTTATATCTTATTTATATTACCTATTTATAATTTTAATCCATAAGAATTATCCACTAATCCGTAAGGTCGCAGACGTCGACGATATTTCTTTGATAGTGAAATCTCTAACCTACATCATTTATTTCTGATATTCCAATTATTGCAGTGAAAATTAGTTATAAAGCACTATACTTTTTATGGAAAAAATAGATCTACCGTAAAAAACAGTAAATCGCTATGGCAGGTTACGTCAGTCTATGTCTATGGTACATATTGTCATTTTATTTATCAACAAACAGGAAAACATGCATGAAGAGATAGCCAATCGGAATATATGTGATTATTAAGTATTTAAAAAAATTAGAAATTTTTTTATGAACACCTATTTTTTCACGTTTTGAAAAGAAATTGTTATTAAATCACGCATAAGAGAAATAAATAGTCTTGCGTTTAAGAAGTTCATCACCAAGGTAGGGAATTCTGAAACGTAGCGTAATGTTTCACTAAAGTGAGAGTGCTCTTAAATCGATTTGTTCACTACTACCAAGGAAGTTTATTACAAGTGGTACAGTCGGTTTTACTCAGGTGTACCGATAAATTTTGATGAAGTCATTATTATATACTAAAGACTATGAAAATCATTGCATTAAATAAAATTTTACGTATTTTAAATTCATTTGTATGTTATACTGGTGGTGAGCTATATTTATTTGAATTAATTATGAAAATAAATTTTAAACAGTTATTTTATCCGACACAAATGGTTGTGTTTTTGGTTCTACGCCAGCTACAGTATTTCTGATGGATGATAGTAAATTTTTGTAACGTGTGAAAAAGCTCCATACTTGTCCCGGACTGGAAGCCGAAACCTCTAGATGAAAGGTGAATGGCGGATAATTATTTTTTACCTATTTTCAACAATTACAAGGTAACTGCTTAATTACAGTCTCTAATAAGAAAGGGTGAAAATTGCCAAACCTGAATGGGACTCGAATCCAAAAGCTACCGGATGAAAAGGTTCAACTATATATTTTTTTTAATCTGTGTACACTAAATGACTATTAAATTACATCACAATTTTTTTTTTTTTTTTAATGATTAGTACATAAAATTTTATTTCATTAATAACTATTGCTATTCTTGAATTATTTATTGTAAAAAAAATTTTACAATCGGAGATTAATAAATAATATATTTAAAAAAAAGTTAATAAAAAAAAGGAGCTGAAGTCGGATTTGAACCGATGTGCCTTCCCTTCCTCTTGTATTATCCAAATATTTCATTTATTAAAATTTTTTTTGGCTATAACTCTGGAACCAAATAAAATAAGTACCACTTATGATATCGTTGAAAAGCTCTCGATGAAGGCTTATCACTGCGATTAGAAACATCCAAAGTCCAAAATCCCAAAAAAATGGATTTAGGGATTTTATGGACACTTTCGGTCCAGTTGATTGCAATCAAAAGTGGATGTACAGAACTAGATGTTACAACAGTGCTAAATCAAAAATTTCAACATCCTACGGCTAATCGTTCATGTTGTGGACAACACATGACTTCATTTTACGCTTATTAAATTATTTAAACATTTTTTAAAATGAAAAGTACATAAAATCTTTTTCCTTAACTTCTGATATTTTTTTTTGTAATTATTCCTTGTAATATTTTTTTACAGTGAGAGGTTAATTAATAACCTAATTATTAATAAATCAATATATTATAACAAAAGTTAAAAAAAATATCTGATTCTAACCGATGTTCATTCCCCTTAAGATTCAAATATTTCATTAATTAAAATTTTATTTGGCTATAACTCTGAAAGCAATGAAAAAAGTACCACTTAACGATATATCATTGAAAAGCTCTCAATGTAAGCTTATTACTGTAGTTAAGAAAAAGTCCAAAATCCATAAACAATTTGGAGTTTGGACTTTTTTGGACATTTTTCAGTCGATTGAAATCAAAAGGGACGGTCCACAACTAGATGTTATAACAGTACTAAATCCAAAATTTCAACTTCCTACGCCCAATAGTTTTTGAGTTAATGCGAAATACATACGTACGTACAGAGGTCATGCCGAAACTAGTCAAAATGGATATTTCCGTTGAAATTTGAAAACCAAAATTTCTGGCGATCACAATACTTGCTTTTATTATAGGAAGTACACTGTAATCACGAAAAATTTCGGTTTCCAGATTTCAACGGAAATATCCATTTTGACCATCCCTGAATCCATTTTGAGTAGTTTCGGCGTGCCATCTGAACATACGTACATATATATCTCGCATAACTCAAAAACGATTAGCAGTAGGATGTTGAAACTTTGTATTTAGGACTGTTGTAACATCTAGTTGTGTACCTTCCCTTTTTATAGCAATCAACATTTGGGAAGTAGAATTACTAAAGATGGACGAAGCAGGAGCGATATAAAATGCCGAATAGCACAAGCGAAAAGAGCCTTCAGTAAGAAATATAATTTGTTTACATCAAAAATTAATTTAAATGTTAGGAAAAGTTTTTTGGAAGTGTATGTTTGGAGTGTCTTTATATGCAAGTGAAACTTGGACGATCGGAGTATCTGAGAAGAAAAGATTAGAAGGTTTTTAAATGCGGTGCTATAGGAGAATGTTAAAAAGAGGTATTGCGACATATAGATGAAGAAAGAAGCATTTGGAAAAATATAATTAAAAGAAGAGACAGACTTATAGGCCACATACTAAGACATCCTGGAATAGTCGCTTTAATATTGGAAGAACAGGTAGAAGGAAAAAATTGTGTAGGCAGGCTACGTTTGGAATATGTAAAACAAATTGTTAGAGATGTAGGATGTAGAGGGTATACTGAAATGAAACGACTAGCACTAGATAGGGAATCTTGGAGAGCTGCATCAAAGCAGTCAAATGACAAAAAAATAAAAAATAAAATCTTATGTACTTTTCATTATAAAAATATACGTGTATGTAATTATAGGCGCACAAGGAAGTCATGTGTTGCGCAAATATATTTTTTAAATTTTTATTTACAATTTTTTAAAATTTTTGAATATTGTGAAAGGATTATTTTTACCAACTTTTTTTGTTTAGATCCAACCGATTCTTTATTGTTTCTCTTTCCTATTAATCACAAAATGTGTTACGTTCGTATTTCTTTTATTCGGCAAACTTCAGTTTTAATTATCTATTTACTTAAACTGAAGTACAGTATTTTTTCGTTTTTGGTTTTTGAATGATAATATACTTTTTCTGTTTGATCGATATCGCCACATAAACTTAAAGCTTACGCATGGGATGCCTGACGGAGATTCGAACCCTGGACCTATGGATGAAAGGCCGAGATACTACCACTCTGCCACGGAGTACGGCTATTGTTTTTTTTCTTATGTTTATATTCGTAAAAATGAAATTTAATGATATTCAAAATAAAAGTTATGTAAACCTAATTGAATTTATTACGTCCCATATATCTTTTCTATGCTATGTTTAAACTGTGAATGATGTACTTGGAACAAATCGAGTTACCCATTCATAACAGTCGGAATATCTAAGTCAGATTACTTGTAATAATATACGTTAATATATATCTGTTATCTTCTGCTTAGATTATATTTACATAATTGTAGCTACTCAGAGGCGTAATGCAATAATCGATTACTGTAAGTCTGTAAGATATTGAATTTATAATTAGATGTTCTTGAATACATTTTAGTTTATTTACCGATTTATGCATTGTCAAAAAGGGATTTATTTAAAAACTTTTTTTGTTTATTAAAATACGGTAATCTACTTTGTTATAAGTTCTTTGAGAAATGCGTTAGGACTTAATAGACTGCAAAGCACGAAGGCTGTAAAACAAACTATAGCTCAATATCAAACACGAGTGTTTTTTACTTGTTTCTATTATTATTTATACATTAAATTCTGTTTTATCAAATGCAGTTAATAGTTATTATTGGTCCCGTTTTACTAATCACTTTAAAATGTTTAAAAATAAAAATTAATAAAGTACCATTAACATATTTAACATTTTCAACAAATTAATAATTAATTTTCGTATTTATTAAAACATTTTAAAATGGATTAGTAAAGAACAAAACATAAAAGATATTTCATTAATCAATCATGTGACTGATTTTACTTACTTTCGTATTATTTTCTAATTTTCATAATACTGTAAATAAATTAGAAATCCAGAATTAAAATGCTGTTGTTCCGTACGTGATTCTGTACATTTTTTATCAGTTTACTGATTTGACAGAGTTCTCTCTTTTTACTAGGCCTAGATTTTTTCATTATTATTTTTTTACATATTCGTCGGTTATTTGTTTTCTCCTACCTTTTCACTCCGTTTAATTACTACTTTCTAATTTGTGATTTTTTTTTAGTATTTTTTTTTATGACGAGCTTCACACGTAAGATCTTAAGTTGTATTTAGAAATATGGAATTGGAATATTGTAGCATATGAAAAATGCCTTGCCTAACCGGGATTCGAACCCGGAACCTACCCATTGAAAAGTTAAGACGGTATTACATCATCACGTAATTATATCATTGTTTATCCTGGATACATTTTTTTTTGTACATAAAAGCTTTCTAAAGATTTTAATCTGTCTTTTCATACTGTATCCTTTTAATATTATTTTATATTATAGTCTTCTGGTAAAAAGAAATTCTACGTAATTTATATTTTATTAATTAATAAATTTTTAACAGTTTTATGTATATTGCCAAATTTTCGTCATGTTGCTTAACTAATTATAGTTACTTTATAATGTGTTTAATTCAGATGGTAGTGTTTAATCCAAATCTGTTTTTTCTTGCTAATTTAATATTATTTTAAATTTATCAATAATTTCTATATGTTACACGTACTTTTAATAAGCTATCATTCAATTATTTTCAATTAAATAATTTTTTATGAGTATTTTAAGTTAGAAAAATAAATAGAATATTGAATTTGTTCGTGCAGTGTATTGATTAACTAATCAATTCTTCCCCTCATACATTATGTAAGAACAGAATAATATTTACATAATACTTTTTTTCCCAGTAGTCAGGTGAGCGGTTGTTCAGTTTTATTGATATAGCTGCTATTATGTGCTGGTGCAGTAGTTATAGCAGCATATATCGCTATAGCCAGGAGATAATATAATGTTAAAAAAAATTTATATACATATATATTTTAAAATATATAATATATATATATATATATAACAAAATTTTATATATATATATATATATATTTAATATATATTAATATATTAATATTAATATATATATATTATATATATATATATATTTAATATATATATATATATATATATATATATATATTTAACAAAATTTTATATATATATATATATATATATATATATATATATATATAAAATTTTGTCTGGAATTATTCATCCCAACTACTCCAATAATTATCTTTAATTAGATGAACACGAAGTGCTGTAGCAATAAATTAAATTAGTTATCAGTTAAAAGAACTTTTTCTAATCATTGCCTTTGAAGTAGTCAAAGAACCTAAAGCCACCAAATTTAAAAAAAATTAGTTTTCAACCTTCATTAAAATATAACAAGATAAATTACATTTAACTTTGAGAATAATCAACTTGTAACTTAATTACCTTTACCCTGTTCATGAAAAGGTGAATTAGTTATAAGTTTGATGGACCTTGATGGAGAAATTTTTACCACATTATATCGTTCATTAAAAAAATGACGCTTTAGTAGAAGTATGGTCTTCTAATAAAATTAATAAGTAATTTATTGCAATACCTTTTATTGCAATTTTAACAAATTATAAATGTCACAATAAAAGCTGATTTGTTCGTATCAAACCGCTGAATAATTATTTCTAGTTTCGCATTAAATTTTTTTTAATCTAAATCATATTTGTTTTCTTTGAGAGTAATGATGTACAACATCCAATAGTCCATGTGCTGAACATAGTGAAGATTTCATTTATAGAGTTAAATATCATTTGCGTTTTGTTTGATGATATATAAAATTATATTCACTTAGTAAAGACAGTAACAGAAAACTATATCACTCTTTACTTGCTTTGTAATATTCTATTTAATTTTTGGAATGTTTAGTTAATTTATATAAAATTATTATTTTGAAAAGTTGGAATTTCGCTTTCAGGGTTAGATAAATGTAGGAAAAATGTAGGAACCTTTTTTTGAATGATTATCTCTATTTCTTGATTTTATTTTATTTTATTAAAACAATGTAGGCTGGTATTGAATGCTTAGTACTAAAAATAAATATGGATGTTTATTTCTCAGACATAATACTGGAAAAAAAAAAATTTTTTGAATACTTAAAAAAAACAAAAATAAAGATAAAACAAATGATTTACTACCGCTGTGATCGGTAAACGCGTTTGTTTGTCTGTAGAATAATAATTTCAGCTTTGAATTTAACTTCCGCTTAAACTAAATACGGACAAAAATGAACAGGATATTGACTTGACTTAAATAACTCAAGTCAAAGAGTTAATTCAAGAGTTAAGGCTTGAAATTTACATTTCAAGCCTTAACAAACAGATCGATTTTAATTTTTTTTTTATTTTATAGAAAACTTCCTGTTTTATTTTTATCCAACATCAATTTAGATGAAAATTCATTTGCTCACGGAAACGATTTGAGGGTATCTTGTACGTTATTTACTATTTTTAGATTCTTGTAGTTTTAACGACAAGACTTGACACATTAATATCTGATATCTAAAGCAATTTCATGTGCAATTTCAAGAAAATTAATTGCAAAACTAGTAGTAATAAATCATGTTTTCCTACATTCCAGAACTTCTTAATTCATGGTCCGTGACAGTTACATAAATCGTTCCTCCAGATTATTTATCTTATTTATCAAGACAAATTTCTTTTCTTTTACATTTCTTTTGATAGTTTTTTTGTCTTATGAACACCCACTTTTTAGTAAAAAAGTGGCGTCATTTTATTCATCATTTTAGCAATAAATTTGGTTCAGTAGTCAAGATCTTTGAAATTTGATTTGTTACTACCGATTTTCGTGGCAGATTTTTATTATTTTTGTCTTTCATCTGGAAGTTCCGGGTTCAAACCTTAGTCAGGAACGGCATTTTTCATACGCTACATAAATGCCTTTTACTTCTTTGTACGAAGTAAAGAAAGTATATTGTTGTCGCGAAAAATTTCGATTTTCAGATTTCAACGGAAATATCCATTTTGACCATCCCTGAATCCATTTTGACTACATCTGGCATGACGTCAACATGTACGTACGTATGTATGTACGTACGTATGTATGTACGTACGTATGTATCTCGCATAACTCAAAAACGATTAGCCATAGAATGTTGAAATTTAACATGGAGGCTTCCAACCATACTTGTATCGACTCAGACGTGACTACACTGACACCTGCCTGGAATGCGAAGAGGAAGAGACTCCCTTACACATATTCTTTGTATGCCCTAGATTTGCTGATTCACGAAATGAGATGCAGGGCAGAGTGACCCGAACACGTATGTTCGCCCTGACAAAACGCAAAGGATACTTCTGCAGGACGAGGCACACTGGAGGGCGGTGGAGGACTACACCAAAACTGTTATGCTAATGTTACATGTTTATGAACAGACCCGAAACAGAGCACGGCGCCGGAGGGCGCGTGTGAAGATAGGTTCTCAGCTGAGTGCTTAGGAGGCCCCTCGTGCATGTTAGGGTTGTTTGAGTGCAAAGAGGCTGAGGGCACTCCTTTCATGCGACTGATGGTGACCTTAAAAAATGCTGCATCATGGAGAATGGATAATATTTTGGTTGAGACGGTAATTTTTTATGTTATTTACACTTAATATATTTTGTATGTAGATTTTTTCTTTTCATAGTTGCTACATTTTATTATGATCTTGCTGTGCTTTGTGTGACTTTGAGATGTCTTCTGTATAATTTTGCTATCTCTTTTATGTATGATTGATCTGATTGAAATGTCACTTTTCATGTATTATGTTTATGTAATTTGATGTTGATGTATTATGCTAGTGTATTATGTTATTTTCATGTATTATGTTATTTAGTTTTTCTTTGTTCCGGAACCTTGTTGTGATCTGTCTGGATGATCGTGGGACTTATCAAATCAGTCCCTTTCAGAGGTTATCATATGTACTAAGTTTTGATGTACTGTCTGCAATTATGTTCTTTGCTCATGTGGTGTTTGATGTGAACTAGTCTTGAGTTTTCTTTGTTAGATTTGTTTTATATACGTATATATGTTTTGTTTTGATTTGATTTTGTTTGATCACGATTTATATTGTCTGTCATTGGATGCGTTTTCTTTGCATAATGTTATTGTATGTATTGTTTGGACGGTGATGTTATTGCATTGTGGTGTATGATTGTGTGAGTGGGCGCATCACCCCCCCCCCCTTACAGAAGTAATGCTTCTTTAAGCAATTCCAGGAAGGGCGGGTAGCCAGAGGTGTAGGTTTAGTCGGTAGTGCGCAGGTACACGTGGTAACACATACGCATTTAACATCTTGCGGAATCTGTTAGCGACCCCGAGACTGCCATATGGCGTCTGTAAAATGGATTCTCCACCTCTAAAAAAAAAATATGTTGAAATTTTGGATTTAGGACCGTTGTATAACACCTACCTCCCTTTTGGATTTAAATCGACTAAACCAAAAGTGCCCAAAATCAAAGAAAAATTGGATTTTAGACTTTTTCTTAACTAAGCCCTCATTGAGAGATTTTCAGCGATATATCATAAGTGGTAATTATATTTTCATTGGTTCCAGAGTTTCAGGTTCCAGAGATATCGGTTTAACTTTTATTTTAAAAAAATAAATAAACAAATCATTATATTGATTTATTAATAATTGTTAACCTCTGACTGTAAAAAACGTTTTACGATAAGTTCTTTTATAATAATAATAACAAAAAAAAACGTATGAAAAAACGTATGTACTTTTCATAAAAAAAAAATGTGTATAAGTGATTTAACAGGCGTACAAGGAAGTCATGTGGTGTCCACATCAGATTTTTTATTTATTGGTTTTTAGATATATTGGTATGACTAACCGTCTAATCGTAAATTATTATAAAATCCCTCTGAAGTGGCAGAATAACCGAAAACGTTTGAGGAAATCAAATAATATAATATTGGTAAGCTGTTTTTAATATTATATTTAGAATTATATTTTACAAACGGTGCTATGTTTGAAAAAATTAAAGTTCAATTAATAAAAGATTAATTTAAAATAATTAAAAAAATATGTTTTATCTATATAAAATTGGCTGTTATTTATATATTTTTTTATTTTAGACAATAGTGCATTATTTATTTGCAGCATTCTACTTAACACCCTGTTAAGTATTCATTATTTATTACGTTTTTGCTTCTCTCTCGCTTGATTGTTCAATGTTCTCTTGAAAATTTCAGTCTGTGTTTAAGTACTTTTTAACAGGGATTTATGATTCATTTATTAACAAACTTTTATAATAATATTAACTTATTTTTATAAATTGTAACCACCTTTAAATCTATAAAAGTTTATTTCTGCTTCATAACAATTTTAAATTACACATTACTTTTTCGAATTTTAAAATCTTTATAAAAAATACACACTGTGTTCTATTGTTACTGGTGCCCGATTTTTTTTTTCTTTTTAAGGAATTATAAATCAATTTTTACAAAAAAAAAAAACAATGTTTTCTCGGTCTACTATTTCTTTTTTATTATTTTGTGAAATAAGTTCGTTTTTTTAAAACTTTTTTTTAAAAAGTCATTATTTTTAGGAACATAATTTTCTTACTAAAATTGTTTTCGCATTTACTAGCGTAATATTTTTACGACAGTCATGTATTTTTGTTGTCATTTTTTTAAAAAATTACCCAACATATATTTTAACTAATTTATTTTAAATAAACTAAGCTTTCTATTTTTTTATAAAAATCAATCGACCATCTTAGTGGAACATGTGTTTGCGTAGTAACTGTTTAAAGTTTCACCTTCGATTCCCGTTTAGTGTTGTGAACATTAGGCAAAAGATTTAGGTTAAAGTATCAATAATTTTACTTAAATCTTCTTTTGCTTCTTCGTTTAACGTTTATTTTAATACGTTATACCAAATTATTTTTCATTTATGATATCAAAATGATTTTTTTAAAATTAATTTTATCTAAAATTTTATTATCTAAACTCTAGTTTTATCTCTTTATTTCCGCCATATGTTTACATCGCTGTTATCCCACACTATTATTATTATGAACTAATTTGATTTGTACCTTTTATTTTATCTAAATTTTCTACTTTACAGTAGTAACGTTATGAATTTTCCTTGATCCAACAAGGCAAATATTGAGCAGTTCCTAAGGTTATCCGTAGACACAGAGGATACCTTCATAAGTACGGCCTCGAACAGAACTGGCCCGGTATGCGAGGAGAAGGAAACGCCATACCACGTGTTCTTCCACTGTCCGAGATACGAAGGACCTAGGACAGATCTACTTGACATACTAGGCAGAGAAGTGATGTTCCAGCCTGAGGAACCGATGGACATAATGATAGAAAAAAGAAAAAAGGCGTATGTGAAAATCATGATGAGAGACCTCCAAGCACGGGAGGAGTCAGGAAACAATAGGCGGCGTCGGTGGGTGCGCGGGCGAACAGATTCGCGAGTGAGCGATTAGGGGGTCCCCCGTACATGTGGGGGTCGCCTTAACGTTACGAGGCCGCGGACACTCCGTTCCCGTATCTGATGGCGTCCACAGGTAGTAAGTACAAAGGGTATGTATATGTCCCTGGTTAGTTTATGATGAAAGTTTGCTGTACTGATATTATGATGTAATTTTTTTTACGTATATTTTTCTCTTGATGTATATTATGTCTTTCTGATCTTTGGCTAAAATTCCCTTTTACTTGGGGCCTTATTGTAGTATGTAGTATTTTGTATCTTCTGCATTCTGTGAGGTTTTACTGTTCGGCTGCAGATTTTTTTTTTTTCTGCTCTCCGATCTATACATTTTTAGTGTTGTTCACTGATCGTGTAATATTAATGAATGTCTCTTTTCAGGCGTTTCTTTTTTTTATGTTCTTGCTGTTTTTTTGATGATTTTTCTGTTTATATTGTTGTGAGACTTGTTTTCTTGAGTGTTTCTTCTCTTGTATTTGTATATATTGTGTAACTTTTTTCTTTGTACGTAGTTTCATAATCTGTTTTGTGTATCTTGATGTACGGTGATGTATCTTGTTTACTATAACTGATGTGTTTCTATTAATTTTCCTATTATGATGCGATCGCACTATGACGTATGAATGTGTGAGTGGGCGTGTAACCCCACTTCCTGAAGAATGCTTCGTTAGCGGTTCCAGGAAGGGTGGTAGCCAGGGGTGGCGGTTTAGTCTGTAGTGTGCAGGTTTACATACGCATATTAACATCTTGCGGCACCTATTAGCGACCCCGTCACTGCTTAGATGTCCGTAAATGGAATTCCCCCCTCATTAACAAAAAAATAAAAAAGTTATCTGTAGTTATCAGTTGAAGTTATTCGCTAATTAATTTGTTATTATACTAATCAATAACTGATGTAATGTAGTAAATGTTTAATAACTATTTTTTAAATTTATTTATTTATTTAAATATATAATCTTTTGTCAATTTTTTACTTATTTTAATAATATAGTGGTTCATACTTGATTAGATCCTTGTATAGAAGTATGTGCGAAAAATATCATAAAAATCAATTCAGAATTATTCTTGTTATTAAATTTAGAAACAGATATAATAATGTTATTATAACATTACTTAAAGATTACTTAAGCTAAAGATTTTCCGGCCTCCGTGGTGCGAGTGCCTTTCATCCGGAGGTGTTCCGGGTTCGAATTCCGTTCAGGTACGGCATTTTCATATACGCTACAAATCATTCAACTCATCCTCTGAAACGATACCTAACGCGGTGGTCCCGGAGGTTAAATACAAAAAAAATAAGCTAAAGATTATATCTTTGTGTTTGTACCGATATTGTGCTTGCTATAAGTGGCAGAAGTGCAAAATTTTTCTAATTTTAGCAGTCATTTCTCCGATTTGATGATATTTTTCGTTCCTAAAAATTTTTACTCTACATTTGAAGTTGTAATACTTTTATTGTATTGATTATTTATTCTTATATAGTGAAAAAATAATTATACTTATAAAATTTAACTAAGATTTTTTTTTTTGGATAACGGTAATTTATGATGAAGTTTCAATGTAAAATTGTCATATTTTCAACTACGCGAAAAAAATTTTTAAATTAAAAAAACTGTATTTTTATATTCTGCTCCTCCACCTTCAAAATCAGCTTCGAAGAATTTCCTATATTTATTGTGGTAATTGGAAGTTATTAAAAAAAATTCCAGTAAATAACGTACAACCAAGAAAAAGTTAATTGACAACCAAAAAAATTGATTTATTTTTGTGGAGGGGGGGTGAATAATAATGAAATTTTATTGTAATATTATTACTAAAAATATAAATTTTTAATTCTATTAAATGTTTAAAAACCCAAAACGTTTCGAAAAATTCAAAAAATCTATATTTTTAAATTTCAAATGATTCTTCCACCCCAATATTGCCACCAAAGTATTTTTTTTTTGTCGCTTTCACCATTAGGTAAGCCTAGCATGACCTTAAAAAAAATTTTCAATAAATAAGGTGATAGCTTTTTTAGATTTTTTGAGAATGGGTGGAAATTTGGGGCAAATTTAAAAAAAAAAGTGGTAAGAGAAGCATGCACGTATGCACTGAGCTCAATATAAAATGAGGTTATTTTTAACAAACCTTTCCCAACCCTTAAAAATATTGACCCAAAAAAGTTATTAAGCTTCAAACACGCCAAGCACGTACATACGTACATAAGTACTATGTATGTATGAACATTACTTACGTTTTGGGGTCCCTGGGTCATTAAACGGCGAGAATTAAAAAAAACCCATTCCCAATTTTTTTACTGATTACCATTCTTTTCTTCTTACAGCGTAGCTCTAGAGGTACAACGCAAATAAAAATCTTGTACTTAAAATCTATAATCTATTCCTTCAAAACAATATGTGAATGTGTTGACTATCTAAATTGAAAGCTCAATGCCAGTTAACTCCTATATATTCCGTTTTAGTTCGGCTGGCACTAACAGCTGCCGATGAGTAATAATGAAATTAATTTTTTGTAGCGTCTGGAAAAATGCCATGTCTGATCAAGACTCGATCACAGAACCTCCTTATGAAAGGAAGAGACGGTAACATTCCGCCACGGAGAATTTATCTTAACGTAAAAATACATTACTCAGTAATACAGTTTTTTCCCCATTTTCCTGCAGGAAAAATATATTAAAAACAAGTTGTTACGAAGCTGATTAAATCATCCCCATTGATGCCGATTTTTAAAAAACAGATTGCTTTAGCACGCAATTATCGTCTAGAAAAATATATTTAATTTTTCAAACATTAGGATCAAATTCCAAATTAAGGTAAAGATACTTTAGGAGATTAATTCATAAATTGGAGTAACATTAAGGTAACGTTAACGATATTAATTTAATCGTTGTTTGCACAAAAAAAAAAATAGAGTAATAATTTCTATTATTTCAGCTGAGAAAGGAATAAATAACTTTTAATTTTTTTAAACTTTTAGAGTGGAGGAGAGTTTATTAACCTTTTCTAATGCTCTTTAAAGAATTTTCTCTCAACACTTTGTTCATCTCTTTTCAATGAAATTATTTGTGGAATTTTTGAACTAAAAATTCCATACCTAGTTAAAATTAATTTCAGAAAATATCACATTGCAGTAAATAACTCGTATTATGAGTACTAGTTTATTAAAAAAGATTAAAATAAAATCTTGAAATATTTATTACAGCGTTGTACAACTATTTTTAATAGTTCCTAACGATAACTTTTAAAAAAGTTGACATAGTCCTTGTAATATTGTAGAATACCAAATAGATACCACATCTATTATACTACATTAGAGTGATAGTCAATCCCACAGTTAACTTTTTGTTAGAGAAAATAATTAATAACGTAATCCTGCATGGCTGGATATAATCAGATTAGAAAAATTAGATCTTAAACTAGAAGAAATGCAAAAGTTTAACCACATGAAAAACATGTCTGTTAATGCTACTGTATGTGCCTATAACACTAAGGACTTAAATTGTACACGTTTTTTGTATACTTATACACGTTAGGCATTTTATATACATATAATCTTTATGTATTAATATTTTTAAGTGCAGTATTCGAACGCATTAAAATTCTATAAATTTCTCAGAACCGCCTTTGTTAAACATTGATAAAATTTTAATTAATATTATGTAACACTTCCGTCTAAATATTTTCTAACAAAAACATCTTTTCTAAGGCTCTCTTTATAAACATAGAAAGTACATTTGTAAATAACAATCTCCTGTTTTCAAGAAAAAATAATATTTTCAACGATACGTTTTTTAGGTCTGTTTATTCAGCAAAGAAGGGCCTGAATATAAATCTGTCAACAAATTTTGATTGAATGTTTATTTTTATGCTGTCAGAAAATTTCGATTCAGAAGAAATGTTGGAATAAAAGACTTCAAGTATTTTTTGTAAATCTTGATATTATCAACAGAACACAACAATTAAGTGTGACCATATCTTTTTTCTCAACCGATGATTTAATTAACCACAGAAGCTTACAAGACGTGGGAATACGAAGACGGAAATTTGTCGCGTATGAAAATTGTCATGCCTGACCGGGATTCGAACCCAGGACCTCTGGATCAAAGGTCGAGACGCTAACAATCCACCACGGAGATAGGTAATTATATTTACAGTACTTACATTTATTATTTATAATTATATTGCTTTAATATTGTTTAAAGATAAAACTATATAGTTTTTTCTAATATTACATCATAGATTATACCATTAAAAATTTGGTACGATATGCAATAACAGAAATGAACAGTGGTCTAAAATCCATGTATGTCGAAGTCGAGTTATAAAACTTTTAACTCTGCATCTACAGACATTCTTAGAGCCACGTATGTAGTTACTGAATAACATAATGTTATCGTAAGCTTGTTGCTGCACTTCGGGAATACTACATTCTTAACAAAGTTTTGTTTAGTGCAATTTAGGCCTATCTCTAATGGGCTATAAACAACAGGAGAGCGAAAATACGTTAAATATTCCCGGTAGGCAGCTGCTATCCTTGTTCCCGGAATGAGTGGTAGCGATTTTTTACTACAAACAGACCTGAATTCTGTTTCTAAGTAAATTAGAATCTAATAACAGATTATTAGGCAGGAAGAATATTGAGAATCCGTTAACGTTATTAAGCTATATAAAAATTTAATTGATTTACCGGGCTTCGAACTATCAACTTCCCATATTAAAGATTAGTACAACCATCAGCGCCACTTCAATACGTATCTGCATCTTGCATGATATTTATTTAGTAATGAATAATATAATAATATTGCCAGTATATTATTCATTACTGAATTACCGCAAAATAATTTTATCTTATAAAACGAACGGTATTAAATGAATTCGTAAACAAAAGCGCATAATTTTAGATAATAAATGTAGATATATAAACGTACACAAAGTTAGTAATTTTTGTAAGTTTTATCTTGGATAATTAATTGCAAATTGTAGTGATTTTTTCTATCTTCTAAAATCGAATAGACGTTTTGTCACGTCAGGAAAGTTAATTTTCAATTAATTTTCTGGCTATAATCTACCGGGTTGGTCTAGTGGTGAACGCGTCTTCCCAAATCAGCTGATTTGGAAGTTGAGAGTTCTAGCGTTTAAGTCCTAGTAAAATCAGTTGATTTTTACACGGATTTGAATACTAGATCGTGGATACCGGTGTTCTTTGGTGGTTGGGTTTCAATTAACCACACATCTCAGGAATGGTCGAACTGAGACTGTACAATATACTTCATTTATACTCATACATATCATCCTCATTCATCCTCTGAAGTATTATCTGAAAGGTAGTTACCGGAGGCTAAATAGGAAAAAGAAAAAAAAAGAGTTTCTGGCTATATTATGCTATAATAAATATTTCTTTCCCGACGAATGTACCTAGAAAGCTATATTAAGCGAAAGAATGGTGACTATATCAAAATCTGGTTAAGAGATGTTTTGTAAATTACATTTTAGGGGTCCAATTTATTCATCTACATCAAAAAATATATGTATGTATGTATGTGCGAACGTATGTACGTTTGCGAGTCGCATTGCTTTTGGCCTTATATCTCAGGATTGACCAACCGATTCTCTTCTTTTAGTTTTTCCAAGCTAAAGCGCTGCTCCAGAAATTTTTTTTCTGTGCCTTTTCAAGGCCATGGTTAAAGTTTTCTGTAAAATAAAAGAATCGAAAAAATGAATCAAATAGAATAGCTGAAAGCAGGATAATAATCTAATTCTACACTTTATCACATTCAAGAATATGGTACACGGTTTATAAGCACATGTGCTTAAAAACCGTACTTAATATATTAAAACCATTGTGCGTAAAAACGAACAAGGAACGTTTTATACACACGCCGAGTAAAAAAAAACTACCTTCTACCAGTACGCCAGGGCTGGAACTGCGGCAGCTACAGTGCTCTCTCTCCCTCGCAGCCTTGCGTGCAGCTTCCTATGTGCACATGCGCACAACAGCCAAACACCACGCCACTGGAACTGTTCCATAAAGATTTGGGGGTATGGCTACTGACATTAAGCTTAAGGATTATATATTGTACGAGTATAAAAAAGAATTAAAGAAAAAGGACTCATTATATTAAATTTTATCGGTAATATCAAGTGGAAACAGGGGGTGCTGCAGTTCCACAGTGCTTATACACGAGTCGCCACCACTGATCGCGATGCATAATTTACTTGTAATAACTAAGCTATTGTTCTGCAGGAAGGTAGAATTTCAAATAGTAATATGCTTACCATTATTATTACTTTTCTTTTATTCAGAGGAAATAAACCTACACAAGATTGTTACATAAGTTTTTGATGTTCGTTTTTTGAGTCGAATTAGATCTGAGTGAATAGATTATTTTAAATAGCAAAATTCTTCTATGAAATAAACAGCGCTTAGGTTACTAATTACCAATTTCAACATAGAAAGTGGTTTCTACGGATCGGTTAATCATAGTGGACAAAATTTGCAATTAAGTTTATTATATTTCATAACTTTCAGTTCTCCAAGAATGAATAAATTTTTAAAAACTTAGAATTTTGGATTCCTGTGAGGTAACTAACTTGCAGAAGTAAAAAAAATAATAATTATAATGATTAAAACTTTATAAAAATGGAGATTAATTTCTGAGATGAATAATAATAGTTAATGAAAACATTGATTAATTTCGTTGAGTATCTTTCACAATTATAACATTTAAAAAACTTCATGCTTGTAGGAAAATTGGTGTAATAGTATACTGATTAATTAAGAATGTTTTCGAATTCTTATCTAGAATATTATATTTTTATAGACTATATAATTTTTTTTTTTTAATTATTATTTTTGTAGAATATATTATATTTTTTTAGAATATTTATCTAGAATAATTAAGTCTATATTTGTCTTATAAAAGAGAAAGACTTACAAGATCTTAGAACTAATGGACCTTCCAATATTTAATCCTAACCTTCTTTCTCCTATCAAATAAAAGTTGGGAGGAAAATGTTATGTCGGTCAAGATTTCATTAAGCATCTAGGTTGGAATTTTAGAAGTTCAACAAGAAATTAATTCTTAATTAAGTCTAATTGGTACAGAAATGTTTTGATCTCTGCAACTAATATTCTACTACAAATATTTTCCATTTTTCAAACTGAAATCTTCCGTTCATACTACTTTCCTTTTTCCTAAGCTTTCGCAAAGTCATTTACGATCCAGACACCATAAGGATTGATTTTAAAGCACATCTATTTGAGTTTAACCAGTACAGTATTATTGTTATAATTTTTAAGTTACTTAACAAAACACCAGTATTTGTTTTTGACGCTAAACTCTTTTGTGTCCATTACTGTGTTTAAAGTTGTTATCTTATAAGAGAATTTTTATTTTTGAGTTTTTGTTTATTTTTTGAATTAACTTTTTAGTGATTTTAAAGATTATATTTAATTAATATTATTTAAAGAATAATATTATATTATTTAAAGAATACGGAATGTTTGCTTTTGGTCATTTGATACCTAACAAAGAAAACAGCCTTTAGAATCTTGGTTTTGACCACCGGGGTTGGTCTAGTGGTTAACGCGTCTTCCCAAATCAGCTGATTTGGAAAGTCGAGAGTTACAGCGTTCAAGTGCTAGTAAAGCCAGTTATTTTTACACGGATTTGAATACTAGATCGTGGATACCGGTGTTCTTTGGTGGTTGGGTTTCAATTAACCACACATCTCAGGAATGGTCGAACTGAGAACGTACAAGACTACACTTCATTTACACTCATACATATCATCCTCATTCATCCTCTGAAGAATTATCTAAACGGTAGTTACCGGAATCTAAACAGGAAAAAAGAAAAAAAAGAAAGATCTTGGTTTTGAGTTATTGGGATCGAAAATTATACATAAGATGACGTTCAGATAGCGCAATAAAAAAGGAATTGTGTAAAAGTGATTGGTAAATCCTGTAGTGTTTCATAGTAAGGAACTCTAAAACAAGCCTGGAGTTTTCTTAGTGAAAAAAAATATTCCGAGCTTAATTAAAATTTTTATAATTAATAAGTCAGTATAAATAATAGATGACAATATAATTAATCGTAATTATCTCTCCTAATATCTCATTCAACTTAGCTAAAGGTTATTTAATGCTGATTGATAATTTGAAACTCGATCGATCAATTTAAGACCCATTGGGGAAAATTATTTTCAGTAAATTTGTAACAGGATGTTTGCTCTGATTAGTTGCTGGATACCAGTTAGAAGTGATAATTCCATGGGAATTATTGACCTTAGTTTGTAATTACTACAGTACGTGATAACACACGCATACGTACTGTTACGAGCATACGGAGTTTGTTAATGTGTATATATATATATATATATATATATATATATATATATATTTTAACAATTTTAAATTTATCGAACATTCTACATTTTTTAATATAACTTACAGAAATTTTTAAACAGTGATTTATGATCAAAATATTTAACACAATGAAATAATTTAATCGAATAAAATCTTCAATCTCATTCGAATGCATGCACATGTATAACCACTTTGATAAAGTAAAGTTATTCGTTTGTGTCAGTTACATAATTGATGAACAGAGTTTTAACTTCGTCATTTATCATTTTACCACCAGCATACGTGTCAACAATGCATTTAAGATAATTATACCGAATATTTAATATGTATTTAGTGATATTTTCGATAAAGTACTGGTGTTAGTCGATTATTTGCAACACACTGTTATGAAATTTAAATAATCTTATATTAAATGTTTAAAAGGTAGTTTTTTTTTACTTTCCCGGCTATAGCGATATATGCTGTTATAGCAGCTGGAGCTGCTATAACAGGAAGGTATATAGACTGGTAAAAAATATTGGTCTTTTTTAGATTTTATTACTTAAGGAGACTTTAAAAAAAGATTTAAATAAATGTAAGTAATCTGTGAAAAAAATATTTTTATTCCAATACTCCCAGGTCAAAATGTCTATTTTTGTCAGATGTTTGTTCGTGGATATGTACGTAGTACATATGATGGTCTGTTTTGGACCGCGTTAATCGATTTTCTTTTAACTTTGTGACAGGTTCTACCTACGGGGGAAAAAATGATACAATTTTTTGTAAAAGTTTGAAATTGGAAAAGAGATGTGGGTGTTTTGGTCGAAATAAAATTTCAAATCTTTACTAGGGCACTTTAGCAAATATGTTTTCTCACAAAAGTTGAAGATTCTTTATCGAGATCACAAATTACGAAACATTTTTATTTAATATTACCCCCTTCACAAATAATGGTTTTATTTTTATTATTTTTTTTATAGCTATATCTAGCTTCGGAAAAGAAGTTAATGGTAGTTTTTTGTAACAATATTTCTTACACAAATAAGCCTTCAAATCACTATAAAAATGTTTTGCCCATACTACTCCCAGTGATCTAAAGTAACCAAAATTTTTTTTAAGTAAAAAGAAAATGTTTTATTTATTTTAAATTTAAATTCTCATCTTATATTTAAAATATTACAAAAATTTTTGAAAATTTGGAAAACTTGCTTTACACATTTCAGTCGTACTTTAATCAATTATCATAAATTTTATGAGTTTAATTAGTAACTTAATTTGGATTTCAAAGATAACAACATCATATATTAAAATGTCTAATATATTTATAAAATATCAAACATTTACTATACAAGGTAACGAAATAGCGAAGTTTTTTATTGTTGAAATACAATTCTAAATCAACAAAACTTAATTTTCACCCTTAATTTACCCTGTACCGTAGGATGTTTGCAAAATTAATGGTGGAATATTGCATTGCCATCTAACCTTAGTAACTCTGCAAAATTCCATCAATAGGCAATATCAGGAAGTATGTTAACTTAAAGAAGCAAGATTTGAAGACGAACATGAAAAAAATGAAAAATGAAAAAAATATTATGAGTTAAAATAAGGCAAGTAATGAATTAAATTAAATTAATTATTTTTAAATGAATTAAACTAAGTCTAAAATTTAAAATAAATTTTATTTTTACTTAAATTCTTCTTTTGTTACTGATGAAGGGGGAATCCCACTTACAGACAGAGTGTCGGACTCGCAACAGGTTCCGTTAATTGTAAAGTGCGTATGTATGCCTGCGCCCTACCGACTAAACTTCTACCGACTACTTCCCCGGGCCGGGTATCCATTCAAGTATGCGCAGCCCGGGAAAGTGTCCTTTAAACTCAAAGGAGGCCTCCCCACCCGCCGACTGTACGTCCGGCACAGCAGGTCAGCCTCCCCGGTTGGATCTTTTGTTTTAATGTGCCTGCCTCAAGCCCCCCCGACAGAGAACCAGGCCCGACAAAGCCGTCCCTAGCCCCCGCCGAGGGAACCGGGTCTCGGTCTTTTCATTACCCAGTTGTTATGATCCCCAAACGAAGGAATGATCTTCTCCTCATAGCTGCTTGCCTTAACGAAAATATTAAACTACTAAGTTACCACGGGGCCTCAATGGCCTCTTAAAAGGGCTACATCATATTTAGCCTTTAGCACTACTCCTTGCCTTAACGAAAATATTAAACTACTAAGTTACCACGGGGCCTCAATGGCCTCTTAAAAGGGCTACATCATATTTAGCCTTTAGCACTATCTTGGCAAACTCCTCCATTTTGTTCCAGTTGTCAGTGGATCGCAGGAGAAAAAGAAGCAGTTTCTCCGGATTTAATTCTTGCAGCCCTGCACGTCGTCTATGTATAGTCCATCTTACAGTGGAACAGAGTATGTTCGGCAGTATCCGAATCCTGGCAAAACATGCAAATAGGTGCTGGTATCAACCCATGCAATCGGGTATCAATCTCCTGGTCCAGGTAGCTTTAGTGGAAAGATTCAATCTGTCCTGCCATATGTGCCTGATGTTGGCTTGGGCTTCTTGTTTTGGCATGCCACGATAACTAAGAGGTCGATCGGGGGAACCGATGATAATACACAAGCCGCATCGTAAGAGATGGTGCGGTATGCAGAATTGATGTTTATAAGAGCTTGCCTATCCAGAGTTCTAAGTCTTACGACATTTCTTGCAACACAAAGTGCTTTTTCCCATATAGGTGCAGCATACAATAATACAGAGGTTAAAGTTGAGGCAATGACCCGCCGCCTAGATGCACGTGGAGCTTCACGTCCAGCCAACAATCTTGTTAAAGCCTTTGCGGTATTCTCGACCTCTTTACATTTCTGTGCGAGATGAGGACTAAACTTTAGAGCCGGGTCTATAATGACACCAAGATATTTTGTTACTGCCACACGGTCTAGTCTGCGATCGCCCACGCGGAGATTTAGGTCTCTGAGTCGCCTTCTTCCAGCCAGAAAAATATAGTGACATTTATCTAAAGACAAAGATAGTTCTCGGTCCGAGAGCCAGTTATTAACCAATGTTAGCACTTCATTACCGGTAACTTCAAGGTCACGTTAATTTTGGCTTCAATTAATTTAGCCAAATCATCGGCATAAGCAACTATTTCCGAGCCTTCAGGTAATCTCAGTCTGAGTATTCCATCAATTATTATTAGCCAAAACAAGGGGCCTAACACAGACCCCTGCGGCACACCTCCATGAAGCTGATATCTAAATTTACCTTCGAGCGCCTCGACCAAAGTCCACCTATCAGTCAGATATTCTCGTACTTGTCTTTTGATATAGGGACTAATCTGTTTATCCGTGAGAGCTGCCATAATCGTATCCCACCGGACCGATCCGTAGGAATTTTTGATATCTAACAGAATAAGCAACGGGATTCTTCTGGTACGCCACGTACCAGATCTACCGACTAAATCTAACCCTCATCAACTAACTCCTCTTCCCGGGCCGGATCCGCAGTCATGTACTACACGGCCTCAGGAGGTGCCTTTGGACAAGGGGGAATCCGGAGTCTCTGTGCATTTTCACCGCCGCCCACCTGCGCAAGCGTGGACGAACGACGGCTCCGCAGGCAGCTGTCCTTCACTCCCACCCCCCTATCGGTCGCGTCTTCGGCCTTCCAGTGGATCTTTCCATGTTGACACTCGGTTCTGACGCCTTCGCCTCTAATGTGGGGTTCTGTGAAGGGGACCCACACAGAGTGTCGGTCTTCACGAATTTACTTAAATTCATCCTGCAAATTATCCACCGCATTAAAAATGCACTTTTTATCTTTTGATAGCCCTTACTCTTAAGTATTTCTTGGAAAAAAAAATAGTTTAAGTGAAATTTTATAACCACTCAAGGATTATTTTCTTAAAAATTTTTTTTACCCAATTGCTTACTCTTGTGTATGGGATCCACCAAAATGAAAAAAAAAATAAATAAATTACAAGCTTTTTATAATAAAAGTTGTACTAAAACACTAATATACTGCTATTTAATTTAAAAATCTGAATTTTTTAAATTCAGATTTTTAAATTTTTTAAATTCTTCGTCTTTTAGTAACATGACTATTACCATGACTTTTTAATTATTACTGATTACACTAGTTACTATACGCAAAAGTATGATATTTATTGAAAGCGATTTTATTTAATACTTTTGAACATATTCTGTATCACAATCTTAAGATTTTAAAACAGGACATTTTTTTAACTAGGTCTTTCAACAAATTTTTGTTATAATATGAACAGTACGATTTTATAAGTATCATGGTGTTTAGTTATTTTATAAGTATCATGTTAAAGTTGATAAATTTAACCTAACTTTTAATGTTTCTGAAAGCATAAATTATCTTATCATACTTTGTACATGAGTTTCACTGATTACCGCTATTAAATAGCTGCACTCTTCTCTAATATATAATTGAGATACCAGTGGTTTTTTAATGAAAATGCTTCTTTATTTCCAGTCATTTTTCTATTCCTTTTTTAACAGAAATTATTAAACTTGTACGGTTGTTAAACAATATATTAATAAAAATCGATCATTCATGAGAACTGAGATGTAATTATTTTTAATGTCAGGCATACTGAAAAAAAATTTAATGCCCGAGAAAAATTTTACTTAAACTTAAATAAACTTAGTTTAAATTAACTCATTTCCTTGAAACAAGAAGGAGAAAAATCCCGACAGGATTTAATTCCTCCATATACCATTTATTCTGTCCTGCACCTAGTAAAAGTTGTTTGTTGATGGTACATTTTTATATTTTTTTTATTTTTTATTTTTTGAGTGAAAAATGGTATGTCTGACCGGGGCTCAAATCCAGAACCTCTGGTTGAAAGGTAGAGATGCTACCACTACGCTATGAAGAGCGACAAATATAATTAAACATTTTTTTATATATCTAATTCTTACGAATTTCTGGAATTTAAATTATACTTCGGAAAAACTGTAGAAAAATTGAGTATTTCTCATTAATCAACTGTAAGTTCCTAACTGTAGCTTCCCTGTATTACCTATGTGGGAAAAAGAAGTATTTGTTACAAAATTAAATTTATTTTCATTTAGTGCATTCGTTCTCAAAGTGGGCGATAACTCCCCCTTGTGGGCGTTAGAAGTCTTCAGAGGTAGGTGGTAGAAAGGAAATTATGTTGTCCTCATATTTCTTACTAAAATTAATTACTTACTATATTAGTACAAAAAATTAAAGCGACAACTCTTGTGATAAAAAATTATTGTATCAAACTACATTAACTTTGCAATCAAGAGGCTTAAAGAGACTTATAAAAAAGTCTAATGCGGACACCATATGACATCCTTGTACGCTATTAAATTACATACACTTTTTTTCTTTTTTTTTTTTTTTTTTTTTTTTTTTTTATGAAAAGTATATAAAATTTTATTTCATTGAATTATTATTTATCGTAATTATTTTTACGAGAGGTTAATAATAAATTAAAGAAATGGAGATGAAGTCGGATTTGAACCGATGTGTCTTCCCCTTGTAAGATAAAAATATTTCATTAACTAGAATTTTATTTGACTATAACTCTAGAATCAATGAAAATAAGTACCACTTATGATAGATACATCGTTGATAAGCTGTCAATGAGGACTTATTACTACAGTTAAAAAAAGTCCAAAATCCAAATATTTTGGATTTTGAGCTTTTTTGGACACTTTTGGTCCAGTCGATTGCAATCAAAAGGGGAGGTGCAGAACTAGATGTTACAACAGTCCTAAATCCAATATTTCAACATCCTTCGGCTAATCGTATTTAAGTAATGCGAGATACATACGTACGTACGTACAGATGTCACGCCGAAACTAGTCAAAATGGATTCAAGGGTGGTCAAAATGGATATTTTCGTTGAAATATGAAAACCGAAATCTTTCGCGATCATAATACTTCCTTTACGTCGTACACGGAAGTAAAAAAATTAAAGCTTGAATGCTGTGCTTTTTGATAGTATACTTCAGATTTCAACAATCATCAAATTAAAAAAACAGTGAGAAGAAACTCATAGAACTCATAGAGGAAACTAATTTTTTTCGCTAAACTGCATTAAAATCGTTTAAAAACTTAAGACTAGCTTTGATTTCTTTTGTATCTCTGAACGATATTTCTGAACCGAAATATTACACTAAAAAGAATGGCCACTTTTTTGTTTTATGCAATTGCAATTGCTGAAAATTGCTGCAATTGCAATTATTATTTTTAATAGATGGTAAGTTTAAACATTTTGGGGGCGTTAGAGAATGTTGGATTCTCAATGTGGGAGGTGGGCAAAAAAGTTTCAGAATCAAAGATTTAATGGTTTGGAAGATAGATAGTTTTTTGTTTCATGATAGTTACCGTTAAGACCACGTTCCTAAGCTATCGAAATGCCAGTTAAATTTTGCTTTACTTATTGTTTCAGTTTTCAAGTTAATCTAGAAAAATACAAACAAAATTTACGGATTATATATTTCATTAAAATTGTTATTTTAACCTATTTCTAGCTCTAACGGCTGTATTTTTGCTAGTTCCTACACCTGTATTTTGGTGTTTCGGTATCTTGATGTACATATAATAGTAGTATAAATTGGTTCAGCGACCGAGGTAATGGGATACGATTTTATTCTCAGTAAGCCTGGCATTAGACGTTCGTTACACATTGGGTTTGAATTGATTCGTGTCACGACGTTAATCTTTTTTTATAGTAAGCAACTACAATTTAGCATATTTTGAAAATAAGAGACTAGTAAAAATGATCCCGTATTCGTTGTGATCCGCAAACCTTTCTAATTGGATTAAATTAAAAATCTCTTTAAGCATTTTTTCTTAATACTTTTTTAAATAGTTTACTTCTACAGAAAAATTCGAAAAAAAGAGAATACCAGTGTTATTCTGTAGTTTAAAGTTGAGATAATTATATTTCAATTACGAAATATCAGTTAAAAAATAATTTTCATCATTTTTTTAAATGTAAAATATTATTCAATTCAGTGGTTTTTTCCCCAGTAACGAGATTTTTGTTTAATATTCTTTAACTTCAAGTTTACAAAATTTCGTTAAAGTGTAGTTTCCTGTGTAGATACAATTTCATGGTTTTTTTCTCATTAATTGTTATAAAAAATTAAATTTGGATTATTTAGTTTAAACAAATACATCGTGATTGTTATTATTCATAATTTGCTCGTTCAAAAAAAAATACTATTAATAAAATTTTCATTAAATTTTTTTGTAATTAAACTTAATAACGTATGATTTCCTTTTGACAGTGAAATAATTAGATTTTATTAAATAAACAGTAAAAAAATGGATAAAAGTATTAATAAATAAAACACAAAACGTTAAAAATGTAAATAATAATACTTCATTGCAACGGTGAAAAATGAAATAGCTGTTTGCTGTTACTACTCTTACGTAATTGTATTTTAACTGAAGTAATAAATTCATGTAGAATCCCCTGAAGGTATTTATTTCTCTTTTTAATTTATCAATTCGAAATTCATAACGCTCCCAAGTATGAATACAATATGACCTGAAGAACCGTCCACTTCATCATCTAAGTCGTAGTATTAAATTTCATCTCAAAATATATTTATTGACATTCGAATGAGTGAACATTTCCAGAAAATTTATTATCTCAAATCTTGATTACTTTAGTAATCCTCATATCCACAAAGGAAGAAATGTGTGCTCGCCCGCACGAGTGCTGTTGCGCAAAACATATGAAACCACGATATATATAATCTTATATGGATATAAAACTCTTGTATTTTTTACTTAATAAAAAGACCAATTTGTATATAATGTAAATTTGTATATATCTGGTACTATGTGACGTATTTTTATGAATATCAAAAATCAATTCTAACCATCCTGATGAAAATGTTTAACACATAAAAATAAAAATTCCTGTCTATTAAATTTGAATATGTTTATAATATCTGAAAGTTTTCACAATTCTCTTTTATTTTATAGGTAAAATTATGTCACATAGTACCAGGTGAGCAACTTACCACCGGGTTGGTCTAGTGGTGAACGCGTCTTCCCAAATCAGCTGATTTGGAAGTCGAGAGTTCCAGCGTTCAAGTCCTAAGAAAGCCAGTTATTTTTACACGGATTTGAATACTAGATCGTGGATACCGGTGTTCTTTGATGGTTGGGTTCAATTAACCGCACATCTCATGAATGGTCGAACTGAGACTGTACAAGACTACACTTCATTTACACTCATACATATCATCCTCATTCATCCTTTGAAGTATTATCTGAAAGGTAGTTTTCCGGAGGCTAAATAGGAAAAAGAAAAAAGGTGAGCAACTTAAAACCAAACAAAGCTGCAATTCGAGCCGGCTCGAATTGCAGCTTAATGATTGTCACTTTTAACACTGCTGGTACTTCTAACGCCGCTACTGCTTGTGTGTGTCACTACTCTTTTGTTGTTATCAATTGTAAAACGTTCATGCTTCAATGGAGTAGAGATTTTTTTTATGTTTTTTAAAATGTCTGATTTCATGAGAAAATGATTTCTAACGTGGAAATTTAAGTGCGCTCTAGATTAGTTCAAGAAACGCGTCAAATATTCGTGGAAAAATTTATAAATTCCTTCCCAAAAAAAAGAAGCGTGCACTATTCGATTGAAAAATGGCAAAAAATGGAATCAGTTTCAAACACAAAACGAAATAGAAACTTTCCGTTATGATTTTAGATTTCATGGCCGATATTCAAACAAAGTTTTTGCCGGTCCGAAAACATAGTCTAAAATACACATCTTGCCGTAAGATTCTTCATGATTTAAATTTGGAGCCATGCTGTGTAATTTGAGACCAGACAAACAAGTCTGAGAACATAACATATGAAACCAGTAGAGAATAAGAAACCGGGTTTAATTTTTACGATTGGCTTTTCAGAAAATTGTCGATGTTTAGATGGAGCAAATGCTGTATTTCAATTCAGTTGAAGCACGATTTGATTTATCTGGACGTGTTAATGCGCCCAACACCAGGCATCGGATGCTGAACTTCCTCATCAGATATATGGATCGTTCACTTCACAGTAAAAAAACTGTGTATGGTTTCTGACAATCTTGTAGTAAGGCTAATATTTTTTGATCGGATTTTCAGTACAAAAGTGCGCCGTACAATTTTCGAAAAATTTTACGATCAGTTAAAAGGTAGTGAAAAAGAATACCGCTTTTTCCAATAAAATAGTAACATGTCACACTTCAAACTACTCAATAGTATGCGTTCATGTGGCTTTAACAGAGCAAACTGCCAGCAGAGGATCGTGGTCTTCTCCTTTCCCAGATTGGTCTAGTTGCGATTTTTTTCTAGAACTATTTTAAGGATAGAGTTTACGAATCAAATCCTCATATTATCGACAAACCGAAGCCAAACATTCAACAAGAAACTTTTTCATTCGCTTAGAAATATTCAACATCTGTTCAACTAGTGAACTAATCTACCGGGTTGGTCTAGTGGTGAACTCGTCTTTGCAATTCAGCTAATTTGGAAGTCGAGAGTTCCAGCGTTCATGTCCTAGTAAAGTCAGTTATTTTTACACTGATTTGAATGCTAGATCGTTTATACCGGTGTTCTTTGGTGGTTGGGTTTCAATTAACCACACATCTAAGGAATGGTTAAACTGACACTCATTCATTTTCTTAAGTATTATCTGAAAGGTAATTACCGGAGGCTAAACAGGAAAATAAAAAAAAAGTAGTGCATAGTAACCATCTCCCCATACGACCCACGTCAGGACGGTTATTGTAATGTTATTGTTCTTGGGGTATTGTTCTTTGTTGGGGTATTCCATTTCAACAAATTTTCATAAATTTGATTGTATCACTATTTTTGATTTTGATGATATTTGGTATATAACTACCAATCTTGTAGTGGCCAAAAAGTATTTTTTATATTTAAAAAAAATTTTCTTGAATAATAGACTATGTTTTAACTCGGGAACAGGTAAAAACAGCCATTTTCATCACGTTTTCCATGAGCTGTAGCATTCTTATTTTACATCGTACAGAGGATCAAAACGGGCTTTTTGGAAAGAGTAAAGATGGATATTGATCTCACTGTTAACCAAATCTTGTAATGTTTACCGAAGTTATGTTTACAAATTGTTTTTTTTTTTTCAAATTTTGGGCCCAAAATAAATAATGAAGGGCTTAGGGTAACAAGCCTCTTTTTACCTTCATTAAAAATATGGCCGCCAAATCGTATGCAGATTTATACAGAAATGTGAGTCGGTTATTCATTTTCGCTCCTGAATCGTGACTACGTGATTGTTTCTTAAATATATAATAATAAATATATATATATATATTCCTAATTTCCTTATTCTTAAACAAAAATGTAGATTCTTTTATGCGACTCTTTTCAGGCAGCAGTGTACGTGGAATCGTAATTAGTTTATCAATACGAATTTGATGAACTGAGAGTAAAAGTTTTTTCTAAAATTCTTTTATTCGCACTGGACCTGACTATCTAGTCCAATAACGGTCATTTCATGCATGCAGTATTTATGATTCTTTGAATGAGAAAAGATTAGATATTTAGAACGAATTATTTTTGAAAAAATTATTTCCAACCTCCAATCAACGAAAGTTTTTTCCCCAAGGTTCAATATTACAATGATACAGTTAATTTTTCAGCATTTTCTATTGCATTTGTAACATCATTATATTTTAGAAGAAATTCGTAATTGTTTACAACTGTGAAGAGTTACGTAATCATTTATACAATATGTTTGTGTGTTAAATTAACATGTTCCCTAAGAATGTGTCCGAGAAGTTTCATAATAATACACTAACAAATTGTGATAGTAATTACTTTTAGTCTAATTTAGAAGTATAAGATTTTTTTTATAATACGCTTTATGACTAATGATGCACTAAAAAAAGAAATATAATTTCACTTACACATTAAATCAAGAATAAACATTTTGTATTGACAATGATTATTTATAATTTTTTTTTCTATTCAGGGTTTTATTTTTTACAACTTTTTGTATATTTAATTATAATAATGCGTATTGTATGAATTTACATTTTTTTTAACAGTTTATATCACGAATAATAGAAGCGTTGGCACCCTTCATTGTATTAGATTATATTTTATTTACCATTTCGTTGATAATTTGCTATATAATGTAATGAAGGGCGCCCCATTACTTCTATTATTCGTAATATAAAATTTGGTTAATAAATTCATGCAATCTGCATTGTTATAATTAAATGTATCCAAGAGATGTAATAAATAAATGAAATGGAAATAGATCAACTGAGTCAGTAAAAAAATACGTATTTCTTTCTGCAGTGAATGACTAGCTAAATATTTTCGCCAGAGTTGATCACCAAGAAAGAAAAAGTCACGTTCAAGTACATAGTAAAAGAACTAGTTTATTCAGACAGGCTTGATTTAAAAACTTATTTAAAATAACTATAAAAATAAAAAAAAACACAGGACAACCATTAGTGAATGAATCAAAGGGAACTAGATGAATATTAAAATGTTGCAATACGAGCAGGGAAAACCAGGGCAAGCGTGTTTACTATTCAAGAATAATAATGATGATTCAGAATACAGAACATTCAGACAAGTGGATGAGGCCGCTAACTAGCTTATTGTTCTACCTAAATTGAACAGAGAACTGTTAACCAATATATAAAACCAAAAAAAAAATACCTAGTTAACTGACACTTGAGTTATAGTAGTAATTCCATCGGAATACCGTAGATGTTGCAGATCATTTCCAGATCTTTGCTCCAGATCCAAATTATATTTCAGAAAATGAAAGCGAATAAGTAATGTAAGTTTTGTTTCGTAACGGTTCTGATGCTGTACAAGGCATTTTTTAAAATTATTTTTCAAAAACTTATTTTTTGTGCTTTTTTAATCGATGAATTAAAGATTATTTTACTATAACTTAAAAATGACAGTTTCAGTCTCCATTTCATATTTTGATAAGTAAATTTTGTATTTTAGTTTTTATTAGTTAAAAATAAGTGAAATTGGAGTAGTAACTTAATAAGCTGAATTAGTTGTTATGGTATCATATCATTTTGGATTACAGATTTTTACTTTTCTGGTATCATAGTTTTACAGCTTTGCTGCAAGAAGGGAAAGTACGATAATTAGACAAAAATGGGGTATGGGATTTGTTGCATTTCTCGACGTTTCATGACCCAGGGACCCGAAAAAGAAAAAAAGTGGAGGGGTACTGTACGTATTACGTACATACTTATGTACGTGTGGTGGCGGGTTTGCAGCTTAATAACTTTTGACTAGATAAATCTATTATACATAAATTTCATAAAAGTGTGTGTGGGGTAATGTTTGGGATCAATACATACAGGAGTGGGGTAGGTAGTTTTTTAGGTGTCTATTTTCTTAAAAATTTTGTAAACTTTACCCCACTATATATTAAGCTCAGTACATGTGTACATGCTTATCTTACTAATAAAAAAAATGGCCCTCAAATTGTCTCATTCCCCAAAAATCGAAAAAGTTATCCTTTTGTTTATTGTATATATTTTTTATATCTTTTATGTCAGCGGTTCACTGTTGAGAAAAATATGTACCTGTAAATGGCGATAACATGGAAAAATAAATACGTTTTTGTATCAAATAAATTGTACTTTAATGCCAAATTTTTTCGCTTATCTCTTTTTATTTGTTCTTTCAAGTTATAAGCGGATATGCATTACTTACTTTAAAAATTTAATTACTTTTTAAATATAATTTACAGAAATACTGATAATAATAATAAACTCTTACTTTTTGATTTAGTGGATGTTAAACGGTAACCGATTTTTTAACATTATTGAATATTGGATAATACTAAAAATATTCTAGTTGTATATTTAAAGAAACAAAAAATAATAGATTCCTACCTTATTACGAGAAATTTTGACATAATGAGGGAAAATAATGAGCTTTAATTGTATGAGAAATCTCTTGGCCTGTTAATTGGTTTTCGCACATCATTACTTATTTAGATTATTTTTACTTAATTTACAGACTTGGTTTAATTACATATATGTAATTACGAGGTGTGTGAGAAAAGTAATGGAACTGACTTTTTGCTTAGTTTTTTTTCCAAACGACAATATTATCCCTTCAAAGTAGTTCCCTTGGGCAGCTATACACTGGCGGAGTCGTTGTACCCACTCCTGGTAGCAGCGCTGGAAAGCGCCAACTGGTAGGGCTTTTAACTGGTCGGTCACAGTCTTTTGAATGTTCTTCAGAGTTCCAGAATGACGTTCTTTTAAGACACGTTTCAATTTCGGAAAAAGGAAAATGTCACAAGGACTCAAATCAGATGAATAGGGGGGGTTGAGGAACCGTAGGAATGCGTTTTGAAGTCAAAAATTCCGTGATGGAAATGGCCGTGTGACACGGAGGCATTATAATGATGAAGCATCCACTTGTCTGCAACGTCTGATCTCACGCGAATCACTCTTTTCCTGAGCCTTTCAAGGACACCTTTGTAAAACAATTTATTGACAGTTTGTCCTGGAGGAACAAATTCTTTATGCACGATACCCCTACTGTCAAAAAAGCAAATCAGCGTGGTTTTGATCTTTGATTTGCTCATTCGACATTTTGTTTCGGTCGAGCAGATAACGGAGTGTGCCACTCTTCGCTTTGCCGTTTTGTTTCAGGATCGTACTCAAATATCCTGGATTCATCACCTGTGATCACACGATTGAAGAATCTTGGTCATTGTCAATCCTGTCAAGAAGGTCAACGCACACGTTTCTTCGATTATCCTTTTGTTCCGTTGTGAGATTTATCGGCGCCAATTTCGCACAAACCTTTCGCATGTTCATCAAAATTTGATGTACGATGAAATTGTTTAAATTTAACTGTTCACTCATCATCCTTATTGATAAACGACGGTCTGATCTCACAAGAAACCTCACACGCTCAACGTTTTCGTCAGATTTTGAAGTTGAAGGTCTCCCTGAGCGAGGTAGATCTTCAATGTGTTCTCGGCCTTCCAAAAATGATTTGTGTCAGCGGAAAACTTGTGCTCTTGATAAGCAATGTTCTCCATAGGCCTGTTACAACTTTTCAATGTCACACTCCCGGATTCCCAAACTTTAACACAAAACTTGATGGCACAACGTTGCTCTAAATTCCGATGCTACATTTTCGTAACATACAACTTCACTGATGGCGCTGTCAAAAATAATGTGTTGGCTGAACGGAGTTGAATCTCGTACTAAGCATGTGGAAGGGATGAACAAACCGGTCTAGCACAGACCGGTAGACACAGCGTTCCCAGATCGCTCGCAGTGTTACCAATGTCATTACTTTTCTCACTCACCTCGTAAACCAAAAAATCCACATATATAACACATACGTGACAAAAAACTATATATGATGTAGATGTTTGTTGCTTTTTTATTTATTGTTAATTTTTTTTTAACCATTTTTAGGTTTTTTATTTTTGTTTGTTGAAATATTGTTTATTTAAGGATAAGTTTAATCGTAGGCATTGATGTCCTATGAATAAATTCACTCCCCTGGGTAAATGCGAATGTTTGTGTGTGCGCACGCGCGTACACACACACAATTTTTTAAATATAACGATGTTACCATAAGAGTATCATAGAACGTTATACAGCACCACCAGCACTGAAAAGATTACTGAAGCAAATGGATTGAGAGCAAATTCTATCAGAATATATTCATTGATCCGATTATAACTCCTGTTTTTTTTACACAGTAAAACTATATTTTAAAAATAACATTTTTTGAGATAAAAATTAAAAAACCGGAGTTATAATCTGATGAATGAATATTTTATGGTGTATATTTACTTTGGTACTTTTATATAAAATTCTTCTTTTTCCTCTCTTTTTTTAGATTTAATCTGATTATTTTTTTTTCTAATCTCAGTAAAACAACTAAATAAAGATTATTTGATTTACAGAAGTTAATAAATTTGTTTCAGTGTTTTATTCCGCTCTCAAACCTAAACGGGGCTAAATTAGTCTATATTTCTAACAGTAAAAAAATGCTCGGGAAAAAAAAAATAGAAAGTAAGGTAAATTAATAATATAATCAAAAAACCTGTCCTTCCAGGAAGGACAGGTAGAAGGGAAAAATTGTGTAGGCAGGCCACGTTTGGAGTATGTAAAACAAATTGTTGGGGATGTAGGATGTAGAGGTATACTGAAATGAAACGACTAGCACTAGATAGGGAATCTGGGAGAGCTGCATCAAACCAGTCAAATGACTGAAGACAAAAAAAAAAAAAAATCAAAAAACTTGTTTATCGACTTATTGACAAAACTACGCATGTTTTTTAACATTTTACCTTTTAAAACTTTACGTATGATGTGAAATTATTCTTTTTAAGAGTTATCAGGGTATAAATTGTTTTAGAAATCGATTTATGCAGAGTGGTCCTTGAGGTTCTCGATATTTCACTATCTTTTATCGAATATAGCAGTGTTATCTCTGTAAAAATTAATAACAAGTTGTACATTTATCTTACGTATAAGGAAATACGAGTATTTCAATAAAACCTTATGAGTTAATATAAAATCTGTTTAATGATGTTAGAAGAGAATTATTAAACGCGAAATCGGGTGGAGTAGAATAAAGATATCTTAGCGCATCCATCTTACTCCCTTCCGTACAGAAGGGAGTAAGATTGGGTTTGTGGTGTTACATACGAACGCCTGCGCCCGCACGCACGTACGTATTCCATCGGTGAACTCAATACACATAGGTGATGAATGGCAACCCACCGGGTTGGTCTAGTGGTTAACGCGTCTTCCCAAATCAGCTGATTTGGAAGTCGAGAGTTACAGCGTTCAAGTCCTAGTAAAGCCAGTTATTTTTACATGGATTTGAATACTAGATCGTGGATACCGGTGTTCTTTGGTGGTTGGGTTTCAATTAACCTCACATCTCAATAATGGTCGAACTGAGAATGTACAAGACCACACTTCATTTACACTCATACATATCATCCTCATTCATCCTCTGAAGAATTATTTAAACTGTAGTTACTGGAGGCTAAACAGGAAAAAGAAAAAGGTGATGAATGGCAACTACGCGTACTGTTGATTGTTATTTATCACTAAATTTTGTTTTTGTATATTATATTTATTCTTATATTTTTAAAATTCTTTTTAAATTCTCAATTTTATTTCTCAGAAAGGAAAAATAGGATAATATTGATCGGGTAGATTATAAATGACGATACTTTATTATTTTATTTTTTAATTAACCGTGTTTTATTAGTCGGTCAAGTGGCTCAGTGCCATCCATACAATTGTAAATTACATTATCCGTATCGTCGCTAACTAATATTTCAGACTAATCGGCACTACTATCGCTTTCGTTAGTCACTATAATAAAATTTTCAGTTTGCATGACTGCAACTGCATCTGTCTATGAACTGACTTCTTCAGTTTCACCTCCGGCATGCACCATTATCAATTTATGTCCTTTCGATATAGGTTTCTTGTAACCATGAACAGGGTTACCAGTTTCCTGAACTCGTCAGGAAAAATAATTACTTGGCCATCGTTTCTATACCTCTGTAAATTTCTCAAATAATTTACGCGTTTTCTATTAAAAACTTTCTGTTATCAGCAGTCTTTATCCACCTAAAACCCATATTCCGTAAAATCTTTCTTAACGTTTCACGCGTAAATTCGAAATCCAAATCTTTATGATTTGTTTTCAAACCCGCTAACAAGTTATTTAACATCGGTAATGCTTTATGACGTATATAAAAATTATACACGATGTTCCTTAATACACATCTTTCAAAGCAACGATACTAACTTTTTTCTTTATTGGTTTTCGAGATTTTCCTGGTGTATTTTTTTTCGTTACAATTTCTCGCACCATGTAAACTGTTATACCACATAAATCAGCAACGCGAACTTGCTTTTTGAACGTATCATATCAGGATTTTCTACTGAAATATTTTTGTAGATGTTCATTATAATATATCTAGTTTGGCTTCGTATAGCCACTCCCCGTTTTAATCTACAATTAGAGCTTGGATGAGACATTAAACACCGTAATTCTAACTGAAAATACACCAACTGTGGAAGTAGTATTAAAAATAATATATTTTACACTGTGAAAGTAGTATTGATAAATACTGTTTTAACAAAAGGCAATACTATTTTCTTACAACCAAGTGAAGCACTAGACAGGGAATGTTGCCAACCCACCGGGTTGGTCTAGTTGTGAACGCGTCTTCCCAAATCAGCTGATTCGGAAGTCGAGAGTTCCAGCGTTCAAGTCCTAGTAAAGTCAGTTATTTTTACACGGATTTGAATACTAGATACTGGATTTGAATACTCGTGGATACCGGTGTTCTTTGGTGGTTGGGTTTCAATTAACTACACATCTCAGGAATGGTCGAACTGAGACTGTACAACCTCATTCATCCTCTGAAGTATTATCTGAAAGGTAATTACCGGAGGCTAAACAGGAAAAAGAAAGTGAATGCTACCGATAGTCGCCCTCCCCCACCACAAACACACAAGTAGTTATACTGCGTATCGTTGTGTTTACCCTAAGATAACTTTGACGCCTTCTACCAACTTACCCGCTTTTTGTAGGAATGCAGACTGAAAATTATACAGCGTGACAATTCTGTCCACGAATAATTTTTGTGTTCCACTTTAACAAGTTCAGTCATATTTTAGCTGTTTATCAATTTGAATAAATGAGATGTTATTTTACTTATAATAGAAGGCTTAATAATTATAATTATAATAAAACATCCGATAAAATCTGAATATTTACGGAGCTATTAATGATTAAAAATTAAAAATTTCCGCCATATTGGAATTTCTAGGAAAATTTTCAAACTTATCTATTTTGTAAACGATGTTGTTGCGTACATATCCACCAAATTTTATTAATATCTGTCAGTTTTTTTAATAACTGACTGAGATAATAATCAGTTTTTTTTTAATTTGAAGCAATGAATCAGTTTGCCGACACACACCAGCTCACCTCATACGGTTACTGCCAGTTAACAACACAGATGGAAAAAAACCACGGATAGAGGAAAAAATGAAGCGACGGGGATTTGTCCACATGAAATTTTTTATTTACTTTGATATCATGAATCAGTCGCTAACTCTGACCAACATCTCTTGAAACATCGTGTCAAGGAAAAAAAATATCGTACCGTGATGTCCCAAAAAAATCAGCCCAAATAGTTAGACGCATATAAAAATTATAAAAAGATACCTATATAAAAAAATATCGTTAAATATTTATTTTAGATTTCAAATTTTTTAGTCGTCGGGTTTTCAAGATGTGAGGGGAAAACTGTGTAGAAATAATATTGAATATTTTTTCGCTCCTAATTCCAGTCGTAAAATTTTCGAAATTTAAAATAAGTTAATAAGTATTTTCATTGTAATAAAGCAAAATTTTCTACGATCACAAGCCAAAGTAAAAAATGTAAAAAGCCGAAAACTACCCCTCCGCCTTTATTAATTTTTCCAAAATATAATACCAGCAATATCCTAAGTATAGAAATCTTCTGACTTATTTTCGAAGAATTCACGTTGACAGACCAGATATAATCTACGTACATATTTCGGAATTTTTTTTTTTTGTTTCTTTTGTTTTTGGTCTCAGGGGAGACAAAACATCGATATTATAAAAGAGACATAAAAAATTTAACTGATCTGTATGCTTTTCCTTTCTTTATATAACAGCAATAAATAGGTAAATATAAGTATTATTATACAAATTTGTTTGTTCTGTTGTTATGAAAGAGCATCAACAGCTATGGTCATTAGCCCACTTTGTTTTAATATCCCAAAATATTGTCATTTGAGATGTTGTAAGTAGGTTACATATTTTATGGTAAAGTATCGTAGCATAACATTTAATTTACGGTAATTTTTTATCGTTTTATCATTCTAGAATCTTTTTTTTAATATTGTTAAGAGAAAATAAAAATAATGATTTAGTTTATCATTAGGTTAAATTATTTAATTAATCCCTATTAGGGAAGATTTAAGTTATTTCCTTCCATATTAAAAATTGTTAATTTTTTTAAGTAACATCCTATTTGTTCCGTTCCACTTGTGCTGTCGGGTGCTGAAACCTAGCGGTGGCTAGGGTGCCCACAGCAAACTATGGTCACGCCACTCTACGTCACTAGCTCCTCCCACAAGCACAGTACGTAGCGTCTTAAAGCATTTAAGTTAGAATCCCGCCCAGTGCGGTCGCATTTTTATTTTGTCCGGATGGAAAATTAGTGTTAGTTATATTCTACGTAAGAATTCCGTACAATGCGGTTGTGTTTTCGTTTCAGTCCAAGGGGATTCATAGTTTCTTGATAATGTTCAAGTTCGATTGAGACTAAAGTGTCATATATTCTTAAGTTTAATGGAACTACAATAATCAAAATATCAATGGTGAGAAGAAATTAAATATAACTATTCAAGAAGAACATAGCGTTGCTTAATTTCATTATCTTCCATCTCATCAAAAATACAATCCACACTAGCTCTAAATTCTACCACTACTAATTTTAAAGTATATTATGAATAAATAATAACCGCAATTATTTACTATGAAGATATATATGTAGGTTTCTTTTTTTTAAAGTAAATAAGTTATGTTGTTTTAAAAAACTAAATAGATAGGAAGACGTGTTGACAATGTAAGATTTATTTTTAAATTAGCTGAAACAGATGAGTAATTTCTCTGATCAGTAAACACACTAGTTCTGTGGCGGTTCTAATTCATTAAAATAAAATAAAATTTGTCTAATTTCTCAAAGTATATTATATTTTGAAAAGTAGTTGTGTTTTGTATTCTTAAAATCTTGATGTGGTGGTGTTATTTAACTTAGAAGACTAAATATTCGTATCTATCGGATTGCTGAAATACTATTATATTTTTTAGTCAAAGAAAAAGCCAACAAAAAATCACTCCTAACATTTTGTGAAAATAATAGCAATTTTCTTAAAATTTTCAGGAAGACATCTAACCGTATAATTCCCGCCAAAGCACCCCTCAAAATTAAGATAAGATTCATTTAAAAATCTATATTTCAGAAAAGAGAAAAAACTGCCTATTGCATGACTATCCCAGCTAATTTTTTTTTTAATAATAAAAATTGAAAGAATTAAAACAAAAATAAAACAGAATATTAAGAGGTGGGGAATAAATTTTAAGAGAAATTTTCCTAAAAAATATTCTTATATAGAAGGTTAATAGATCTCTAAAAGTAAAATTTTCACTTCATCACTTCAATAAAGGCTAAAAGAAAAAAAAAATTTTTTTAACTTTTCTGCACTTTAGGTACGGGCTTTTTATTTTAAAAGTATTTTATACATTACCTGATAGGTCTATTAGTGTACTTATCAAAGGAAAGGATTGCTAACGGCATCTAGAGCTCTGATTGAATTTCTCTTGTATTATGTTTTTTTTCTTTTTTTATTACGTTTTTGTTTCAGTGTTACTGTGTTGTTATTGTTCGGTGTAATATTTTTATGTTTCGTGTTGGGTATTGAACTCACTTTTACCTTCGATGTAGGTAGGTTTTTTCCTGTATTTCATTAGATTCTTTCAGTCTTGATAAGACCCGGTGAGATGAGATGTGTTTTGTTGTTTTGAGTTCATTAACCAGTAGTACACCGATGGGAATGTCACTCGTGGCATCACTGGCCGAGACAGACTGGAATATGTCAAAGGTTAAAATATGCCGAGGTTTCGAAGATGACCTCCAGTAAAGCCCATAAGGGCTAGGAATGGAGGATGTCTTCTCCTACGGGGTCAGGTCTATAAAAGTATAACCTTTCAAGAAAAGTTTGTGAAAACTGAAGGTGGAAAGGGAAAAGAACAAAAAACTGATATTTCAATTAAAATTCCTCTGAAGAAAATCGAAATCAATTTCTTTTTGTGATTTCCCCTTAAAGAATTTTAGAAAAGAGTTAATATGAATGTTCCATAAATAGAAATATTTGAGGAGAATTTGAAGAAACTCGATTTGGTCAATCTTGAGATTAAAGCCAAAAGCAGTACGACTTTATTGAAATACGTAAACACATACTACATACATGTGCTCTTTTAGCCTATATGAACCAGTTGGGCTCTAAAACGTAAAGACTCGCAAAAAACCCCAACACCTCATTTTTGACATGATCACCTTATTTTCCTCTTTAATATAGGTATATTTGCCTGGAAAGTAAAAAAAATTGTTCCAAGTAATTTTAGATACCGTGTTGAACAATATTGGTACACTGTATTTACATTCGCATGTGTACATTTGTGTAGGGTGTGTGAGCACACACACACGCATACACACACACCCCCTACACACCCCACACACACACCACCCACACACACCCCCACACACCACCCCCCACACACACCACCACACACCCCCCGCACACACACCACACAACCCCCACACACACCCTGCACACACCCCACGAACCCTACACACACACCACACACACACCCCTACACACATCCCCCCACACCCCGTGCACACATCCCCCTACACACACCCCCACACACACCACCCACACACACCCACACACACACCCACCGCCACACACACCACCACACACACACCACACAACCCCCACACACACCCTGCACACACCCCACGAACCCTACACACACACCCCTACACACATCCCCCCACACCCCGTGCACACATCCCCCTACACACACACCACCCACACACACCCACACACACACCCACCGCCACACACACCACCACACACCCCCCGCACACACACACCACACAACCCCCACACACACCCTGCACACACCCCACGAACCCTACACACACACCACACACACACCCCCTACGCACACACCACACACACACCCCCTACACACATCCCCCACACCCCGTGCACACATCCCCCTACACACACCACACACACACACCCTAAGCACACACACACAAACTACACACACCCTACACACTCACACACCCTACACCCCCCTGCACACACCCCCACACATACACCCTACACACACACCCCGCTGCACACACACACCCTACACACACCCCACACACACTACACACACCCTAAGCACACACACTACACACACCCTAAGCACACACACACCATGCACACTCACACACACACACCCTACACACTCACACACACACCCTACACACTCACACACACACACACACACACACACCCTACACACTCACACACACACACGAGAGAGAAGAAATGTAGTAGTTAAAGAGTATTTACTTAGTAGTAAATGTGTAAGTTTTATGTTTCCAAGTATTGTATTATATTGCAGTATAGCGGAGTAATACACTTTAAGATATTGTCATCCTGATCATTTGTCAATTTGTTAACGACCTTTTTTTTTTCGTACATCAAGTCAATTCCCCAAGGAAAAATTAGATACATAGTGTTGTGTAAAAAAAGTAGAAATTACTAAAAAATAAGAAAGTGTGTGCAATGTATATAAGTATGATGGATAACACAAATTATATTAAAAGAATGTTACTAAATTTTCAAGAAAGTATTGTTAATTATTACATCTTCAGCTTTAAATAACAATGAAGGCATATTGTCATGGTTCATAAGATTCAAACAATCGTTGAAATGTCAATGCAACTTTAATAATACTCTCCCTAAATAATGACTTTAGCAACGATATTGTTTTAACTACGTAAAGCGTCAAAACAGTTAAAGTTGTAATAGTATAAAATTAATTTTAAATACTTTAACCAGCTCAATACTGCACTTTTCCAAAAAAAAAGTACGGTATTGATTTCGGATGTATGGTGGGGGAGTTGAGGGCGAGAATAGATTTTCATTATATTTTAAAGTATGAGGAGTGTATAGACTCAGATTTCATTCGTGTTATTTAAATTCACTATTAATGAGAAAGATTCATTTTTTTTATTTAAACATTTTTTTTTAATTTAAAAATGTTTTATTTTAAAAGATCTTCGGCTTCAGTCGGATTCACACGGCTCCTGATGATTCAGCTGCTCTGTACAGTTCACACAGCTAATATCGGATGCGCTCGGCTCCTGTCGACATCAATCGCCCGGTTACATTTCACTCGGCTCCTTTCGGATGCACTCGCTTCTGGCGGCAGCACTCGGCTCCATACAGCTCCTTTCGGATGCACTTGGGTTCTGACAATTCAGCGGCTCCGTACACAGTATATAAGCAGGCTCCTCACTTCATTCAGGCAGGTCCCCCCAAACCCTTCCCGGACACACGTGTGTCTGGAGATTATGTTGAGTAAGAAATACTATATTTGCTATTTTTACTTCTAAAAAGAAGGCGATCGCCGCCCCAAAACCGCGATCGCGAATATGTTCTATCAAATTGTAAGTTCCCTATTCCTTTCCTTTCAAGAAAGAAGAAAAGGGAACGAGCCCAGCAGCCATCAGCCCAGCAGTCACCTGCCAAGCAGCCACTGACAACATAGAAGAAAGAAGAAACCTGCACTTTTCCCCGTTGATCCCTTTGGGGCCACGGGAATACCAAGGATAACGGCATGTAATTCCGATTACTGCCAATTCTCGGAAAGTGCAGGCCAAAGAAGAAAGAAGAGGTCATCTGTAAGACGAAGAAGAAGAAGATGAAGAAGAATGAAGACCCTCTACTCGACCCGACGTCACGGACAGGAGTCCGGAAGAGAGCCCAGCGGAGATACACCGTGAAGGGCAGCCATCAAAGAAGTGGATGAAGAGCTTCTCCTAACTATCCTGTAACACTTACAATTAACTTAAATCAATCAGCAATTGCGACTCCCTCCGGAGAAGGGGGCGCATTGCTCCCTCCACACAGTTAGTGCCCCGTTGTGGCGTATTCCTGCTAGCCTATGAAGCGTTAGCACAGAAAGGACTTCAGTGGACGGTCTGAAGGGGAATTACATCGGGAGAACAGGCTTCAAAAGCCTAGCCTCCCGCGGTCGGACCATAAAATGGGTTCGAGAGCGCTGGTAAAAACGGATTGGAAGGCACACAAAACTTGAAAAATTTAGACCCGTCATTAAAAATAAACTCTTAAAAACACACCCGATAGAATCATCCAGCAGCAAGGGACACTGTCCAGGTTCTGCGATTTGTAGGGAGAATTTGTAAAACTCCCGCCAACTTTGCATTCCATTCCATTCAGTCAGTCCCCTTCCAATCTTCTACGAGTCTACTGCAAGTCTCCAAGGACTCAACAAGTCTTTTTCATTCATTCACTCATTACATAGTATTGAGAGCTTTTCAACGACATATCACATGTGGTACGTATTTTCATTGTTTCACAAGTTATAACCAAATTACATCTTAATTAATAAAATTTTTGAATCTTAGAAGGGAAAGGTACATCGGTTCGAATCAGACTTTTAACTCATTTGTTAGTAATAATTACTAACCCGTGATTGTGAAAAAAGTTTTACAATATTTAATAATTCAATAATAAGAATAAAAAAAAATCGGGAAAGATTATTTACCTTAATAAAACAAGGGATTAAACATATCCAAATTAACAATTTCAAAATACGAATGAATTTGACATTTTAAATCTCAATTTTTCGTTTTATTTAATTTTTTGAATCCATTACGCTTACCCCGCTGAAATTCAAATTTCCCTACTTATTATATTCAAAACTTTAAAGAATTTTTATTTTTTGAAATTTTTATAAGTAATGTTTCTGATGACAGTTTCAGATGAAGAGAATAAATTACATTTTTATAGGTATTTATATATAACTCCCTTTCGTTACGTATTTATGTTCCTAATTTTCTTATTGTATAGATGACGTTAAAAAACAAAATTTTAATTAAAAATTTAACATTAAATTAAAAATAAAATATTCTTAATATTGTAGAAAATCGTTCACAAAATTTAGATTTCATTCTGATCTAATCCATGTCAATATACTAGTTTTCATTTATACAATAAAGTTGTTACATTTAATCCGATGTTACATTTAACATCGATTCCGATGTTACATTTAATAGATGTCAATAATAGATGGATGAAATATTATTCATGCATATCCTTCTTATATTATTCACGCATCCTCTTATCGCTTTGAAACTCATTGAAGATGAGAGGAAAAGGGGTAAAATTAATTTAGTTAATAAACTAATTAATTTGTTTTAATAAGATATTAAAAAAAAAAAAAAAAAAAAAAAAAAAAAAAAACTGTAAATTTACGTTAAGAGGATAGATTAATATCATTTTTCATCTTACAAAAACAGATAGGATGTTACAAATAATATGTAGTTCCTTTAGCTAGATTTCGCATTAAAGAAAATAGTTATAAATTTGAATTCAGTCAAATATCTGACTTTATTTTAAAAAATTGTATCATTAAAACATAACATATCTTTCTTTTATCTTATTGCTAAGAATATAAATTTCCCCAAAAGTGATGTTTTCAAATTCATATATGTTTTTTTGAGAAAATATTTATTTTGCATATCCCACTTTAGCTCATTTTAAAACGCTATTCATTTGGATTAGCAGTTTTACTCAAGCCTTAAAATAAAATCAAGAAAATATTTTTTTGTGTATCTTCTCAAATGAAATATATATATATATATATATATGTATATGTATATGTATATGGCGTTATGAAACGCCATAATAAAAATAGTCGTGGTGATATGTAATGAAGTCACAAGTCACACCTGAAAATAATTCATTTCGAAAGATGACAAATCCCACGTCAACATTACTAAAGGTAATTAGGAATTAAGTGGTTTCCTATTGTCTTTTTCAGCATTATATGGAAAAAATAGTAAGTTTTAATGAAAGTACAGTTTTTAAAATGATTTACATAAATAGATAATCTAAAAAAAAAATTAAAATTGTTGGAATAGTTTATCCCTAAAATTATACGATCCCAATTCAACAACAAATATATTTGTTAATGTTAGTTAATCTTTAGAAAGAAAAATTTAATGTTTTAAGATTCTTTTTTTTATTTTTTTTTACATTTCGTGATAGAGAAGGAATTAACATGAAAGTATTTTGTAATAAGTTAAATAGTTTAAAAATTTCAGAATAAATAGATTAGATTAGATTCCTATCATCCTTTGCATGGAATGAATACAAATTTTTAGTTCCTTCCCACCAAGGGAAAAATAAGAAAAATATAAAGTTTTATTATATAAGATATAAACTAAATGTTAAATTAATCATATAGAAGAAAATAATTAAAAATTTGTGATGATGGTATAAAGAAATAAAAAAATAAAATATGTAAGACCTGTTAGATAAAAAAAAATCACACATATATTATTATTTTATTATAATATTAATTTATAGAAAAGACATATAATCAAGCTGATTTTTTTTATCGTTCCAGCCACCGTTAAAATATTTTACAATTATGACACAAAATTAGAACATGCACTACAGTAAATGAATTTTAAAATTTCTCATTTATTTTGTATGAATTTATTTTTCTACTTAGGCTGTCGCTTCTTTAATAATAAAACATCTCTTTCACTTTATAATAATTTTGAAATAGATAATAAGTGAAAGAGATTTTTTATTATTGAAGAAGCGATAGCCTAAGTAGGAAAATAAATTTATACAAAATAACTGAGAAATTTTAAAATTCATTTTATTGTAGCGCATGTTTTAATTTAATACTATTTACAACTTTCTAGCTCCTTAGAATATATTAAAACATGTTTTAGAATATTCTAAAAAATAGAATATGTTTTATATTGAAATTGGCTACCAGTTGATAGCATTATTCATCGAAACAAGTCAAGTACTTGGCAGGTAATGCAGTGTAGATATATCATTATAAACACTAATATTTTTTTTGTAAAAATAACCGATTAAAAAAGTATTCGTAAAAACCTATGAGAGTAATTTAGTAATTTTTTGTTAGTTTTTATTATACTTTAAAAGGATCAAAAATAATATCATAAATAATTTAATTTTAGCACATTTATGAAAAAAATTTGTAAAAAAAAATAAAAAAATATTTATCATGTTTAATACATTTACTACCACTTACTTTTAATCTGTTGCTGATGTAATATAAGTACGCGTTATTTTAAGTTCGTTTTCCTCGACAGCAAAGCACAGGTTACCTCACGCAACCCTCACCGAAAAGGGAATGATGACTTCCCCGTTCGTGAATTGATATATACACGTAAAATACCAATGCGCATGCTTGCAAATATTTTACAATATAAAGTTTTACAAAGGTTTTATTCGGTGAGTTTAAGCATAAACTCAATCGTGTAATGTTGTAATGTAGTTCTACTGAGTATTTATTTTATTAAATTGGCTGAGTATAAGATTATATGTAAATTTTAAATATCTCCAAATATTTCATCTTAACTTAAATATGTTTTATGTAAATAAAAATTATTAAATAATGTCCATTTCTGTAAATAATTTTTAATAACTTTATCTGAGAAAAAAATATAGAAATTTTACTTTAGATTTAAAGATAATAAAATCAAATTAATATAAACATACCTTTATAGAGCCAATTTATTTATGTTTTACTATAATTACAATTTTAAAAAAAATTGTAGTAATATTAAAATTGTTTGATTAGCACCACTGGCTTAAAAAAAAAAAATTGTGCACCACTGGCAGTATTTAACAACATAATATATTCCTCTTAGACTTATCAGTGAGTGCTTCAATATTAAAACAAGAATAATGTAACAAATGCGATCAATAATGAAGACCAAGTAAATAAAATGCAAATAATAAAAAAAACTGTAAATACTAAAATAAAAAATCTGATGTGAGCACCACATGACTTCTTTGTACGGCTATTAAATTACATATACACAATTTTTTTTTTAATGAAAAGTACAGAAAACTTTATTTCATTAATAACTTCAGATTTTTTTTTATTATTGAATTATTATTTATCGTAAATTTTGTTTAATATCAGAAGTTAATAATTATTATTAATAAATCAATATATTTAAATTTTAAAAAAAAGTTGAAAAAAAGGAGATGAGTCTGATTCGAACCGATGTGCGTTCCCCCTAATCCAAATATTTCATTAATTAAAATTTCATTTGGCTATAACTCTGAAACTGATGAAAATAAGTACCACTGATGATATATAGTTGAAAAGCCCTCAATAAGGACTTATTACTACACTTAAAAAAATTGGGCTTTTTGGAACTTTTGGTTCAGTCGATTGCAGTTAAAAAAGGGCACAACTAGATGTTACAAATCCAAAATTTCTATATCCTACGGCTAATCGTTTTTGAGTTACGTACGTACAGACGTCACGCTGAAATTACTCAGAATGGATTCAGGGATGGTCAAAATTTATATTTCCGTTGAAATCTGGAAACCGACATTTTTCGCGATTACATACTTGCTTGTAAACATAGATTGTATAATGTTAAAAGATTTACAATAAATTTAAATTTCATATTTATATACTATTCAATTTAATATTGTAATTTATGTGTCCTATCATTGTTATAGATTTATAAATATATTTTAGCTGACAATCGAACTCAGGACCTTTTGGGTTACGATGCTGTAAGTAAAATGATTAAATATTCGTTTAACATAATTGAGGTTCCAAAATGAAATGGTATTTTATTCATTGCCAAGAAAACTTATATGTAAACAAATAATTTACTCGTTAATTATATGTACAAATTTATATATTTACTTACATTGATTAAGTATATTAAATATTTGTTTCTCCCATTTTTATATATTTATTTGTTTACTTTTACAGATTCAAGAAATAATGCACGAAAAAATGATTAATTTTTTTTTTTTTTATTAAATAACTGTTCCTAAAAATTTCATTGAAACTAAATTTTATGAATTAAATTTAAGAATATTACAGACTTTATTTTAATGAAAATGTAATATATAAAGTTTAAGAAATTTATCCGTCAAAGTTTCTTAATAGACTATGTAGATATGACACAGAAATTTCTTTTGAAATTTAATATCTAGAAGAAAATCTTATTAACTAAATATAAATTTTATACCGTTCTCGACAGAAATAATTAAAAACTGCTAAATTTATAAAATTTCCTTAGTAAAAATTTAAAGTTTAATTTTCTTTATTTATATTTTTATTAATTTCGATAAACCAATTTTAAAATAATACCTTTGTTATTATAATTAATAAGAAAGTTATTAAGTAAACAAGAAATGTTTTGATTAATATCAAAACGTTTCTTATTTACTTAAATAAATAGCCTTTCTAACGTGAAATACTAAAGTGTAAGAACTTCAGGTTGTTACAAGCGTCTCTTTAGTAATTCGGTGATGACAATACTAGTAAAGATCATATTGGACATATATACCTTGATAACCAGTCAAAACTTCGCTACTTCTAATAGGGTTAAGAATTCGTTTTATTTTTATTTTAAATCAGTCATTTCACATTTGACTGTTGGAGCCATACTTCATTTCATGTTACTCTGGTCATTTTTTAACTTCAATACATTACCCTGCAGCCTAAATTATCTGGAGTTTTTCATACATTTATATTACTCTAGTGATTTTATTCTGTATTACCAAATTGATATACCTGGTGAACTAACTTAGTTCGTTTCTTTACAAATCTTTTCTTCTATTCTATTGATTTCCAGAGCTTCATTACATACTTTATCGACCGCTACAGACATACACATTATTCGATGCTATAAAATATAAATCGTAATTTTTAATTTATATCTTGGTTTCAGCAGAATTCTTTTTTAAATGAACGCTATCTCAGGTTATCCCAATCTGGTTTTGATGTTATATCTGCATGATGGATTAATTTGTCCATTCTTTGAAATTTTTTTACCTAAACAAAAAATCCCCCAACTTCTGGTTTATTAAGTTCCCTATCTTTTAATTTTTATCTAATTCCTCGTTAACCACCATTCTTTCATATATTATTACCATTGTTTATTCTTAGGTATTTTCAATTGAATTTCTGAAATTTTTTAGCAGTTAATCCACATAATTTAGAATTTCTTCTAACAAATTTCCCTAAATGAACGATAACATGAATAAATTTTAACATATTTTTTTCTGCATGGATAGTTACTCCATTCTTAAACCGGCTCTTTAATTACTATGTTTTAGAACAAGAATGACCCTTCATAATGATAAAAACATGAAAGTTGACTTTTTGTTTGATTCTAATATATACAGTTTTCATAAAGACAGTCAACCCTTAAATAACTTTTAATAAGTTATTAACACATTTATTTATATTAACCCATAAAAATGAAATTTAGAAAATGTTTCTGCCTCAAAATGATCTATTACTTCGATATGAGACCACCTTACCACCAATTACCCAGCGGTTTCATTGGTAGACATTTTAAATGGAAAATTCTATATTTAACAGTTGAAAAATTATTTTAGTTCAATACTGTATGAAAATTATATATTTAATATTATATAACTAATATTTATTTAGTATTAATTTTCTTAACATTTGTCACAGTTGGTATTATACAATTTACATAAACAAAATATTCCACTTACCAACAATTTTTTTAATGTGTTATCCAAGCGCTTTCGGAGTCATTTCTCCATCATCAGGAATTATTTAAAACTATGAATTTGTATCCGTGCATATAGTGTTACATGTATGATTATAATTCAAATGAAATTAAAATTGTGAATTTCATAACAGTCTGTCGTCAGTAATTAAAATAAGTTATACGTTAATTAAAACGTGAAGTATTACCAACTTATTAATTATTGTTACAATAAATAATAGTCCAATAATAATTAATTATTGTTACAATAAGTTGGTGTTACGTTTTCACCCCCTCTTGCCGTCGGGTGCTGAAACCTAGCGGTGGCTAGGGTGCCCACAGCAAACTACGGTCACGCCACTCTACGTCACTAGCTGCTCTTTCGAGCATAGTACGTAGCATCATAAGCATTTTACGTTAGAATCGGCCTAGTGCGGTCGCATTTTTTCATTTCGTCCGGATAGACAATCAAGAGTTACTCATAGTTACTGGCATTCGGCGCTCAAATCTGACCCAAGGCGATCACGTCATACTCTCAGTCCGGATGGACATGTTCGGATGAACGTTTAGTTTATTAGTATAAGTTCAATTATAATCAATTATTATTAGTATCAAATTCAATTATACATTTCATTAACTGTCAAGACGACATTCTTTAAACTATTATTCAATAAGCAACAAGGCGTTGTCTTCATTCACCACCTACGAAAATGCAGTCCAACCTCGATCTCTAAAATCTACTACCACGTTTCAGTTGGTAATACTTCATTTCATATCTCATAACAGTCGTAAACATCCTACTGACAAGAAGTTTTATTTTAATTAAAGTATAACTTATTTTAATTATTGACGACCGACTGTTATGAAAATAACAATTTTAATTTCAATTATAATCACACATATAACACTATATGCAGGGATACAAATTTATATTTTAAATAATCTCTGAGAATGGAGTAATGACTCAAAGTACTTGGGTAATATATGAAAAAAATTGTTGGTAAGGGGAAATATACTGCTTATAGAAATTTATTTAGTATTTTAATTAGAATCTATATTTTAATTATAATTTAGTGTAATTTATGCCCCACAGCTTGATATTAATCCATTGTGGTTCTTGCAATTTCTAATCTTATTTTCTTAGAATGTTAAAAAAGTAATCATCTTTTAGTTATTCGCTTGCTTCCATTATTTTTATTTATTTATTGGAAAAATTAAATTACAAATGTAATATTCGTATAAAAAGAAATTAATTTTTTTTTAAGTTTCAGGATATATCTTTACCACAAGAAAGATCGGAATTCTTAGTAATTGCGGGCAAATAAGAATGTTCACAAAGAAAAAAATATTATAAAAATACCCATTACATTGGGATAATAATATATACTTATTATATTTTAATTTAATTAATCATGTATCTGTAAAAAAAAAAGTGTTACCTATCTGACTGTTGAGGTGGGCTGAGCGATTTATTTGTCGTTAATGAAACTTGGAGATTATGGTTGCGGCCTCAGTTCTTCTTACATAGTTATTAAATGTACTATTCAGAATAACACTAGAATAAATCCTCGCTAAAGAACTGTTTATTCCTACTTTCTCGTTTCAGAATAATTTTTAATTTTTTTTTTTAATTTCACAGCCAGTATATTTACATTTGGCTCCTTAGGTGGAACCATAAGTAAATAGTTTGATAATAAGCACATGATAGAGGATTCTTAAGGAACTCCCATAAGTCAGTCCATAATAATATTATCAGTAAGCAGTAATCTTAAACTTCATTAAAAAATAATTTTCTGCCGACACTTGATAGTCCACAAAAACAAACAATTAACAAATAAAAACCAATAAATAAATAGTCAATAAAAGAAACTAACAAATAATCAAGCGATAGCTAATCGAACAAGAAACAAAACATTTAGATATAAACAAAAAATAATATCACTAGCAGACATTTCAACCTTCGGATGTCCCTGCTGTTACTAAGCAGATTGATCGATAAGCGGTTGACGTGATTTACTAATCGTTGTTGGTAGTTAAAACTATGCTGTCTCACAACCATACGAACCGTCGAAAGCTCCAGATATTCATGGATTTTATTATTCCGGGTGAACCATGGCGCTTTTGCAATTGTTCTTGTTACCTTGTTTTAGAAGCTTGTATATTTACGTTACTATTACTTGCTGTCCCCCACAACTTCACGCCATGAGTACTAATTATTTGTAGGTTAACAAAATCAGAACTTTATTGGACAATCTGAGGTACGACTTTCCCAGCGGATGCAGTTCCCTATACATCGCGTTCAGTTGTTTTTTAATTCTCACTTGACACTTCCAGGTCAAAGCCGATCTGAGTGAAGTACTTGGTACCGCACACTCTCTGTGTCTGTAGGGTTAAGACACATCATCCATGTACACACCGGGACAGTTATGGCGAATCTGACATGCTTTGATTAATCCTCATTAATCTTTTATTTTTTCTGCCATGCTCAGACAAGGTTTAATACCATTTGCAGCTTCTGCGAGGCTAGTTCAGGGTCATCATTTACGAAAAGGATAGCAGTATCATCGGCAATTTCTTAAAAAAAAAAACAATAATGAAATTATTATCTTTGTAAATTAAAAGTTTTTTAATAAACTTTCTAATATTTCAAAATTATTTTTCAGGACACTTATTCTTTTTAGAAATATAGAGGGTACATTATTATTATTACTGACGGATGAATGTTGTGAGGTAAGTGTCTTTCTTTTTAATTTTCATTTGGTTTAGGACTGTATTTTCCAGTTTCCAAAAAAAATATTTGTATTTCATAAACCGTTTTTAGAATGTCAACAGTTTTATGAAACTTGCCGAATGAGATTAATATGACATTTATTTAAATATCGGCTTAATTTCTCAATAAAGATTTGGTGAAGTTATAATAGTTTTTTTAAAGAATGTGATATAACTTAAATGAAAACAAGAATTACAGCTTGTAGCTTAAAAAGAATCACTCATACATTTGGGTGTAAAATTTGTTTTCTTGTCATAGGTATACAGAATTGCGCAATAAATGATCCAACATTTGTTTTGGCAATAATTGTTTATGTTAATAATTAATAATGTGTTTTATGTTACCAGAAGTGCCATATAAACAATACGTAGACTTTATGAAAAATTTAATAGTGATGGTTTAGTATTTGACAGAATTGGAGAATGGCATATAGATGCTCGTTCCCCACAGAATTTCGAACCTGTCAGAGCAGCGTTGCTGAGGAGCCCGACTAAATCAACAAGAAAAGGATCACCACAACGTGGGATTTTTAGGCAATCTTTGTAGCGAATTTTAAAAACTGATATGCATTTGTATCCGTACAAAATAACAGTGTTGCCTAAATTAACGGTTGACAGTATACATCAAATAAAGGCATTCGCTGATTGGGCTGTAAGCCAAAACGTATTTTGAGCAGTATTTGATTTTCAGATGCACGTTTTTCACCTAGTCGGGGTTGTTAATAAATAAAATGTGTGTTTTTGGGCTTCCGAAAATCCATACGCGCTTCATGAAAAGTACTTCAAGCTCCAAGAATTACGGTACGGACCGTTGTCTCAAGTCCTGGGATAATAGGACCACTTTTTTTTTATTAGATAATGATAAATGAATGTTATCTAAACATGCTGCGTAATAATTTTGTTCCTCAGCTTCTTGCAAAAGTATTTCAATTTGAAAACGAGTGGTTGGTGCAGGATGGAGCCAGGTTACACACACAGCTAATGTTATTTTAAACTTTCTGCATGAAACTTTTAACACAAATGTCATTTCAAACCGATTTCCTAATCGTTTTTCGTGTGGACAGAACTGCCGCCGAACAGTCCTGATTTGAATCCGTGTGATTATTTTCTTTGGAGATTTCTAAAGGAAAAGAATTTTCCCTAAACATCCTTATACAGTGATGGAACTGCGAATGCTGATCATTGAGGCGTGCAACGAGAAAACCGAGGAAATGTATCGTCGAGTTACTAACAACATAGGAGTTCGTGTTGAAGAAGTTACTAGTGGTCATATTGTATATGACGTGGTGGTCATATTTCTAGCTGAGAGGACCATGATTGCTCTAAGGAAACTGTGCCGGCAAAGTCTGGACCCAGAGCTGGTGAAAGGAAGCTAATTTTACCAGTAGCAACATCTGTACTATTTAATGCGGCCCCGGCCTAGAGATCAGTTCGAGAAATTAAGAGGAGCTGTGGGCTTTTACAGTCATTCCAGCGTAGACTGGCGATCGCGTCAGCTATGGCATACCGAACAGTATCCGGGGAAGCGGTCGGAGTAATAGCCGGTCTGCCACCGATCAGCCTCAGAATTAATTTGATTTGCAGAATTCACGATTGGGTTCCCAAGAAACAGGCAAATCAAATGATGCTGGAAGAATGGCAGGCGTCCTGGGAAGCCTCAACTAAAGGAGCGTGGACCAAACGTCTGATTCCCCGGCTTGAACCCTGGATTCGGAGTGGTTGTGAGGGGATGCCTTACTTTCTCACGCAGTTCCTCTCGGACCACGGGGGATTTGGGGCATACCTAAACAGGTTCAAAAGAAGATGCTCACCTGACTGTTATTGAGAAGCGGAATATACTCCAGAATATGTGTTCTTTGTTTGTGACATATGGAATGCTTTTAGGGTCTCGCCTGAACTAGCCAGCTTGACGCCGGAAAATGTGATATTATTTTGAGTACTAGACAATGGGAACCGTTATCAAGTATGGTAGCAAATTATCTCAATACAAAGGAAACAGAAGAGAGACCTGGAATTTTGGCTGACTGAGCTGGGTACTCGGGAGGATTTCTACGATGTCGCCAGCTGAATGATAGTTTCTGGGAAAAATCCTTTGAGAGAGCTAGAAGAGCACGACCGGACGACGAAGGGATGGACAGCTCCCTGCTGAGCTGTTCGCTGGTCCGCGCGTGCGTGGATTGGCGATGGTGATGACGCACGGGGATTCTGAATCGCCTGAGTCCGAAGGCTCCCGCCGGGGTCGTGGTAATGCTTCAATGCCGGTCTGGCCCCGAATGGGGGGAGTTGGTAAGAGGGTTTAGGTTTAGTCGGTTGGGCGCAGGAACACATATGCACCTTAATTAACACCTTGCGGAACCTGTGGCCAGTCCGACACTGCCCCTTATGGGGCGTTTGTAACTGGTATTCCCCCTCATCACAAAAAAAAGTATATAGTAAACTTGGTATTTTACGTTTCTGTATTGCGATTTAAATCAATGTTTTTTAATCAAACCAAATGTTGGATAATTTCGTGCGCCGGTCTGTACATTCTGATACTGTAGGTAAAAGGAATTTTAATCGACGGTAACTACTCTCAGGCCAGTGATTTACAGTTAAAAAATAAGGAAATAACTGATTCAAGTCAACTGGATTCTTTAAACCACAAATATTTGTAGAACTGTTACTCGTACGTTGTCTTCTTTTTTTTTAACTATAATCTATCACCGTTTTTTTCAGGGTTCAGATGAAAAATTTAATTTGTAATTAATTAAAACTAGTAATAATAGGTTTTGAAAGTAGCAATGAAGAGTTGTAGTTGAGTAAAAAAGGTTATACCTTAAATTGTATGAATATTTATTGTAAATTATATAAAGGTAACGTTAACAATGTACAATTGCAACATTACATAGTTTACATACAACAAATTATATTTTGTAATAAAATTAAAATGCTGTATAATTTATCATGCTCCACTAGTAGAAAATTATTTGCCGTAATATAATATAAACACGTATCATTTTCAAACAGTGGTGTGATGATAGTGATCATGTACACCGTATTGTCACTGTGTACAATAATCATATATGACATAATGTATCGTAAAGAAAGGTTTACCGTATTAATGAATGTTGAATTGCAATATTTGCTGTAGCAAAAACAGGAGTAAACAAAAACTATATTTAGTGATGGAAGTAAATTTTGCATTCCCATTTATTTCATACCAAAGATGATTAAGTTGTAAGTACAGATAGCTACAAAACTAATGAACTCCCGTGGGATGAATTTTAATTAGATTAAGCTATGATTAGCAGTTTGTTTATATATATATATATATACACACTCTACCGGAATTTTGATGCGTTTACTATTTTCTACTGAGTTATTCGAGTAACGTATCTGCATCTCTTTTCGTTACATGAGTAGCCCAAAATATTCTATTTAGTATAATATTAGCTGAAGTAGATAAATATTCTATTTCATGAAATAAATGGAAAAATTGTAACTTCTTTTTTACGATTATATCAAGTTGTAATTAAGAAAAAAATAAATACATAAACTTTTTCAGTGTTTAAATTTTAAATGTCTCGTGTGGGCTTTATTATACAAGTTATACAGATAGTATGGCAATCGTTAAATAAGTTTTAAACTGTTTAGCATGTAGAAAAAGAAGAAATTAATAAATACTCTTATCTCAAAACGATATATTTTTCAGCATGAGACCACTCAAGTAGGGTAACTAAAATAAATTAAAACCCTCAAACCCTCAAGTGAGATAACTAAAATAAATTAAAATAAAATGTTTAAGATCGGGGTAGATCATTTTAAAGGACACAAAAAAAGAATTTACGAACATATCAGACTATGACAATTCTAACCAAAATTGTTTAATATTTTTCACAGCTATTTTTAAAAGTAGCCTGCAGGACACTCCAAATTAATGGTCCCGTATCAAAAAATAGATTGTTTTGAGGTAGGACCATTTGGTAACCGTTATTTTTTTTTAGTTTTCTACTGTTGAGTAGTTGTTTAAAAGTTAACTACTGTAGATCATTTTTGTAACTAGCGGAAAATCATTAAAAGGCCTCTATTTTTCATTAGTGTTATCGGAATCCGATAATTTTTAAGTGAAAATATTTGCTTTGCAATGGCCTTTAAAATGATTTCTCATATCTCTATCCTTTCCACTTAATATTTTCCAGGTGCTCCTCACGGGAGTCCTCTGGATTTTAGGGTTTGCCGGCATTTTTTCAGTATGAAACCACCGTACTGAAAAAATAGATCGTTTTGGGATAGGGACATTTGTTAAATCTTTTTTTTCTGCCCCTCTCCGTGACGGTTCCGCAGTGAAGCAAATAATGTAGCGTCCGGAAAGGTGTCCTTTTGACTAACGGGCCTCCCCACCTACCGGCTGTATGTCCAGCATGGCAGGTCAGCCCGTATCGTCTGGATCGATCTTTTTTTTTACCGAGCGTTCTTTTTTCTGTTCGGCAGTTGGAAGGAGGAGCCCCGCCCAGCTACGCTGTTCCTGGGACCCCTTCCGTCTCTACGAGTATATTCTGTTCTGTTCTATCGGTTCTCTATTCACTCGTTAGCGGGCGTTATTACATTTTTCTTCTCCTTGTTTCATGTCTGTCAGGCGATCCAATCTTGCCTTTCCTCCTCTTTTGCTCGTAGGAGTAGATTGACATACCTTAGTAGCCAGCCAGTTTTCCCGGTTTCTTATCATGTATGCCATCACGGTTTGTGGTGTCAGTCGACAGATACTTGTGGCTTAACGGGATTCCGTCCACCTTAGGCAATGAAAGAACGTGTGTTCCAGGGTGTCAGTCTCTCCACAGTATAGGCAGTTTGGGAACGGCCGTCGTGTGGTGCGATGGAGATAGTCTCCAAATTCTCCATGGCATGTAAAGAATTGTGTTATATGGTAGGACACCTCACCGTGTTTCCTGTCCAACCATTCCTGTAATCTAGGAATTAGGATTCGCGTCCACGATCCCTTCGTTGATGTTGATCATTCTTCCTGCCATTCTTATCGGAGTAGTATCTTAGCCGTTCCCCTGTCCATACCCTCGTAAACCCTTTGTCGATATCTTGCGAGTAAGTGAATGGGTAGTGTCCCCGCTATCACATTCGTAGCGTCTATTTTGCTAACTTTTGCTAAATCTAATTTTTAAATCATTTCAATAATTAAATTTAATTTCAGAATTCAGTTTTTTAAATTTTTTTTCATTATAAAATTCTTAAAGTTATTAATATTATTAACTGGAAATAATTGGACGCTGAGAAATATAATTACAGTTAAGATAACATTTAAAAACTTGATCATAGCCTTAGGTTGATCACAGTATTATTAAAATAAAAAAAAGAATTTAATTTTTAAAAACTTTTAATCAAATTTATAGAACTTCTGAATTCTCTTGACATTTGAAGTGTGACGTTTGAAGAATGAATATTAAGTTTTCAATTTTAATTTTAGTTTAAATTTAATTTACGTATTCTTCTATCCATTAAAGTTTACGTTCGATATTTCGTTTAAATTTATATCTAACATTTGTCGTAGAATAAAGTTGGCGACTGAAATTACTTTCTTATCGATTAACATATTATTTTATTTTTATTTGATTAGTAATTCTTTAAATAGTATGAAAACCTGAGGTTTAAACTTCACTTTGACTTTTGACCCTGGCCTGAAAAATGAAGTTTAAATCTCACGTCATTTTTTCCAAGATTAGCCACCTCTTTGTAGTTAAATTTTCACACTGAAAGAGTGAATTTACTGCAAAATACATAGAAAAACACGGGTTTGAGATAGCCCAAAATTACAACAAAGAAATTTAAGTTTAAACCTCAGGATCTCTTTTCACGGGTTTATTCGAATACATTAAAGAACGGCTACTTTCAATGATGAATGTGTGTTCACGTTAAATTTACATGTTAAACATTTGATTTACTGAAAAATTCATACTAAAACATATGCTTGAGGCATTTCATTCATTGCATACTGTCGATGACGTCATGGGGAATCCTGTGTCTTATAGATGACGCCAACTGATTACTATTGCTTTATGACAGTGACCATCAAGGTAAATTTTTCGATACATTAAATATTGATGATTGTATGCATTAAATATCATAAAAGATTGCTAGTTACGGTTATTTAATGTATACAATTATCGATATTTAATGTATATTTTTTCTAACATCTTATTTACCAGATAACGGGGTTTAACTAGGTAAAAGCCGAAGCCATTTTTTATGGTTATTTAATGTATCCGAAGTATCATGTATAGAGGAGAAATGTCGAAGTATAACGGGAATTCCTTACACATTTACAAATGAGATTAATTAATGTATGTTACGAACAAATAAAAGATAAGTATTCGTATGGTATTTTCGGGGATTTTAAATTAATTATAGACACAAATACAGATTTTTTAACGCTACAAAATTATGTCATGATGGTGGGAAACGATTTAGAGAATGATTTCGTAATAAACAAATTAAGGAATTTTATTTTAATTTTACAATAATAAAGCCGAAACGCACATTCGCCCCTCGGCTTTTTATAATGTTAATGGTGACAATAAAGATGAAACAACTAAAATGGAACGATAGGTTCTAGACCCATGCATCTAGGTCCAAACTTTCTAGAGTTACTAGCGCGAGCGAAATTCGTATATGTCCATTCACCTGAAACCTACATTTTACTATAAATTTTTCAATAAATCTACTCCTTCATCTATTAAATTTAAAAAAAACTATGATGAGGTTCTCATCAATCGGTCATCATTACTTTCAGCGAAAACGGGATGCAAACATCTGATTCTTTTTTTGTAGTGTAATAAATAATTATTGACATTTATATTATTTTATTTATATTTCACATAACAAATGGGATTTCTCAGACGTGTCTTTCATTAAATAAAAAAAGGGCGTATCTCGAGAACGTGCGTCCTAGGCCAAAACTGATGCGATTTTGAAAGGCTTAACCGAAAGGGTACTTTGCGATCTCCCGGAACGATAGGCCCTAGTCCCATGCACCTAGGTCCAACCGTTCACGAGATACTAGCGCGAACGAAATTTGCATATGTCAGTTCACCTCAAAACCACTTTTCACTTTCAATTTTCCAATAAATCTACAACTTCATCTTGTAAATTTAAGAAAAACTATGATGAGTTCTGCATCAATCGTGCATCATTACTTTTAGCGAAAACGGGTTGAAAACATCTGGTTCTTTATTGTATATGTTACTTCAGATTTGCGATACATATAAAGCCGAAAAATACAGTAAATCACTTTCTAAGTTTATCTACAGCTAGTACACAACTAAAATGATGAGTCACCAACCAAAGGATTTCTCTAACAAGATTTTTAATTCGTTAAATTAGAATATACTTACAGGATTTTTTCCAATTCTTTTTTAAATGTATATAGTTTTTTGAAGATGTTGTCTAGTATGCAGTAATTAACAATAATTATTATTAAATACCGCTAATGAAAATACTAGAATAACATACAAAAAAAACTTTTAGATCCATAATTTATCATCAGTATAAATTCTTTATTCTGATCGGTACATAATAATAATATTCTTTATCTAGATCATTTCAGAAATTTATAGATATGAGAATCTACAGATAATAAAAGGAGATGTCCAGCGTTTGCCTGGATGAATCAACGGATCTTGGAATAAAACCTTGATCAAGACATCCATCACAAAATACATATTTAATTATAAAATTAATAAACATAATACAAAAAACCCCGATAATCATTACCAAACTTGCCACTTTAATATAGCTATGCTGGCTACATTCACCGGGAAAGTAAAAATACAGTGATTAAAATCCACGTTATTTATTAAAAATATAAACAGATAAAATAACCCTAAGTTAAATTACTCGAAGGTACGAATTATGAAATATAATTACTACAAAATAAATCACAATTTAGAAGGCGTTAATAAAGATTATTTGATGACATATTAATTAATATTATTAGTGAAAGTACGGTCCAAGTGAGCATGTAAGGGAGGTCCAGAAAATATATATCCTCCCTCCTTACCTGGAGTCGAATGGCTGAAAAAACTGGATATTATATTTTGTAGCTATTAGTAACTTTACATATGTAAATATTATATAAAGAGTATTTATATATTATAATGGTCTGAATGTTTAATTTTATTATCTGCGTACATAAAGTAGTTTAATTCGTAATATTTAAAAATTAAGAGAGTAATATTTTTTCCATAAATAATAAATCTTTTAATTCTATTTTAAATTAATTATCCGAAACAATTTTTGTTCGGTTCAGTAATTTATTAGATATGACAATGGAAGTGTAATAAGACCCTTTCTTTATCGTAAGCAAACTTCTTGTGTTACTTTATTTCATAGAGATGTATATTACTATTTCTTTTAAAAAATGTTATTTTAATAATCTTGCAAAATTGCACGCTTATAAATATAAGTAGAAGGATAAGTTTGCTGTAAAATACTGTCAGTTCAAGGATTATTATCAGTACTTGTAAAAACTGATTATTATTACGATTCGCTGAATTATGAATTAAATATTACTTATATTTAAATGAGCCATTACAACAGTCGTAATAATTTAAGTAATTCATCATGTTTCAAATTTAAATGTTTTTGACAAATTAAATTTTTTTCTCAATGACTTTATTGTTTTAAACATAATATTCAGTACAATTTAAATAATTTACATAAAAATAAGAATACAATAATAAATATTATCTATAATTAACGGATAGAAATAGTTTTCCATCTATTTCTTCCTTTTGTAATCTTTTATCTTTGGAAACTCAATCTATTTCAGTTTTTTTGGAAAGTCATTGCTTTGAAAATTATTTCGACAAAAGGTTTTGTTATGATATTTTAATTACTAGGTAATTGTACCTTTCAATTATTATAGACATAACAATTTATTCCCCTTTATGCAATAATAATAATAACATTATGGATGGGGCGGAGTCACGGGAACGGCATAGCCGATCCCGGTTACCCCCACCACTGATGTTTTACAGGCAGGTAGATAAGAGGATTCAAAACCACCGGGCCGACTTGCCATACTAGACCTACCAGAGGCAGGCTTGGAGGCCCGTTAGAGTCGCAAGGACACGCCCCTGGACTGAGTCATGCTTGACTGCAGATGCGGTCCAGTGGTGTAGGGGGAAAAAGTTTCTTTTTTTTCAAAATAAATTCGTACTGCTGGAAATTTGGACTAGTGAAAATCGGATTTCTAGAATTTATGAAACAATTTTTTTTTCTATAACTAGATAATCTGTATCTCACTCATTTCCTTACGGTATTTTGATTCTCTTATTAAAAAGAACCATAGAAACGTTAATGCAAAAGAGGAGAAACTGATTTTTAGTTTTCTGGTTATATATGCTATATATCTTTCTTTCTTTTTCCTGTTTAGCCTCCGGTAACTACCGTTTAGATAATTCTTCAGAGGATGAATGAGGATGATATGTATGAGTGTAAATGAAGTGTAGTCTTGTACATTCTCAGTTCGACCATTCGTGAGATGTGTGGTTAATTGAAACCCAACTACCAAAGAACACCGGCATCCACGATCTAGTATTCAAATCCATGTAAAAATAAGTCCTAGTAAATGCTTTACTAGAACTTGAACGCTGTAACTCTCGACTTCCAAATCAGCTGATTTGGGAAGACGCGTTAACCACTAGACCAACCCGGTGGGTTATATGCTATATATCTATAGTATATAGACTCACACTATTGGAAAATTTTAATCGCACTTGTATGAAGAGAAAATAATAATTTTGATGAAATGACAAATCTAGAATAAACCTTAGATGGATTATAGCAAGTGTTGATACAAGTAGGTGTAAAAAAACATAGGGCACAACTGATTGACATATCAACAAAGGTAATTCTGTATTCACTCGCTGTACTTATAAATTATGTATATGTTTGGAAAAGAACAACAACACAAAACAATAGTCTCACGTTTCACTTTCATTAAATCTTCTATATTTTACGTTTTCTCCGGAAAAAACGAAATGCGTCTACTTTTCACTTTTGAAGAAAGATGTTAACCCTCAACTGTTTTTACACGGTTAACCAGTTTAACCATGCACACGAGTTAGATTTTTAGGAATGCGGTTTGACCAACGAATAACGTGGGTAACACATTTAGAGCTGTAGGTAATATGTTTAAAAATGCTGGACATCAACATGTCCAGCATTTTTAAACATTTTTTATATTAGATCTCAACAGATCTAATACTCGTTGGGAAGCTAATCGAGTATGCACGTTGCGCTCCTACCGAGGTTTAGTCCGTTCCCATTTGGACTACGATTGCGTGCTTTAATCGTCCTCTCGGTCCCCCGCCCTTAGAATGCTAGATGCAGTTCATCATTCATTGATCCGTCTTGCTGCAGGTGCATTTCATTCGAAATCTGTGGTAAGTCCATAGGTGGAAAGTAATGAGCCAATTACGTAGCTCGAATCAAAGCGCAACGAAATCATCCAACTTCTGATGCGGTGTTCTCTACTCCGCATCATAATCGATATCAGGAACATCCGAGATCTACTGCTTCGCTATTAGAGCTCACCGTCTTTGCTTAGCTCTAAATATACAAGTATTTATTTACCTCCAGTACCCCCTGTTACTCAACATTATTACCCCCCTTGGCGGTCTTCTGTCGTGAATTAATGCTTTGGTGTTGGGTCAGTATCAAAATAAAAATGACAACAATCCGGTTTTATTACAAAATAATTTTTTTAATATTGTAAATACGAATAGCATGAATCCAGATGCTGTAGTCTCTATAAACGGCTCTAGACGCCATAATTCTGTTCGTTGTGCTTTTGTGGTTGGCAATAGGACAAACATCTTCGACCTTCTCAATAACACTAGTGTTTGCGTTGCGGAGCCGTTTGCGGTTAACAAGGCCTTAAATGTACTTAGCCCGTTATTCCAACATTTACTTGCCTTTTCAGATTCCATAAAGGCCTTGAAGCCATTAGTGACACGTACTCCAGACACCCTGTTGTCTGTGATATTCAGTGTGTTATTTGGCAAATGACTCAACCTAATACAACTGCGAGCTACTGGATCCCCAGCCATATTGGAATTTCATGCGATGAGTGCGCTGATCATTTATCAAAAAAGACTTCTTTGCAGCCTCCTTTAACTAATCGCATTGTTTCGAATGATCTTGTCGGTTTTCTGAAGTGTGTGATTCAAGATGAGTGGCAGAATGAATGGAATGCTACCATCGATAATAATCTTCGACCAATTAAGGACACTGTGTCACCCTGGACATAACAGGAGAAAAACTATCGTGAGTAGGTTATTAATTGCCGTTTGCGAATAGGGCACACTAGGGTCACTCATGGGTATCTGATGGCTCAAACAGACGCATCCGTTTGTTCTCGCTGCGACTACCAATTAACTGTGCATCACATCTTTGTGGATTATATCTGTTATGCCGCATTGCGTCGAAAGTTTAATTAAGGGTTGACATGCGAAGTATGCTCGGGAACAATGCAGTGATGTTTATAATGGCCGTGTATCTTGATTCAAAAATTTGGTTGTTCATACGGACCTTATCGTCTGTGTATACATTTGGCGTATGCCGGATGTTAATTTTGTTCTTTTAAGTTAAATTTTTAATGGTGTATTCACCGTGGTTTTATTTCGTTTTTATCTTACGTCATGGACTCTTTCCATCTATACTGTGTTTTTCTATTATTATTGTTTAGTTTTTTAAATGTTTCTTTTAAATATTTTTTTATTATATAAATATCATAGTGGATGCTTTAGTATAATTTTAGTTTTTGGTTTGTTATATGTTCTTTTTACGGGGGATGATAACGTGAAAACGATTTTCGCCTCCCCCCTCCCAAAAAAAACTTCTATAATTAGTTTTTTTTTTTTTTGAATCTATTTATATAAATAAAATGTATCTTACAATTAAAAATAAATATTTTTACATAAAAATGTGAAAAAAATAGATTCATAATTTACAAACTGTTTTCCAATAAAAATGAATTACTTTCTTTCTCATAAAGATACAAATAAAACTTAAAATGATTTAATTGAAAAACAATCATTTTGGCCGTAGGCAAAAATGAATTGCATAACTTGTCTGAAGTAGCCGGGAAGGTTACGTAATTCATTACTGGATTTTTTATTGTGTAAATTTTCCCGGTATTACGTATTATAGTCTGGTGTGTGCGTGCGCGCGCGCTCGGTCGTTTTTATATAGAGAAGTTAAAAACGAGTTTTCTGACAAAATTATGAAAATTTAATTTATTTTATATCGAAATAACTTTAATATTATTTAAATATTCATGGAATTGTAATATTATCAGAATTAGTTAATGAAAATGAACACACATACATGTTACACCACAAAAGAAAGCCAAACTAAGGATTTCCATGAAATTTGTTTTAAATTGTTTTTCAAACAAATCAGAGATTGTTTTTTTTTTCCAGAAATTTTTCAAATTTTAGTACAGAACTTAAAGAAGTTTTTTTTTAAATGTCTTTTTTTTCGTTCTATGCTTTCGTTTACTCCGTAACGCTGATAAATTGAACCAATTTTTACAGATTTTGGAGGCAGTGATTATAAAATAGATTAATACTGCTTACTTTTTTATAAATTATATTTATCATTTTAAACTATATTTATAATTATAACAACGCTCAAATAGCTATAATTGAGTTGTCTATTCGTAAACATTTGAGTTTTTACGTTCAATATTAAGATAATACTTTTTTTTAAAAAAAAGATAGTTTTTCTTGAAAATATCATAGTTTTTTTTTTAGTAATAATTATCTCAAATCTCTTACATATTTTTTTAAATACATGTACTATGTGGTACATACAGGAAAGTTCTTCAAGCCACCTCCCTTTTCCCTTAAAGTTCCGTCTTTATGTAAGATCTAATTTTGCACTTTAGCGAAAAGTACAGCTTATAATTTGTATGCAGAAATATATAAAAAGAGATAAATAAATAGATAGACAAAGGAAATATTTTTTTAATATACTCGTAACTATTTTTTTTTTTTTTAGATATTTTTAGGTAATTATTGTTTTTTACGTTTTTACATGTTTCAACGTCTTTTTATTCATATTTGAGGTAAAATTACTAAATTATTCATTGAAATATAGTGATAGATTATACCACTTACTTAATTGTATTATAATAATAATTATAATAATAATAAATAATAATAATAATAATAATAATAATAATAATAATAATAGATTGTTGGTTAATCTAAATAATTAAAAAAATGAATGCCTGGTTAAAAACATTTTTCACCAGTTAAAGGTTTTTCGTAAATAAATTGTTAGTTTTAAGCTAAAAAGAGAACGGTAATAGCATTAATTTTCAATATGGTTAACATCTACGAAAATAACCCTTGTTTTATAAAAATTGATAATTTTTTTTGTGAGTTGTTTCTACAATAAAATAAAAAAATCCCTTTCGGTACGCCGAAAGGCGGAGGTAGATTTGACCGGTACTAAATAAGGGATAAAAAAAATATCCACCTTAAAGTTAAGAAAAACTTCAAATTTACTCAGTACAACAGTGGTTGCATGTGAACGTTTTTTTTCACATGTTTACTCAATACGACAGTGGTTGCATGTGAAAAAACCTTTCACATGTTTAGCATACGACCAGTCCCGTCTTACAATTCCAGAAAAATGTTTGTCATCCCTTGAAAGGTTGGTCATATCAAAACCTTTTTCAGCTAAAAGTTTTAGGTAATGTTTAGAGGACTAACGATCACTTTAAACCGATTCCAATACTGTGCCTATTAAGGAAGGTATAATTGTTTTTGTCTTCGAAATCCATTTTTCTACCCCTGGGCCAATGGTTGGTTATATCAAAAAACTTTACTTAGATAGATTTTAGGCCCTTATCCAAAGTAGGTAGTAAGAACTTAAAACGAATTCGATATTTTACTTATTAAGAAAGTTATAGCGATATGTTGTTTTTTCAAAAAATCCACCCCATCTCCTCCCCCATGGTCTGATTTCAGCCGTTAACGAACTCGACCGAGATTTTTTGGGTCATTTATTTTTAGGGAACAATTTGAAAGTTATTGGCGCAAAATTACGCCAGTTATCGTGTCCACAAGAAAGTGAAATATATATATATATATATATTATATTATATATAAATGTATATATAATCTTTTGAGCTGACGTGGTTTTGGTGGTCTGGGGGATTTGAAACGCGAAGATATGTCAACATTTTTCGGAAGTCGAATCATGGTACCCATTACAATAGTTATCTTTATTATAAATTCTTCCTAAAAGCTTTTTAAAACCTAAATTTCAGTAGAGTCTTGTTATACACAAATCAATTTCAAAACTTTTCTGGGAATTTGATATTTAAAAAATATAAACAACAGTTAAATATATAAAAGATATAATTTTTTTGATAAAGTTTGATTATGAAACTTAGTTCATTCTTTAAATTTATGGGCTGAAAAAAAAAGATTGTAGAATAAGAATCTGTCAAAGAAATGTATACGTAAATTCCTACAAAAAAAAGGTTAAAATTAAAAAGTTCAAATTAAAATTAAACTAAAAATTTATGATCATTAAATTTTCCCCTCAATAAAAAAACACAAGATTTACCTAGAACTATTTTTTTCTATAAATGTGTACATTGTTTTAATTTTTAAAAGCTAATATTATGTCCAGGTGAGGGATTTCTTTTACACCTTAATGGTAAATCTTTGTAAAATTAATCAACTTCCCCAGCGCAATCATTTCTCGAGTTTCAAAACTGTATTTGATCCTCATCTAACGAATACAGAACTATAGTTTCCCTGCTATTAATTTATTTAACCCCCTTTTGAAAAGGGAGGTTATATGTTAAACGTTATATATTACTCATTCATGTTTACACCCACATCTGTATTATGAAAGCAATCATTTACTACTTTAATTGGAATTGTTTGCAAACTGTTATATAACTTAGTAATGATATATAAGTTAGTTATATAACTTATCACAGCTTGTCCAAGCAGAAATGGCACAGACCTGAAGAACATAGCATAACTATACGTCTTTCTGCCTAATGAACACTGGTTTATAATACTATACGATTAAAGACAGTATTTGTACGATACGACAATTGTTTATTCCAATCAATAAACAATTCACGTCTTTTATTTATTAGTTATTCCTGAGTTTATATATTATTAAATTATTTTATTTCTTTATATAATATAATATTTTATATTATTATTATTTTTTTTTATAATATACAGACTAATCGGCTCGGCTAATACTTTTTAGTGTTTAAACCAAAATATATTTATTTATAATTTTGAAATTTTTTAAAACATCAAAGCCAAACAAGCACAAGATTGATGCACTATTTATCCTACGTTCTTCGCCCTTTGTTCTGGGAATGGCGAACAACCGTACGCTAGCCTAGGTAATCAGTCACACATAAGAAAAATTTCCTTATTCAGATTTGTGTAAATTATAACCGAAGGATGTGCAATTCTAAACATTAAAATGAAACATTAAATTTCTATTTATACAAACCGTTCCTGATTCATTTTGAGACTAACTTGTTTTTGTAAATGATTCCTTTCTAATTTATACTGCATCTGCAGTTGCACATGAATGATTATATTATATAAATATATTATTTATATATTACAAACAATAACATGAATCATATGATTTTTGACGGGCAGTTATGTTAACACACAGGTTTCTCTTTAAAATTCCTTTAAATGATGTCTAGTACCAGCCATCAGACACAACATTTATTAAAACTTGTCCAGTTAATTGTGTGTGTCCGAAAGAGTAAGATTATTATCCGGTTATAGTGTTCTTTTAGTTTCAATTCTTGAAAGTAGTTGAAAGTCTTAAGTTAAAACTGATTTATTTGCGTTAAATTAGTAAATTTTTGTCGGCTCTATTCTTATGGTAGTGAATTGATTTTATTATTTTTCATATTATGTCTAATTTACTTAGAAAAGACATTCACCGCCAAGGGGAAGAAATTACACAAAACGTTTGTAATTACATGAAAGGAGAAGCTGCAGTTGTTATGCATGTTAGTAACTTTAAAAAGTTTGTAGAACGTGTTGCGCGTGCCCCAGGAGTCTCAAAAAGAACAGTTTATCGAATTACTGGTGAAACAGCTTCGGGAAAAAAATTCAATTCTCCTCACAAAGGAATAAAACGCAAAAAAGAAGTGATAAACCCGGACAATTCTGATGGTAAAATTTTACTTAACCAAAGGCTCCTTGCCTTCTCTAAGGAAACGTTATCGCAAAACTAAAATATCCCTTTCGACACGCCGGAAGGCAGAGGTAGATTTCACCGGTGCTAAGTAGGAGATAAAAAAGATTTTCACCTTAAAGTTAAGAAAAACTTCAAATTTACTCAATACGACAACGGTTGCATGTGAAAAATGTTTCATAGTTTAGCATACGACAAACCCCATCTTAATTCCAGGAACATTTTAGTCATTCCTTGCCGTAATGGTTGATCATATCAAACGTTTTTCAGACAAACGTTTTAGGTAATGTTTAGAGGACTAACGACCACTTTAAACCGATTCGATACTGTGTCTATTAAGGGAGGTATGAATTTTTGGCCTTCAAAACCCCATTTTTTCTACTCCGTGGGCCAGTGGTTGGTGATATCAAAAAACTTTACTTTAATAAGTTTCAGAGCCTTATCCAAGAAATAGTAGGAACTTTAAACGAATTCAACATTTTACTTAATAAGAAAGTTATAGCGATATTTTATTTTTTTTCAAAAAAGCCCTCCCCCATGATCGATTTTTTCCATTAACGAACTCGAACAAGATTTTGGGTCGTTATATTTTATGTAACAATTTGAAGGTGATTGACGCAAAATTACGGCAATTATCGTGTTCACAAGAAAGTGAAATATGCTATTTAAAATGTAACTTAAAACTATGAATCTAAATACTTAAATAATGTACATGTATATACTCATTAATCTCAATAATGTGAAACAAATGTAGCTACGAATATAATAATAAAAAATAAACGAGTTATATCTAAACCTGTAATAAAACGTATATATAATGAAAATATAATTGAATACATTAACAAAGTATTTATTGAAGACATTATTGATACAGCGCCATAATTTTTGGATACTGGAATGTGCAATTAGACACAGTTATTCGAACATATATATATATATATATATATATATATATATAAATGTATATATTAATTTTTGAACTGACGGTGGTTTTGGGGTCTAGGGGATGTGAAACGCGAAGATATGTCGAAATTTTCCGGAAGTCGAACCATGGTACCCATTATATAGTCTTAATACTGTTGCTGTTTGGTTCCTGTAAATGTTAGCAATCGTTCTATCTCTGTAATTGAACCCTAATTTTTTTTTTAAATGCTGAACATTTTATTCCAGTCTACGTTATCGATTGCCTTTTCTAGGTCTATAAATGCCAAGTAAATGAAATCAATAAATGCTTTCAAATGAAATCTTAAAGCTTAAATTAGAATGAAAATTATATACCGTTGTTGGTCTAAGTAACCATGATCAAAAGAAGTCGAAGCGATCGCTGATTAAATATTTAATTTTTTTTATGATGATAACGCGTATGTACATAATAATCTGATTTTTTAACGTCTATATCGAACTTAAATAGCGTACTTGACAGTGTTTTTTTTATACAAAACTAGTTATCAAATTGTTTTTAAAATTTTAATAGAGAAAATCACAGGGGCTCATCTTCATGTCATAAATGATATAAAAGTTTTTTGTAATTACGCTATTAAAACTGTTCGCTTATATAATTGCGAAAAATAAATATTAAAACGCATTGTATTTGTTAAAATTTCTCTTAAATTTTTTAATTTAATGTGATTTCTACACAGTTTTACTTTTTTGCACATTACTCAGCAGATGAAGTAAACAAATCAGTCAAATAAATCAAAATCAAATGTAATTGAACCACAGATTTAAAAAAAAGTTCCGTTTGATTGATCAGATCTGTCGGTTACTAAATGATAAACTATTACCGAAACGTCATCCTCTTCATTGACTGAAATAAAATCAAGTTCTCATTTTTTTATTATAAATGACAAACTTTATTTCAGAAGATAAAACGAACAATGGGATTTATATATATTTTTAAAATTTTGTAATCATTTTATTAATTCATCAATTTCGTTGGAATTGACAACTCGTTCTGTTTATTCCATAGTTATGTTAAAAAAAAATTAATAAAAATAGATTTAACGGTATTAAGCACATAAAAATACACTTATTTCAAAACTTTACTTATCTGACAGATTGCTTAGAAATCCGTGGTAAAAAATTACCGATCCCTTCAGTATAAACACAAAAATATATACCTATCATTATCGTAATTAATTATCAATCAAAACGCTACCTTATTAATTAAAGAAATCTATACTATAAAGTTCCATTCACATAATAATTTTTTTTTTAAATCTACTTAAAAAAATAATATAAGTAACAAAAAATATATTTTTTCTTACTGAAAGGATAAAAAATGCATAATGTATGGTGCGATTAGCGCTGAAATAAATAATTAAAATACAGCCACCTTAGTTAAACATAAAAGACAGTATGCTAATCTGTCAAGTGATTATTATCTAAGGGAAACGCAAGCCACACTCCAACGTAACGGGAGAACAAAATGTCAGGTTTTGCAGTTTTGTAATTTCATTCTCCTACTACTAAAATTCCAAAATTTGTTGATCCACACCTTCTCATTTCTGTCGGTCATCATTGTTATGAAGTCGATGGGTCTAAAACAACGTGCATCGATTGAACTTTTAACAGCGGAAAAAGTAACGCGAGGGGTAGTCGTTGTCTAAAAGCTGTTTATGGAGATTAAAAACGGCAGAGCACGGAATACCAGCACTATGGTTTGTATAATAAAAAAACATTTTAAGCACAAACAATCTTCTGCAAAAAAATACTCTTTAGACAGTGTTCTCGATTCCAAATATTTTTACATGGCTGAATTTCTGGAAGTTGGGTTGACTAAATTCTGTATGATAGAGACGTCGTTAAAACATCTTAGAAAACGTGTGCGTCATGTTCGACAAGCCGCAGCAAAGCCGATAATTTTAAAACACGACATGCTTGGCCAAACACATCACCTACAACCACTGAGGTTCTTGTGAAATTGATATTTGAATGTATTCTACATCTTTCATATTCATCAGATTTGGTGTTCAACGGTTTTTTCTTCTTTACGAAATTAAAGTGTGTTTAAGGATATACATTTCACCACGGATGATGAACTGAAAGATGCAGTTAGGTCTTAGGACAAAGAAAAACCGCCAGCATTCTTCATTGATGGAATGAAAAAAGTAGTTAATTGTTGGGAAAAATGTGTAGCTGTTAATTCGATATCAGGAAATATAACTGTACGTTTTTGTGCAAAATAAAGCTTACATAATGATTTCCACTACAAAAGCAAGCATAATCATGCTTGCTTTTCTATACTGAATAGAACCTACTATATATTTGATGTGTAATTTTATTCCTTGCATCATTTCACAATTTAATTCAGAACAATGTATTTACAACAATTAATCTCACGGTTAATTAAAAAAAAATTAAATATTACATTATAAAATTAGCGCAGTAATATTTTAAATAAATTTTTGATTGAAACTCATGTTATCAAAAACTTACTAGCACTATTATGGAGGTCCAGATATATTTAATGAAGGTAATTATTGATTCAAAATTTTGTCGCGTATTAGACACCGTTATATAAACTTGGCATAGAACCGTTTATTCGAACTGCTGCAGAGTAGATTCTCGGTGGACATTGTTGTGATGTAATTTTTTTAAATCTTTTTTGATCTATTTAAACTTTTAATAATAATAATATTGCAATAAAATTTCATCATAATTTACCACTCACCCCCAAAAAAAATTTTAGGTAACATTTTTCGTGTATCATTATTTTTCCGCTATATTATAGTAACCAATGCTAGGAAAGTATTATAACTTTGTTAGCTTTATTTTATGACGTGTAATGTTGGTAATTGATGAACGAATACTATAATTATTATCCTTATTGCAAGTTTAACCTAAAAAAATAGTCTATAACGAATATTTTAATGTTTTTGTATATCTAAATATAAATAAAACAAAAAAAAATTGCTTCATCGTTTTCCTATTAAAGTAAAATATAATGATTTTTTACTGTAACATTTAAATTCTCTAAGTAATTATTTATTAAATTAAGAGTTGGTTTAATCCAAATTCATTATTATATTTACTCAGCGGTTTCTTAACCTCACTCCTATTTTCTCATTTTTCCGTTTAAATAAATTAAAAGTAATCCTTCCTTTAAATGAATGTGTAATCAGCTTATTCATTAAATTATCAGTAAATCTTTCCAACTTAAGAGGAGCTTTAACTACTCTTTTTAAATAATTAATTACTCGGTGAACAGTAAATGAATTAAGAACTGTCGTTAAATTTAATAGAACGTTGATGTATCCAATTTAGCCCAGTAAATAAAGGTAATTTTATTTGTGATTTTTTTTTTTTAATTTTTTATGTAGCCTACTATTTTATAATTACGACATAATATATTCAAATATTTAGAGATTACAAATATCACCGATTTTTATTATTTCGCCTAAATAAATGAAACAATAAGGAAAATATAAATTTATAATACTAATGATCAGTTGGAGGCTCCATGATTATGAGTGTTGAGTAGCTTGACTTACATTTTTTATTAAGTAAAATATTAAATTATTCTTTGTTCTAATAAAGAGGTAATAAATTTTCTAGTAAATAATTTACATTAAATATTTGGTAAGAAATTATTCCAAATAAGTTGTTTATAATTATTTATAATTAAAAACAGGCTGAGTTAATGTTAAGATTTTTATGTTAAGATTTTTATGATGTTAAGATTTAATTGTAATATTGTTAAGATAAAAAAAAATTAATCCCGTGAATAGTTTTATTTCTTATATTTAAATTGTTAAAATTTAAGAAAATTATTTATGAAAACTTGTGTCAACTGCGTAAGTTTTTGAATAAAAAAATAATAAATATTTATAACTGTAGTTGGTTATTATTTACATCCGTTAAATTTTAAAAAATTGATTAAAAATTATATTAAAGGAACAAGTTTATATAACATATATCGTATACTATTCGGATTACGTATATAAAGAATTCACTATTATTTCTCGTTTTTTTTTTGTCTTCAGTCATTTGACTGGTTTGATGCAGCTCTCCAAGATTCCCTATCTAGTGCTAGTCGTTTCATTTCAGTATACCCTCTACATCCTACATCCATAACAATTTGTAGCCCGCCTACACAATTTTTTCCTTCTACCTTCCAATATTAAAGCGACTATTCCAGGATGCCTTAGTATGTGGCCTATAAGTCTGTCTCTTCTTTTAATTATATTTTTCCAAATGCTTCTTTCTTCATCTATTTGCCACAATACCTCTTCATTTGTCACTTTATCCACCCATCTGATTTTTAACATTCTCCTGTAGCACCGCATTTCAAAACCTTCTAATCTTTTCTTCTCAGGTACTCCAATTGTCCAAGTTTCACTTCCATATAAAGCGACACTCCAAACATATACTTTCAAAAATCTTTTCCTGACATTTAAATTAATTTTTGACGCAAAAAAATTATATTTCTTACTGAAGGCTCGTTTAGCTTGTGCTATTCGGCATTTTATATCGCTCCTGCTTCGTCCATCTTTAGTAATTCTACTTCCCAAATAACAGAATTCTTCTACCTCCGTAATCTTTTCTCCTCCTATTTTCACATTCAGTGGTCCATCTTTGTCATTTCTACTACATTTCATTACTTTTGTTTTGTTCTTGTTTATTTTCACGCGATAGTTCTTGTGTAGGACTTTATCTATGCCGTTCATTGTTTCTTCTAAATCCTTTTTACTCTCGGCTAGGATTACTATATCATCAGTAAATCGTAGCATCTTTATCTTTTCACCTTGTACTGTTACTCCGAATGTAAATTGTTCTTTAACATCATTAACTGCTAGTTCCATGTAAAGATTAATGTAATACGAGAAATGTAATCTTTATATTTCTCGTTTAAACATTAATTTAATCTAATCTGAAAGATATTCGTTTTGTGTTTAATAATTCATAAGCGTTATTATGTTTCTTTACGGTGATCAATGTAAAAAAAAATCCTTATGAAATAAGTTAAAATATTATTTTAAAAAATAATTGGCTAAAAGCTTAACCCTACATTATCCTAGAACTATCTCATAATATTTCCAAAAAGAGCCAATAAATTATCTTTAACTAGCGTACTCCGTCTCGACTTCGCCCACAATATAGATGTAGTTTCACTCGCAATGCTTTTTTAATATAAACAATTTAAGATAAACAAAAAATGTATTACAATCTCAAATCTAGCATCTCCATCGCGGTTTCGCCCATGCTCTATGGATACTTGCGCTTCCCGTCACTATCAGAGGGTCATGGTTTGCTTCGCTCTCCCTTCCCGTTTTATCCCGTTTCCCTTTCCTTCTCCCCTTCCTCTTCCCCCATTTCCCTTTCCCTCTTTTATTTTTTCTTTTCTCTTTCCATTTCCTTTGCCCGTTTTCCCTTTTCCCCGGTTTTCCCTTTTTCTTTTTTCCATTTCCCCCTTGTTCCCTTTTTACCCTCTTCCCTTTTACCTTTTCTGATTTTTCCCTTTCTCCCTTCACCAGTTTTCGATTCCAGTTGGTTTTCGATGAATTTCGGTATAGGTTCATTTTGCCGCTAAGCAGAAATCGTGGTAAAATTCTTTGTTATTCCTAATTTAAAAATAAAACCTTTTCCGGACATATGTTTATTATGAATTTTTTTCATTATTTTAAACAGAGAAATTTTTTTTTAACCTCCGGGTCCACCGTTAGGCATGCTTCAGAGGATGAGATGAATGATTTGTAACGTGTGTGAAAATGCCATGCCTAACCGGGAATCGATCCCGGGACCTCTGGATGAAAGGCCGAGACGCTACCAGTCGCGACACAGAGGCCGGCTTTAAACAGAGAATTATAGCTGTAAGATTTAACGGCATTCTTCTGGAGCACTCACACACTCATTCTGTCGCTCTGCACGCGCACACGATGTATTAATATTACTTATTTGACAGATGTAATGAATTATTTAATTTCCATGCTTTACCTACGCTTAACTAATTTTTCTGCATCTGACATCTCCAATTATTTGCTTTACATATTGTAATTTTTTAATTCCAATTTAATTAAACTATTTATTTATTTTAAATTTAATTTAATATAATTTTATTTAATTTTAATTAAATGTATTTAATCCCCTTCATCTTCCCCCACTTCCCTTTCTCCCTTCTTCTTTCCTCTTTTTTTTTTCTCTTTTCCCTTTGCATTTCCTTTTTCCCGTTTTCCCCTGTTTTATTTTTTTCAATTTCCCCCTTTTTTCCTTTTTACCTTCTTCCCATTTACCTTTTTCGATTTTTCCCTATTTCCCTTTTCCGATTTTTCCTTTCTCCCTTCTTCCCCGCTTGTAAATCGGTCCAGTAGTTTTTTAATCTATAGCGGACACACATATCTGAAACATGGCAATGGAATCGTAAAATATTTAGGATAGCGTATGTTCCTTTTACGTCCAACAGGTAGCGCTGTTAACACGAAATTTAATTTTTTTATCGATTTGAACCCCTTAAAATCAAAATTTCTCAAAATCTTTTCTTGGTGCACGCCTACTTAAAAATACGAAGGTACCCTGAAAATTTCAAGTCTCTATCTATAATAGTTTTGGTTGTACGTTGATTACGAGTCAGTGAATCACTCAGAACAAACTCTTTTATATAAGAGATATCAAGGAAGAAGCAGAATACAACCATATGATTTCTGATGTTACGATATCCTGTCCAAAAATGCTTGTACACACGATATCCATAATTATTATTACGAATAGTATAATTTATTTTCAGTGGCATTGGTTTTTTAGCGTCGTCGTATGTTTATCTGTCTTGAAGTAGGTCCCTAATAACATATTTGTCTTCATTCATTTCTATTTCCGTATAAACTTCCAAGTTCTTGATAACTTCTATTACCTTTTAGAGTATCTTATCATTCTTAATAAATAAATAAAATAATTCGTTTATTCTGATCCGTAGATAATATATATATACAACACGTCAAAATTGAGCAGATATGACAATACATGGATAAGAATGAATGCCCTGGTATTTATCTTTCTTTTCCTGTTTAGCTTCCGGGAATTACCGTTCAGGTATTACTTCAGAGGATGAGTAGGGATGATATGTATGAGTGTAAATGAAATGTAGTCTTGTACAGTCTCAGTTCGACCATTCCTGATACGTGTGGCTAATTGAAACTCAACCACTAAAGAACACCGGTATCCACGATCTAGTATTCAAATCCGTATAAAAGTAACTGCCTTTACTAGGACTTGAATGCTGGAACTCTCGACTTCCAAATCAGCTGATTTGGGAAGACGCGTTCATCACTAGATCAACCTAGTGGCCCGGTATCTACCTGGATGAATCAACTGTTCAGAGCAACATTACGAAATATGCAATTAAGTGTAAAATTAAAAAAAGCTGCTGAAGTAGTTCAGGAAATTCCCGACATTTAATAATAAAAATTAAAAGAGGTAGAAACAAGACACAAAAAAAGACTGAATATATATATTTTTAGAGGTGGGGAATACATTTTAAGAAAATCAAGTTTAAAAAGAATTTTCTTAAATAATGTTATATCTAAATCTAACACCCCCTTCAATAAAGGCTGAAATAAGAAAAAAAAATTATTTTAAAAACTTTCCTGCATTTTAAGTTTGGGATTCTATGATTTTAAAAATTGTAGATTTTTTTTATAATAATAGTTTATGTATGAAATATAAACTTTTTTTTAACACTTTTTTAACCCAAACGAGATAGAGCAGAAGAACAAAAATATATATTTTAATTTTTAGAGTGGGGAGTTGATTTTTTGGATTATTTATATATTTATTGAAAGTAATAAATTTACTTTAAGTTTTTTTGAAATGCCTTTGAAGAAAACCGAAATTGGTATTTTAAGCATTTACGTTTTTCTTAACCTTAACAAATTTTGAAAATAGAATCTGATGTGGACATCACATTATTTCCTTATACGCCTATTGCATTAGATTTATACATATTTTTTTTTTAAATGGAAAGTACATAAAATGTTATTTCATTAAAAACTTCTGATATTTTTTCATGTCTTTTTTTTGGTTATTATTGAATTGTTATTCATCGTAATTTTTTTTTTACATTGACAAGTTAATAATTATTAATAAATCAATATATTTAAATTTAAAAAAGAGTGTTAAAAAGAATGAGATGAAGTCTGATTGGAACCGATGTCCGTTCCCCTAAGATCCGAATATCTCATAAATTAAATTTTTATTTGCCTATAAATCTGAAATCAATGAAAATAAGTACAACTTATCATATGTCATTGAAAAGCTGTCAATGAGGTCTTATTATTGCAGTTAAAAAAAAGACCATAATCCAGATTTTTGGATTTTGGGCTTTTTTGGACGCTTTTGGTTCAGTCGATTGCATCAAAAGGGAAGGTGTCCAACTAGATGTTATAACAATCCTAAATCTAAAATTTTAAAAACCTACAGCTAATCGTGTTTAAGTTATGTGAGATATGTACGTATGTACATATGTGTCATGCCGAAACTCACAAAATGAAATCAGGGATGATCAAAATGGATATTTAATTTGAAAAACCGAAATTTTTCGCGATCACAATACTTCCTTTACTTCATACAAGGAGTAAAAATAAAATGATTAATGACCCATAAATAAAAGTATTTAAGCCAGATTTGAAGAAAATAGAAACTCGGTCGAATATTTGGTCAATCGTGAGATAAGACCAAAAACAGTGTGACGCACATATACACATACATGAAGATTTGCAAAAATCCCGATAACCCATTTGTGACACAATCACTATATTTTCCCGTTTATTATATCTCTTTTAGCTATATTCGCTAGGAAATTAAAAATTATAATTAAATAAAATACAAACACATACTCTTTTTTTGATTTAGCGTCCAGAATCACCGTAAGTTATTACTTCAGAGGATGATATGTATGAATGCGAATGAAATGTAGTCTTGTACAGTCTCATGTCGACCACATCTGAGAAGTGCGGTTAATTGAAACCCAACCACCAAGGAATGTATCCACGATCTAGTATTAAAATCCGTATAAAATTAACACCACTTCAAAATCAGCTGATTTGTGATAAGTTAACCACTAGACCAGCGGTGGGGTGAAATATAATTACATAAATTATATTAATTAAATACATATTGATACTTAATATGAAAAAATAACCGCGAAATAATTCTTAATTTTGAAGGCGTTAATGAAAATTATTTAAGCACATACTTATATACCCTTTGAAAGGGGTGCACAAAATTCGGGTTTGTATAAAAAAAAATCATGTAATTATTTTAATCAAATTTGTTGGAATGATTTTCTATACAATTCAGTAATATATTAAAAATAGGAAATGGCCTTTCTCATAATTTTTTTAGCCTCTCTTTCCATCAGTCACAAACTTTTTAGCACTGTTTTAATCTAGCATTCTCTTACTGCCCAGTATGTCACAGCCAGTTGGTTTCCTATTCTGAATTGTTCTGGTTAGGCGTGTTTATTTGTTCATTTAATATTCTTTAACCTCCTCCGCATCCACCTTAAAATGTCTCCAGTTTTGTTTCTTTCTGTAATCCTTAGTGTTCATGTTTAACATCCATACAGAGTACACTCCGATCATAACATATTTTAAGATGCTTTTTCAAGTCTAATTCAATCTTATTGTATAAATAACTATTTATTTTAGTTAAATGCTTTCTTAATTATTACTAGTCTAATTTTTATTTCATTTTTCCTTTAAAATTGTACCTAAGTAAATGTACTATATTGAGTATGAATTTTTTCCTTTTTTTTATTTAAACATTCTCCATCCTCATTTTTTTAAAGATTCATTTACATTCCGTATTCTGTCATCATGTTTATAGATTCTTATTTTGTTTATAGATAATTTATATCTTTTAATACTTTTAAAACATAGATGAAAATATATCTAATACTTTGTTTACCAAAATAAAAAATGTTTGAACGGTGAAAAATCAGTATTTAAATAGCATTTATAATTACAATTCTTTTGCTCATCTCAATTCGAGTATTACTTTCAGATTATTTCTCTACAGATTTTCTAGCGATTCGATTTAGATATATTTTAAATTATCTTCTCATATTAAAATTTAATATACGGTATATTGATATATTAATTAGTATTCTTTTTTTTAGTTCTATTAATAATTTCATCATATTATTTATAGTAATACACTAGGTTGGTCTAGTGATAAGATTATCGTCCCAAATTAGCTTTTTAACGGCTGATTTTCGAAGTCGAAAGTTTTCAGGTTCAAATTCTAATAAAGGTAATTTACTTTTATACGGATTTGAATAATTGATAGCGGATACCGGAGTAACTTGGTGGTTGGGATTCTAATATAACACACATCTCGGGAATAATAGGCCTGAGTCTGTATAATACTTACACCTTATTTGCAGGTCATATATGTCATACTCTTATTGGGTAATGGGGTTGCTTATTATTGACAAGTTGAACAGATTGTAATGTACAAATTGCGAGTATATAAAAAAATTAAATATATATTGTAAATTACAAACTGTATTTTATGTAATATCTGATTACACTGATATACAAAAAAAAAGTTTTTTATGTTTCTCTAAGTATGATACCATTTCTTGAATTGCTTTTTTGCGTACATTACAGATCTGTAAATATAATGTTACTACCACCCTTAGTTTTGAATAAATTACGCATAAAAAAAAATGAAGGGAAAATATAGTTAAAATAAGAAAAATTTATAATTTTTCATGGCCATACCTGTATTAGAATGGCTTCACTGATGCTTTCCTTTTATAAACAGCCTCAGGCACATCCCGAATTATTGTCCAACAGTAATCGGCTAGCATGTTAGTGTTCTATTTCCCTTTATAGCAGCTTTCCATCACCGAAATGTCTCGGTGGAAACGTTCACCGTGTTCGTCACTTACGTCTCTGAGGCTGTCCAGAAAAAAATCCAGATGGGAGTGGAGGAAATGTATTTTCAAAGATATATTACATCCCTTAGCTCTGTATGAAGTAAGAAGTTGATTAACAATATCGTGGTAATTGTCGGATTTTTGTTTGTCGAGAAAACTTTTGCAAACGTTATAAATGAAGCCCAAGCTGCGCTTTCTATATTATTTAACATTGAGTTAAATACATCATCTTTGACCAACTCTCTTATTTGAGGGCCAACAAATATTCCTTCTTTAATTTTTCCTTCAGTTACCTTCGGAAATTTCTGCCTGACAAAAATCCAGAACTGTCCTTCTTCATTGCTTTTACAAATTTTTTTATAGTCCTAGGTTGATATGGAGAGGGGAGTAAAAATACTTTTTTGGGTTCAACTATGGGCTCGTGAATAATATTTTTCCCATTTGGAGTTAAGTTGTCTCGTTTCTTCCATTCTTTGGTAACATAATGTTTATCTCTAGTTCGGCTATCCCATTCGCAAAGAAAACACATGTATTTAGTACATGCGAACTGCATGCTTAACAAAATAGTTATAACTTTCAAATCACCGCATATGTTCAAGCTATGTTTTCTGTAATTTATTTTTTCAAGAACGTCTTTCATCACATCGTATGTCTCTTTCAAATTAATACCATAAGCGATTGGTATCGAAGGATATTTGTTACCGTTGTGTAGTAAAACCACTTTTAACCTAAACTTGGACGAATCTGGCCCCAGTCCTCAGGTTTATGAACTTATCCTAAATGCAAGATAAGCTCAACAATATTTGAACAATAAACCAAATTATTTTCATCAATAAAGTACTGAGAAGTTCTTTTTGTCGGCTTCAAAAGCCCGAAATTTTTGTATTTTTTTAATGTAAATTCCAACCTTGCAGTCTTGATTCTAACAGTTCAGTTTGATTTTTTATCAATTTAAATCCCTAATCAAGTCATTTAATTCAACTTGTGATATAAGATGTGACTTATTGGAAGATAATTCAAAATCAAAATCAATGTTGTGATCTTCAGTACTGCCTAATTCTTCAGCGCTGCTTTCGAAACATATATTCACAGGTGGCTCAGGAACTGGAATAATTTCACTGTGAGGTACATGCCTGATTGCAGATTGCAATGAAGGATATTTTACCGTATGTTTATATTTTTTAGAAATTCCAGACACACTTGTTAAAAAAAGTAACAATAGGTTACATGATCCTTTGGTTCACGCCAAACCATAGGTACATATATCATAATATGTGACTATGATATGATTTAATTCGTTGTCTGGAATTGTTTATTTATAGCTTACAAATTATGTTAATAAAGTTAAACAATAAAAAATGAACTAATAAAATACAATATAGGAGCTTAAAATGCTAAATGTACGTTGAAAAATGAAAAAAATCCTTTAATAAAATTTATTTATTTTTTTAAAATGGTGGGTGATAGAAATATTCTGAGTTATATTCGTTTTCAGCATTAAAAAACAGATTAAAATCATGTGTCATGTTAGGAAACAAAAATTATGTTTATCAATATTATTAGCTTGTTTTATCTTTTCATTTTATCTTTTTACTGACAGTTTTTTGTATCGCTTTTATAGACTAATTTTAATTTATCAATTTTTTTTGTATCAAACTCTCCTTTTAAATTATTTTTTCGTTCGACGGTTTTAATTTTCTATATAGGGTTTTCTACATAACTAATCTCTTAACTTTATACTATTTGCTTTTTTATTTAGCTGTATTTCTACAACGTACATACAGATTTAAAACAAAGCAGTTATAATTTTAGATCAAACATAACTGTTTTGTTTTTTCACTAAATGAACACACACAATAGTGGACTGTATAACATTTTTATTGTAATGAATACTAAGACATTGTAATATTATGTAACATTTGAATATTTAAGATATTGTAACATTTTAACACTATGAATGCTTAAGACGGCACACACACATACACACACACACACACGTCTTTCACAAAATCTCACACGCACTGAAACTACGCACAAAGAATCCCCACTACCTTACACTCACACATCAACATACATCAGCACGCAACAAACATGCGAACGATACCAAACAAAAACAATTTGTGAATTCTTTTGTTAGATTTTATATTTTTTTCATAATTTTTTGAAAGTTTTTAACTTAATTGAATTTTACTTTTCTATTTTCAGTTTCTCTCTCATTTTTTTTTTTTGTGAACACATGTCGAAGTTTATTAAGTATTTAAAATCATTAAATTCTTTTCTCTGAACGTGACCATTTCTTTTTTTTATTTGTGATTTTTACTTGTAATTTGATTTTAAAAATGTTTTTATTAAACTCAGTGGTTATCTGACGCAGAAGTGTTATTGCTTTATTTTTAATAATTTTATGTAACTTTATGCGTTATGAATGTCTATTTATTCATTTAACTTTGCTATTTAAAAAAAAAACAAAACAATAGTTTGTTATCTAGTAGACCTTATTTTACCGTTTGTGTTTTACAACTTCCAATTTTTCCGTAACAATACTGTACTTGACGGCTGTATGTTAAATTGTTTGAAATTATTAACTTTTCTGTTAATAAATGTTTATGATAATTAATTTAATTTGTATGCTTATTTTCTAAATGTATGTAATACTATTATGTTCCTGTTATACAACTTTTGAAATATGACATTTTAATTTTCATTAGTTTATAAAAAAGAAAAAAAAAACTTTTATTTCATAACGAATTCAAATTAACTACTTAAATCATAACATACTATAAAGGTTTAATTTATATAATATATAAAGCATTAATTTATACAAATATTTGTCTCTATAAACTTTCTTAATTAATAACATGAACATATATTGTTAAAATAATGATAAATGAAAATCATATAAATTATTTTACGAAACGGCTGAATTATTCGTTTTTTCCTTGTTTTCGTTAAATTCCAAACTCGGTTTTTGCCGCTTTATACTTATTTATTTTATTTTAAATACTTTTATAAGACTTATTTATTAGATGTTCATTTTCACATAAATATTTTATTAAAACTTGAAAAAAGCTAAAAAAATTAGCATCTTAGAAAACTTTCTCCAATGAAAATAGATCAGCAGTTATCATAATCATTTCAATGAAGATCGAAAGGTATGAAAATTTTACCGATTTTCATATTTATTTTACGTAAAATCTTTTTAAAGTAATCATTAGTTTAATATTCTCAGTATGGTTTCGTTCACGTATATTATAATTACTTTTTATTGCTTTAAAACATCACACGTAAACTTTTCTAGACTTCAATGCAATCAAATACAGATTTGACAAGTAGTTTTCAGAACAGTTTCAATCAAACTGTAGACTTTATAAATATTATAATACATCCTATTGTTATTTCTTATAGCCATTATTTATTTTCAATGACTTCTGGATACTTGCGTTGATACATCAGAAATATGGATCAAATAATGATTTTGCTTAAATCGTCAACCATTAAAAAGTCCAAGCACATCACATACTTATGTTACCGTGTCATTAATTTCCATTCTATGCCACAATTTAGTATTTTAATTCTGTTAAAGATAATAGAGATGCTGTACAGTTTATTGGTTGGGTATTGGAATGTCGTCTTTGTCTGTCTTTATTCCCACACTTTTTTTAGTGTAGTCGTGCTTTTTTTTAAGTACAGTTTACTTACAAAATGACAAGTTTTAACAGTAAATCGTATAAAGATTATATTATAGCAGATCATATAAAATCCGTAATGGTGGTATGTTAAATTAACAGATTACACATTTAAAACACTTTTCAACTACATTCCGATGACACCAAAATTTAAAACACCCCATAACACACAAATTTTATAATTTCATTTTTTATTTAGTAATATTTATATGGCTAATTAAATCGTATTTTGGAAGATAGATGGTTCCTGAAACTGAAAATTAGAAAAAAAAAGACTGAATTTTATTATGAATTGTACGCGTGTGAGCATGTCTGATGGTGTTTTTTGGGTATTTTCATAGCCCATTATGTTTAAGGTTTCTTTTTAAGTGGTTTCAAAAAAGTTGGAGGTTCTTCGATAAAATTAAGCCAAACTGTAATTCTCGGAACCAAATTAACGGGGGTAAATTTAGTAGGTTAAATGAAATCTGACCTGAAAAATTAAAAAATGACAAAAAAGATTGGGTTCGAATCATTAGTGTATGAACTAAAGTGTAATACAAGAAAAAGGTTAGTTATTAGAAATATCAGTACGGTACAACTAATACAAAACAATCCTGTTGAAATATGGAAAGCTACCAAATATTTTCGTTGTGCTGTGCTATATCAATTGTGTTGAATATTTTCAGCAATTTATTTAATTTATGTTTGTATTTAATTGTTTTATTTAATAATATGTACATTTTATTAGTTTAATACCTATTTAAAATCTGCCACATTTTGTTTGGTTTTTTTTTAATAATCATCGAAATTTTTACTTTTGTATTTACATTATGTGGACTTTAGTCATACCATTTTACCCAGAGTTAAATTCTCTATAAGCTTTGTTTAAAACTTTTATGTATTTATTACTTACGAGTATTTAACAAATTTATTTTACGCCGAACATAAAATATTGAGTTTTTCAACCCCAATGTCTGGTAATTTACCTCAGATTTTTCGAATACTACTAAAAATAAAGTCCTGAAATCTACTTTTTTCAGTTTTTCAGTTCAGAATTCATACAAATCACAAATTTACCCCTAAATTTTGGCACTAAGAATTTTAGTCGAATTTTACCGAAGGCGTAAAACTCACAGCGAAATCTTTCGGCAACTGACGCTCGCTAATGAAACATTTTTAAACCTAAGTTTATATGATGAACTTTCTTACTTATTTTTATCAGTAGAAAATGTACTGAAAGTTTGTTACATTCTTCGTGAATCAATCTGTACACACACACACACACACAACTTTTCATAGATTAGAAATTTTTCTTAATATTCACAATATGCAGCTGGCGTATTTCCATTACAAAACTAATCAACAAAAAATATGTCTATATATTTTTCAGTAGAGAGCTGAAGAATTTTTAGAAAGTGATACTTAAAGCATTGTAATTTTGGAAGCGTACAAATCTACTCGAATCAGTTGACGAATTTCAATTATTGATCGGCTCTTAATACTGCCCACTTCCAAAATAAGGATAAAAGTAAATTCGAATAAGTCAAGACCACCAAGTATAAGATGCTTTATTGATTGTTAGGTACGAATTCGTACTTGTCGTCCAATAAACTTTTGGTATAAAAGGTGATTCTAAAACCAGTTTAGAGATATGGCACACAGATATGGTGTATGACGTGTAAAAGTAACAAGTTGGCGAAATCCATTGCAGAGGAAACACCTTGTTTCGCTCGGAATGAGGAAATTTACAACTATCTTGGATTGCTTTATTTTCGTGATGAAATCAAAAGGTCTGGGTTAAGTTACAGACAGCGACTAGGTAGTCGTGTGAACTTTAATAACTTTTTCCTTTTTCTGTTTAGCATTTGGAACCACCGTAAGGTACTACTTCAGAGGATGAATGAGGATGATATGTATGGATGTAAATGAAGTGTGTCTTGTACAGACTCAGGTCGACCATTCCTGAGATGTGTGGTTAATTGAAACCCAACCACCAAAGAACGTCCGTGATGCGAGTGGTAGCGTCTCGGACTTTCATCCGGAGGTCTTGGGTTCGAATCCCGGTCAGGCATGGTATTTTCACACACGCTACAAGTCATTCATCTCATTCTCTGAAGTAATACTTAATGGTTGTCCTGGAGGTTAAACAAAAAAAAAAAACATCAAAGAACAATAAGATCCACCTTCTAGTATTCAAATTCATATAAAAGTTAATTATCTTTAGTAGGATTTGAACCTTAGAACTCTTGACTTCGAAGTTTTTGTTAATCTCATAGACAACAGTGAAGATGTCTGGTGACTGAAACGCCAACACATGCTGGATTTAGTATATCTGAATGAAACTTTAACTGAATCCGTGTCAAATATGTAATAAATGGATTTAATATGCCTTGATGAGAAGCCTAGTGCTCTTTTATTTCTTTCAGTGAACTTTTTATGCTACTATTTGTTTATCGGTATCTATTTTTTAATAATGTCGTAGATTTTTTTTGTTTATTCTTTCATTAGACTATTGTGATCCTAATCAATGCAAGTGTGTTTATTTATAGAGACTTTGTATGTTTATGTAGTTTATTTATTTATTTATGTATGCTTTATTGAGGGTGTTTACTGGAAACCCATCTTCACGTGCTTTTTGCAGTGGAATTTATTATGGTTCCTTAAATTGTATCCAATTGTAAAATGCATGATTTGTGAGACAAAAAAAACTTTCATAATAACAAATTTTTGAATTTATTTATTCTCAATTCCTTCGAAACAATGAAATTTCCGTTTCTTAATATTTTTAATATAATGAACTTTAAATAATACTATTAAATTATCATCTTATTTAATTATTTTTTTGTTTATTCAATTTTAGTAATTTATTTTGCTTCTAGATGTTTTCCAGTACTGAAATGGTTTTTGAAATTGTCTGTTTTGTTTTTAATGAAAGTAGAATTTCTTTAAACTCTTCTTCATGAGGAGATCATGAGGAATTTTGATTTTCTCAAAATTAAATTCTGTAAAGTTTTTAGAGAAAACTTTGAGTATCGGCAGGCAACTGAACAATGTTATTGTACATCAAACTTTAAAAGCTGTGTTTTTGGCACTAATTTTTTTTGGATTACAATAATTTCCTCAAAGATTACTAGAGACACATTTTCTGAAACTATATCTTATTCAATTTTTCAAGTCAAAAACCAAATGAAACTACCAAATTTGTTCTTTATTTAAATTTCAAAAATATCTCAATATGGTTTTATTTTATCCTTGGAACAGAAGTCAGGGAATGAACTTTTAAATTATGAAATTTTTTCTTTATTTTCACATGTTATCTGAAATTCTTTCCGTTTCTTTATCAAACACTGTACTTTTATTTACATTTTCTTGAAAAAGTAACAGTCATAAAAAACATCTGATCATATGATGAATGTACATAAATAAATACTTAACATAACCTTCTTAACAATAAATTTTTGTAAAAATGCAAATTAAAATGTTTTAACATTTTACAATTTAACATTCTGTCAAATGGAATATATATATAACAAATTATAATTAAAATACTGGCAAAACTGAGATATTTAATATTAAACATCTTTAAAATATGTCACAGAAACTTTACAGCCTTTTATTTTTTTCAGCTTTAACATAATATGAAATTATTAAGTGTTATTTTAATTTTATTACAGTGGTTTTCATTAGATCTTTTTAACTGTAAATGTAATAAAACAAAAGCTTCTGAAATTAATTATGTAAAACGTGGTCAATTTCCATTTCTAGCTTTTGTTATTATAGTGAAAGGAAATATAACAGATATTATTTATCGTTGTTCTGGTGTAATTCTTAGCGAAGAGTGGATGATAACTGCTGCTCATTGTGTTTACGACAATGTTAATGAAACATTTTATAAATTTGAATACATTCAGGTAAAAAATAATTTAATTTAAAATTATATAACCAATTACAATTATTATGTACAAACTTAGAAAAAGCTTAAATTTAAATTTTATTTGGTGCTTCTAATAAAACTAGATTTTTAGAGAGGTAACAGTTCAAGTCTTAAGAATTATTAATTTTAAGAACTGTCCTTAAAAAAAGAAATGTTATCTGTCCACAATCATATTTTAGAAAAGAGATAGAAACAGTTTAATAAATAATGGAAAAATCATCATTAGATTCAAGGAATTGTATTAAAAAAAAAAAATTAATATTGCAGTGTCAAATTATGCCTGAAAAACTACGAATTAGTCTTAATTAGAGATAATTGTATTTGTTGAAGACGCATCGTAATGTTAAAAAATGATGGGATATTTTGATAAATAAGAAGTAAAGGCAAAAATTTATATTTTTGATTTTTCGGAATATTTCTAATGCCTGAAAATATGACATCTTTTATTCACCAGAATAAAATTTGTTTTATACAATGTTCTTTATGTATTATAATTAGCTTACCTTTGAGCTGGATTAATTTTCTAATTGGTAAAATTACCTATCTTCTACTTTCATACTTAACTATAGAATTATAATACTTAGTTTGCTAGATATACCTACATCTTTTTACGAAAGAATGCAATGTAGAACACATCTTTTCATAATTTCTGCACTTTTACAGCAAGTTGATTTATCATTAACTAGTTTAAAAAAGTACTATAGTGCTCCAGGCATTAATAGTAATGTTAAGATATTATTAATTTAAATGAAAGCAAAATAACAATGAAATTGCTCATCAGGTACTTACCCAAATATTGTTTTACAATCACCAATAATGTTTTGAGAGAATAATGGCTACACAAAATAATGTAGGCATATGAAAAACGTGTCCACAGGAACAGCTTAAAGAAATATTGTTTACTTTGGAAAGGTCTATCAATAAAGCATAATGTATCAAAATACCAGTTCAAGAAATTTTTATTACAACTAATTCAGTCTTCGAAAAAATTACAAATTTTTATAAGTGAAAAATTGTAATTAAATTTGTAAAATATAAAGATTTTTTTAAATCCTACCGAAGAAGAAGAAATATGATGGAATTTAAGCATATATTTGTCTCTTAGCCATCCTGCACTGGTTCCAGCTACATTTGCCATAGAATAAGAACAGCTTTTTCTATTCAAGAAACTTTTATATTTTGTTTAAAAAATTTACTTGGGAGGAAGGATAAAGAAATTGACTGACATAACAGAGAAATTTGGGATGAATTTATTTTATGTCAAAGAAATTCACTCACTTTGTTCACTGTTGACTGCTGATGAACAATAACTTGTTTAAGATAGAACCTGTCCATTTTTCTAAATCTTTGGGATGTTCACAATGAAGCTGAAATTAAAAACGATCTGTTATATTCTTCACAATAAAGTTGGAGGTATGTGATGTAATTATGTTTCCAAATCTGAACAATGTGGCATAAAAATAATGATTTGAAAAAAGATATTTAAACAATGATATTTTTATCCTGCAAAGATGTAAACATTGAAAATATATTTCTTGTAAAGTACTTTGGAAAGAATTATATAATTCATACATGGAGAAAAAAAGATATAATGTTTGATTATTTGCTTACCTTATATATTTAAAATATGTACATTAACTACTGTTTGACACTAAAAAATAATAATCTTGAAACTCTGGCTGAAAAAAAAAAATAGGATGTGGGATCCTTCATATTTCTTTATGGTGACTCAGAAAAAATACTTTCCCAGAAGATGCCCACCATGTAGTTAGTTCTTAGATGGCACCACTGAAACACTGTTTGAAATAAGAAAATAAATAAATATAATCTAACCAAACTTAACCTATGTTCGCTTTGTTTGCCAGTAAAGGTAGTTGATTAAGTTTGGTTGGGTTATATTTATAAATCTAATTTATTCAATCTATTTATTTTATTCAATATGGCATTTCATCGGTGCCATATAAGAACTAACTACATATTGGGCATCTTCTGGAAAAGTACCTCAAACTATAGTTTCCTATCCATTGAAAAGAGTAAAAAGTACTCTACCTACAACTCATGAAAAGGGGATAATAAATGACTGCAATATAAAAGACATCATTGTATTTTACATTGTCAACTACAGTGTTGTTCATACATCTGAAAAATATCAGCTGCAATATCATAATAAAGAAACTAGCAGTTGTCCTATGTTTTTTATCATAATTTGCTATTATATTTTAAATAACCAAACTAATAAGAGTATAGCAATATAAATTCATTAGTTGCCTAAAAATAGAAACAAATCATTATCATGAAGTGAGTTTGTGAAAGATATCGGTATCTAAATACATTACAAAAGCCCACATTCAACAGAAACAAAACTAAAAAATTTATCTTGAATACTAAAGAATATACATTTATTAAAATAATTGATGCCTTAAGTGCCAAAAAAAACACTGTTTACTACTGATCACACAAAAATTAAATACATTGAATTTAGAAAAAATAGAAATTGAACTTGAAAATTTGTCAAAACCTTGTAACAGTCTGAAAGTAAAGAATTAAAAATCTTATATATAAGCATAATTAAAATGCGTTATTGAAATATTTGACCCAAGAATGGAGTTAATTTTACTTTTAGGGAGCTGTTTCTAGAAATGGTTGTCAAGTAATGAATTTTTACTTTTTATTTTATTATTATTTTTTTAAATTTTATATATAAGTGCTTATGTATACATTTTCATACACTTATCTATATGAAGCTTGTTCTATCCCATTATAAAATTGTATGCGATTTTGTTATTTTTACTCTAGGATTGATCTCTCAAAGTATTTGTGTATGTGTGTGTGTGTGTGTGTGTGTGTGTGTGTGTTTTTGTACGCGCGCGCGCATGTGTTTAAATTTATCGAGGAACTACTACCTAACTGTATCATTAAACACATAAATGTAGTAAGGTTATATTTATTTATTTTCTTCAGGCTGTTAAAACTATGTGGATAAAAGATTGGTAGTGTTTTCCCATTAATTTCAATTTTTGCTGAATGTTATATAATTCACTAATGATTGCTTCATAGCAAGTAATTAAATAAGAAAATTTGTTAAACCTTAAGTTCTGATTGATTGAGAGTTATTTAATCAAACATTCTTATTTACTTCCACTTTATCACTCTCTTTTAATTTTTTTTCTAAGATTGCAGTTACTGTTAAAATTGTATTAGAACGGTTGTGAAGTGACGAGCTTTTTCCTGATTTTATGAGGAACTTTTATTTTATTAATTATGAACATTGAAAGTAAAAATTTGCTTAATAAATTAATTAACTAGTTATTAAACAATTATAAAAATTTTGAATTAATTTATTTATTGTCATGGATTGTTTGAATTTTCATGTAACTTAATAATTTGTTAGGTTTAAAGGATCATCTCTAAACAAGTCATTCATAGTCTTTTTATTTGCTTTATTAACATCATTGTCTGCAGTAATCTGAAGTATTACTTACGTTCATGTATGATCACATTGCACTAAAGAATTAAATTTTTTTTAACTATTCAAAATTAACTTTTTAATGCCTAATTAAAATTAGGAATTATCAGTTAGAAAAGTAATATAAATTGATAAAAAAAGAATTCTTTAAAGTTTTATTGTATTTTTTAATTGAAGAGTCTTGAATCATTTAAGAATGTAATATTAAAATTTCTTTTATTAATCTAATTTTTTTAATTTGTATTTCATTTGCTGAAAGTTTTTCATATGCCATTTTAGTACTCATATTTATACTGTAATACTCAGGGACTGCTACTTTACTATAATAAGTTTAAAAAAATTCTTAAAAACAAATTGTACATACATTTTTTCTGAGTTTAACAACATATTAGAATAATTGTTTTATAGACCACTGTTAACAAACAACACTTTGATAAATACATCAAAATCATTATTTGTTATCATCATCATACTACTGTCATTGTATTCATTGATTTAATGAGTCTGGTATGATCTAATAGAGTATATTATTATAATTTTAATTTAATTCTGGTGTGATTGATTTTTTCTTTTCATTATTTGTTTCTCTTTCTCTTTCTGTGTGTCTTTTATTTGTGCACGTGTGTTTGTAAGATATTATATTTTATATTCAGTTAAAATTTTTCAGCAATGCTGTAGTTGCTTGTTTTTTATTATTATTATTATTTAGTTATTTCAAGAGTGACTTGCTAAAAAAAAAAAAAAACACAAAAATCCTTAAAACAACAAATAAAATAAAAAAAAAAACATTTCACACGTGTGCACGTGAGAGAAAATCCTTTTTTATTTTTTCTCTGTGTGTGTATAAAGAGAAAATCCCTTTTATTTTTACACCACACACACACACACAGAGAGAGAGAGAGAGAGAGAGAGAGAGATCCCTTTTTATTTTTAAAGACTTCATGCTTCTGTCCTTTGTAAAATTAGCTTATAAAAAGAAGGTAAATCTTTTTTTTTAATATATCTAGAAACTATACACATACAGGATTATTTTTTCACACAACTTTATAATTCAATACAATTCTATGTTCAGGAGATGGTAATCATAGTTATTTTCTCTTATTTTAGTCCGTATAATGAAAGAGTAAATATTTTATTTGTATGACTGTATGTGACTCATATTTTGATATTGTTATGCTGATACTGTTTGGCTTGGAGAAGATACAAACAAAAAACAATTTCACACCTTACTCCTCATCATGTTATTTAAATTCTATTTATCTTTGACATTTTCATTTTGTATGTATTTCTAGAAGATTAAGTCATTTCACATGATTTCTCATATGAAATTATAAGTGTAAAAATGTCAATCCTTACCCAGAGATGAACTATATAAGTAAGAATGCTAAGCACTTCTCCAATCAGATATCCATTCCTATATGGAAAGATTACAATGGCTATTCCAAAGCTGTTTTTTAATGGGCCAGAAAAATAAGAGAGTGATATATATGTTTAAGATTATAATATATCTGCATTACTTTTTCACACAGCTGTCAGCCAAATTCTGATACTTACAGTACCCAGAGCCTAAAAAAATTTGTGGAAGATCTCTGCTTCCAAGATATGAAGTTAGTTATTACGCTCATCAGTAGCTTCTCACTGGTTTCAAAGAATTAAGTAGCCATCTTCAACTTTTTAAATTGATGATAGTCAGCCAGAGCTAAATCTTGTCTTGCAGAATACTCTAATCAATATTCAACAAACGTTTTGAATTGACCATATTTAAAACCCATTTTGCTTTTGTTACTAACTTATGAGACAATTGTTTTTAGCCCAATGTTCAATGAATTCTGATACCAAATCTACTTGCAGATCAAAACACTTTATCCATAATTTTTTTGACTTGATAATGCTTGTTCAAATTTTTTTCTAAAAAGGGCAGAAAGGTAGTGAATCTGAATTTTGGGCTGTAACTCAATGCTGTAACTCATAACATTAAATTAAACACATCCATTATTTGGTTCTTTGTTGTATTTTCCCTCCCATGTAAAAAAAAAAAATCAGGCAACATTCCTCACTAGGCCCAGGTATTTGGGATGTGATTTCGAGCCGGTCCTGTACCGGTGTAGAATGGTGATCTTAATGCACTAGTTCTAAATTTCGAACAGTTGTCCATCTCCCACCTGTGGAGGAGGCTTTACAGCCTCATGATGGAAGCATGGCAGCAAGAATGGCACACTACGACTAAGGGAAGGTCCTTGTATAGATTTATACAGGATCTGGGGAGAAGGTATGCCTCTCCTTCGTTTTTAAGGGCAACAGGAGCCCGAGTGCTTCCCAACTATATAAATTTAAACCAATATTAGTTTCGGTTCCCTTTGTGGGGAAGTCCAGTCGAACAAACACATGATGTTTGACTGCCCAGCTCTTGGGGGGGGGGGGGGGGCAGAACTCAGGCCAACCTGGAACTTAGAGGTCAAGAGGAAAATTGGGCACTCACAAGCGGCGAGTCAATGTGGCTATCACCACATTGTCAGACCGTGTGGGAGTTCCTTGATGCAGTTGCTTTGTTCAACCATCACTAGTTTACCTAAGGGAAAAGATTCCTACCGCACTGCTGTAGGAAGCTAATCGAGAAATATGGCTTGCTACCAGCCAGATTAAGGCTCCAAGCACTTTAATGGTGATCAGGTACTTGCTGACATTCAGCGGCCTAGGTGTGGCAGTGAATTGCTGTCTTTGATGAAATAAATTTAATTATTGCTAGTCATATATGTTTTAGCAGTTGACAGGGTGAGCCTACCCATTTTACCCATATATGACAAGTGGGCGGTGGGACATGCAAGCGAGTGGTGTGTGGTACCATGTTTATTCTGTTCACGCTTTTAGGTTAGCTCTAGAAGCTAGGTAGGACACCAGTCACTAAACTGTTTCGAGGCTCAGTAGCCATTTGTGGCACAGACATTCGGTCTTCTGCTTTAGGGTGACCGAAAAGGTTGGTGGCAAGAGAAATGCCAAGCAAACCAAACATTCCCCACTAGGTACGTTGTAATTTAGGCTCTGTAAATTACTGATTGCTATTCTGTTAGACCTAAAAGAATGATAATAGATGTGACAGATGGTAGGACCCATTGGTTATCTATTATCTGAACAAGGTTATATAAATTGTTGATTATTATTGTGCTTATGCTATGTAATTATTACAACTGGTTTATTATTAGCAATTAATCAAAAGTCAATTTTTGAACTGTCTCGCAATTCTTAAACATGTTGTATAATTTGTTGTAATCACCTGTGTTCAATGTCTGGTGACCTCCTATAACCAGTACTTCAATTGACACCAAACAAAAAGTTTAACTAGGTTTTTTTTTTATCTGATAAATATAAGTAAGTTTGTGTTTTTTTTTTTTCTTATTTTCAGATAATTGCTGGCACAATAGACTTAGCAGATAGTAAATCTTGGCAAGTTCATGAATGTCTACGTACCATTCCTTATAAAGATTATGGAAATAAAGAAATAGGGAGGCATGATTTTTGTCTAGTGCAGGTAGATTACTTTCTTTGTTTTAATTAGTGTGATATATTTTTTTTTAAATCTTAACTGAATATTATGTCTGTATATTTTTTTATTTTTTTTTTTTAAATTGGTAGAAAGGAAAACATTGATATGATTAGACATAATCATATTTACATTTAACATGTTGGCTGCAGTATTGGTTACATAAGGACTGTAGTAAAAAAAGGTTAAATTTACTGTCACTTCAGTGTGATACCAGGCACAGGATGGTATGTATGGTTGCATAAACAAGATAGATGTTTGTAGAGTTCATAACACTGCTAACAAATTGTTTTATTTATGATTGACAAATAGGGTCAGAAGTGTTTTATTTATGATTGACAAATAGGGTCAGAAGAATTGAAAGCTTACAAGTTATAGGTCTCCTAATAAATCAGTAAATATGTAGACATGTAGATATGTAGATATGGAAAATGTGTAATGCATGAAAATTACATGCATTTAAAAAAATATCCAGCCAACGTGTTAAAGGAATAAACCACTGCTACCACTGACTGCATACAAAAACTGGCTGCAGTGTCAGAATGTACTAGTGGCAGAGTGAAATTACTTCCTTAAATTGTCGCATAATAACATAATAATGTAATACTATAAGTTTGTTCTTAAATAATTATTATTAGTTTTTCATCAGTTGTGTTAAGAATAAAGTGATTTGTAGCATTAATGTTTTTGCTGTTATAATAGCACAATTTTGTTATTAAGCAATATATTTATAATAATACAGTATAAGTAATAATAATGGGTAGTTATTTAGTAATGATTTGATTTTTTACACATTTTCTATTTAATTTTTTTAATATTCATTTTTTTTTAAATTGTAGCTTCATTTTAGACTTCAAAATGTAAATAAAGAATTACATTTAAAAGTTATAAGATAAAAGTTACATGCTTTTCTTACCAAATTGCCCACACCCTTAGAAATGTCATATTAAATCATTCCACGCAATTTCCATCATATGCAAATACTGTTTTCTGTCCTTTTTACATTAAATTTCAGTTTGACCTAATCTCATAGACACTTTACAGAAAATCCTTTCCATATTTAAAGCAAATAGTACAAGGAAGTAAAAATGGTAATGTAATTTTTTTTCTCAGGTTGTTAGGCCATTTTATTTTTCTAATTATGTTAATATGGTAACATTTTCAAATCAAAATTGGCCAGAATGCAGAGTGAGAAAAAACTGCATCATTATAAGTTGGAAAGATAATGAAAGCAAATCACCACCTAACCTTCAATATGGTAGAACAATAGCAAAAAGAGGTTTGAACGCTTGTAAATGTACTCGGTAAGTACCAATTTAATTTATTTTATTATAGTTTTTTTGTTATAATATTTAATAGAGATTTCTGTCATTTATCTAATCACTTAACAACTACTAATCAACATTGTATAATAATGTTAACATCTGTTATACCTGAAATATTAACTAATTAATTCTTGTAAGTTGCTGTCACCAGCTGTACTAATAATTCAAACACCCTATTAATTAAGGCCGAAGACACTCACATGTCACTAGATTTATTTAAATCAGTTGATGATTTTTACATTAACTTACCTGCAGTTTAATTTATCAACAATGTCCATGAGTTGATGGTGAAAAAGGGCCCAACAAGTCCATATTTAAGACATGTGGAACACTGATTGACTAAAAAAACATGGGGTACCATAGGGCTCATGACTTTCAACCGAACTGTACCTAATTTTTATTAATGATTTGTGTCAAGGAAAACTGAATGGTAAGCTCACAGCTTTTGCTAACAATGTGGCACTGAGTTACAATGCAGATAATAGGGATCTTCTTTCACATTTAGTGTATGCGGTTTCAGAAACTTAATCTATGGTTTTATATAAATGCATTAAGTATAAATTATGAAAAACCAAATTACTCTCCTATAAGTTAAGACTAAATACAGACCAGCCATTGATCTTAAAAATGCACACTTTTGGATGTGTAGCAGCCACCTATGTATGTGGAATAATTGAAGAAGCTGACTATGGTAAAATCTTGACAAAGTAATAGACTCCTGACTGAGCTGGAGTTACCATTTGAGAGGTTTAAGAAAACTTGTTATTGTGGAAATGCTGCCTGTAGATTTACTTGCAGAAGAGCACCTAGCAAGATACTGGGGCACGGATCCAACAGAAGCAAGAAGTATCCTGTTGGACAAGTGGCAAGAAAGTTGGGATGCTGCAGAGACCAGTAGGTGGACCCACCATTTCATTCCACGTATTAAAACATAGTTTGGCAGGAGACATGGGGCGGTGGACTTCTGGATGGTCCAGTGGCTTACGGGTCATGAATCAACCGGGGTCTATCTCTACTTTGGAGGGATTCATGGATTGATGAGGTGCCAATACTACAAAGGTATGAACAATGTGGTGCACACCTTCATGAGATGCCTGAAATGGGAAGCCAAAAGACCGTTGGATCGGCAGGTCACAACCGAAGAGATGATGGCAATTATGATGGGTTCGAATGCAGGCTGGAGACAATGCACAAGTTGGTTCCAAAAAGAACTCGCCTCAAGTTAGAAGAGAAAGCTAAAGCATAGGGTAGTGGCTGGTCCAGAAGTGGGGATGAAGGCCAGCTCCTGGGGGTGGGTTACAGGGGTCGCAACTGGGTCACTGTCGTTGGGTGTCCCTGGGGGCACTGGAAGCTCTCACAGAAGGACAATACTGATAGAAAGGACACACATGGTGGCGATGCTATATCTTGGGTGGTTCTGCCACTGCTTTGTGTTGGGAAGGGTTTTTAATGGATCCCTGCTTCAGCAGGAAACCCCACACAACCAGCAGTACAGGCTGCTGGGCATCTGGTTGCAGATTTTCCCCTCTCCAACTCAAAAAAATATAAAAGAAAAAATAAGCTTCTATCATATGTTGTAAATTATACTTTATCCAAATCTTTTGCCCAACCTGTGTAACGAATAAGATATGCTATGCGTTAGTTCAAGGTAGGCTTCAGCAAGGCATGTGGTGTGGTAACGTACTTATCTCTCAAAAATTAAACCACTTATTTATTAGAATAGAAATTTATAATATGGACAATAGCTAAAAAAATCTAAAAAAATCACTTTGTTTAGAGAGAGAGGATTTCTTTCATTGAGCTATTTTTATTTTCTAAATATTTTACATAAAAAAAAGCCAATACTCATATAACACATATAATAATTATAATTTAAGATCAATGAATATACTTCCTCTTCCAAGACCCCAAAAGAAATATTCTGTAGATTCTATGTGCATGTCGCTCCCCATATATTAGGGACAGTGCTCCCATATATATAAGATATATTAAACGTGTAGGTATTGTTAGGAGCCCATTAAAGAAATGGCTATGTTACTGTATATTAATGATATTGAATTATATTTCTCACGTATAATCTAGTCTCAATACAATTTAGAATTTATCAAATTATTTAGTTGTCTAACATCTAGCGACAGTCTTAATTTGATTTTGTACTCTTAAATTGTATTTTTGTTATATTCTGCATCTTAATGAATGCTAGACTTAGTTAAAAAGCAAAGAGTATCCACTATGCTGTATGATTGTTGGTACAAGAGAATAATATTCTATAGTGTACGTAATATCTGAAGGCGGGTCCATAATATGGTATGGGATTCCCTCCTCTGCTCTTAACATCACTCAGTGACTTTTCCTCACACCAGCAGCCAAAGTAATGTGTTCCAAAAACCACATCAATTAATTTTCACTGACTTGCACCGTATCTAATTATGACATTATAACAGTAAAAAATAACTTCAGGTAATTTGTTATTACAAATAACATTATTTACGTCTAATATTCTGATCAAGATGTTTACGAAATAATTTGTTTATCTATTTCTTGAAAGTGTATATTTTTTGCAAGTAGATTAAACTAAGGTTTTCCTATAAATAAACAGTAACAATGATGTAATACAAAAGTATATGAAATGAGTTGTTTATATATTACATGCCATAATGTTACGATTTTCTTTAATGTGGCATTGTTATTTACAAAAATTATTTCTAAATAGCACATGTGCAACAATAACTAACACTCTTTTGAGCTTTGTGGGCCTACAAAACTACAAAATAAAAATATTATTTTTTACAAAAAATACACAAATAAATAAAGCATTAAAGAAATGTGAATAAAAATAACATAATTATAGTCAGTATTAAATTTATTATTAAAAAAATTTATGATTTCTACAGAGATATTAAGTTCTTAATATAATAAATTTAAAATTAATTAAAACGTTAATTCGCACTATATTTTATAAATATAAAACATAAAATGATTTCATACAAAATAATTTATATAGTAGCTCAAATAAATAAATAAATAATAGCAAAAAAAAATGAATACAGTAAAATAAACAATAAAAAAAAAACACAATCAAAATAATAATAAATACAAGTCTTATTTTTGGAGGTCTTACTTTTATGACAAGTAGCATATGTTCTGCATGCCAGATTATAGGAATGGGTTAGAGGAGGCAAGAAGAGACAGCTTGTAGGGAGGACCTGCCTTTAGATTTAAATATACTACAGTAGAGGTATACGATATTAAATGGAAAGTAAAAACCAATTCATTAAATTTTATTATTTTATTATTGTGTGATATACAAAGAATAACTTTTTTGTTGTAACAAGTATATGCTGGTATCTCCTACTCAAATAACTCTTAGGAGTAACTACTAATTGCTCACGTTATGTTCTATCTTAAATAAGTCCACTAATCTCAAGCGTAGTCTCAAAAAGAAATATTAAAATGTCAATATCATTTTGGATATAACTTTTAAAATTTTGTAACATAATATTAAGCTTGACATAAATTTGGAAGAAATAAAAATCATTAAAGAAAAAAGAAACATAAAATTATGTAAAACTATCATTTTTTTTTAAATTGAACCAAACTTGTTTAATAAAACAATTTTATGACTTAAACTGAGATTTTACAAAGAAATTAAAACAATGAAAATCACAAATCATTAACAAACGAGTGCATCTTACGTTCTGAAATATGTATAAAATATGCACGTAAAAAAGCATATAAAATATACTTACACACAAAAACATATGACAGTTATATAAATGAACATAAACAACTTCAATCAAACACACTCTGATTATGAATATTTCTAACTTAATGTGTCAGTAGTAACGCCAGTTGACACCAGAATGAGAAACAACAGCAATCACTGAGGGAATCTACTAAGAAAGACAAGTGGAAACATTGTAATGTTTATTAAGTAGCTTTGGTTTGGTTTATCATTAAAAAAATTAATTATATTTTATAATTTATTTATAACTTTAATGAATAATTATAGTCAAATACAGTCAAAGGAATAAGTATTTTACTACAGAAAATTATTCTATTAATCATAAAATTCCAAAAAAGGAGAATGTATCATATTACACAAGTTAAAATTTTTGTAAATTAATGCTATTAATAACCATCTCATATTATACATTTTTTCTTCGTAATGTTTGTTGGAATTATATCAATGTGACACCACCCCATTAACATTTTGCATATTTTTCTTAATTGTGTGTAAAATACTCTCTGCATTAAAAAAAAAACTTATAAAAAAACTGTGGATTATATTTTAGTTTACTGTAGATTATGGTTAGAAACAATGGATTTTGCCAACGTTTAAAAGTTAAGCAAGTTAATTAATACTAACCTAATATATACTTGGCATTACAAGAACCTCAAAACTTAGAAATATATAAACTTAGGTTTTCATTTTTTGATATTTCATAGGCGCTGATTTTAAAAAAATAAATCTTTACAAGTAAGTATATTTAAATCTGTTTTTTGTTAATACCTGGTTGGGGCATAAAGACCGCCCACATTTGGAGGGATCACTGTGTGGAGGTGGGGTAGGTCTCATTCAGATGGTTTGCTCTACTGTTTTCAGTACCCATCATGAGTTGGACCGGTGAACATCAGGGCTTTGTTATTAAAGTGTATTATGAGAACAATCGGTCTGTGATAGTGATGCAGAGGGCGTTCCATACACACTTCATACTTGGTCAGAATGCATCTGTACCAGATCGAAAAACGATTTTTCTATGGAATTCTAACTTTCAGGCAACTGGATGCACACTGAAAATAAAATCACCATGCTGCCTAGGACCGAACACCAGAAAATATGGTAATAGTAAGAGCATCTATTCAGCAATTTCCAAAACGTTCTGCTCATAAGCGTCCCATGGCACTGGGGATATCAAGTCTGAGTTTAAGGAGGATTCTGCCTGCCAATTTAAAACTGCTTCCTTACAAGATTATGTTGGCTCAAGAATTAATTGAGTGAGATCATGCAGCCATAAAGCCCTAAGTGCGGAAATTCTTGAACAGGCACCTGCTGTAGCTGTTATTTTGAGTAGCGATGAAGCTCACTTCCACGTAAAATCATATTTAAAAAAAATTATTCTGTATGTGTTTCATTTAAATTTTTTTTAAATCAACCAAATTTTTTTGTATTCAAACACAGATAAATTTAAATACATTAATACAACTTTAAAATAACAGTTTCAAAAGTCATTGGAAATGTCTTTAAAATAACAGTTTTTAAGAGTTTAAATCATTGTAATTGTCTTGCTTTTAATTGTTAAAGTATGTTGACAAACTTTCGCTTTTACAATGTTTGATCAGTTTCTCTAAACAAAAACTAGCAATAGTTGTGCATCATTCCAGGATCCCAACTTACTTGGTACTGAACTCCATGGTCAGAATATCCTGATGGAAACGCTTTCATTGCTCATCACTGACAGAGCACAAATTTTCAGGAAAAAATTTTAGTTGGGAGTGTAGGAAATGAATTTTAAATAACATCACGGTTCACATTTTCTAAGTTCATTGTCAAAAGTTGAGGCCTTAAGCAGTTTTTTGATTTCCAGGCTGATAAAGAACCCTCCTTGAGCTTACCACCATTCAGGTTAGGAAAACTTTTAAATGATTAAATGCTGGTCGATCTTAATCTAATGTCTTTAAAAAATTCTTTATGAGTCCATGTTTTATGTGAATTGTGGCAGTATGACTTTACCACTCTCAATTAATGATAAATGCTTTACATTTTTTTTCACCAGCCACAAACTTTTGCCACAATGGACAGTCTTTATTTGGGAATGTCTTTTTGAATCATCACCATCCCAAAGACAAAGATAACAACAATATTTAGTAAACCTACCTTGTAAACCAACAAGTAATACAACAACTCTCAGATCACTGCAAATTTGCCACATAATTATGCTCTTTGTATTTTATTGCTTCTCTTATTGATGCCATACTTTCATACATTTCTTTCATATCAACTGCACGAGCTAATGGAATCGATGTCTGTTTGTTACCATTATACAATAAAACTGCTTTCCTGCTAACTTTAGAAGAGTCAATAAAAAGATTTCATTCTTCAGGAATGTGCTGAATTCCAAGCACTTTCATCAGGCCATAGACATCAATACAAACGCACAATGAATTTTTTATAGTAAAAAAGTTTTATTTCATGTTCTAAACATAGTTCATTTTTTCTAGTAGATTTAGATTCTGTTGTTGCAGGCTAGACCCCAGAAGTTCAGCTTGCTGCTTTGATAACTTTAAATCATGAATTAAATCAAGTTCACGTTGCTGAATTAAATGAGGAGATTTTTCATGAAATACGGGAAGAAATTTTTCCATATCATCTATATATTCTGCTTCATTTTCAGACTGTTCTAGTAATGTTGGATTAGATGGTGGTACAAGTACAGGTAACTCCTCTCCATGTGATACCAGCTTTAGAGCTGAGTCTACATCTGTATATTTTATGAACTTATCCAAATATATTTGTCATTCAAAAGTAGCAGTGTGTGAAGTGGTCCTTAGATTCATGCCAGTTAACCATACATCTCAGAGATGGTTGACCTGAGACTGTTCAAGGCTACACTTCATTTACATTCATACATATTACCATGAGTTACTGAGCATGATATGCAAATAACATGAGGCACCCAGATTTTATCTTGATCCCCCAGTGCACAGTCAAAATAAAATTTGTAAGCACTTTTTATCAACTCAGAAATAGTTTTTTGAGATATAATCATAAATTTATCACGGACATATGAAAAATTGTCTGGATGATTTGAACATTGACAAACTTTTGCAGAAGCTATGTTGTAGCAAATAAAAACAACAAAAATCACCTGTATTATAAAGAATTGATGAAAATATAGCAAAACACTAATAACTTTGTGAAACCCAACACAGTGTAGACAAGTAAAGCTAAACTGAGTAAAATTTTAAGCTCTGCAGTAGGCAACAACAAATGCGTGTCTTGTATGATGTCATCTTACAGATATGTTTGTACAAACCTATTTCTCATGATACTGGTATATTTTCTTTTTTTCTTTATTAAGCATGTATACATATTGTTTAAAAGTAAAAATACATAAATTGTTCTCAATTGTGTAACCAGTAGTTGATAAAAATGATTTTATTATAAAAAAAGTTTACAAATTTACGATTTACATAAAACCTTTATGTGGCAACACAATTTCAGCAGCATATTTGAAATCAGCACCCAAATTACAGTGAGGAACTTGTGTAATATGTTACAAACAAATTTTGTGTTGACTAGTGTTATTATTATTATTCCTTTTTTTGTCCTCATTATATTTTTCTTATTCTGATAATAATATTAATACTTGTCTTGCACCATCTTCAGGAATCCATTAATCTATATTAAACACTACTACAAATTTCATTCTGTCATAAAAAGGCGTATGATGTACTACATAACACCATATAGATAAATAATACTCTATCTTTAGTAAAGGGTGTAAAATATAAAAAAAGTATATTCACACACAACTAGACATATGTTTAGTTTGAAATAATGCAAAAGGTTTGGTTGTTATGCAGATAAATGGACATCTAGAGATAGTATAAGACAAGTGCTAACCTATAGAACTAATAGCAGAATAAGAAAAAAAGGAAGGTAGGCTGCAAATAAAACTAACTATAATTTTTTACTAATTTAATTAATATATTACTTACCAATCAGGTGACTACAATGCTTTTTGAAACAGATTTAGGTGACACATTTCATTATGGGTAACAGATATCTAATTTAGTGATTTTTCTCAGTTGAAGGATTTTATTCACAAAGTTGAATTTCATGTATACTTAAACAAGATGGGCAATGTACCTAGTATATTAACTAAATTTTTTTGTAAATTGAGTAATATATTTTATATATTAGCAAGACATATATTCTTTTAATCAGTGAAGCAACTTTAAAGGACTGCTGTTTATAAAAAAGATCAAAAAGTTCTATTTGTTAATTGAAAATATTCAAATCGTTTAAGTTAAAACAGATGTAACTATGATCTAGGAGCAATGATTCTTAGAAAGTACTTATTGGACATTATATTGCTAAGATATTAACAGTAATTTATATGATTACGGCGACTAAGAAGTTCAATATTAATTTACCACTATGATTTCTATTTGTTGCCCATCATGACAGCTGAAGTCGCAGTACAACTAACAGATGACTCCCTTTTATAGTAAACCACATTGAAATATCAATTTTTTTTTTGTATTGTGTTAAATAAGTATCCAAAAAATTAAAGGTGAAATTTTCATTACTGCACAACTGCTACTGTTCACCTACTTAAAATAAATATTTTTTTATTTGTCTGTAGAACTTCAGTTTCTATTTGTTTTATTATTTTTGTTACTGCAGGAACTATCGTTATTCTTTTATTTTGCTGTAATTTAATTGTGCTTATTATTATTACTACATTTTTTTATTTATTATTTTTTTTTTAGAAAATATCAAATAGATACATTAATTTGTGTTAGAAGGCATAGTATCTGTTATGGAAGTGGAGGTAGCCCTCTTTTATGTGAAGGTGAATTAGTTGGATTAGCACATGCAAATTTTGATAAACACTGCAATAATAGTATTATGACACATACTCGTATTCAAACTGAATGTAATGAATCCGATAAATATAGTGTTTACACATACTTATTTGCATATAAAGTCTGGATTAGTCAGTACATAGAAGTATTTGATAGGAGTGATCAAATACGACAATACACAGATATTTATTCAGATAAATTCAGAACAAAGCATGAACGTGCTGTTAACAAATATGAACGTTCTGACAGAGTAATTGTGATGGACCATTTTTCAGATCAGCTAATTATATATTTATGCCTAATGGTATGTATCTCTTAAATAAATTTGAAATCATTTAAGGTAATTTTCAGTTATAATCTAGATTTAAATCTAATTATAAAATAGTAATTTAACAATTATTGTAATATTTAATCTCAGTTGAAATTTAATTGTAATTTAATATTTAGACTGCCACATCTATATTATTTAAAATTCACTTATAACACTGGGTTTTTGGATAAAGGAAAATAGATTACAAGATACTAACATTTTTTAACTATTTAAAATTGTTTTATTAACATATATAATAATTTTATTAGGTACATAAGGGGTACATACTTATTGGGTTCTACTTAACCCCCTTATCACCAAATATTTTATATAATATTTATAATAACAGTCACAACTTGAAAACAGATAAATGATCAGACGTTATAAAAAATTAAAACACATTTATAATCATTAAGTCAGGTCTCATGGGACCCTTTTATTAAAGTTCCCATGTTGTCTACGTTAAAATAAAAATTGATTTTTTAAGTGCAGGTCACAATCAGCTCCTTTGTTTTTTGGGACTTAAAAGTATATTTATTAGAGTAATTTTTTATTTTAATAAGTCAACTTCATTTGAAGCAATGTTATTCAATAAGGCTAAAACAATTATAGTTTTCAAAAAAGAAATAAATATATTACATATTGGTCTCCTTTGTTAAATGGGGTCGAAAAAGGCCAAATTTGGAATAAACATAACTAAATTTTTACTTTTTATCAACAGGTTTTTGAGATATGAGGGAAAACTGTTTAGTATCCAACCACCCCTGAATCTGATTAAATTAAAAATTGTAATTTTAAATAACTTAAGTACTTTTATTGTACTAAAGCTCAATTTTCTGTGATGCTTACAAAAACTTCAAAAATTAAAAATTAAAAAACTACCCTTTCCCTTTTTTTAATTTTCTCCAAGATTTAATGCCATCAATATTCACACAGATGTGGGATATACTGGCACATATATATGGGCACATATATATATATATATATATATATATATGCACCTGGTGGCTGAAAAGTATTTGTCATGAAATTTTTAAGAAAGTAATTTTTATTTAATAAGTTGGCAATGTCAGTACAACTGATCAACAATAAAACAAAAGTAAGTTGCATTTTTCAAAATTAATATGCATTGTTGATTTTGTGATAAGCAGCTAACGGATGTTGAAGTGCAACTGCATTAGTTTATTTTTGGATGAAGTTGGTATTTTATTTTTTTTATTAAGCTTAAAAAATGGAAATAACAAAGCTGAAAAATAAAGAAGATTAAAGAAATCAAAATCTAAAAAAAATCTTAATTTAGATTAAACTAATTTAACCTGACGTAGAAACCTGGTTTAGTTTTTTAACTTAGCAAAAAAAAATCATGTAATCTATGAAAAACTCTTGGATAAAAACAATGTTTTTCTCAATTCAAGAAAGAGTAGAAATAGTATTTTTATCTGAAGAAATAAAAACATACTCAGGAACAGCTAATGCATTTAATGCACAGCATCCTAATCATATAATTTCCAGGATTGCTGTCACAAATTGAATAGAAAGATTACAATGCACTGTTAGCTTTTTAGATGATAAAAAGCCTAGCTAACCCAACATAGATGAAGTTATTGAAGAAGGAAAATTAACAGAAATTTCTGTTAATAATCAACATTTGGCAAGAGTGATTGCATAAATAATAATTTATCTAGGTGGTCAGTGCTAAAACTATTGAAAAAACATAAATACCACCTATACAAGATTCAATTAGCACAAGAACCTATTGAAGATGATTTCAACTGGAAGGTTGATTTCAGTGAAATTTTGACACAGATTAACAGCAAGAAGTATTTCTGGCTTCAACCAATTGTTCACTGATGAAGCTTCATTTTCTTTATACAGAGCTGTTAACATACATAATAGTAGGTACTTTCTTTCTTTTTTCCTGTTTAGCCTCCGGTAATTATCATTCAGATAATACTTCAGAGGATGAATGAGGATGATATGTATGAGTGTAAATGAAGTGTGGTCTTGTACAATCTCAGTTCGACTATTCCTGAGATGTGTGGTCGATGGTTGATGGGTGGGTTAATTGAAACCCACCCATCAAAGAATACCGTATCCACGAACTAGTATTCAAATCCATGTAAAAGTAACTGACTTTACTAGGACATGAACACTGAAACTCTCGTCTTCCAAATTAGTTGATTTGGGAAGACGCGTTCACCACTAGACCATCCCAGTGGGTTATAATAATAGTAGGTACTGGTCCCAAGAAAACCCTCACTGGTATCATGAAAGTCATATCCAGCACCCAGAGCGGTTAAATGTATGGGTTGGAATAAAGGTGACACTTTTTGGTCCATTTGTCATTACTGGAAATTTACATGGTGATACCAATTTGGTGAAACCAAATTGCAATCAGTCACAAATATACAAATAGCATGTAATAGTTATCTAATCATTTAATAAATCATACATTCAAAACATATAAATTGTAATTACACTCACTTATTTAGATATACAGTGAATCACAAAATTACAATCAATTATACAATAAATCATAAAGTTCATAAATAGATTAGTTTATGTAATAGTCATAAGTAACTACATAACTCAAAAACTAATCTGATTATCTTAATCAGTATGTACTTAGTATTGCACAAATCCAGGATTTCTTTAACAGTGTTGTACATGAAGCCTTATGCGTTAAGATGTATCCATTGGCCAGCACAATCATGAAGCCAGTGGAAATTATGTGTACATAATCTAGGGTAGGCTAAACCTCTAGATTGACTGTACCTATCATCGCAAAGATCTAGGAGTTCTTTGGTAATGTTGTTTGTAAAGCCTTATGCATTAAGATGGCCAGAGCAATCATGATGCCAATGGCAGATTGTACCTAGAGTCACATAACTCTAGAATTTCTTTAACAGTGTTGTTTGTGAAGCCTTATGCATCAAGATGTACAAAAGCTTGGGAGTCCAACCTCAAGCAAATGATGAGTATACCATCTTGGTGTCTCGATGTGACCAAAGTAGCCTTTAACCTACATAGCCTATGTAGCCATTAGTGTATATGTTTGTAGTGTATTTTGTATGTATGTTTGTGTTGTATGTATTTGTATCTGTATGTTGTACAACAGTCTGTATATTATATAGGAGTATGGGAACAATATGAAAATGAAAATTACAATTCCATTATTATAAATATGCATATTAAAATATAGATTAATACAATGTTTAAGAAAATATCAATAAACATATAATGAGTGCAAATAAATGAAATTACATGATAATACAGAATCATAAATAGCAAATCTAATAAAATATTGTTTCAAATATCACTATCACCTTTAAAGAATATGTTATTACTTATTATAATTCATTTAATTCAATCGCTTATGATTGAATTAAACATGATATGATTGAGGTAAACATAGTTTGTATATAGGTCTTTAAAAATAATTACATCCACAATTTTTACCAAGTTGTCAGGAATCTGTTAAATCTGTGTACCATTTCTGAAAATTCTTCATGAATATACTAAATGTCTAACACAAAGGTTAGGAGAAGTAAAACAACATTGATTGCACTGTTGTAACTAATATAAATAATTCTTAGATGATCATGTCCGTATATTGGCCCTGGGTTCAAACGAGATAAACATAATGAATTAATTACCTTGAATAATATCTATAGATTCTATATTATTTTCTTATTATTTAGATTTATTGTATAAATTTGTTTTGAATGATTTATTTTTATCAGTTACTCCATTTAATAACCTTTTGTTTATGTCTACATTGTAACTGAAGTTAAAATGTATTAATACCATTAGTAATAGTAGAAGTTGCTATAATTAAAATATCATTTACTGTTATTATTATTATGAATAGAATCATAAAATAAGTAGTATTTTTCTTAGTACAAACACATGGTGTCTGTTGATATTTCTCCTATTATTTTGAAATATAATTCAAATTACTATCTTGTATTCTTAAAATTGTTTTTATAACACTTCTTTAACCTTTTATTAAAAGATAATTAAGAAAATTATCTGTTTTGCAATGACACTTTATATGCTTAGTAAGTTATCTTTAGAAATAAATTATGCAGGACATAATTAACACTAATTAAAGATGGTTTAACTAAATTTATACTGTGAATTCAATTTTTAGAAATAATTTTTAAAATAATGTCTTGTAATCATCTTCAGCAAATAAATCATTCAAATAGTTTTGGAACAGTCCTTATGATTTAATAATTTATTAGAAAGTTTCTTATGTGGATAAATTGCATTTTTATTTTGAAACAGTAGCATAGTTGGTGTTCAATATATTCTGTTGTCAGAAATAAAATATTTAAAATATATGAAATCACCCATCAGTTACACAATTTTGAAACTTTGGTTGGTGAAAATGCACAGTAAAATTGAAATGAAAATAAGATAAACTAGAAGACTTGCAGAGAACAGTGGTTTATATAAATGAAAATAAAACATTCCTATCTGGTGGTAGAACTGGTGATAGGAGACAGAAGTGGTAAAAGAAACCTACCATCAGAGAGAACACCAGTTGATGATGATCATCGTTCAATTCAAATTCTTCATTTCATATATTCTAATCTTATAACATTTTATGTAGTTAACTCATAGTCTCTGCCAGTGATTCACTCCTTCTTAAACCTCTCATTCTTAATGTTTTATTTTTTCTTACAGGCATGTTGCAATATCAGTCTCAAAAGTACCAATTATGCTGCCTGTAATTTATTGTTACTTCTTTCTATTGCAAATTAATTTTCTTGATGGAACGTTATGAGGACCCCTCACTTTTACTCAGAGAGAATAAAATGAAGAACTTAGTGTTTAGCAAACTATAATTGAAACAGGTTGGTGAGTTGTAGGTATTTAAGTACAGAGAAATTCTATATTTTAAAATCTCTCTTTAGAAATATTATTTCATTAAATTTTGGTTACATATTTTTCGGTTAAAGTACAATTGTTAATTAATGGTTTGAACTTATAGGAGTGTCATTTTCTCTAATTCTTAAATATCACACACTTTTAATATTGTGACCATATAAACAGTTGATTTATATGGCTAGACCAGTTGACAGTTAACAGTTTGCCAGTACACTAATGGTATCATTAGTGTACTTTCATACATGTTGGTAAACTTTCTCTAGGATTAGGCGTCTGTTGCAGTGTCAATGCTTTATGGTAAAGTATTTTTTATAAGGCAGCACTGTAACATTGAGTTAAACATCCTTTTTTTTCTGGGTTTAAAGTTAATTTACTGATTAATTACAGTTGAATCCAATTTTTTTCTTTCTAAGTATGTTTTTATATTTTCCTTTTTTTCCCTGTTTAATTCTCTCCTTTTCCTTTGGTCCTTTTTCTTTGAATTTAACATATTCATACATTCTTGTGATTGTCCCTGTCACTTGGATCTGTGCCTTACACAAAAATTAATTATACCTTAATATGACATTTTTGGTGATATAATCATTATGGATTCTTCAAATATAATTTGTTCAGCATTTTACTTAAACTCTATACTTATCATGCTACACTAATGAAGTATTAATTGCTAAAAATACCTTAGTAAAATTGTTATTAATTGATCATATGTTCACAGGCACGTGTACACATACACACACACACACACAGAGAGAGAGACAGACAGGGTTAAAAAAAATTCATCCAATCTAACATCAATACAAGAAAAATATTCTGTAAACACAGGAACTTTTGAAACACCTTTGTATCGGCTTATTGCTCATTTTGTGTTTCTTAGTAGAAGTTATTTCTTTAGAATAGCTTAGGTAATTTAATAAAATGTTGTATGTTTTTCTAAATGAATATTTAATGGAATAGATAATATGAAATAGAATAAATAAATGTGGAAACTTTATATTCTGATAAATTTAGTTCATACTTTTCAAATTGGTGGTCATCTTATTTTTTTGGTATACAATAAGTCAAAACTATTAGCATTGAGAAGTAATTATTCATTAGCCAACATTTTTAAAATTGTAACAATATGACAATTTTTTTTTTAATCTGATTTCAAATGACTGAGTTATGTTGAAAAATATTAGTGTGAATCAGTATTCAAAATTATAAAATATTTTAGCCAGTTTTCATTTCTAATATTATCACTCAAATAGTTGATATCACTTAAATAACACTAAAATAGTGATGTTATTATTTAGTCAAAAAACTAACCATACGGTAATACAAAATATTTCAGTCAAGTATTTTATAAAACATTGTAAATAAAATTCCAGTTGATCTTAATGTTTGTAACAGAAAAAACAATATATCGTTGTGATTTTAGTATTGTAACTATTACTGTGATATTTTTTAAAACTTTGAGATTGCTTTTTGATAAGCTATTGCAAATCATGGATGGTTGACATACCCCTAATATACAGAAAAGCAAACAGATCTGCTGTAGAAGCAGATCAATCTGCTTCTTTAAATGCAAAGCATGGGAATGTGCTCAGATTATGAATATATTTGCTTGTTGGCTCTAAATTGTTTTTTTTGGTTTTAATGAAACAAAACTGTTAAAATTTAAAAATAAATTGTTAAGACTAAATTAATGTATCAAACTGTATTTCTTTATTTATAATTCCTAATATTTGCACTATTATTCTATTGTTGATAGTTAATGAGTTTACTGAAAGTAAGCACATTAACTATCCACAAAAAAAAGATCAGTATCAATAGGATTTCTTTTAGACACGTGTAGGTAGTAAGGAGATTTTGGATCTTCTAGAGATCATCTAAATAGAGCAGCTCAATTGAAGTTGATTCCAAGTTCATGAGAAAGCTGGAATAAAGAAAGGGGAGAGAGTAATCTCTGACCTAGTACCTCATTTTAGGATGGCATTTTAATTTTGTGATCTTAATTACAAAAAATTATTTTCTTTCTTTTCATTTATTGCACACATATAACATTATTTTTGTATTAAATAAAATTAAAATAAATAAATCAACCGCATTGAATTAGATTTTTATATCATTATATGTGAATTTCAATTATTCAAAATTATTTATAGTTAAAATTGTTTACTTACATCCATTAAATAAGTGCATTTCATTGTGATTTACTTTAAGATTACTTACAATGATACAAAAAGTACATTTTTTTAAGAATTTTTTTTTATCATCCATTAAAATATACTTCCCCAAAACAAATAGAAAGTGCTCAACACGCACTCAAAAAGGTGAAAATATTCTAACAAATCAAAAATTATAAAATATATTAGCATACACAAATAAAACATCAATTTAGCAAATAAACAAAACACAATACCCTTTACTACTTTTCAGCCACTTAAAAAATTCTAGACATGCAAAAACTGCTAGCAATAACTTCAGCTGAAAAGTAGTTAAATAGCAGCAATATGTGACGATGAGTATTATTACAAAAAGAAATTAATATGGAGTAGTATTAGTAAAAAGAAAATTATGAAAAGTAAATTCATTCTATTTAGCATAAAACAAAATTAATACCTTTTATTTTTTTGAAAAGTAATATGCTGATTTTATAAGATTTAGTGTTGGGTTTGTTTTTGTATCATGTGAGTGAACTATATGTAACAGTATAATTTCTCATTCAATCTACATGTTGCAATTCATATTTATGTTGTGAAACATTCTCTGTTTCTGTTACATGATTTACAACCAATTTTTCTTTTGACAAAATTTTTCCAAAATTTTCGTAATGTGTATTAATTCTATCTTGGTGGCGATTAGCCAAATGCTCTTTTAATTGTAGTACTCCACATCATTTGTAATATTTTGTGGAAAATCTTACTTATTGGATCTTCTCAACGTAATTATTTGTTATTCAGCTTATCACATACCACACGTAGTTATTTCAGTAATTTTTATAAACCTACTAATTCAGTTTTTCCATATTTATTTACAGGTTAGAAATTATTGGATGTCTGTGAAAAAATTGTTGAATATTGTAAAAGTGTGATTCACAGTTCTGAATAAACTAACACAGCCTAACGGATGAAAGTTCTTAATTTCTGGGTGCCAAATGCTTACATTTTTTCAAAGTTTATTTATTAGTATATAAGAATATACTCTGTGCAGTTTATATTTTTGTATCAGATCACATTTATTTGTTAATTTATTATTTTTATGTGATAAGATATTAAAAAGTTTTAATCCTCCAAACAAAAAACTGATTCTTTAAGTACTAAGTTTGATGCTAATTCAACTATGCAAAGTTCAAACATTCAGGTAGTATAAACAAACAACTCAGACTAGTAAACTTAGAGTTAATTTGGTAAGTTATTAGTGAGTGTTATCTAAAGAAGATTCAAAACTTTTATATAATAAAACAAAAAGAATGATTTTTTCTACTTGCATGTAGCTCAGTGCTTTTATAAGTGTATCAGTGCAGTATGTAAATTCTTTTTTTTTTTTTACTAGTTACTATTATGTCTGAGTATTATTTTTCTCATTAAGAGATAGTAAGGGTTACATTCCAAAAAAGCAGTAACTTTCTTTTCTAATTTATATTTCTTATTGACATTCCAACAGTCAGTAGTCATTTTGTGAGTAGTGTTTGTTTCAAATTGTTTGAAGGTAATGAAAGCAACTATATTTTTTTCAAATCTGATAAAATATGCTTCTGTTTTTTTAAGTGGCTTCATAGAATAATTAGAAATTAATGTTTAATTTTACACTAAATTAGAATCCATCAACATCTTCTGAAGACAGAACAGATAAAAGTAGTTTCAGTCACTGAAGATGTATGAAAAAATGATTGAAGTTTTTTTGACATAAAAATTAATTTATTATTAAAATTAATAAATATCAGTAGCCAATATGGATTAAAAAATACTCCATGAATTTGTTTTTGAGAACAGAATTATCAGTGAGTGTAATTTCCATTTATCACATAGAATATGTTGCAGTGTAGGATTAAAACCTCCGTATATTTTCTTATGACTGTAAAATATTTAGTTTTCTTCATCCTATCATATTAAACATAAATCCAAGTAATAGTTAGAATTATTCAAAAAATACTGTATGAAAATTTGTTTTTTCCTCCAATGTAGCAAGGGAGAAAAATGTATTTGATTAGTAATGCTCTAGTATTTGGTACTAATGCTGATTAAGTTCTGTAACTCCAGAATACTTGTACCATTTTTCATAAATTGGGTGATAACAATTTATCTCAATTCATAAAAGTCAGTTTGGGAATAAAATGATTTGAAAAAATTAAAAAAGAAGAAAGTATACTACACTCATTAGAAGTAGATAAAAACTGAGATATATTTACAATAAAAAAAAAATCGGATGGGAAAATAAACTGCCTTGAAAACTGGATTAAAAGTATACATCATAGGGTTCTGCAGTAACAATACTCATGTTGTAAATTTAAGAAAAGTGTTTTAGTCTATCAAAATATGGAAAAAATATAACAAAAAAGATATGTTTTATCAATAGATCCTATAATTAACGAAAAATTACCTACACAAAGGGTTATTTAGTAGTTACAGCTTTTATTAATAAGAAAATTTAATTTACCAACATATTAAACAATTGACCACCCCATATTTGATTGACTGTCTGTCTGTGACTGTTTTTAGTTTAGTTAACTAGATGATATCACTTAAGTTGTTAAACTTGTGATCCTCTTTCGGTTTGAAATTTTAACCAGACTAAGCCAGATTTGGACTTTTAACCTCTGGATTAGAACATATATACCTTAGATTATCATAGATATATATACTTTAGTGTTCTAGCCTTCAATTTCTATCAAAACTAAACTATGCTTATTTTCTCTACTAAATAAAACATCATTTGCAGAGTAGCAATTTTAAGGTAAGGACCGTTAATTATGTGTACCATTGTAACACACACATTTAAAGTAAACTAGCCAAGATACTAACATTTAACATCCAAATTATTATTGTTATTATATAGTTGTTATTTTTGTGCAGTTTAGCTAGAATATGAAACTAACCTAGAAAATGTATAATCCACTATTAAATTTAACCTACATGTTCATATTTTCTTATTTAAGTTGAGAAAAAAAAATCAATTAAGTAATAATATATGAAGGTTCATGTCATCTTCCACTTTTTCTCATTTCTTAAGTTCACAATAGTTGTCTTAATTTTCTCAGATATTTATTTAGAAATGGTTTTTTATCATCAATTCACTTTTTATATTTCTTTTGTTAAAGAATGATATCCTCTCACTGGAGATCAGCAACTATGATGCTGTGTTTCTTAAACAAAATACTGAACATAAATTATGAAACTATCTACTCAATTTTTAATTAATTTATCATGTGGTTAATTTTGACTTAAATTAGATAACGAGAAATCTTTGTAAATAATATTTGAAAGAGATCCATTTAATTTGTATGGTTATCAGTAAAAAGAAAGATTAGATCTAACAGAACTTTTTTCTTTTTTTTCTTTTTCCTGTTTAGCCTCCGGTAACTACCGTTTAGATAATTCTTCAGAGGATCAATGAGGATGATATGTATGAATGTGGTCTTGTACATTCTCAGTTCGACCATTCCTGAGATGTGTGGTTAATTGAAACCCAACCACCAAAGAACACCGGTATCCACGATCTAGTATTCAAATCCGTGTAAAAATAACTGCCTTTACTAGGACTTGAACGCTGTAACTCTCGACTTCCAAATCAGCTGATTTGGGAAGACGCTTTAACCACTAGACCAACCCGGTGGGTTTGTATAAATCTCCTACTCTATGCTAACTACACCAACCTGACTTGGCGCCTAGTTTTGTAGGTAGGTTACATACTGTCAACTTATAATTTATATTACAAAAACTATTGTTTTCTTTATTATTTTATGATTATTTTTAAGGTAATTATTCATTTAAAAAAAAAAATACTAATAGAGCACTAATAAATACAAATATATTTGAATTTATACATTAAACAGTTATTATTTTTTTGGATCATAAACTCAGTCAGTAGGAAAGTTGTATCAAGAAATCAAGATTCATGAGATTTTTCCAGTGTACCTTACAATTATACTTTAAAATTAAGTTTTATATTGAAATACAAGTTACATTTTAATTATAAAACATTATTATGCTGCATCCTCTTAAGCACGGGGCCCGCGGCGGTTGCCCCAGTTGTCTGGTCCTAGGAGAGGCTCTGATAATTCATTTAGTGAACTTCTTTATACTGGTTCCAAATGTTAATTTCGACTTTATAGTGCAAAATGTGCAGTATTTATTCTTGGATTATTGGTGAGTAATCAAAAATGTAAAAAGAAACAATCATACAGGAAAATGAAAGATAACCTGAAGAAATATATCTAAAAAAAAACAAGAAGATGAATTTGAAGAAAATCTTAAGAACAAGGGAAGAATAGAAAAATTGAAGAGAGAATGATAAATATAAAGAGAGAGAAAATTTGAAAACTAGAAAATGTGTACAAAAATTAAGATCAGAAGAATTATATCAAACTAAAAAGCTTTTAAATGACTGGCAACTAAAAACAAATAAACTAAATGATGATCAACCCGACTTAGGAGAATATTCTCCGACAATATCAGAGAAGAAATGAACTAAAAGATTAATTTTTTTGAAATTTAATAAGACCGGGCACGTATGCCTCAGTGTATATGTTGTTCTGAGGGTTTTTTTCAGTCAACTTTAATGTAGATAAAATTAAACAGCAATTCCAGAATAATTAAATAAAGTTAAATGGAAATTAAACTAGAAATTCCAAAAATACGATTCTAAATTATAATTTTCAATTAACATTAAACAATCAGTTGTTTCACACAATCAGTTACATATACACATATGTAATAATGCCTATTAAATTAGATATACACATTTTTAATTATTTATTGTACATTTTTTTACAATCACGGGTTAATCATCTTATTAATAAATCAATATATTTAAATCAAAGAAAAAGAAGTTAAAAGAAATAAATTTTAAAAAAAATTGAAAAAAGATGATGAAGACTGATTCGAACGGTGTGCCTTCCCTTGTAAGATCCAAATATTTCATTAATTAGAATTTCATTTTGCTAGAACTCGGAAACCAATGAAAACAAGTACCACTTATGATATATCGTTGAAAAGCTCTCAACGAGGAATTATTACTGCAGTTTCCAAAATCCAATTTTTTGGGAATTTTGGGCTTTTTTTGGAAACTTTTGGTTTAGTCTATTGCAATTAGGTGTACAATTAGATGTTACAACAGTCCTAAATCCAAAATTTCAAAATTCTACGGCTAATCGTTTTTGAGTTATGCGAGATATGTACGTACGTACGTACATGGATTCAGTGATGGTCAAAATGGATATTTCAGTTGAAATTTGAAAACCGAAATTTTTCCGATCACAATACTTTCTTTACTTTGTACAAGGAAGTAAAAAAGAGGCAGAATTGACCCTTTTTTTAGATAATAGTGTATCTACGATTGCTGAACATGACTTTTATGGAAACGTAAAAAATAAAAACAGTAAAGGAAGACCAAAATTAGAATCTGCTAATTGAGAATGTAGGATGTAAAAGGTATAGCTAAAGGATCATAGCTAAATAGAATGCAGTGCAGAAGTATATCAACCTAATTAAACGAATAAACCCGTTGAAAAGTTAATTTTTATCTTCATGGTTGTTTTAACGTAGGTATTTATTCAAGTGAATTGTTTTGTTTCAAATTTTTGGTTTTTTCTTCATGAATTGTGTTTTTAATGATTTACTTAAAAACTTTCACTGTTTTTCCTGGTGAAAAAAATTAAATAGATTAGTGGATGGGTAGTTTTTTGTCTTTAAAAAAAACCTGTGAAATATTTTTTATAATTTATTTCATAACTTCCAGAATTATTTGAAAAATTACGCGTAAATTTATATTGAAATCATTCGTAATGAAAAGTGAGAGTGGATTTGGAAGTAAGAGAGATTAGTCAACTTCATAAAAAGTACAACAATAACTCAACTTCCATTATTATTTCATCTCCTATTCAAGTAGCAGTGGAATTTAATAATTTCATTTCTATTATTTCAAACAAAAATATTGAAGAAGTATATATATATATATTACTAGCTGCTGTCCGCACCTTCACTCGCATGGATTTTGGATTTGTACCAAGAATAACTTTTCAAAAAAAACAGATTTATTTTAAAAATTAAAAGTTATTTTTTGGGTGGTGCGTTATCTTTGGTATTTCGCTGACATAAACTTGGTGACTTTTCGAAAAATTTCATCGTATCTCGTCCATGCACGGAGCGTCATTATTTGCTTTTAACAATTTAGTTGCTTTAATATGAAACTAAAAAATATCGTAATCATGAATTAAAATAATTTTCTTATTACATACAGAAATTAAATTTAATAAAATGATCGTATCATGTGATATTATCGATTTAATAAAATAAAAAAAAATATTTTAATCATAAACACAGAATTAAATTTACTACAAATTACCTTTGATTTTACGATTTTTTAAATTCGTCACAGCATGTAACGTATCAAAATAAGATTTGTTTTCGTATGGGCGTGAAACATTTACGACTGAATAAGTACCGTGAAATTATTTAGAGATTGAAAGCATTATAAAACCGAAAGGCAGCTAGTAATAAACTAAAACTCGTGTGCATGTAAAAAATAATTTGAGCCACAACATAATACTTCGTTCGCATCGAATTTCCCAAATCCGAATTTAGATTTTTGAAAAATAGAGAAACGTGTTTACTTCTGTATAAAGAAAAGTTTAAATTTCAGTTTTCGGAACGGTAAATCTTTGCTGTGTATCTCAGAAACATAGAGTCCCAGAGATATATAATTTTTATACAAAAATTTATGTTCTTCTTTTCCACGCTTATTATAGGTAGATATTTCCAAATTTCTACCTTGCGTACTATATAAATGCAATTGATATATAGTTTGTACACACAAATGTAAAACACGAAAGGATTATTTTATAATTATTTGTTGTGAAAAAATTATCAAAAATATATTATTTAAATAAAAGCTAAGTTAAACTGAGATAAGGAAATAAAATAGCAAAGAATCCTAATATTAGATACATTTTTCATTTAAATAATTATTATTTGTAGAAATTAATGAAAAATTAACATAATTCAAAAGAAGAGCAAAAATAAAAAATATATTGAAGTGAAGTCATAACACAAAATAGAACAAAACACTGTTTCAAAATTGAAAAGTGTATTGAAGGCAAAAAATCCAAAGAAAAACTGACTGTTCTGGTGTGCGGTTTTGCGGATGGCACGCTATTGGTGAATCTTGGAAGCCTTTCTGTTTCAAAAATGTCGTTGAGTTACCACTGGACTGGTACGCAAATAAAAAGTCTTGGATGACGTCTAACATAATGAAAAAATGGCTATATAATTTAAATGAAGAAATGGTTAGTGAAAACAGAAATATTCTACATTCTTTAAACAATGCGTAGTGTCACCCTCATGGAAATTGTTCTAACATAAAATTTGTGTTCTTTTCTGCAACCACAACTAGTTTAACTCAACCAATGGATCAGGGATTATTAAAAACAAAAGAATTCATTATCGGAAACACATTCTGCAGTCGCTAGTCAGTCGTCAGTATAGATCATGTTCATCTGTTCAAGAACTGACGCATAAATAAAATTACTGGTTTGGATGCACTAAGGTGGGCTCTTTTCATCCTACAAATTACAAATGCGTTTAAAGAAGACGGGTTTCTGCACGGAAACCGATAAAGATTATGTTCCACGATACCTTCTTTGCGCAATACAACTATATTGCGTGAAGTAAATTTCTGTTCCAAGATAGTGGTTAAACATCGGTCCATGCTGAAGACTACGTTGGGTGTATTGATAACCGAAGAAGGATGAAATTATTTTGTCTGAATTAGCAAGATTAAAAAAGTTTCATGATGAAGTACAAGGAGAAGACAGAAAACAGTTTTGGAGAGCTGAGACGGTTGCACAGCTGTTCGCGATTCGTAAAACAGCTATAATTTGCGAAGAATATGTTACCGCTAAAATATATTGAAAACGAAAGTTCCAAGAGTAAGTAAATAGAGAAAAATAAAACTGTAACTGTACCTAACTAATTTAGAAAATGATTTTATATTAGAATTGGTGTTATTAGATCACATTGTGTAAAGGCTACGTTTAAGTCTTTCTATTAAACGTAACTTTTAAATGAAAATTAATTGTAAAAATAATAAAGCATTCTCTTTTTTAGTACAGAACAATTTTCGAAAATTGTGTGATCCGTATTTATTTATTACGTTGATCATCCCTTGTCTAAATTATCTTTTAAATTAGTATAATTCATTATAGCACAGGAATACGATACGATAAATCAGCTTGATTTTTAAATCCCCGATGAAACTTATTCGGTACACAGTCATTTTCATCTTTGGGGAGGGGGGTGTTCTGCGTTAACTTAAATGTTTTTTGTCTAACCCATACCGCTAAGACTTTGTGATGTGAGATTAGTATTTACGTATAAGACTAAGTTATTTAATTTATTACGGGACAGCGCGAACGCAGTCCCGACTCTCAAAAATTGTGCGCCCGAGATATCCACATTTGGGATATTCGCAGGGGTCAACCCATCCGAAGTGCAATGGATAGGCCTCACCCTGAAGGAACCGCCTTCGTGATCACGGTAACCTCCACGCCAGGTAAGTATGATTACAATTGAAACTTCGTTCAGGCCTTCAGAAACTAAGATGACTTGACTTTCGAGAAGTTACAAGGTAAGATTAAAAAAATTAGAATATACATAAATATTTTGTAAAATTTTATTTAAATTACAATTTAAAAATATATTAATAATTAGTATTTGACATTAAACGACTAAAATAAAGTTTTTCAAAATGAAATTTATGAAATATGTTATAACAATTAATTTACAGGTACAACTAAGATTAAGTTCTAGTATTCTCCGCTAGGAGACAACAGTACATAGTTTAACAAGAGTACATTGTATACAAAAATCAATACCAGTTTTTTTCGGAATAAAAAACTGTTTTAAATTAATAAATTCTAATTGGCTAATGATAATAATTGATGTTTAATATATTTATAAATGATAATTTTATAAACCTTATCACTTTATCTCGTTATTATTTTAAGGTAAATAAATGAAATTATCCATGTAAATTATATTACCCTGATGTGCTTGCCCTTCTTTTCTTCTTTTTCCTGTTTAGCCTCCGGTAACTACCGTTTAGATAATTCTTCAGAGGATGAATGAGGATGATATGTATGAGTGTAAATGAAGTGTTAGTCTTGTACATTCTCAGTTCGACCATTCCTGAGATGTGTGGTTAATTGAAACCCAACCACCAAAGAACACCGGTATCCACAATCTAGTATTCAAATCCATGTAAAAATAAGTTCTAGTAAATGCTTTACTAGAACTTGAACGCTGTAACTCTCGACTTCCAAATCAGCTGATTTGGGAAGACGCGTTAACCACTAGACCAACCCGGTGGGTTAGATGTGCTTGCCCTGAGTGCTGTTAACAAAACGCAATAACCAACCGTCAAAGCACACAAATCTATATTATCATTTAATATTTCATTGCCTTCTGTAAGGGTTTTTTTTTTTTTATTAAATTATGGGGTAATTTTTTTCAAATTATCATTTTTCACCTTAGCATTTGAATATTAGAAAATTACAAATCATAAAAATTGAGAAAGATTTAACAAAAGTAAAGTTTCTTAACCATTTAATTTTAAATTATCCTTAAACGTTTTAGTGTATTCAGAAAAAGTGTGTACATTTAAAATTGGCATAATATGTGACCCCCTCTATGAATAATGAGACCTTGCTGTTGGTGAGGGGGCTTAAGTGCTCAGGGATACAGAGTAGCTGGATCGAAGGTGCAACCATATCGGAGAGGTATCTGTTGAGAGCCAGACTAAGGAATGATTCCTGAAAGAGGGCAGCAGCTCTTTCAGTAGTTGTTAGGGGCGTGAGTCACAATAACTTAAACGGCCATATCAATATCGCTCAGTCCTCTGAGTACTGCGCAGCTGAAAGCAATGGAAAACTACAGCTGTTTTTTTTTTAAGAAAATGTGGCTATGCATTTTCACATGACAATAATGGAGGCGCCTTCCTTGGTAAAATATTCCGGAGGTAAAATAGTCCCCCGTTCGGATCTCCGGGTGGGGACTACTAAGGAAGGAGTCACCAGAAGATTGAAAAATAACATTCTGCGAGTCGGAGCGTGGAATGTTAGAAGCTTAAAAAAGGTTGGTAGGCTAGAAAATTTAAAAAGGGAAATGGATGGGGTGAATGTGGATATAGGAGGAATTAGTGAGGTTCGGTGGGAAGAGGAAGGCGACTTTTGGTCAGGTGATTTAAGAGTAATTAATTCAGCGTCAAATAATGGGCAGGCAGGAGTAGGTTTTGTGATGAACAAGAAGATAGGGAGGAGAGTGGAGTATTTCAAGACGCATAGCGATAGAATCATTGTAATAAGGATAAAATCAAACCCTAAACCGACAACGATTGTTAACGTCAATATGCCTACAAGCGCCCATGATGATGATGAGGTAGAGTGTGTATACGAAGAGATTGATGAAGCAATTAAACACGTAAAAGGAGATGAAAATTTAATAATAGTTGGAGATTGGAATGTAAGCATTGGAAAAGGCAAGGAAGGAAATATAGTGGGTGAATACGGGCTGGGCAATAGGATTGAAAGAGGGGACCGACTTATAGGGTTTGGCACGAAGTATAATTTAGTAATTGCCAACACCCAATTTAAAAATCATAATAGAAGAATATACACTTGGAAAAAGCCAGGCGATACTGCAAGGTATCAGATAGATTATATTATTGTTAAGCAAAGATTTAGAAATCAACTCGTTGACTGCAAAACTTACCCTGGAGCAGACATTGACAGCGACCATAATTTGGTGATAATGAAATGTAGATTGGGGTTTAAAAACCTGAAGAAAAGGTGTCAGATGAATCGGTGGAATTTAGAGAAGCTTGAGGAAGGGGAGGTAAAAAAGATTTTTGAGGAGGACATCGCAAGAGGTCTGAGTAAAAAAAGATAAGGTAGAAAATGTAGAAGAAGAATGGGAGAATGTTAAAAAGGAAATTCTTAAATCAACAGAAGCAAACTTAGGCTGAATAAAGAGAACTGGTAGAAAACCTTGGGTTTCAGACGATATATTGCAGCTAATAGATGAACATAGAAAATATAAGAATGCTAGTGATGAAGAAACTAAAAGGAACTATCAGCAATTAAGAAATGCTATAAACAGGAAGTGCAAACTGGCGAAAGAAGAGTGGATTAAAGAAAAATGTTTAGAAGTGGAAAGAGAAATGAACATTGGTAAAATAGATGGAGCATACAGGAAAGTTAAGGAAAATTTTGGGGTACATAAATTAAATTCTAATAATGTGTTAAACAAAGATGGTACACCAATATATAATACGAAAGGTAAAGTTAATAGATGGGTGGAATATATTGAAGAGTTATACGGAGGAAATGAATTAGAAAATGGTGTTATAGAGGAAGAAGAGGAAGTTGAGGAGGATGAAATGGGAGAAACAATACTGAGATCTGAATTTAAGAGAGCATTAAAAGATTTAAATGGCAGAAAGGCTCCTGGAATAGACGGAATACCTGTAGAATTACTGCGCAGTGCAGGTGAGGAAGCGATTGATAGATTGTACAAACTGGTGTGTAATATTTATGAAAAAGGGGAATTTCCATCAGACTTCAAAAAAAGTGTTATAGTAATGATACCAAAGAAAGCAGGGGCAGATAAATGAGAAAAATACAGAACAATTAGTTTAACTAGTCATGCATCAAAAATCTTAACTAGAATTCTATACGGAAGAATTGAGAGGAGAGTGGAAGAAGTGTTAGGAGAAGACCAATTTGGTTTCAGGAAAAGCATAGGGACAAGGGAAGCAATTTTAGGCCTCAGATTAATAGTAGAAGGAAGATTTAAGAAAAACAAACCAACAGACTTGGCGTTTATAGACCTAGAAAAGGCATTCGATAAGGTAGACTGGAATAAAATGTTCAGCATTGTAAAAAAATTAGGGTTCAAATACATAGATAGAAGAACAATTGCTAACATGTACAGGAACCAAACAGAATTTAGATTCAGAGTAACAGTACAAGGTGAAAAGATAAAGATGCTACGATTTTCTGATGATATAGTAACTCTAGCCGAGAGTAAAAAGGATTTAGAACAAACAATGAACGGCATAGATGATGTCCTACGCAAGAACTATCGCATGAAAATAAACAGGAACAAAACAAAAATAATGAAACGTATTAGAAATAACAAAGATGGACCACTGAATGTGAAAATAGGAAGAGAAAAGATTATGGAGGTAGAAGAATTTTGTTATTTGGGAAGTAGAATTACTAAAGATGGACGAAGCAGGAACGATATAAAATGCCGAATAGCACAAGCGAAACGAGCCTTCAGTAAGAAATATAATTTGTTTACATCAAAAATTAATTTAAATGTCAGGAAAAGACTTTTGAAAGTATATGTTTGGAGTGTCGCTTTATATGGAAGTGAAACTTGGACAATCGGAGTATCTGAGAAGAAAAGATTAGAAGCTTTTGAAATGTGGTGCTATAGGAGAATGTTAAAAATCAGATGAGTGGATAAAGTGACAAATGAAGAGGTATTGCGGCAAATAGATGAAGAAAGAAGCGTTTGGAAAAGTATAGTTAAAAGAAGACAGACCTATAGGCCACATAAAAAATGTACTTTTTGTATCATTGTAAGTAATCTTAAAGTAAATCACAATGAAATGCACTTATTTAATGGATGTAAGTCCATTAAATAAGTCAGGTTGGTGTAGTTAGCATAGAGTAGGACATTTATACAAATCCACCGGGTTGGTCTAGTGGTTAAAGCGTCTTCCCAAATCAGCTGATTTGGAAGTCGAGAGTTACAGCGTTCAAGTCCTAGTAAAGGAAGTTATTTTTACATGGATTTGAATACTAGATCGTGGATACCGGTGTTCTTTGGTGGTTGGGTTTCAATTAACCACACATCTCAGGAATGGTCGAACTGAGAATGTACAAGACTACACTTATTTACACTCATACATATCATCCTCATTCATTCTCTGAAGTATTATCTACACGGTAGTTACCGGAGGCTAAACAGGAAAAAGGAAAAAATGTCCAGTATGTGGCGTGGGTAAGTCAATTTATTTAATACATTACAAATATGCGTAATATAACTACCCTTAATATTTTTTTGATACTGTTACTGTATTATTAAATGATATATTTGCATTTTAGAAAAAATAATAATAAAATTTATGTTTATAAATAACACTCTTTTTTCATGTTTATAACTTGCAAAGATCAAGTTATTAAAAATTTTTATTAAGACAGTAAATTCGATTATTACTCAAATTTGACGTAAATTCTGTGGTTTCGGGGTGGAATATTTGGGAGTGAAAAATCTGAGTTTCACACTTAGTAGCAAAGAGCGTATCTATGCCACTGTCTTAATTGTATGAGGTTATCTATTGCAAGAAGACTTTTTAAAAAATTGTTTTTAATTATTATTAATAGTTTGATATTAACTATACTAAATGATTATGGCTATGTCTAATAAAATATCTTTATTCTATTCAAAACCGACCCGGATCTCCACCGATTCGAGCCTCTGTAGTCTCCTGATACCAAATTAAAAAAAACCCCAAAAATTACCCCTCAAAAAAAATTCTTCGCCTGGCCAAATTCTTCAGTTTCTAGGCGTTTCACACCATTTATGATCTATTCGACACCGTTCCCAAAATTCCCCATCCAAAAAGAAAACGTGAAACGCCTAGAAACGAAGGATTTGTCTTGGCAAACATTTTTTGGGGTGGGGTAATTTTTTGGGGTTTTGGGTTTTTTTGGATTTGGCGTCAGGAGATAGCGGAGGCTCGGATCGGTGGAGACCCGGGGTGGTTTTAGTCTCGGACGAACAGGAAGTTAGAAAAAAAAGAAAAGTGATTCCCCTTATAATTGTCTCCGTGAGGAGTTTGAATATTTTTCGTGTTCGAGACATCGATACACCAACTCTTCCCCTCGTAGCCAATCGGCCTTTGAAGAGCATCATCTTGGTCTTCTCCCAGCTAAACGTCAGGTTTCGTTGATGAACCTTCAGGTCGAGTATCGTGCATGCTTGTGGGGCTTTTGAATTCAACCTCCGTCCACGAGCTTCGCTCGATCAGGAAGAGGCCATCGTCAGCATAAACCACGATGTGACACACCGTGAAGTGAATGAAATTCACTTCAACCGCAGAAGTGAATGAAATTCCACCAATCACAATAAGGGACCCAACACATTGCCCTGTTTGATAAAATGATTGCTAAAATGCAGCCTTTCATCAAACAGTACACCAAGGTACTTCTGAACTTTTACTCGGCTGTTTACACAGGCATTACAGTTAAAGCGGAGGGTTAGAGCTCTATGATAATTTGTCTGCGCCGTTTGGAAACATAAACTTCGTCTTAAGCACAGATTTCCCACCTACGTGTACTATTATGCAGCAGCAGCACCTACGGTCCATCATCGAACTCAAGACATCCGGGTCAAGAACAAAGCTGCGAAAATTCATAGGCACCTGAAACTGGCTGCGAAAATATATCCCGTATATACGTTGCTACCTTAATTTACTTACATTAACTTACATTTTCTGAACAAAAAAAAAAACAGCTGTAGTTTTCCATTGCTTTCAGCTGCGCAGTACTCAGAAGATGGAGTAATCTTGATATGGCCGTTTAAGTGCTCCTGACCTAACTCGTTAATTACTACTGAAAGTGCTGCTGCCCTCTTTCAGGAATCATTATTCTGGCTTTCAACTTATATTTCTTTGATATGGTTGACCCTTCGGTCCAGCTACTCTGTATCACTGAACATTTAAGCCCCGTCACCATCGCCAAGGTCTCATCATTCATAGATGGGTTTAAGTATACGGTATAATTACAGAGCCGTAAAAGTAATATTTTTATATGAACAAAAAACAACCGTTAATAATTCAGGAAGAGTTGATATTTATCAGTAAAAATTTAAATAATTTTTTTATATTACTACGGGTGATGTAAAACATTTAATGTAAATCAAGAAAACAATTAGCCAGAGCATTTTCTGATTACCAGCTGTCCGTAGTAGCAGCTATATAGTCTCAGTGGGTTTTTAGATAATTCTTTTTTTTAAATAAATTAAAAGATCTGCTGTTATTTTTATTTAATTGATTTTAACTTTAATGATTTTAAGTAACTTTTTATTTTTGGTTTTAACCCTGACTGTGATTTTAACTGAGCTTTTTACTTAAATTTTGATTCGTTTTAATTTTAATTGGATTTCAATTTTATTTTTTTTCTACAATTTCAATTTTAATTTTGTTTTAACTTTGGTGTTGATTTTAAATCTCCTTTTTTATTTTAATGTTTTTTCTGATTTTATTGTAAACTTTACTCTCATTTTTTTTATTAAATAATATTTAAATTAAAAAAATGTATGTATTTTATGATGTAATTTGAAATTTAACGTATATTAAGGGAAATAGGAAGACATCCAATAAATTAGTATTATTATTTTGTAAAAATTCATTAAAAAATCTGTAATATATGACAATCATTTACTTAATAAATAATTACCTTATTTAAAAGAGCATATTTATTTTTAAAGGATTAAAATCTGGGAACATACCAAATTTTTTCAATAAAAAGACTGCATAAATGAAAACCGTTCAGAAATTTCAGATATCTTATAGAGTTTGTTATTCTGCGTAGCAAAACTCCCAGTTACTTTTAATTTAAAAAAAGTACAATTTCTGATTAAAATAACTGTTTGGAAAATGACCTATATATGGAATACCGATCATCATAAAATATCAAAATTCCACAAGAGCAGTAAGATTAAAAATTATATATTTGTTAATTAACAGGAGATATTTTTAGAATTTCTTTATGTCATTCATACCAACGCAAATTCGAGCGAGAAAAAAATTGTAAAAAATGTATACTTTTCTTTATATTTTTGTATTTCTATTTTATTTTTATTATTTCCTTTTTTATATGAAAAAAGTATCGTAATAACCGAAAAATTATTAGACAGTAAAATTAAGTCACACAGTTATAATTGAAGCTTTTTTATTTTTGTATTATTTTGTCGTTATGTCAAGAAATGTGATATCCTTTAAGCTTAAACACATAGATGTGCAGTAGTTTTACCTAAGGTTGATAGTTCTGGCACTGCTAAAAATACAATGGAGGGGGAAAGTGATTCCACGACATTTTGTCGTAGGTAGCAAGAAGCCAGTCACCGATCCACCATCTTGCGCTGCTTTCTAAACTCTGACTAACTTTGGCTAAACCTATTGTTACCAGCACGTAAACAAACATAAAGAATCTGATGTGGACAACACGTAAATTCCTTGTACGCCTATTAAATTACATATACCCATTTTTTAAAATGAAAAGTACATAAAATTTTATTTCATTAATAACTTCTGATTTTTTTTTTTTCATATAATTTTTTTTATTGTTATTATTTACCGTTAAAATATTTTCAAAATCAGAAATTAACAATTATTAATAAATCAATATATCTAAAAAAAAAAAAAAAGTTTAAAAAAAGGGAATGAAATCGGATTCGAACTGATGTGCCTTCCCCTTGTAAGATCCAAATATTTCATTAATTAATACTTCATTTAGCAATACCTCTGGAACCAATGACAATAGGTACCAATTATGATACACCGTTGAAAAGCTCTCAATGAGGGCTTATTACTGCAGTTAAGAAAAAGTCCAAAATCCAAAAACATTTCGATTTTAGGCTTTTTCTTTTTTCTTGGCTTTTTTTGACACTTTTGGTTCAGTCAGTTGCAATCAAAACGGGAGGTGTACAATTAGATGTTACAACAGTCCTAAATCAAAAATTTCAACATTCAAGGGCTAATCGTTTTTGAGTTATGCGAGATACATACGTAAGTACAGACGTCAAGCTGAATGTAGTCAAAATGGATTCAGGGATGGTCAAAATGGATACTTCCGTTGAAATCTGAAAACCGAAATTATTCACGATCTTCCTTTACTTCGTACAAGGAAGTAAAAATGATGTAAGCATTCAAAGTTATGCTTTTCATTTTCTTTTAAATATGATTCTAATTTAAAAAATTAATAAATTTTTGAGTTTCAATTACTATGAAAAAATTCATATTTGATTGTTCCTGGGGGCGAAAATTTTGCAGTTACGGCATAAATCCTCTCTTACATAAATGTTGAAATAATTAAAATTTATGAACATAGATATTTCATACTACATGAATATATATGAGTATATATATATATATATATATATATATATAAATATACACACTGGGAGTTAAGAAAATATGGCAATCCTTAAATAATCTTTCTTTTTAAATGTAAAATAAGGTATTATATAATTAACTTAGCATATCCTGATATCTTGAAACAATCTATTTTTCAATATGAGACCATTGCTTGGGGTGTACTTAGCCACGTTTGAAATTAAAAAGAACATTATTAAATACCCGCTAATTTGATTACGGTTTTCATAGCCTGACGTTCTTTACGTAAAAAGTTTATTTTTTTTTAATGCCATTTAAAGTAGTGTGTCACAGCCCTACCGTTTCCATTTAAAATATTTGAGTTGGCTCCCTCTAGGCCCTTGGAGGTGTGATGACCTCATATCGAAAAACACAAACGCACACATTTTTACCGAATTTTTTGAGTTTGAAAATCGCATATCTAATAAAAGGGAGTAGAGTTCATGTAGTTCTGAGTCATTTTTTGTTATAAAAATATGAAAGCCCGTTTGGCGTTATTAAAATTAGTTCTTAGTAAAATATTCTTGTACTAAGAAAGTACAAGAATATTTCAAATGTTGTTTAATTTATATCGTAAAGACGTGTAGGACATAATAATACATTAGCATAAATAGCGGTTTATTTTTCCTTAAGTGAAAGGCCGTCAGCCACAATCGATCTTTTCGTATAAGGAAAATCAGGGAACATATCGTGACAAGGTTAATAATACTTTATTTATTTCCTTACGCTTTTTTTTATTATTTTTATCTACATAAATACGAGTACAATAGATTTTTTTCATCTTCCTTACCACAATATAAAATGTTATCTTTAAGTCAGGATGTTTTATACTTTCTTTGTTTATAGATAAAATTACAGAAAAATAATTTATAATCGGAAATAGGAAATTAAAATCATTTTAAATTGATAAATTATTATTTCTTTTAAGTTTAAAATACGTTGTATTTTTGCTTATCTACCTAGCTTTTCTCTGTCAATAAAATAAAATTAGGCTGTTCAACAATAAATTATTCCTACTACATAAAAAGAATAAATAAAATGTTTAAATATTCTTTTCCCTTACTGCTTATTATTTTATTTCCTTCTATTTCTAACATTAAATACGTAACCAAATGCAATTATAAAAAATGTTTAAAATGTTTTTGTTTAAAAAATGTTTTGTTTTATTTAACGTTACACCGCTCGGTTTTCTTATAATATTGTTTTTATTTACTTAATCAATCTTGTGATTTTTAATGTTTTAAAGACGCTGAAATGAATAAGCAATAATGTCCTGCTCTGTATATGTTGTTTATTTATTTATTTTAGACCATTTACTATTAATATTGCGAAATCTCCAGGCAGTAATATTTTTTATATATACAGAGTGATTCAGGGGGATAAGGCAATACTTTGACAACTCATTCTAGAGGCTAAAAATAAGAAAAAAGTTTATATAAACATAGGTCCGAAAACGCTTCGTTAGCGAGTTAAACAGAGTGAACGATTTCGCCCGAGTTTCAGTTCTTCCGGGTAAATTAAGGCTTTCTGAAATTCTGGGAAGGTCAATTAAGGGGCAAATTCAATTGTTTCTTATGGTTTTTGAGCTAGGAAATCGAATAAAATAGGTCCCAGAACTGTATCTCTCTTAGTTTCTAAGATATTCCATGTAAAACGACAAAAATAGGGTCAAAAAACACATTTATTTACGTTTGACGTACAATAACGTTGTCAAATTGGCAATAAGTCATACATTTTTTAAACATAAATTGTAGAGAATTTAATTATAAGAAGATTGATGTAAATAATGTCAACAAAAAAGAAATAAAATTTTAAACATGTCGTCTTTTATTAACAACAAAACCGACGAAAACTTAGAAGAAAATATTACAAAAAAAGAAAACAGATGTCTCTAGTAGGTACAATAATTTTAGACCTACGGAAAACAAGTTGGCAACACTGATTTATTATTGTTGATCAGCTGCAATTGCCAACTTATAAATTATACAAGTTTTAAATATGTGTTGGAAGGAAGTCTTTCAAATCTAATATTATAATTTTTAGCATTTGTATGTAAATTGTTCTGTTTAACGTCGTATCACTTTTCCGATCCAGATTGTGTGTATGTTTCTAAGTAAAGTTGAACTTCTCAAATTTTTGTTTGATTTTTATATACGTTAGTTACGTCAATTTTCTTATAATTAGATTTTCAACAAAGTTAACTAGAAATTTTTATTTGTTGAATGGTAAAGTAACAAAGTTATTTTATTAAAAAAATAAAGAACTGTATTTTCAGGAAAAACCTTTTCGTGTTTTATTCAGTTTCTTTTTTAAAAACCAAAGTGAAATAGAGGTCTGGAATCATGTTTATTCAATTTCTTAGATCAAAACCCATAAGAAAGCACGAAATTTAGTGCTTCCCTCGATTTATTTTCCAAGAATTTTAGTATGGTTTAATTTCACAGAAGGAGCAAAAAGCAGGGCTAAATGCTTCGCGAACCAAAACTGGCTAACGAATCGTTTTCTGATGTGTGATTATGTGAGCTTTTTTTCATATTCTTTTTTTTTCTCCCGAGAGATTGCCCTGCAATTTTAAATCACTTTGTTTATATATCTATATGTTTCAAAACTCTCATTTTAATAAACGTATCATGTGCAGTCCGGATACGGATAAAGAAAAAGCTATTAAAATTATTTTTTGACTTGAATATCATTAATAAAATATCACAAATGATAAAATGTACGGTAACCTATAAATATCTTTCAAAAATTAAACATAGGAAAATGAAATTTAGCCACTGCTATTACATCAAAAGGATCTATTTTTCGGAATAGGATGTGAAATAAGTTATTGTTAATGTTGTAAATAATAAAATGGTAAATACATATGAAGTAAGGTAAAATGAAGTCAGGTAAATGTAGTCGTTGACACCGGTGTTCTTTGGTGGTTGGGTTTCAATTAACCACACATCTCAGGAATGGTCGAACTGAGAATGTATAAGACTACACTTCATTTACACTCATACATATCATCCTCATTCATCCTCTGAAGAATTATCTAAACGGTAGTTACCGGAGGCTAAACAGGAAAAAGAAAGCTAAAGGTAAATGTAGTCAACCCACCGGTTTGGTCTAGTGGTGAACCCGTCATCGCAAATCAGCTGATTTTGAAGTCGAGAGTTCTAAGGTTCAAATCCCAGTAAAGGCAGTTGCTTTTATACGGATTTGAATACTAGATCGTGGATACCGGAGTTCTTTGGTGGTTGGGTTTCAATTAACCACACATCTCAGGAATGGTCGAACTGAGAATGTATAAGACTACACTTCATTTACACTCATACATATCATCCTCATTCATCCTCTGAAGAATTATCTAAACGGTAGTTACCGGAGGCTAAACAGGAAAAAGAAAGCTAAAGGTAAATGTAGTCAACCCACCGGTTTGGTCTAGTGGTGAACCCGTCATCGCAAATCAGCTGATTTTGAAGTCGAGAGTTCTAAGGTTCAAATCCCAGTAAAGGCAGTTGCTTTTATACGGATTTGAATACTAGATCGTGGATACCGGAGTTCTTTGGTGGTCGGGTTTCAATTAACCACATATCTCAGGAATGGTCGACCTGAGATTGAACAAGACTACACCTCATTCACATTCACACACATCATCCTCTGAAGTAATAAATTACGGTTTGTTTCTGGCGCTAAACAGAAAAGAAAGTATAAATGAGAAGAAAATTTTAGTGAAGAAAAATGTTTAAAACTCTTTTTTTATCTTTTCACTGTTCGGCACAGCCAATTGAATTAAATTATTTTACAATTATTTATTTTAGATGAGAGCAATGAATTTTATAATTTTTATATAAAAAAAAAAGTTAAAGTTTATGAAAATCATCAGTTTTCAAAAGCACAGTATTGTTTGATTTTTTTTTTAAAAGATTATTTTATATAAATAATTGTTGATTGTATTAATAGTTTGTGAAAATATCGTGCAGGTTCTGAAAATATGTACATGGAAATTTAATGTTTGATACAACATTAAATATACTATATCAAAATTTTATAAAAATTGTTTTAAAGAAATTTAGTTTTAGAACGTAATCTACTTTGTTCTTATTTCTGGCTTTTAATGTGGTTATCTTTTTTTCAGATTATACAAAACAGTATGATGGTGAATGCAAGAACGGTGGAGGAGTGAGACTTTCTTAATAATTTATAAAATATCCGCATCATATTTTCATCATCACATGTTACTGATTTATTGCTTTTTCATTGCATCCATTCAACAGAACATTCCTCATCTAAGATAAACTTTTTTTTTATAAGCACTTGAACTTTGTTTAAAAAAATTTAAATAAAAATATATTATAAAACTTTTAAATGTTTGATATTTTATTTTTGAAATTATCACAAAGGAATCATTTTTTTAATTTGTATCTTCTTACGTTTTAATGATACATTAAATATTTTTGCAAGGAATTACTTCTAATTATTTTTTGTCATTCTATTAAAAGAAACTACGTAAAGAAAAAATTTAACTAATTACTTTTTTATTATTATTATTATGCTTTTACGGCCAACATGGGACCACTTAAGTCAATTTTAGTTGGATCTTTTCTGAGAAAAGCGTGTTATTTTACTCTTCCGAGCTGCCCAGTATTTCTTTTTCCGTTCAGATCTTGCTTTCTTTTCTTCATCCGTAAACACCCTCTTCGTAGTATTTTGTCGTTTGTCTGTCTTTTGTTTAAATCTAATGCTTTTGTCTTTTAGCTTTGTAATTTTTCCAGTTTTATTCTGTAGGTCGGTCAGGGAAATTCCCAATTCTTTCATATCTTCTCTAATTTCTTTGATCCATCCTACTTCTAGCTTTTGGAACCAGAGCGTTTCAATGATATTTCTTGACAGTCTTGTTTCCGGTGTCCTTATGAGATGACCAAAGAAAGAGATTTTTTTCCGGATAGTATCAGTAACAGGCTCTATTTCTCGATACACCACCTCATTTGGCACAATCCACCATTGGCCTTCTTTTTGGTGTTTTTTATTGATACACCTTCTGACAATTCTCCTCTTTATTTTCAGAATTTTTTCAATTCGGTTTTTCTGAGTGATTTTGAAAAGGGTCTCGCTTCCGTAGGTGACTTCTGGCTGTACTACAGTTTTATAATGTTTAAGTTTTGTTTTAGCAGAAAGGCATTTTTTGTTATATGTTGACCAAGTTAATTTTTGGGATTTAATCATTTTATTTGTCCTGTTTTGCCATGTCACTTTTTCATTTAAATTATAAGTTATTATTTCCCCAAGATATTTAAATTGTTTTACTATTTTAATTTTCTGATTGTTTACCGTAATGTGCTCTATTACCAGAGGATCTATGGCCATTAGTTCAGTTTTTTCGAAAGAGATATGAAGCCCTATCTTTTGTGCTAGGATTTGAAGGCTCATGATTTGTGTTTTGGCTTCTTGAATATTATTTGCTAAAAAGAGCGAGATTACTTTTTATATATATATTTTTTCATTGATATTTTTATTTTTATTTTAACCATATAATTTTTGTTAAGAATTTTAAAGGCGAAAATTATAAACGGAAGTAACTAATATCACGAAACAGCAGGCCTTATAACGATATCGCACAAATCGCAGTTTATCTGTGCTTTTATATGTCTAGAAAAAAATGTTGGTTTCGCAAATATGTTATAAAATAATATAAGTTATGTAAACAGCTTTTCGTCTTTTGTTTGATTTAATAAAAACGTTATATAACGTTGTGCATTCTAAAATTTTGCGTATGAAAATAATATTTTCATGAAATTATTATAATAATATAATTATACATCGTATTAAACAGATATTAGGTATTAATAAAAGTAATGAAGAAAAATTACTTAAAAACCTTCTTGCGTAGTCTCCTAAGTTTATAACGTTATGAAGTTACATTATAGTCGTTCAAAAACCGCCCTTCGATTGTCTCGTTAGCGGTATCTATTGTGGTCGTTCGGAAGGTTTTCGGCCTGACATAGTAGAGATGATGCAAGTATGAAGAATTGACTATGATATTTGTTAAGTATGATTCTTTTTATGACCTGTCGCGGTGTTTCAATCGTGCGCGTTTAGTTGCTTGTTTCTGACAATCGATTAAAGCAAACAAGCATTGAAATTAAAAAAAAAAAATATATATATATATATATATATATATATATATAGATCAAAATAAAGGTCGAGCTATTATAGTGTTATTCGTTTTAAAAATACTAATCCCGATGGATTTACAAAAAGAATAGATTCCACTTTAAAGGAAACTTTTCCCTTTGTTTTCGACGGTAAGAAAGTGGATTGATGAATTAAACATGGTGGTACGTCACAAATAGACGTCCAGAAACCGCAATGACCCACGAAATCGTCACAAAAATGTATTATGAAGTATTAACGCCGATTGATGGTTCACGAATATTCTGACATCGCAGAAATCTTGATAGACCGTTATCCACAGTATTTTACACGATGTTTTCGGTATGATAAAGCTTTCCGCTTGTGGATGCTACATTTGTTATCATTCGACCAAAAAACGCAATCGATATAATACTTCCCGAGGATGTTTAGAAAAAGATTCGGTTGAGCTTCTTTGAGGTTTTATAACAGTAGATGAATTATAGATATACCATTATACGCTAGAAACGAAACAGCAATCCAAACAATAGCGGGAACCGGTAAAATTGTGTTAAAGAAGAGAAACGGTTCCATCTGCAGGAAAAGCTATGGTTTCGGTTTTTTTACGATTTTTGTGGTGTTGTACTTATAGACGGCTACCTGGAAAAAGACGGGACCATCATCGGGGAATTTTATGCTTCATCAATGGACCAACCAAAGGGTGCTTATTTAGCATAAAGTCCACGTCTGGACAAAAGAAATCACTCTTTCACCACGATATTGTGTCTGTATGCACGTTCAGTTTATTGCTGCAAAAATTCATTACTTATCCTTCATAGTGCTTTAACTTGAGCCGTATTCGCCTGATTTGGCTCCCACCGATTATTCCTCTTCCCAAATCTGGACAAATGGCTCGCTAGAAGAAGATTTACTTTAAATGATAAAGTAAAAACACAAATCCGGTTATCTAACGAGAAAATGTTATTATACTGCAAATAGTATGAATCCTGATGCTTTAGTTTATACAGACGGCTCTAAAAACTCTAGTTCTGTTGGTTGTGCTTAGGTGGTTGGCAATAGAACATATATACCTTCCCAGCTCCATCAGTGTTTTCCTTGCGAAGCTGTATGCTATTAATAAAGTCTACAAATAATCTACAAATTTCTGCTGACATACATTTTTATGTAATTTATGCATATTTACATAACCAAATGGAACAATTCCTCCTAAAAATATTCAAAAGTTTATTTAACTTAATTCTGGCTTTTCTACTGCACCCATCAAACCGTGGTTATTTTCTTATCTTTGCCCTATTTTTTCTATTCAGCCCTTTTTCAGATGTTTAACAACAGTTTAAAATAATTAAAAGCTTGTTCTACATCCCCTGATCTCCTTGAACCCATTTTTTTTTTTTAAGAATCTAGTATTGTTAATCACTTTAACTCAAAATGTAATGCGACTTTAATCTCTCTATTGCTTTCTATAATTATTTCTAATGTGATTGGCATTTTGATCAGAAGAGAAATTTGTTGGAGAAAATTAATAAAAAAAATTTGTAACAACTATTTTAATGTCTTCATTTTTATCATAACTCTTAGAGACTGTTCCTATATCTGTTTTGTGAATCATGTAATCTATTTTTTAGCATCTTGTATTGAACTTTCAAATGATTTACCTCCTCTTTCAAAGTCAATCCTCTTATTTGATTTGTTATTAAATATCTTAAAATATTTCTTGGTAGCCAAGACACTTAACTTTTTTCATCACGTAATTTTGATAAAGCTTCCATCATTTCTTCCTTAATAGTTTAATTTCTCTTGCCATTTCTTGTCAGGAGCTGTTTTAGCCAAGTACTTTATGTGAGACTGGTGTGTTTTTAGGTCTTGGACTATTACTTGAATTGGTTGGTGTTTTGTTCCCAAAAACCTTACCTATATCTTTGGTAAGAGGGTAATATTTTTTTTAGATAAAGTACAGCTACAATAACAAGTACAGTATACTAATAGCGATTACTAGAAAGAAAGCAAGAAATAAGTATGAAAATTTGTTTAAATTAAAAACAGAAAATGTTAACAAATATCAAATGATGAAGAAATATATGACTCGTTTGTATATATATATATACAAATAAGAATGTACACATTTTTATGACATAAAAATACGACTTGAATACAATTTTTCATCAATAATAAAGGGTCAGACATATTTTCTTTCTTTAAAATTAATACAAAAATATTTGGCAATAAGTAAATGATCATATAACTTGAGAAGGCATAGAGGTATTATAATTAAAAACTAGAAATAACTGAATATTGCAGACTAAAACAGCCGTATATAAGGAGTGTAGAAAATTATTTCATTAAAAGATATGAATAAAAATGTACTTTTGATAAATTTACCATGTGTATAATCTTAAGAAAAAAAATTGGATTGATAACTGTGAAACTTTTCAAATTAGCAAATGAAAAATAACTTGTAGAGATACTGTACTGTATCTCTGGTAGAGATACTTAGTACAACAAATCTGAAAAGAAGAGAAGAAGCCAGACGAATGGCAAACTGCATTGATACATTCACGACAAAATAAAGGAGACAGAACAAATGAAATAATCATATATCTGTTTCCCTTCTATCAGTAGCATAAAATATTCTCTAAAGCCCTCCAGCAAGATTAGAAATTAATATAAACAACTTGGAGAAAACAAATTGGTTTTAGAAAAGGCAAATACTGCCTAGAACAGACCTTATGTATAAGATCCATACTTAAAAAAACAAAAGTTAAAGATCAAGGAATAAGAAATAATATTTATAGACCTCAAAAATCCAATGATTCTGTCTATCAAATATCATTAATCTAAATTTTAATAGAGATGAGAGTTGATGACAAAAAGCCCAGAAATTTAGTAAAAGAAATATAAAATCAAAGCAGTTAAAAATTTAGATAGCTATTGAAAAATATTTATAAAACAATGCTATGGAAGAACAAAACTTATAAAGAAAAGATCCTTTAATCCTTAAGATAATCGTTAAAAGATCCTTTAATCCTTAAAAGATCCTTTAATCCTTAAAAGATCCTTATAAAAAATCCTTTAAGAAAAATGGAAAATTTTAAGTCCAAATTGCAAAGATAAAAAAATATACTAAGGTCAAATGAACAGCTGTACTAGAAATTTGAAAAAAATTACAAACTCAGTATGATAAAGGAGATGATGGTTATTTGGACATTCTAATAGAATGAGTGAAAATAGAATAACCAAGAATTGGCCTATAATTTTTTAAATTAGGTATATAATTGTTTTAAGGATAGAGATAACAATGGAAGTATTAAAGCACCTGGAAATACTCAGTTGTTAAAATATTGATTAATAAAATTTATAAGAGAAGCAGTAAGAGCATCTAAAATCTTTATAAGAAAAAAGGCAGGAATTTCATTATTACTGAATGAACTATTTGGTTATCAACCGGAAGAAAAACCATTGATCATCAAAAACCATTTAAGGTGAATGCTTGGCTGGCAGTGTACATGTATTAAATAACAGAAGTTGAGTCTGTATTCTTGGTGACGTTATCTGAAATGTTTTTTTCCATTTCATTTTTATTTTTAAATTTATGGTTTGAATTAAATATAAAATCAATAGTTTTTTTTATTTTATTTTATATTAGATTAATAGTTTTAATACAGCATAATAATAATTAAATAACTTTATCATAAATTCATTTTAATTCTTCAAATAATTTTGGAAGTTATCAGACCAATTATATTTGTCTGATAATTTGACCTTTCACAGATTCCTAAGTGTTAAGCTAGATTTCATAATTTTTTAATAGTCCACATATTTTTTATTATATGTTTAAACTATTTCTTTTTTACTAAAGGTAACCTAGAAAGAAGGCCTGAAAAAAAGCATTAAGGAAATCATTAAATATATTGCAGTGTTCTGCAAAAAATTTGCAATTTATTTCTATCCATAAGGTTCTCTAATTTCTAACTTAATCTTTATTGATCACTCTTTTAAAAGAATAAAAGTAATCATCTCATTGTATCAAAAGTATCTCACTGTATGTTTACATTAATAAATAATATTTATTTCCGGTCCATTGATGTTAGACAGCTGTTGCCTTCTTTCTTTCCTGTTTAGCCTCCGGTAACTACCTTTTAGATAATTCTTCAGAGGATGAATGAGGATGATATGTATGAGTGTAAATGAAGTGTAGTCTTGTACATTCTCAGTTCGACCATTCCTAAGATGTGTGGTTAATTGAAACCCAACCACCAAAGAACACCGGTATCCACGATCTAGTATTCAAATCCATGTAAAAATAAGTCCTAGTAAATGCTTTACTAGGACTTGAACGCTGTAACTCTCGACTTCCAAATCGGCTGATTTGGGAAGATGCGTTAACCACTAGACCAACCCGGTGGGTCAGACATCTGTTGCCTGGAAGGCAACAAAATTAACCTGCATAAAAGGATAACAGAATATTTTTTAAGGTAAATACTGTCAAAACAGATAATTATATTTATCAGGGAAATAAAAATTGTTAATCGTATTAAAACTTAAACTGAATGAATAGTTCATTCATCACAAGATTTGAATACCCTAGAAGGTTAATATTAAAATTAAACATACAATGCCTTGAATTTATTAGGGGTTTAAGGAAAGTTTCTGATAATTTGTATAGAGTGATTTCATAACAGCTAGAAGGAGATCTATATATCACGATCTATATCAACTCTAAACATTGTCCCAAATTGTTGCACATTTAACATAGCATTCTGCATCATCATAATGCACAGAATCACTAGCATAAATGTTACTGTAATATGTATTGCATTAAATGCAGGAAGATACATATTCATTTCGTTTATATTTGATAGAAAATTGTTTTCTTATTTCTGATGTTATTCAAATTATGTTTGAAAAAGTATGGGAGAATTGATCCACAGTAACATTATATTGTAATTTTAATCACCTATATAGCTTGTTAATTGTATATTATTCATGGATGTGATAAGTGATTGAAAACAACCAATTTCTTCTTTGTTGAAAAAAGATTCTAAAATTATACTACGAGTTTTTTTTTTTTTAATTAATTATTCAAGTTATTAATTAATAAGGACTGAAAAACTAAATTTATCAAAGTAAATTTTTTAATTTTCCTTAATCCAGCCACACTAATATAAAGCATAATGGAAACTTCAACTGCGTATATGATAATACATTTATCTATGTAAACAGTACCAGTCTGTAAGGAAAATACTTAATGAATTAATACTTATAACAAATCAAACTTATAATAACATATAATAATAACCATACTTATAACAAACAATACTTAATGAAAGAAAATGGACAATAAAATTTCCAGCTTAAAAGGTAATATTAGTTTTCCTGGCTCATGTATCTTACATTTTATTATTATTCTTATATTTCGCAACTAATTTTTATTTTATTACCAATTATTTTAATAAGAGGAATAATTAGAAATTCTTTTATATATTTAAACATAATAGGTCAATTAATTTCTTATTTTTTTCTTGAGTGTTTTTCCATTATTCACAAAAAGAAATTACAGAGATATGCTTCATAAATTATTCTAAATTCTTGAAATTCTGAATTTTAGACGAAAGTTTTCCTTTATGTTAATTAATAGATATTGTTTTCTTCTAATAACTTTAATAATTCCTTTTAATCCTGTTTAAAGGTAATAAATTTTAAAATTATAAATATTGAAAAATTCTAAAAACATAAATTTTTGTCGATAATAAAAATATTTAGCTAATATAAGCCAAAACTAAAAAAAATATTAACTGTATTGATAAGATTTTATTATCAATATTCGTACACAAAAATTAATAAAATAACTTTTCTTTCTTAAATAGTATTGTTAGTCAAATCATTGGCTTTTATGATTCCTGTTGAGTCATACAGAGGCAGAGGTTGCCCAGGATTTTGTTCTTTAGAGTACAAACCAATTTGTGGAAGAAACTCATCAAAAATAATGAAAACATTCGTTAACAATTGTGCTATGAATGTTGAGAACTGTAGAAAAAAATGGTCATAGTTTTCAACATTCAACATTTTGGTTTACAATATTGAAGAAGTTAATATTAAATAACTGTCTGATTTTTTTTATGAAGATGATTTCTTTGTTCATAGAAGTAAGTTGTTAATTTACTCATTGAAAATAGCATTGCTATCAAGTAGAAAAGTTTGTTACATTCTTCCAAAGTGAAATTTGCACTATTTATAAATAATCCTGTCTGGAAATGCGTTAATAAAAGCATATTTTTACTCTGGGAATCACGTGACAGTTAATTTAAACCAGTTTTAGTCTTTCTGATTTGAGAATTTCATGGAAAGGTTCCAGACTTCTTCTTCTTTAAAAACGTAGAACTCAGAAGTATTGATATTCAAGCATGAAGAGTAACGGAAATATTGATTACGTAGTCAAAAGGGTACTTTTTTTTTTTTGTCTTCAGTCATTTGACTGGTTTGATGCAGCTCTCCAAGATTCCCTATCTAGTGCTAGTTGTTTCATTTCAGTATACCCTCTACATCCTACATCCCTAACAATTTGTTTTACATATTCCAAACGTGGCCTGCCTACACAATTTTTTCCTTCTACCTGTCCTTCCAATATTAAAGCGACTATCCCAGGATGCCTTAGTATGTGGCCTATAAGTCTGTCTCTTCTTTTAACTATATTTTTCCAAATGCTTCTTTCTTCATCTATTTGCCGCAATACCTCTTCATTTGTCACTTTATCCACCCATCTGATTTTTAACATTCTCCTATAGCACCACATTTCAAAAGCTTCTAATCTTTTCTTCTCAGATACTCCGATTGTCCAAGTTTCACTTCCATATAAAGCGACACTCCAAACATACACTTTCAAAAATCTTTTCCTGACATTTAAATTAATTTAAAAGGGTACTAACTTTTGAATATTTTCATGTGGGACATCATAAAAAAACATGATTTACATTTCAGTAGCTGCAGCTCTTATAGAATAAAGTCATAGATGCTTCTTTGTTATTTACAGATAATAAACAACTTATTAACATATGGATTCTACCATAAACTTTACAACGTCTAACTGTAGAGAGGTAATATTTCAAGCATTAGCTTCAGTTCCAGTCAGTAACTTTTTCAAGTTGTGCATTGTAATTTTTTTTTATTATTTTAAGTAAATCATTTCATTTTTTTATAAAACTTGTGCTAATTTATTGTATTTTTTAACAGATTGTTTCTTCCCTTTAATCAGATTACAAATACTTAGCCAGCTTAGACAAATAGACTTTCACATGCTAGTTCAGAATGAGATATCACAAGAGTGAAAATAGACAAAACAACAGGATAAATAATTACTTATTCATGCATATCTTATTTGTATTATTGACAGTTTAATTATATTTGTTTAGATTTATATTTTAGTTATAATTCAAATATAATATAATTCAAATTTGCTTGAATTTTTCAGGAGAAGTAAAAAAATTGGTATACTATTACAATGGTAAGGACAATACAAATGTTAGGGAGTATACAATTAATTTCCTTTTAAGAGAATATTTTTGTAGATAAAGTATAATAATTTGTATTAAATTGTTACTAAAGTTTGTTGGTATAACACCTTAATTGAAAAAAATTGTGTCTTCAATTGTCTTTTATTTCTTTTTTTTTAATAAATAAGCTCATAAGTTGAATTTACTACAAAGCAAGATTAAGTTTAAGCTCTATTCAAATGCTGAGCTTTCTAAAGACTTTTTTTAAGGTAACGATTTCTTAACATTCAGTTCATTGTAAAGCATCAAAGACAAAAAAGTAAATTAGGATAATAATGTATGCACATTACATAATGTATGTATAAGCCAATTACATAATTGTACAACTTTGCTGCTAAATTTTATTTTTATATTTGTATTAATACTCAAGTTTTCATTATGCACAATATTACATAATTCTTAATTTATGCTATCTTTTTTCAGATTTTAAACAAATTCATACTGGAGTATGACTGCAGAAGAATGTAATATAAGGAAATAATAAGTAAAATGGTACTTGATTAAGTACCATGGTGTAAAAAAAATATTTATACAACTATTTAAAAATCATTCATAATAATATAACATGTTGTTTAAAAATTACTACCTAACTTTTTTTAAATTTACCTACCCATTTCTATAACAAAGATTGTTCTTAAACATTCTCATTTTGCAGTGAGTGATCTTAACGCTTTAATAAAGTATTCATTGCTCTCTCTATAGGAAAAAATATACTGTTAGCTACATCTTCCAAACACAAATCAACCATCTGAACGCCACACCAAATCTGTGTTTGCCTCAAACAAGATTAGTATTTAGGGGAAATAGCCAGTTTCTTCTGAAATATGTGATTTTTTTATATAAAAATAGAAGTGTGTGTTTGTGTGTGTGTGTGTGTGTGTGTGTGTGTGTGTGTATATATATATATATATATATATATTTGTTCACTTTTTGTTTTACAATTTTATTCCATCCATTTTGAAGTAGGTTGTTTTAAAATGCAAGTGCCTTGATATGAGTCACAAACCATTCCTAAAAATTACATAGCCACTCTCTAGAATAACTGTCCTCCATTCTTGGTAATCTATCTCTTCCTTTTTTAGTATTTCAGCCACAAATCTCTCAACTGTTCCCTACTCCTCTACTCTTCTTAAGATGAATGGTACGATGGATTTTGTGGTAATACCTCTTATATTGTACTTTGCTTGCAGTCTTTCCCATCGATGGCACTCAAAAAAGGTGTTTAAGTGTGTCTTCCAGACTGCAGAAAAGCAGTTGGGTAGCTCGCGATGTCTAAATCTATATAAACAGGCTCCAAATTCCCCGTGACCGTACAGGAGCTGTGAGACATCTCCGTGACTCCTCCCCAGTCATGAATATGACTCCCAGCTCGAATATGAACCTCCTCATCCATGAGCTGTCACAGTTTGGATATGCCGCAATTATCTTCAATTCATCTTTCATCTTTGGAGAGAGGTCAGTTGTTTGACATTCTTCTTACGGTCCAATGCCATCAACCACACTGGTACTGCGTACAATATATCACAGATATTAGCGACAGACATTAGCGATTTCCTCTTGGCAGGTCTTGGACCCCATCTGGCGTCCATTAAGTGGCCAGTGTGTTGATAATCCTTTCGGCTTTGTCAGATATCTCACTAACATGTCTGTTAAACAGTCCAGACTTATGAAACCAGACCCCTAAATACTTTATATAGTTGTCATCGTTAATGTGATATTGTCTACTGTCTAATTTTATGCCGGCCAACTACCACCGTTTGTTGTGTTTTTTGGGGCACAAGCTTCAAGCCCCTTGCCTGCAGCCAGTTCAAGGTACTCACCCGCCTTATTGCTCTATTCGCCTTCCTTTCTATCTCTTCTTTGGATTGGCCAGGCACCAACATCGCCACATCAGTAAATTTTGAAGTCGAGAGTTCTAAGATTCAAATCTCAGTATAGGCAGTTACTTTTATATGGATTTGAATACTAGATCGTGGATACTATGTTCTTTGGTCGTTGGGTTTCAATTAACCACATATCTCAGGAATGGTCAGCCTGAGACAGTACAAGACTACAATTCATTTACATTCAATCGTATCATCTTCATTCATTCTCTGAAGTAATACCTTGTGGTGGTTCCAGAAGCTAAACAGAAAAAAGAGAGGGAGAGGTAAATGTAGTCAGTACCATATTTGAAACTAATTCCTGTATACCAATGAATTTAAAAAACACTGCTTGCAATTTCAGTTTATTCTTTTGGAACTTATAACTACCTGTAACAATTAGATGGTGTTCTGTAGAAGACTAACTAAGCTAATTAATTGAGGACCTTCTTCAGTTTGCCTTAATATAATATTTTATATCAGAATTACCACTCCACCTAAATATAGGTGATATTTAACCCTACAAGTATGTGATGACACTAATCACCACATGAATGGTTTGCACATCGTGATCAAAGAAGTAATTTCATGTACGAGTTCAAAATTTTCTACTTCTGGTATTTAAATGAATCACACCACAAGAATGACTTAGATAAATGTATAAAAGATAAACTAAATCCCCCCCCCCAACACTTACTGATGTAAAATAAACATTTTTTTCTATGCATTGCTACTACTCATTAAGGGAAATACAAAAAATATACTTTTTTTTTTGAGTCATAGTTTTTCACCAAATTAAACATCACTATTTTATCAAATTAACTTTATTTTTACACAAGTGTTATTCTACTTTTCAAATCATTTGATTATTAGCTTACTTCATCTATGTACTACTTGCGAAGCAATGAGGGCAGACTACATACTTGTCTTTTTCCTTTTTGAATGCAGAGCTCACCTTTGTTCATATTCCACTGCAAACTGATTCTTGTACTGCTCTTAACATATTTACTTACATCCGAATTCCTTAATTATCTATTTTTACCTTTAGAAAACAATTATGAACTTGTAAAGTTTAATTTTTTATTGCGCAAAATTTATTTACTTTGTATTCTCTCTTGAAACATGTTGTAATAGTGTGTGGTATGTAATAATGAGATAAATTATATGGTAAATATAATTCTATTATCACCTTTCAACCCATACTGTAAGAAAATTAGAATGTCTGAAATCAATTAATTCACTAAATAAAACCTTTACAGTGTTTTTTCAAGGTTCTTACTAAATGTCAATTTATAATTCTGATACAATAGTTAGCATGAATGAACATCGTTTCCATTTTCTATTTTAAAACGTTATTAGTAAACAAACTACAATGAAATGCAGTAAACAAACAGTAAACAAACTGTTTGCTATCTGTTTTTGAATATTTATATGATTAGGATTAGGAGATCCTTTCAGGATTAGAAACTTACCCTAGAGCCATATTGTAATTTTCTCTATATTAAACCCCTTTGTACACCATAAAAACCTTTGTTGGTTACACTAACTTGTTGTTTTTTTGATGATAATAACACTTATAAAAAAATTTTTTTTTATATTTCTCTAAGTGTGATACCATTTCTTGAATTGCTTTTTTGCGTACGTTACAGATGTAAATACAATGTAACATCTCGTATGATCTACCTGTAATTGTCTCGTTTCTTCCACTCTTTGGTAACATAATTTTTATCCCTTGCTCGGCTATCCCATTCCAAAGAAAACACATGTAATTAGTATAGTCTAACTGCATGCCTAGCAAAATAGCTATAACTTTCAAATCACCACATATGTTCCAGCTATGTTTTTTATAATTTATATTTTTTAAACGTCTTTCATCACATAGTATGTCTCTTTCAAATTAATACCAAGTGATTGGTATCAAAGGATATTTGTTCCTGTTGTGTAGTAGAACCATTTTTAAACTACACTTGGATGAATCTATGAAAAGGCACCAGTCCTCAGGTTTATGAACTTGTCATAAGTGCAACATAAGCTCATCAATATCTGTGTAATAAACCAAATTATTTTCATCAATAAACTACTGAGAAGAAGATTCTTTTTTTTCGGCTTCGAAAGCCCGAAATTTTTGTATTTTTTTGAAGTAAATTCCAACCTTGCAGTCTTGATCCTCACTGTTCACCTTGATTTTTTGATAAATTTGAATCTCTAACCAAGTCATTTAATTTACCTTTTGATATAAGATGCGGCTTATTGGAAGATAATTCAAAATCAAAATTGCTGTTGTCTTCTTCAGTACTGCCTGATTCTTATTGCTGCTTCCGAAACATATATTCACAGGTGGTTCAAGAACTGGAATAATTTCACTGTAAAATTATTTAATTAATTGCTTAATATGTAATTATTTAATATAAAATTGTTTAATTACAAATTCCAGACACACTTGTTAAACAAAAGTAACAATAAGTTACATGATCCTTTGATTCATGCCAAACGATAGGTACACCAAATGACAAAGCCTTCCATGTACCTTTCAGCCATCCTCTTAAATATACAGAAATTAGTGCATGTTATATGAGGAGCCCACAACTTATCCTGATCACCAATTTTACACTGAAAGTACCAAATGGTATGTTTTTTTAATTAAAGGTGTAATGTTTTTTTCTATTTGATTTTACGGTAAACTCACCACATTCACAAAAGGCATTAATTCAAAAGGCATCCACATCATTTAACAATTTCAAGGCATTATGACAGTGCACTGTTAACAAATTTAATACAGCAATAACACTGAGCAAAATTAATTCATTTCTAAATCCAGTGCTTAATTCAAACAACACAACTGTGCTTTCAGCTACATGTTTTGACCTGCACAGTTATGATTAATCTTGTCCATGAAGGCTCACTCTTCAGTATTAGATATGATGTCATAATATGTGACTATGATATAATTATAATTCAATATCTATAATTCTTTGTTTAGTATTGTTTATTTATAGCTTAAAAAATTATGTTAACAAAGTTAAACAATAAAAAAATGAGCTAATAAAATACAATATAGGAGATTAAAATGTTAACTAAACATTGAAAAATGTAAAACATCCTTAAATTAAAATTTAAATATTTTTCAAAAATGGTGGGTGATAGAAAGATTCTGAGTTCATATTTGTTTTCAGCATCAGAAAACAGATTAAAATCATGTATCACATGTTGGGAAACAAAAATATGTTTACCAGTGTAATTATGATTTTTAGTTATATTATTAGATAAATCCCTTACTTGGGAACTATGCAGACAAGAATTGAGTGTTAGATGCAATAAAGCCTTAAACATTATTAAATGTTTATTAAACATCAATTGGGACTCAGAAAAAAAGACATTGCTGCAATTATATAAAGCACAGGTTCAATTGAAGCTCGATTACAGGTGTATTGCACATTCATCTGCTAGAAAGATCTATCATCTCTCACATCTAAGAAATGTAGATGTTACACTTAACAACAGAATCAGATATCCCACACGTGCTTTCCAAGCAGTTCGGTGACTAATTTAATGTCTGAAGCCAGTATAATTCCATTACATTGCAGAAGAGAGATCATACATTAAGATATGCAGCGAATCAATTGACCTTTCCTACCCATGTAAACTACAAAACTTTTAATAATAATCCTTTGACTGTTTTATATGAACTACGCACCACCTATTCCAGACCAGCTGGAATATGATATGAGTTAGCAACAAAATATGAAATTTCTTTGTAGAATATGAAAGCAACGTATATTTGTATGGATTCCAGAGCTTGATGGTGTCTTAGGAAATGAAAGCACAGACCAAGCTGCCAGAATGGCAACAATCAGTCAGAAGATTGACATTATTCCTCTTTTAGTAGAAGATGTTAAAAAACCATCTAACAATGACTATCAGAACCACATAGAGTAATAAATGGATATGACCAACTAAATGTAAATGTGATAAAATTACACTATTTAAATGGAAGAGCGATGCATAACTGACTCACCAGGAACAAGTGACATTGACCAGAATCAGAATCCGTACACCTGAACAACATATTCATGTTTTTTAAACGGAGAAGAACGTCCAATCTGACAAACCACTTCCTGTTAAGCATTAAATGGAAGAGTGTACAATATATAAAAACCTCAGAAAAAGTTACAAATTAAAGCCACTGTCAATCATGGTGTGGTAAAGCTAAGAGAGAAGATAGGAACGCTCAAGAGACTTGCACAGACGTTTCTCTGCAACTAGCTTGAGAATCTTAAGTTGTCAAATCAAACAGTTGTCAAACCGAGTAAAGTTCTTGCAATTTGTTTTTTACTGTGCATCCCCCATAGACATACCAAACAATACTTTTTTAAAATATTGATTTTTTGGTTATTCATTTCTGAATTTTGAGAGGAAACACTTGACGGCGATGGCTTGACACCATTGTCTTTTCTTGTCCTCAAGTCAAGAAAAAGAAGGTGGCAAAGGCTACTACGGCCCATAAGTTCTTTTACTTGGTGACAGTCATGCAAGGGACTTAGCTAGCCTTATGCAGGGACATTTGGAGTTAGATTACCAAATGATTTTGGTGCATAGCCCAATGTGGTGGGGGGGGGGGGAGTGGTACTCTCTACATTTTGTGTTTCATGAGGCTGAAAATTTATCTAAGGATTTTTATATGGTTGACCAAGATGTGATTATCAGTAGTATGAATGCTAATGTTAGGCTGTGATAAGCCATGAAGCCATACTGGTGTGATATTCGAGTGGTAAAACAATTTTGGATTAATTCCTATTTTTGGTAATGTAGGATTTTTTATAAATGACAGGGAGGAAATAATTTCTGTCTTTGAAATGATTTCAGTTTTTAAGTAAACAGTTTAAAAGGTACATAAACTATGACAGAATTCAACTTGCCTCTAATATAACGCTTAATAATAGTTCTTTTTTTCCTAAATATACAATATCTAGTAAAAAAAACATGAGTTTATTCATATTTAATTATTCTATTTTAGGTTTGTAATTCCAGTATTAAAATCTTTTTTTTCAAATATATCCTCCATAAAAGCAGCAACAGCTACACATCCAATGGCAAAATAGTGATTATATAAAAAAAGGGAAATGTAGTTGTAATCAGGCATAAACCATAAACCTGTAATTATCACAGAGTGAAAATAAATAAATACATGCCAATTTATATTTAAATCTAATTGACATAATGAATAGAACTAAGAATGAAATAAATAAAAGCTGATTAGATTACATTGTTATTTTCCTTGTTCCATCTACAATCTGTCCAAAACATTAAGGGAACCCCACCTATATAATATTCTATTCCTATAATATGATAACCTGCTCTAGTATATAAGGGAAATCCTGCAATGTATGCCAGTCTGAGTTTTATACCAATCAAAAGAAGATGGACAGCAAACTTTTCAGTTTAACAGGTAATGAAATCTGTCTGCTGTTTCTTTATCATAGCTCATGTATTTAACAACTTATTGTCACTGTGTATGTATTCAGTTGTTATATTAAAAGCAATGTATAATAATTAGTATCACATCATTATATTATATGAATCATTATATCCAAATAGAATATTTATTATTAGAAAAAATGTAATAATTAGTTACACACAAGAATTATCTGATTAAATTTTTACACTTTCAACACCCATCATCTTTGGAACATTTTTTAATAAAATGTAAAAAAATGTTAGGTAAAAAAATAAACTATTAAAAATGTTATAAATATGTTTATGTTTTGCATTTCTGCAAAGAAATAAATAATACAAAATACTTTATTTAATTTATATGTTTTTGTTTAAACTAAATATTTATTTAATTGCTAACTTTTGTTTTACAAATCAATGCACTTTTTCCAGTTTTTTCAAAAATTTAATGTAATAAAACCGACTGAGAACAGTATCATCCTATATCTTATCCTGCATCTTTGAAGAAGATTGGTTTATAAATTCTAGTTATTTAGATTCATAAAAATAAAAATTAACTTAGAAAAAGGTTACTTTCGGCTTAAGGATAACATTAAATTTTTTTTTAAATCTAATCTAAAAAGGTTGGCTATTTTTTACTCTGAAATATCTTCTTGAGGCACAATTTTAAAAAAAGAGTGATTTTTTGAAAATTTTGTTTATGCCTTTGCATTTCTGCAAAGAAGTAAATAATTAAATGATATTATATATTTGTATTGTTATTGATGAATTTAGAATTTATGCATTGTTTCACAATACTATTGTAATATAAATAAATTTTTTCATAGATTCATTCTTGATCCTTTACTAACACATCTCTTTTTAATAATTATATGTCTACTTCTATAAGAAAATTCAGTTTTTTTTTGTTTATATTTTTGTTTATTAATTTAGCACATAAGCATGTTAAAATTATTTATTGATTATCCAAAAAATCAGGGAAAAAATCATTTTTATATTGTTTGTGGTTTTGAGACTCAAATTCTTGTAATGGTAAATTACATTTAAATGGGTTTGAATCTAGATAGTCGGTACCGATATACTTTAATGGTAGGGGTTGAAATAACCAAACATCTCAGAAATCGTTGGCTTAATCTGTATAAGATTAAACCTCATTTATATGCCATACAAATCATCCTCATCTCGTTGGGCCAGGGGATTGCTTACTGTAATGTACACATTAGGAATAAAAAATAAATTTATGTTGGTACAAAATTACTTTAACCTATGTAAAATAATCATTTTGCGCTTTACAAATGAGTTCGTAATTATTATGATCTCATATGAAAAGTTATTAAATAATTTTAATGAAAGAAGATTTTTATTACTCTAATTGCGATTACAGTTATTTCTTTACTATTAAATTTTAATTTTAATTTATTATTCTTTTTGTGTAGTGGTCAGATAAAAAAATTACAATCAAAAGTAACTTTTATAATTATTTATATCCTATATTTAACATATTACTTATTTATCTGTTAAATATAAAAAATAATTTAAATTAACCAAATATTGAAACATGTCATAGAATCATAAGTTTTTAATATTATGCAAATAAATTAAAACTATTATTTTTATAAAACTTTTAAAATGCATCATTACATGAGTGTGATATATTTTAATTTATGAAAAACATAATCTAATAATATTATTACAAATATCATATCTATATGTGTTAATTAGTTTTCTTTTTAATCAAATTGTAAGTATTCCTATAGTTAAAAACTGCTTAATATACAAAGTTTTAAATTTTATAAATATATTACCATTAAATATTTGAGAAGTTTATGAAAATATCTTTTGGAAAGTTATGTTTATTAAAAGTATTTTTACATCAATAAAAATAAAAATGAAAACAATAAGGAAGTGTTTTATACATTTTATGCAAAAAGAAAATGATTATTATAACAATATCATCAAATTTGTTTATAATTGTTTTTATGGCAATATAGTAATACAGCAGTCTCACATGCCAAGTTATATGATGCTTACTAGATGACAGAAACAGTAAACATTGATTGTCTCTAAAAACTTAAATAATGTAAAGTTTTATTTATAAAACTGTAAAAGATTTAATTAAATTATAAGTTACATTCATAAAAGTTATTACAATAATTTTTCTTTGTTCATAGTATTGTTGGTCATGTCACTGTTTTTTTTGAGTCCTGCTGAATCACAAAGATGCCCAAGTTTTTGTACTTTTGATTACCGTCCAGTCTGTGGAAGAAACTCATCAGGAAGTTTGAGAACATTCAGTAACAGTTGTGCTTTGAATGTTTTTAATTGCAATAATCGTGGAAGTGAGTTTATAAAATGTTTCTAAGAAGATTATACTGTAATTTCTAAGCTGTAAATTTAAATCTTTAGCATGGTTTATTTTAATGAAGAAAAAATAAGTAATTATTAGTCTAATTAAGAAACTAAAAAATTCAGTGTCTGTTTATTCATTGTATATATAACATCAGGAATGATTAGATCAATATATATATTCGATAACATTGTTTTTATTCTTAATGGATAAAAAAAGGAATTACTTCCTTTTTTGAGAAATCAGGTAGTTTCAGGCTCTCTTCCAGAGAACTACTTATCTTCAATGTAAAAGAGTCGTTGATGGATGAAAGTAACAAGTAAACTGTGGCAAAACTGGTCAGAATAGAATTACAACATATACAGTTAATTCCAAAAATATAACACCATAAAAAACACAAAAATAATACAGACTTGAAAATAGTAACAAATCAATTATATGAAATGCTTATTAAATAGAATCAGAATAGAAGAATCATAATAATATAACAAACATTTTTAAAAACTTGCTTTATACTTTTTAGTCATTCTTTAATCAAATTATTATCATACATTGCAATTTTTTAAAAATTTCCACCCTTAATTTGTCCTTGTACGGGGTGGGGATGTTAGCAAAAGTAATGGTGGAATATTGTATTGTCACCTGACCTTAGTAACTGTGAAAAACTTCATCAATCGGTAATGTCAGGAAGTATGTTAAATTAATGATGCAGGATTTGAGGAAAAACATGAAAAGACATTGCGACTTAAGAAAAAGCAAGTAAAAATGTAAAAAGTAATAATCAAAATTATTTGAGCACGTATTATATTTAGTTATTAAATGAAATATCTAACGGTTGTCCTGAAAGCTAAAAAAAAAAAGAAAAGCTATTTAAGGAAGAACTATTCTTTTCTGTTATTCGTTCCACAATGATTTTTAAATAAATCTATCTGACGTCTTTTATAATTTTACTGTGCAAAAATTATTTTCAAACATTCATTGAATGCTATATTAATTTTCTTAATTGGATAAAATGAGTACTGAATATATTATTTATGAAAATTTGTCCTGAATAAAATATTTAACTTTTAAGTGTTTTTATTTAGATAAAGGTACTTTTATGATATAATATAAAAAATATTTATTGTCTGGTAAATTATTTAATTTTTAATTTGTGTTTTTTGTTTTAAGCTTTTAGAATAATCAGAAATGGAAGATGCTAATTAATCATGAAGAAAAGATCAAACACCTTATTACAATAAGTAAACAATAAAATGGTATTTTATAAATTTATTTGTAACATTTATATCATTGAAATTCAATTACAGTCATGTAATATATATTAAATGGGTTTTTAAACTTAAAATTTTACCTTTTCATTCCTATAACATAAAAACTTGAAAAACTCTCTATTTCTACTGCCTATAGGGATTCAGAAAATGTTTACTATACTCTCCTTAGGTTGAAGGAAGACCTACTTAATCTTATCAGTTAAATACAATTAAAGATGTAGTTTATGATTAGGAGATGCGAGAAAATTGAACGTCCTTTTAGAAAATTCCTAGTTTAGTATACTAACTTTATAATACTGCAGTAATTATATTTTTACTTGTTAGAATTGAATTTTACAAAATTTTAGTCAAAATTGAAAATGTTATTTAGAAATAATTAATTTTGTGTTACTATTATACTGCAGTTCAGTAAACGTTGTAAGAGTTTAATTAAAATTCTTTCCTCCCCAAAAATGTCTACTACAACCACAATAATATTCAAAATTTACTTTTATATTTGTAAAAACCTCCTCTATGAATCATGAGACCTTGCCGTTGGTGAGGGGGCTTGAGTGCTCAGGGATACAGAGTAGCTGGACCGAAGGTGCAACCATATCGGAGAGGTATCTGTTGAGAGCCAGACTAAGGAATGATTCCTGAAAGAGGGCAGCAGCTCTTTCAGTAGTTGTTAGGGGCGTAAATCACAATGACTTAAACGGCCATATCAACATCACTCAGTCATCTGAGTACTGCGCAGCTGAAAGCAATGGAAAACTACAGCTGTTTTTTTTTTTCCAAGAAAATGTGGCTCTGCATTTTCAAAAGCAATAATGGAGGCGCCTTCCTTGATAAAATATTCCGGAGGTAAAATAGTCCCCCGTTCGGATCTCCGGGTGGGGACTACTAAGGAAGGGGTCACCAGAAAAGTAAAAAATAACATTCTACGAGTCGGAGCGTGGAATGTTAGAAGCTTAAAAAAGGTTGGTAGGCTAGAGAATTTAAAAAGGGAAATGGATAGGGTAAACGTGGATATAGTAGGAATTAGTGAGGTTCGGTGGGAAGAGGAAGGCGACTTTTGGTCGGGTAACTTTAGAGTAATTAACTCAGCGTCAAATAACGGGCAGGCAGGAGTAGGTTTCGTGATGAACAAGAAAATAGGGAGGAGAGTGGAGTATTTCAAGACGCATAGCGATAGAGTCATTGTAATAAGGATAAATTCAACACCTAAACCGACAACGATTGTTAACGTCTATATGCCTACAAGCGCCCATGATGATGATGAGGTAGAATGTGTATACGAAGAGATTGATGAAGCAATTAAACACGTAAAAGGAGATGAAAATTTAATAATAGTTGGAGATTGGAATGCAAGCATTGGAAAAGGCAAGGAAGGAAATATAGTGGGTGAATACGGGCTGGGCAAAAGGAATGAAAGAGGGGACCGACTTATAGAGTTTTGCACGAAGTATAATTTAGTAATTGCCAACACCCAATTTAAAAATCATAATAGAAGAATATACACTTGGAAAAAGCCAGGCGATACTGCAAGGTATCAGATAGATTATATCATGGTTAAGCAAAGATTCAGAAATCAACTCGTGGACTGCAAAACTTACCCTGGAGCAGACATTGATAGCGACCATAATTTGGTGATAATGAAATGTAAATTGGGATTTAAAAACCTGAAGAAAAGGTGTCAGATGAATCGGTGGAATTTAGAGAAGCTTGAGGAAGAGGATTTTAAAGAAAAGGTTAGAAGCTTTTGAAATGCGGTGCTATAGGAGAATGTTAAAAATCAGATGGGTGGATAAAGTGACAAATGAAGAGGTATTGCACCAAATAGATGAAGAAAGAAGTATTTGGAAAAATATAGTTAAAAGAAGAGACAGACTTATAGGCCACATACTAAGGCATCCTGGAATAGTAGCTTTAATATTGGAAGGACAGGTAGAAGGGAAAAATTGTGTAGGCAGGCCACGTTTTGAATATGTAAAACAAATTGTTAGGGATGTAGGATGTAGAGGGTATACTGATTGAAACGACTAGCACTAGATAGGGAATCTTGGAGAGCTGCATCAAACCAGTCAAATGACTGAAGACAAAAAAAAAAGATTCACCTTTCAACATTTTTATTTTTATTACTTGCAATTAACAGTCATGAAACGATAAATACAGAAAAGAGGAAAGGGAGATTCTGTTTGTGAGGTTCATATTAATGTGTGTGTGAGTTGGCTACTATTTTGTAGCAACTAGGACTGACTACCCCCAAAAATCTTAAAGTTTAGCATAGTGGAAGCCAGAGTCTTTGCTGAAGCTGACTTTTTACTTGAACAAGTTTGAGCTCTATTTAAAAGATGAAACTTTTCTCATAAAATGTTTCTCAAACTGACTCCCTATTACAAAAGTAATGTTTAAGTAGAAATTTCCAGATTAATGCTTAAATGTTTTTTTTCTTTTATTTAAATTTGGTAAACTCATGCATAAACTTATTAAGCTCTTCTCTCAAGCGAGTAAGTATTTGTAATGAGTTAAATCTACAGATTGACTACATTCAGTGGTCGAGTATACTAAAACTTTCATACTAGATTTCAATTCTTCTTTTTTTTTTTTACTAAAGGGAAATCTAGAATGTAGGCCTTCTGAAAAAAAATTAAGGAAATTGTTAAGTGTATCCTTAAAATTAAATGTTATTATTAACCAATTTGTTTCTAATAATAAGGTTCTCAAATTTTTAACGGAATTTTATTGATCACTCTTTTAAAAGAATAAAAGTAATCATTATCTCATTGCATATTTTCATTAATAAATAATAATTATTATAAGACCACTATTATTAAAGTACTATGGTCTGAAGACACAAAATTAATCTCCGCAAAAGAATTAAAAGTTATTTTTAGGTAGATTTGTAAATTATTGTAAAAATATTAACTGGAAAAAATAAAAAATTTTAATCCTATTAAAACTTAAACTAAGTGAATAGTTTATTCATCACAAGATTTCAATATTCTAGAACATTGATTCTCAAACTTATTCGCCTACCGCCCACATTGAAAATCAAACATTTTCTAGCACCTCAATATTGTTTTTAAGATGCACTCTTAAAAACAGCAATTGCAGTTATTGTTTTTAAACATGGCTTATCCTATTTCTGTGCTGAATCTTACATTTTACTTCATATTTTAATTTGAATATCAGGAAAACATTATTTTTGCCCGTTTTTTATCAGCCATTGCCTTCCTAGACTGCTTGAACACCCCCAGTTTTCTGTGGGCCTTCTACAGCCCCATTAAAATTACCACACATTATGCCTTGAATTTATTAGCAATTTTAAGGAGAGTTTCTGATGATTTATGTAGTGATTTCAAAACAAGTAGAAGAATATCTATAATCATGATCAATATCTACTCTAAACACTCTCCCAAAATGTTGCACATTTAACATAGCATTCTGCATTATCATAATGCCCAGCATCACTAGCATAAATGATGGTGTGGATAACTTCTTCCATTCACACTTTTTCTAAATATAGTTGTTACAATAACAAAGTTCTAGCTAAAAGTAACAAATTTCTAACAGATATAAACAAAATCGACAACCATCTTTCTATATTTAATGCAATACATATTTCAATAATATTAAATTGTATTTGTAAAGAGCTATATATGTTATTAATTGTTAATTACTGATAGCTTTATTTGTGATAAAAAAAACCATTCATTTTGTTAGTTGAAAAAAGATTCTAAGATTAAACTACGAGTTTTTTTTTTTTTAGTTAATTATTCCAGTTATTAATTAATGAGGAACTGAAAAACTAAATTTATGAATGTTAATTTTTTAATTTTCCTTAATTTAGTAACATGAATGGTTTCCATAAAACATAATGGAAACTTCAGGTGTATATATGGTAACACTTTTATCTATGTAAACAGTACTAGTCTTTAAAGGAAAACTTAATAAATTAATCAAATCAATCGTTGTTAGAGCTTGTCGCAAACCACAACGAAATTGAAGGGTAAGTGATTAACATAGGAGAAAGAAGAAAGAACAAAGAAGTGGTACGAGAAGTACTATCCAATGTACGAACATTGATCTGAACAGGTACGTTTTTATTTAATTTTTAATTGTGAATTTTAAAAATTTAGTTTTTTAAAACACGTACATCGTGTTCGGGCGATGATAACGCCTAACCATTTTTCATCTAGAAAAAAGTCAAATAAAAAAAAACTGTACTTACCAAATCATTTTAATTCCTGATAACTTATTATCAATTATACCGTTACCGCTAATATTTAAATCACAATCTTCGCTATCACTTTTTACATTAACAACGACATTTTCAATGGCATTATCAGTTAAAAGTGCTCGAAACAAATAAAAGATTTCTATTTTCTTGGTATGATCGATCTTGATTTCCATTCGGCATTCCTTATTAATTTCCTTGTTCTTCAATTAATGCAACAAAAATTATATTTATCAGTGTATTCTACATCTCTATTTATTTTCAATAAGTGAATGTTGCCAACAAGTGAAAACTACTTCAACACCATGTACATTATTATTCAGTTAAGTCATAATGAGTGAATACAGTTGAATATTTTATTATTTGTCTACCACATCCTGCACTATATCAACCAACCGGTGCAACAGTACTGCAAAATTGTTGAATATATTAAAAATTATATATTTGTACATATATGTTTAAATTTGTATGTATGTATGTATAATATAATTTTATACATGCTATGTAGATATAAAAAAGATGTAGCCCAATTTCGGAAAAAATTAAATTACTTTTAATTATTTCATGATTTATAATCTATTTTGTTTATTTATTGATTTATACATTTTGTTTAAGAACAAGGGAAGAATAAACAATTAAGAGATGATCAATATAAAGAGGAAGAAAATGTTAAAACCAACAAAAGAATAAAAAGATTAACAGAAAATGATATTTACAATCTTCTCATAATATTTATAAAGAGGAAGAAAATGTTAAGATTTCCATTGAAATATGAAAACCGAAATGTTTCACAATCACAATGCTTCCTTTACTTTACACAAGGAAGCAAAAAAAAGTTAAAAAAACAAAAAAGGAGATGAAATCTGAAGACTATTTAAATGGAAGAGCGATGCATAACTGACTCACCAGGAACAAGTGACATTGACCAGAATCAGAATCCGTACACCTGAACAACAAATTCATGTTTTTTAAACGGAGAAGAAAGTCCAATCTGACAAACCACTTCCTGTTAAGCATTAAATGGAAGAGTGTACAATATATAAAAACCTCAGAAAAAGTTACAAATTAAAAAAAGTATTGCTGCTGATTTAGAAAATAGTTGCAAACCTGAAGGCCTTCACTTCTCAAAATTTATTCTTTTGTAATAGCTTCAGTCATTGCAGTATTTCCTTTACTTTGTACAAGTAAGTAAAAAGAATTAAATATAAAAATTAAATTGAGAAAAACTAAATCAATAAAAAAAATTAATTCTATGACAAATATCTTTCTCATAACTTGAAAAGTTATAGCTACTGTTTTCATTTGGTGAAAATAATGAAAAACATTTTACTTCAGAAATAAAAATTTTATATAAATAGATCCCACTTTAACAGTTTTAACAGAATTGTAATGAAAATTAAACACAAGAATACAAATTACTGAAATTGATATCAAGATGCAATAATCATGAAAAGCTAAAGAAATAGTAGCTATTATTAGACTGCTTCAGATAATTATTTTGCTCATTCCGTAATAAATTTAGGTTTTAAATTTGAGTGTATTTTAAAATGGAGTACTGAAACTAAAGAGTCTGACCTGAGGAACAAGTGTTCTGACTTCAGTCTCCTGGCTTAGGGGAAAAGAGGCTAACAGTAAGTAGTAGTCATACAACTACTAGCCATTCCCAATCATGGTGTGGTAAAACTCAGGGAAGAGATAGGATCTCTAAAGAGACTTGCACAGACGTTTCTCTGCAACTAGCTTGAGAATCTTGTGTTGTCAAACCAAACAGTTGTCAAATCGAGTAAAGTTCTAGCGGTTTGTTTTTTACTGTGCATCCCCCATAGACACACCAAACAATACTTTTTTAAAGAATTGATTTTTTGGTTATTCATTTCTGAATTTTGAGAGGAAACACTTGACGGCGATGGCTTGACACCATTGTCTTTTCTTGTCCTCAAGTCAAGAAAAAGAAGGTGGCAAAGGCTACTACGGCCCATAAGTTCTTTTACTTGGTGACAGTCATGCAAGGGACTTAGCTAGCCTTATGCAGGGACATTTGGAGTTAGATTACCAAATGATTTTGGTGCATAGCCCAATGTGGTGGGGGGGGGGGGAGTGGTACTCTCTACATTTTGTGTTTCATGAGGCTGAAAATTTATCTAAGGATTTTTATATGGTTGACCAAGATGTGATTATCAGTAGTATGAATGCTAATGTTAGGCTGTGATAAGCCATGAAGCCATACTGGTGTGATATTCGAGTGGTAAAACAATTTTGGATTAATTCCTATTTTTGGTAATGTAGGATTTTTTATAAATGACAGGGAGGAAATAATTTCTGTCTTTGAAATGATTTCAGTTTTTAAGTAAACAGTTTAAAAGGTACATAAACTATGACAGAATTCAACTTGCCTCTAATATAACGCTTAATAATAGTTCTTTTTTTCCTAAATATACAATATCTAGTAAAAAAAACATGAGTTTATTCATATTTAATTATTCTATTTTAGGTTTGTAATTCCAGTATTAAAATCTTTTTTTTCAAATATATCCTCCATAAAAGCAGCAACAGCTACACATCCAATGGCAAAATAGTGATTATATAAAAAAAGGGAAATGTAGTTGTAATCAGGCATAAACCATAAACCTGTAATTATCACAGAGTGAAAATAAATAAATACATGCCAATTTATATTTAAATCTAATTGACATAATGAATAGAACTAAGAATGAAATAAATAAAAGCTGATTAGATTACATTGTTATTTTCCTTGTTCCATCTACAATCTGTCCAAAACATTAAGGGAACCCCACCTATATAATATTCTATTCCTATAATATGATAACCTGCTCTAGTATATAAGGGAAATCCTGCAATGTATGCCAGTCTGAGTTTTATACCAATCAAAAGAAGATGGACAGCAAACTTTTCAGTTTAACAGGTAATGAAATCTGTCTGCTGTTTCTTTATCATAGCTCATGTATTTAACAACTTATTGTCACTGTGTATGTATTCAGTTGTTATATTAAAAGCAATGTATAATAATTAGTATCACATTATTATATTATATGAATCATTATATCCAAATAGAATATTTATTATTAGAAAAAATGTAATAATTAGTTACACACAAGAATTATCTGATTAAATTTTTACACTTTCAACACCCATCATCTTTGTAACATTTTTTATAAGGTTAATAAAATTTAAAAAAATATTACATAATAAAATTAAATTATTAAAAATGTTATAAATATGTTTATGCCTTGCATTTCTGCTAAGAACTAAATAATTAAATGATATTATCTATTTGTATTGTTATTGATGAATTTAGCATTTTATGAATTATTTTACAATACTATTGTAATATAAATACGCTTTTTCATAGATTCATTCTTGACATCATATATATAATATTCTATTGCCGTTATATGATAAGCTGTTCTATTATATAAGGGAAATCCTGCATTGTTAAAATTTATTATTCATCTATTTTTAATAATTGTATGTCTACTTGGCTACTTCTATAAGAAAATTCTGTTTTTTTTTTTGCAATAATTTAATATATAAATATGATTGGTTATCTAAAAAATTAGGGAAAGATCATTTGTATATTGTTTGTGCTTTTGAGGTTGAAATTCTTGTGATGGTGAATTACATTTAAATGAATTTGAATCTAGATAGTGGGTACCGATGTACTTTAATGGTAGGGGTTGAAATAACCAAAAATCTCAGGAATTGTCAGCTTAAGCTGTATAAGATTAAATCTCATTTATATGCCATACAAATCATCGTCATCTCGTGGGGCCATAGAATTGCTTACTGTAATGTACACATTAGGAATAAAAATAAATTTATGTAGGTACAAAATTACTTTAACCTATATAAAATAATCTTCAATTTGCACTTTACAAATGAGTTCATAATTATTTTGATCTCATATGAAAAGCTATTAAATAACTTCAATGAAAGAAGATTTTTATTACTCTAATTGCATTTATAATTATTTATTTACTATTAAATTTTAATTTTAATTTATTATTCTTTCTGTTAATTGGTCAGATAAGAAAATTACAATGAAAAGTAATTTTTTAATTATTTATATCCTTTATTTATATACATTACTAATTTTTCTGTTAAATATATAAAATAATTTAAATTAACCAAATATTGAAACATATCATAGAATCATAAGTTTTTAATATTATGCAAATAATTTAAAACTATTAATTTTATGAAATTTTAAAATGCATCATTACATGAGTATGATATATTTTAATTTATGAAAGAATTAATTGAGTAATATTATTAAAAATATGATATCTATATGCATTAATTGGTTTTCTATTTAATCAAATTGGAAGTATTCTTATGGTTAAAAAATATATGACCACTAACTATTTGAGAAGTTTTTGAAAATATCTTTTGGTAAGTTATGTTTATTAAAAGTACTTTTACGTCAATAAAAATAAAAATTAAAACTATAAGGAAGTGTTTCATACATTTTATGAAAAAAGAGAATGACTATTATAACAATATCATCAAATTTGTTTATAATTGTTTTTATGGCAATACAGTAATACAGTAGTCACCTGCCGAGTTATATGATGCTTACTAGATGACAAAAACAGTAAAAAAGATTGATTGTCTCTAAAAACTTAAATAATATAAAGTTTTATTTATAAAACTGTAAAAGATTTAATTAAATTATAAGTTACATTCATAAAAGTTATTACAATAATTTTTCTTTGTTCATAGTATTGTTGGTCATGTCACTGTTTTTTTTGAGTCCTGCTGAATCACAAAGATGCCCAAGTTTTTGTACTTATGATTACCGTCCAGTCTGTGGAAGAAACTCATCAGGAAGAATGAGAACATTCGATAACAGTTGTCTTTTGAATGTTTTTAATTGCAGTAATCGTGAAAGTGAGTTTATAAAATGTTTCAAAGAAGTTTATACTGTAATTTCTAAGCTGTAAATTTAAATCTGTAGCATGGTCTATTTTAATGAAAAAAAAAAGGTATTTATTAGTCTAATTAAGAAACTAATAAATTCAGTGTCCGTTTATATATTGTATATATAATGTCAGGAATGAGTAGATCATTGATATATATATTCAATAACATTATTTTTATTGTCAATGGATAAAAAAGAAATTACTTCCCTTTTTGAGAAATCAGGTAGTTTCAGGTTCCCTTCCAGAGAACTACTTATCTTCAATGTAAAAGTTGTTGATGGATGAAAGTAACAAATAAACTGTGGCAAAACTGGTCAGAATAGAATTACAACATATAAAGTTAATTACCAAAAATATAACTCCATAATAAAACACGAAAATAATTCATACATGAAAATGATAACAAATCAATTATATGATATGCTAATTAAATAGAATCAGAATAGAAGATTCATAATAATATAACAAAAATGTTTAAAAACATGCTTTTCACAGTTTAATTATTCTTTAATCAAAATAATTATCATACATAGCAAATTTTTACAAAATTCCACCTTTAATTTCCCCTCGTACGGGGGGATGTTAGCATAAGTAGTGGTGGAATATTGTATTGTTACCTGACCTTAGTAACTGTGAAAAATTTCTTCAGTAATGTCAGGAAGTATGTTAAATTAATGATGCAAGATTTGTGGAAAAACATGAAAAGACATTGCAAATTAAGAAAAAGCAAGTAAAAATGTAAAAAGTAATAATCAAAATTATTTGAGCACGTATTATGTTTAGTTATTAAATGAAGAAACTGAGTATTTAAATCCACCATTTAAGTAGAGTTACGTTAATTGATTTTGTAAAATATCTTTTATACATAAGAATGGGCATAATTAACAACTTGAAATAAAAAAATATACTTTTATACATGTCGGTTAACATCTAACAGGAAAAATGTCTCTTGATATATATCTTATTTATTCTTACACTAATTTATTTAAGAAAGAAATTTTTTAACACAAGAAGTTATCTGATAGTATAACTTTTTTTTTCATGGCTGTTTTACTAGAGTTCTGTTTGTATTACATAATTTCTCTGAATTTTCTCCCATTGCTCACAGTAGTTTGTATTATTTTTCACACACATACAAACACAAGCATACGAACACGTGCACACGGTATAACAAAAATATAATTCTAATATACGTCAAATTTTTAGTAGAAAGATATTTGACAGAAAAAAATTATAAAACATTATTTTCTTATAAATTAATTTATGTTTTTTGAGGATGAAATAAAATTCACTCAGTCATTCTCATTTTTGGCCTATATAATTGAAAATCATTATAAATGTACACTTTTTCCAAATATTTTGGGTAGATACTATAGAAGAGGCCAAATTCTTTGTTAATGAGTTAATTTATTTTTGATTTTATAATTTTTCTTATGAATACTACACCACGAATAATTTGTGCGGCAATCATCTGATTAATAAAATAAATAAAGAGTAGCAAAGCTCTATATGGTAGCAAAGCTACTTATATTAATTTTTTTTAATGGTATAATTTACATATATGCAACATACACTAATGATAAAAATTTTATTAATAAGAAATATGAACTTTTTTTTGTCTTCAGTGATTTGACTGATTTGATGCAGCTCTCCAAGATTCCCTATCTAGGGCCTAGTAGTTTCATTTCGGTATACCCCTACATCCTACATCCCTAACAATTTGTATTACATATTCCAAACGTTGCCTGCCTGCACAATATTTTCCTTCTACCTGTCCCTCCAATATTAAAGCGACTATTCCAGGATGCCTTAATATGTGGCCTATAAGTCTCTCTTCTTTTAGCTATATTTTTCCAAATGCTTCTTTCTTCATCTATTTGATGAAGAACAACACCACTTCACCACTTCACAAAACTTCATTTGTCACTTTATCCACCCATCTGATTTTTAACATTCTCCTATAGCACCATATTTCAAAAGCATCTAATTTTTCTTCTCAGATACTCCGATCGTCCAAGTTTCTCTTCCATATAAAGCAACACTCCAAACATATACTTTCAAAAATCTTTTCCTGACATTTAAATTAATTTTTGATGTAAACAATTTATATTTCTGACTGAAGGATTGTTTCGCCTGTGCTATTCAGCATTTTATATTACTCCTGCTTCGTCCATCTTTAGGAATTCTACTTCCCAAATAACAAAATTCTTCTACCTCCATAATCTTTTCTCCTCCTATTTTCACATTCAGTGGACCATCTTTGTTATTTCTACTACATTTCATTACTTTTATTTTGTTCTTGTTTATTTTCATGCGGTGGTTCTTGTGTAGGACTTCATCCATGCCATTCATTGTTTCTTCTAAATCCTTTTTACTCTCAGCTAGAGTTACTATATCATCAGCAAATCGTAGTATCTTTATCTTTTCACCTTGTACTGTTACTCCGAATCTAAATTATTCTTTATCATCATTAACTGTAGTTCTATGTGAAGATTAAAAAGTAATGTGGATAGGGAAAAACCTTGTCGGACTCCCTTTCTTATGTGCTTCAATTATTACTGTTGCTGTTTGGTTCCTGTAAATGTTAGCAATTGTTCTTCTATCTCTGTATTTGAACCCTATTTTTTTTAACTGCTGAACATTTTATTCCAGTCTACGTTATCAAAAGCCTTTTCTAGGTCTATAAACGCCAAGTATGTTGGTTTGTTTTTCTTTAATCTTCCTTCTACTATTAATCTGAGGCCTACAATTGCTTCCCTTGTCCCTATACTTTTCCTGAAACCAAATTGGTCTTCTCCTAACACTTCTTCCACTCTCCTCTCAATTCTTCTGTATAAAATTCTAGTTAAGATTTTTGATGCATGACTAGTTAAACTAATTGTTCTGTATTCTTCACATTTATCTGCCCCTGTTTTCTTTGGTATCATGACTATAACACTTTTTTTGAAGTCTGACGGATCTTCCCCTTTTTCATAAATATATTACACACCAGTTTGTATAATCTATCAATCTCTTCCTCACCTGCACTGCGCAGTAATTCTACAGGTATTCCGTCTATTCCAGGAGCCTTTCTGCCATTCAAATCTTTTAATGCTCTCTTAAATTCAGATCTCAGTATTGTTTCTCCCATTTCATCCTCTTCAACTTCCTCTTCTTCTTCTGTAACACCATTTTCTAATTCATATCCTCTGTATAACTCTTCAGTATATTCCACCCACCCATTGACTTTACCTTTCGTATTATAAATCGATGTACCATCTTTGTTTAACACATTATTAGATTTTAATTTATGTACCCCAAAATTTTCCTTAACTTTCCTATATGCTCCGTCTATTTTACCAATGTTCATTTCTCTTTCCACTTCTGATAGCATGGATAAGCAAAGATTTAGAAATCAACTCAATGATTGCAAAACTTACCCTGGAGCAGACATTGATAGCGACCATAATTTTGTGATAATGAAATCTAGATTGGGGTTCAAAAAACTGAAGAAAAGGTGTCAGATGAATCGGTGGAATTTAGAGAAGCTTGAGAAAGAGGAGGTAAGGAAGAGCTATTCATGATAAACAACAATATTGTGTTAAACAATGATGGTACACCGATTTATAATACGAAAGGTAAAGTTGATAGGTGGGTGGGCTTTACTAGGACTTTACTAGAACGCTGGAACTCTCGATTTCCAAATCATCTGATTTGGGAAGACGCGTTCACCACTAGACCAACGCGCTGGGTAAAGAAATTCTCGTCCTGAGACTGTACAAGACTATACTTCACTTGCACTTATACATATCATTGTCATTCATCCTCGGAAGTAATACCTAACTGCGATTCCCGGAGGCTAAACAGTAGAAGAAAAAAATTATTGTTAATCCACCAAAGTGAAAGAAGATTAATTAAAAAAAATTGCATATCTAAAGTTAATTTATAATTTAGAAACTATTTAAGGAAAGCCGCCTCCATGGCGCAAGTGTTAGCGTCTCAGCCTTTTATCCGGAGGTCCTGAGTTCGATTCCCGTTCAGCCATGGAATTATCACACGCTACAAAAATTTTCATTTTTTCTCATCCTCTGAAAAAATACCTAACGGTTGTCCCGGAGGCTAAAAAAAAAGAAAAAAGTTATTTAAGGAAGAACTATTCTATTCGGTTGTTTTTCATTCCACACAATGATTTTTAAATAAATCTGACTTCTTTTATAATTTTACTGTGCAAATATTATTTTCAAACAATCATTGAATGCTATATTAATTTTCTTAATTGGATAAAATGAGTACTGAATATATTATTTATAAAAATTCGGCCTGAATAAAATATTTAACTTTTAAGTGTTTTTATTTAGATAAAGGTACTTTTAAGATATAATATAAAAAATATTTATTAACTGGTAAATTATTTAATTTTTAATTTGTGTGATTTTTGTTTTAAGCTTTTAGAATAATCAGAAATGGAAGATGCTAATTAATCATGAAGAAAAGATCAAACACCTTATTACAATAAGTAAACAATAAGTATTTTATAAATTTATTTGTAAGATTTATATCATTGAAATTCAATTACAGTCATGTAATATATATTAAAAGGTTTTTTAAACTTAAAATTTAACCTTTCCATTCCCATAACATAACTTGAAAAACTCTCTATTTCTACTGCCTACAGGAATTCAGAAAATGATTACTATGCTATTCGTAGATTGAAGGAAGACCAACTTAACCATATCAGTTAAATACAATTAAAGATGTATTTTACGATCAGGAGATGTGAATAAATTGATCGTCCTTTTACAAAATTCCTAGTTTGGTGTACTAACATTTATTCACATATAGTTATATAACACTGCAGTAATTATATTTTTACTCGTAACAATTGAATTTAAAAAACTTTTAGTCAAAATTGAATATGTTATTTAGAAATAATTATTTTTGTGTTACTGTTATACTGCAGTTCAGTAAACGTTGTAAGAGTTTAATTAAAATTCTTTCCTCTCCAAAAAAAGTCTACTACAACCACAATAATATTCAAAATTTACTTTTATATTTGTAAAAAAATGTATAAAATTTCAAATAATAAATATTTTTTGTTTTATCTATAATTTTAGAAGGCATTTGTAAAATATATGATGATTAAAACTTATAAATAATTCACTCCCATATTAAATGGGGATTGCTCTTCTAAAATAGCAATCACTTATGAGTTAATAAGAGATTAACAACTAGTATATTATGGAGTTAATAACTAACATATTCATTAGTGGGCACTATTATTAAATGAGAACATCTTAAAACGTTTATGAAACAATTGAAATTTAATCATATGTATTTATTTATACAATATCCTTTATCCTGATAATGAAGTTATTTTATGGCTGGGGTTTATATTACTTTCAAGGTGTTATACAAAGCGATTCATGAGGAAAGTGAAGTAATTTTAAAACTGATTCTGTAGCTTAAAATAAGGAAAAAAGCTCATAAAATGCTTTATTTTCAAGTTATGGCTAACGAAAATTTCACCAGGGTTTCATACCAAATTTTGCCAGTGAAAAGAGGTCATACTTAAATTTTTAAAGCAACATATAAGGGTAAATTTTATTGTTTTTTATATTTTTTGACCTGAATTGTCGGATTAAACAGGTCCCAAAACTAGATCTCTACTAGTTCCCTGAACTAGTTTCAGGGATATTTATTATTATATTTTTGAAAACATAGATATACATTTTTAATTTGATGCTAAATCAAACTAATTCTTATGAATTTACAGTATTTTATACAAAAAAAAAATATTTTTATTCTTACTATTTTTATACAAGTAAAAATGTTTTCTAATAAGTTTCATTCTTTAGTTAGAGTTATAAATTATTTGTCACATGAAAGTGACTAGGTGATTACTATCCACATATTTTATTAATTTTATTACATTATTTTTGGCTATATAACTGATACTTGCATCATTGTTTTAAAATGTTATTTTAAACAATTCACTAGATTCAGCACATAATGCTTCCAGTGCAGTTCAGTATTGTTTGGTGTTTCTCCTGATATTTCTATATAGTTTCAGTAAGTGAATGATGTCGACAATGAATGAAAGATACTTCACCACCACATTCATTGTTACTCAGTTCATTATCAGTAAATGCAGAAGACACACACATATATGAATAAATAATATATACACATACATAAATAAATAAAAATACAGAACTACTAGTAATTATTGTACAAATTACCAACAAATTAATTTTTTTTCATATTTTACAGAGTTCTGATACTATTCTAAAATTTAAAGATTCTTTAAAAATTAGAACTTGATGAGTTCCCAACTTATAAAATATCATATTTAATTTGTAGCAAATTTACTTTACTATTTTTTGTTCAGAAATAATATAACCTATTACCTGAACAACTGTATCCTAAAAGCCATAGTCAATAAAATATCATACTTCAGGTAAATTATTTAAAAAATTTATATAATTTTTTTTAAAAATTAATTTTTTTTTTTTTTAATTTTATTTGTGTCCATTTACAAATGTAAATGGACACAAATAAAATATTTTAATATGGCAGAAAGTTAATGGAAACAATACAGAGTAGTAACACGGCCACAAAAATAGAAATAATTAAACCACAGTAGATTAAGATGGACTACTTACTCAGGACGAGGTATAATAAGCATATTAATAAAATAAAGACTAAAATTCTTGTGGTAAGTTGACAACAAGCAAAAGCACATGGCATACTGGACAGAGAGCAGGTAAAAAATGTGGACTCCTTCATGTATTTGGGCAGCAGAATTATGTGGATTAAAAAAGGTAGTGGTGTTAAGTTGCATAAGCCTGGCTAAGAATAGATTTAAAAAAGTAAGGACCTTTTTACTTCTAATAAACTTAATAAAGATCTTAACAAAAGGCTGCTAAAAACCTTTCAGAGTGTGTTTTTGTATGGAACTTAGACATAGACAGTGATGGTTGAAGAGGAAAGGAGGGCTGAAGTTTTTGGAAATGTGGTGTTACTGCAGATTGATTGAATTCCAATAGGTGGATTTAATAAAGTGCACAATAAGAAAGTCTTAAGGAGAGTTAAAGGTGAAGCCTTGTCTCTTAAATATTTTAAAGCAAAGAAGAGACAAATGAGTTGGCCATTTGTTAAGGCATCATGCCTTAAATTAACCCATCATGGGTTAATTAAAACAATAATAGGTATATCTACCTAACATATGAGATACAATTATCAGTTTATGGGTGATATGGATTGTGGAATTACATGGAATTAAAGGGACATGCAGAAAATCATGATGTATGGAGATCAGCTACAAACCAATCCTAGGATTGACAACAAAAGAAGGTAAAAATATCTATCATTAAAAAAATATATTAATAAAATTGAAAAAGATAAACCATATGAATAAGAAAAAAGTTGTCGTACTACAAATTTTTATCTACAATTTTCATGTGGTAAAAATAATGGAAAACATTTTACTTCAGAAATGAAAGTTTTATAAATAATATTTACTTTAATGCTTTTAGTAGAATTGTATTGAAAATTAAACTAATATTATCTAGTTAAAAATACTCATTAATGAAACTGATATCAAGATGCAATAAACATGATAAGCTAAAGAAATAGTAGTTATTAGACTGTTTCAGATTATTGTGTTGCTCATTCCATAATAAATTTAGGTTTATATTTGAGTATATTTTAAAATTAAGTATTGAAACTAGAGGATCTCTGACTTGAGGGAAAGGTGTTCTGACCTCAGTCTCCTGATATCGGGGTAAAATGAGGGATTTAATTGTTTGACTACTCTCCACCAGCGACCTTGGTGTAATAAAGTTCAGGAAGGAGATTGGTTCTCTCAAGAGAGTTGTGCAGATGTTTCTCTGCAACAACAGAAATCCCTGCAACTCGCTTGAGAATTTTACCAATTGATTATCAATCCAAGAAAGTTCTTGTAATTCTTTTTTTTAACCGTATCATTTTGAATTTGAAGAGGAAATACTTGATAGTGTTGGCTTCAAACCATCATTTTTTCTTGTTGTCAGAGTTAGAAAAAGAAGGCAGCTAAGGGCTACTAAGCCTCATAAAATTCTTTTGCTTGTTGACAGTTATGCAAAGGACATGGCTGGTCTTATGCAGAGAAGTTTGATGTTGGACTACAATATGACTTCAGTGGAAATCCCTATTGTTGGAAATGCTGATGTAGGAATTTTTATAAATGACAACCTTATTCTGCCTTTGAAATAATGTCCCTTTTTAAGTAAAGGGTTAAAAAGGGTTAAGGTGGTATATAATGACATATCTTCTATGACAGAATTCTATCTACCTCTAATATAATAATTAATAATAAGGCTTTTTCTAAAACAATTTCTAATGCAAAAAAAGAGGTTATTTATATTTAAGTACTATATTTTAATATTCCAGTATTGGATTTTGTTTTCCAATATCCCCCGCTTAAAAGCAACAGCTACATATTCAATGGCAAAATAGTGATTACACAGAAAAAATTAAAAAAAGGATTAGAGTAACTGTAATCAGGCATAAACCTGTAGTTCAGAGTGAAAATAAATAAAATAAATAAATCCATGCCAATTTATATTCAAATCTTTTTGACTAATAAATGGAATTAAAAGTTAAATAAATAAGAAGCTGATTTAGAATACGTTGTTATTTTCCTTGTTCCATATACAACCTGTCTAAAACATTAGGGAAACCCCACCTTTATAGTATTACTATTGTTATTGCATAAATTACCTGCTGCAATATATAAGAGAAATCATGCTTTATATACCAGTCTGAGTTTCATACAAATCAGAAGAAGATGGACATCAAACTTTTCAGTTTTACAGGTAATGAAATTTGTCTGCTGTCTCTTTGTATTAGCTAATGTATTTAACAACTTACTGTCAATGTGTATGTATTTAGTTATTTGATTAAAAGCAGTTTTAATTAAGATTTTATATGTATAATATTCATAATACATATGCACATGTATTTATTAAACACTTTTCAGTGAATCATTATATCTAAATACAATATTATTATTTTTTTTAAATTGTAAGAATTACACAGGAATTTTCTGATTCAGTGCATTATATTTCAACACCCATCATCTTTGCATACTTTTTTTGAATAAAAAAGTTTCAAATTAAAAAAAATGTAGGTAATAAAAATAAATAATTAAAAGCAATCAAATTAATAAATATGTGTATGCCTTGTATTTCTGCAAAGAAGTAAATATTGAATGATATTATCTATTTATACTACTATTATTGGATCTAGCATTTTATTAATTATATTATAATACAAAAAAATTCTCTCATTAAGTCATTCTTGATCCTTTAGAGACTCAATTATTTTTAATAATTTTATATCCATTTTCTTAGAAAATCATGTGTTTTTAATTTTTCATTAATGTAGTATATAAATAAATTAAATATATTGTTTTTTTTTTAAAAAAAGAAAAAAATGCATTTTTATGTTGATTGTGGAAAAAAGTTTAGTAATAGTAAATTAATTTTATATGGATTTCAATACCAGATAGTGGATACCACTGTATTTGGTGGTCAGAGTTGAAATAACCAAATATTTTAGGAATGGTCGACCTGAGTCTGTACAAGACAAGGACCTCATTTACATTTCATACAAATCATCCTCATATCATTGGTCCAAGGGATTGTATATTATAATGTATACATTATAAATAGAAAATAAAGTAACTATTAATAAAAGAATAAAAAAAATATATAATTAACAATTATTAAGTTATTTATTAATATTAATGAAAGAGGACTTTTATGATTATTATTGCATTTATAGTTATTTCTTAACTATTAAATTTTAATTATAATTTAATTTTCTTTATATACATACAAAAAGGCCAGAAAGAAAATTCATTTATTAGGTTTTCACTTCATAAGTAACCAGTGTAATATTATTAAATTTAGTATCCTTAATTTTTATATTACTTTATTTATATACGTAATATATATATAAAGTAACTTAAACTGTACAAATATTGAAACCTTTTATAAAAATTTTTATATTATGGAAATAAATTAATATAATTTTTATGGAAATAATTAAAAATATTAATACATTTAAAAATATTACATAAGTATGAGACATTTCATTTTACAAAAGACTTAATCCACTATTACAAGATATATAAATAAATATATATATATATATATATACACACATTAATTAGCTTTTTTTAAACAAATTGGTAGTATTCTGATAGTTAAAAACTACTTAGTATGGCCAGTTTTAATTTCTATAAATATAGATAACCATTAAATATTCTTTTACTATTACTATGCCATTGTTATATGCAACTCAGCGAAGAAAACAAATTACTCTTTTCTTAGTATGTCTGGTATGTGACCTTGTTATTCTTGAGAACGACTAATTGTTTGGAGTGACTTATAATTCTTGTCATATTGATTTAACGCTTACAGTTCCAACACTAAACACTCACACACATAAATATGAATCTTAAAATATGCATCAGTTATTTATGTTTTCAGTCACCATAAAAAATAAAAAATTACATACAACCAAGGAGAAATATGAATTTAATAACTGTGTAAATGTCCATTATAAAGAGGCTTAATGTAAAGAAAATCAAATGTATTTTCTGAATTAACATAAATTTTACATATAATTTAAAAAAAAAATAACTCTCAAGTGACAAGATTAAATTTAAAAAATAAAAATTGTTCAAAAATATTGAAAAAATAGACAGATACAGACATAATGTTAAATAAATTCAAATGTAATTTTTTGAGGAACAGGGGTGAACATTTTTGCCAATTTTTTTTTTTTTTTTATTAATATACTAGACATTTGGAGATAATGAAGTATCAAAAATTTCAAATTTTAAGCACAGTTAGTGTTATTTATTGAGTTTTTAAACTCTGAAAAATTAAAAAAAAAATTGTTTTTTGTCACAGAGTTTTGGAATGAAATGGGAGAAAGTTGTTATAGTCATTTAAGGTCATTGATGAAGAAAATATTCCTGTTCTTTTCTGAAGCAAGAAATATCTAAGAAAGAAAAAAATTTCGTCATTTTCTGGGGATGGACTGAATATTAAAAAAATATCCTGATAAAAAGGCTTTAGTTTTGTAAGAAAGGTTTTTTTTAATATAATGCTCTAGTAAAATTGTTAAATTTATTTTGGGCAAAACATCCCTTTTTCCAGTTTTTGCAAAAATTAATGTAATAAATTCCTCTGAGAATGGCTCTTCTTACCAAGTTTGAAGAATATTGGTTTACGAAGTCTAGTTATTTAGATTCAAACATACACATGTAAATAAAAATTTACTTAAAAAAGGTTATTTTGGGCTTAAGGATAACATTTAAAAAAATATATTTTGCAATTCTAATATAATAATTTGGACCTTTTTTTTGATGAAATTTTTTTAAAAGTCTCCTCGAAGCACAATTTAAAAAAAGAGTGAATTTTTTGAAAATTTTGTGCAATCATCAATTACTATGCTTTCCCTTTAATATTATAGCTACACTAACTTTATTAGCCAGGAATATAAAAGCTTGAAGATGAAGAAACAAAGTTAAAAATTGAAATTATTTTTCTTCTAATAATTGCATTCTGTGATAAATTTGATATCCTTGGCATCACCACTGAAACACAGCTTTGACTGTAACCATTTGAAATCAAAATAAGGTGATAGAAATAAAGATTGATGTAAATTTGAAAATATTTATGAATTATAAAGGCACGCGTGAATTGGCAGTTCTATCATTCAAGTTAGTAACATAATGGTATTTGAATATATGGTTTTAAATCATATTTATAAACAAATCATACAGATTTACTAGTTTATTTACTTTATTATATTTGATGATAATTTTCAATTTTGATCTATTAATTAAAATTTTTTCATCAATTATAAATACCTTATAAATTTACACAATAAGAAAAAGAAATTGTGCTTTACTAATTGCAACAAGATGTATGATGTGATCAGTTGTAATTGTGTGTACTTGAACGATTGAACTGCCATTCCTAGGTCGCCTTTTAATTCAAAAAAATTTTCAAATCTTAATTCATCACGCATTTCCATCATTTTATTTTAGTAGTTTCAATTTCTATACTCCAATTCATCTTACAGTGATGATTTCCAAGACATCAAACTTATTTTGCTAAATGTCTGTCACATCTGGAATGTGATTTCTTAGCAAAAAAAGATTTTTTTACTGTTGTCTGAATTACTTTTAAAAATCTTCTGGAAAAGACAGTTTTTTAAAAATATTTTTACATCAATAAGAAGAAAAATGAAAACAATAAGTAAGTGATTTATACATTTTATGCAAAAACGAATGCTGATTATAGCAGTATAATCAACTGTTTTTTATAATTTGTTTTTATGAAGGGTACAGTAATACAGTAAAGTTACTACTAAGTTATATGATGCTTAGTAAACGACTGAAACGGTAAAAAACATTGATTGTCTCTAAAAACTTAAATAATTTAAAGTTTTATTTATAAATTTGTAAAAGATTTAATTAAATTTATTAAGTTACATTCATAAAAATCAGTAAATAATCTTTCTCTGTTCATAGTATTGTTGGTCACATCACTATTTTTTTTGAGTCCTGCTGAATCACAACGATGCCCAGATGTTTGTACTGCAGATTACAATCCAGTTTGTGGAAGAAACTCATCAGGAAGACTGAGAACATTCAGTAACAGTTGTGCTTTGAATGTTTTTAACTGTAAAAATAATGGAAGTGAGTTTGTAAAATGACACCATGGAGTTGCAGTTTTTTAACTTTAATTTTAAATTTGTAGAATTTTCTATTTTAGTGGGGAAAAAATAGGTTATTATTAATCTAATTAAGAAGCTGATAATTCAATGTCTGTTTATTCACAGCATGCATTATGTGAGGAATGAGTAAGTTATTGATCTACATATCCATCAACTTTATTTTTATTCTTAATGCATAAAAAAGGAACTACTTTCCTTTTAGGGAAATCAGAGAGTAACAGGTTCCCTTCCAGAGAACTGCTTACCATCAGTGTAAAAGAAACCTTGATGAATAAAGGTAACTACAAAACTGTGACTAAACTTTGATCAGAATAAAAATTCAGAAATGGAAGGTGTTAATTAATTATGAAGGAAAGGTCAAACACCTTAGTACAATAAATATCAATAAAATGGTATATAACTCAAAGTATTGAGTTAAATATAAAAAATAAAACTTCATAATAAAACAAAAATAATAAATATATGAAAATAGTGGCCAATCAATTATATGAAATGCTAATTGAATAAAATTAGCATAAAATAATAATAATAATATTAAAAGTATTAATCAAAATTATTTGAGCAAATATTTTTACATATTATATTATACTAATTATATTATTATTATATCATATTATTTTTACATATTAAATGAAGAAACAGATATATCACAAGGGATTTTTATTAATATTTAAAACCATCAGTAAAATTAAGTAAGTTAACTGATTTTGCAAAAAAAGATCTTTTATACACAACAATGGGCATAATTAATAACACTGAAATTAAAAGATATGAATATATCTGGGTTATTAGTATCAAAACTTGAGCATATATCTTGTTTATTTTTGTTACTTTATTTCAAAAAACAATTTTTTAGCAGAAGAAGCTTTCTGATAGTACATAATATTCTGGTTATGCTCTGGTTATTTAAACCAGTTAGTATTGCATACAGAGATATGTAAATATTTATATTGTATATAAGATATGAATGCATTATATAATTTCTCTGAATATTCTCCCATTGATCTCAGAATTTTGTATTACTTTATACCTCTCACGTAAACACACATGCATGGTATAAACAAAAATATAACTCTGATATATAAGTCAAATTCTGAAATTACCTTTTGATAGTGGTAGAAGAATTTTGTCAATATATTTGACAGAAAAAAAATTATGAGTATAAAACATTGTTCTCTCATAACATAGTTTATAAAAATTTCTAAAAATTGGTTTAACTTTTTTCAAGATGCAATAAAATTCACTGTCATTCAAATTTTCTGCCTGTTTAATTAACAAACCCTTAAGAGTGTATACTTTTTCAAATCTTTTTGAGTAGAAAATAAACAAAAGGCCAAACTTTTATAACTTCATTTTTTTTATATTTCTTCTTATAAACACTGCTCCACAAATAGTTAATCTAACAAATTGAAAGAAGATTAAATAAAAAATTAGAAATCTATATTTATGATTTAGCGACTATTTAAGGTAAGGAAGAACTATTATTTTCTGATGTTAATCACTTTACAATTATTTTTAAATAAATTTATTTGACTTCTTTGATAATGTTACTGTGCAAAAATAATTCTCAAACAATTATTGAATCCTACAGCAATTTTCTTAATTGTGTAAATGAATACTGAATTTATATTTGAAAACGTTACTTAGAAAATTACTTGCATCAATGAAATACTTAGTTTTTCTTTTTATAGAATTTTAAGATAAACATTCAAAATATTTATGGACTGCTACATTATTAATTTGTGTGATTTTTTCAGGTTATAGGAAATTCAGAAATGGAAGGTGTTAATTAATTATGAAGAAAAGATCAAACACCTTTTACAATAAATAATCAATAAAATGGTATTTTATAAATGTATTTGTAACATTTATATCATAGAAATTTAATTGCAGTCACGTAATATATATTATATGGTTTTTTAAACATAAAATTTAACCTTTCCATTCCTGTAACATAATAACTTTAAAAACTCCCTATTTCTACTGTCTATAGGAATTTAGAAATTGTTTTACAGTTCTCTTCTTAGAAGGAAGACCAACTTAAACTAATCAACTGATAATCAAATTGATCATCCTCTTATACAGTTTTTAGTTTTTCACAAATATAAATAAAAGAAATAATGTAATTACTGTTATCATTTATAGGTTTACAACAATGCAGTAATTTTATTTTTACTCTTTACATTCGAATTTTACACAATTTCAATCAAAATTGCTTATTTTATTTAAAAATACTTTATTTTATTATAATATTATACTGTAGTTATTATACTGTAGACAGAAAGTTTTAATAGTTTAATTAAGATTTTATTTAAGGAATTCTCCTCCCCCACCCCAAAAAAATTATACCCAGTGATTACAATAATGTTCAAAATGTAATTTTTAAATGTATAGAATTTTATATAGTAAATATTTTTCTTTTATCTAAAATTTTATATGGAATCAGTAAAACATTTGATAATTAAAACTTATAAACGAATGATTCATTTTCATATAATAAAGGAATTGCTCTTCTAATATTACTCATAAAGTTAATAAACCAACCATGTTAAATAGCTAAACCAACCAGACTCATGGACAACAAAGTATTTGTTCATAAAATACAGCAAAATATCAAAACACCTGCTGACAGAAAATATTTACATTTGCATACATTCACCAAAACTTGGTGAATTGCCAACATTTCCAAGAAAGAAGATTATTGTGTTGCATAAAAAAACTACAAACAAAATGTAAGTATACAAATTCATATAAAACTTAACAAAATATATTAATATAGCATGCCAGGTAATTCAATTTACAGTGACTGCATTAAATATTATATTGGAGAGAACGGGTGGTCATTTATCTACACTATAAACAAAACATATGTGCACTTTACTACAGTTCAGTTATGTTTTTAAAACACCATGTATAAAAAGGGTACTTATACAAAGGCATTAATCTCAATATGCAAATTTTACATATATGACAGAAAAGTTAAGATTTGAACAATCTACCTATTCAAGATCTCATCACATGAAATTTATTAACACATTTGATTTTATAAAATATAATATATTAAATGAACAAAAACAACATAGTTTAAATAAGTCATTTTACTAAACCTTAAAGGAGTTTTGTAACCTTTTTTTTGAAAATGGGGGCACTATTAGTATTAGTGCTGCCATAATTCCCTTAAATCAAGGTAAAACTAATTATCTCTGATAGATTTTTGAAAAAATAATTCTCTTGTAATTTGAAAGAAAATTGTTGTAAACTGTTTAACTTGATATAAGTTAAATTGATGTAGTACTCTAGAGAATCTAGAGTACATAAAGGTTATTAAAAAATGTTAAAAAATTAAAAAGAAAGAATGAATTAGTGAATTGCAAATAATACAGTATAACAATAAACTAAATTAAAACAGGTATAACTAAAAAAGGAAAGAAGTAAAAGAATTCATCAAAATTAAGTAAGTTATTATTTTAATAAATACCAGTCATTTTGATTGATGATTATTTTTAGAATATTAATACTTAATTTTCAGCATACAATTTTTTAAAAATATCATAATTATTTACTACATTTTTTTTTCATGAAGTATATATAATTTTTTTTTCTTTTGAATGATGTATGTTAATTTTTGTTTTAAGCTCTGTTCCTGTCTTTCTCATTTATGTGATACGTACAAAGCATCCATTAGACAATTTTTCTGAGAGTAATGATGTTCATTATATACCATTCACGGTGATTACAGAGTAAACCCTATATAATGTATTGGCTCTACTGCAATGGGCATGAAATGTTGATATATTACAATCATTCATACAGTGAATATACATTAAGGTATTTTCACTCTCTTTACTGTCATGGGATATCACAGATGTCATGAAATGTTTGTTAATTTCTGAGAATGCTCATACAATTTTTTAGAATGACTGTTGTCTATGTCAGGTTATCTGTAAGCATTAGATTATAATAGCTTCATAAATTATAAATTTCATTATTTAAAATGTAAATAAAATGTAACTTATTTAAAGTGTTTCAACTTCTAACTGCACATAACTACTATGTCAGTTGGACAGTTTCAAGTAAACCCAAATTGATTTTTGTGTAGAAATTCAAAGTGAATCACAAATGGCTAGCTATTCTAAGCATTAAAGTTAACATCAAAAAGTGGATTTAGGAACTATCTTACTGTTTTTTAAAGGCAAACAGATAGGTGGTTTATTACTGTCAAAATTCATCTCCATTTAATAGAAGTACTAGTGAATACTAAATTAACATAACAGTTTAAGTATCTTTCTTTTTGTTCATGGACATTAAAAGAATTGCTCATTGGTAGTTGTATTAACTAGTAGAAAGTTTATGAATGCTCTCTATTACCTGGTCAAATGTTTGAACAATACATACAATAATAATATATCCCATCCCCGTAGAGAAAGTCTTGTGATGCTTCTGGTCGCCACACCACCCCCTCGTTCCTAACATGTGTGGGCTTTAATGGGAGTCGTCTTTCGCCCTCTAACTTTTTACATTTCATAGTAATAAGCCAAGCCTCATTGGAATGTCACTAACTAATGTAAATATCTCGGTAGACATTTACATCGGTGATTTTTAAACTCAACTTTTGCCTTCGCTGTAGGCCTCGTTCGGACATCTTGAATGTTCTACATCGTTGTCCTTAGAACTAGCTAACCAAGTTTGTGGAAGTATGAACCCCGTGGCTAGTTCTACTTTTACTGAGTCACTTTCTTGTAAATGTCTCAAAAATTCAAGGCAAATTTAAACACAACATACCACCAAAAATGTTGTTCGCAACAATGAAAATTTAGTCCTAGTTCCCTTAGTGAACTCAACTTCAGTTCATACCCCTGACTTGGACAACATTAATACAAAGGTATCAGCAAAGCTATAGTGCTGCAGGCCCTCCTCTTGCTGGCTGTTATAGGCGGTTATAGAACAGTTTTGCGGGAGGCAGTCTGTGTTATAGCCGGAGTCAAACCAATAGATATCTTGGCTAATGAGCATAAGGAACGCTAGATTTCCAAGGTAAATTACCTATTGACGTCAAAACGAAAGCAGGAGATTGAAGACCGGGGCCTTGCGTCATGGCAGGTCAGGTGAAACGAATCCCTCATAGGTCGCTACACGCATGGTATATTTCCTATTGTGTCTAATTTAGGTGCGATTAGATGGGTCTCCCCATACGTACAAGCACCAAGCTTTAACGAAGGATAATAACTATCCAAGGAATTGAAATTAAATTGTACCGCACGTTAGTAACAGCCACAGTCCTTACTGTTGACCGAATGCTTGCACTCTTTGCGCAATCTTTTACAGTTGACGCACGTTGGAGCCTCGGCTTTCTGCATACAGTCGTCGCGGTTGTGACCTTGTTCGCCACAATGCGCGCAGACTGACGCATACTTACAGAATGTGGTCCTGTGCCAAAACGACAGCACTTGAAGCACCTTTGTACATCCCCGTACTCCTAAACCCTACAGGACGTTAAATCAACATACAACCTACCCTCAGACATAAACTTCTTGAAGAGACCAGCGCCAAGTTCAAATACGTGATACCGCGGGCACACGCTTACCGGCCTTGAAGAGTAGCCTACACTCTTTCCTAAAGTCGGCCTCATCCAGTTCGGTATTCTGTTCTCTGATGAGAGGCAGAACCTCCTCAACGGATAGCCGTCGGTCAATGTAATAGACAATGACCCGGGGCCTACGCTTTCGCTTCGGGTCGCCCTTAACGTCGAGCTTCTTTAGCTCAGGAGGCTCCGAGATGACTTGGACTGTCTCCTTGTCATTCCACTACCGGACCCTTGCTGGTCTCTTTAATTTCCCTAATTTTAAGCTTTTTCCGGTCCCTGCGAACAGCAACCTGGAAATCCTCCTTGAGTTGTCTACTAGTCTTAGTAGACCCCTCAAGCTTCTTAACAAAAATAACCTCGGGCTGCTTCGAGGCTTGACTAGCCTCACGCTTGTCTTTGACAACATCAGCGTATCGCTTCTGCTATCTCGGAGCAGGAGTTGGAACCTGAACTACCTTAACCTCCGCAAGCCTGCAAGCCAACTTCTCAAAACCATCTGCCAAAGCAGACAGAACACCCTTGACAAACCGTAAAGTGGAAATATTCTGTTCCTCGCTCCCGCGCTAACGCTGCGGGTACCTTCGACAAAGTCTAGAAGGTTGTCAATACTTTGATGCGCCGCAGCCAACATCGCACACGAACTGCCAGGTTTACACTGAGCAGCCAGAAAATCGTCGACCAACGGGTCGCATCTAACTTCCCGGGAGGTAATCCCCTCACCTACCTCGGAGACCTCACTCTCTGAACACGAGGGGAACTGTGAAATTTCCGTTCTCCTCTTTCGCCCAGGCCTTACTACCAGCTGGTTCTCTAGTACGGCCAGAGATACCCTAGCCTCACTACCATGGGGTGGAGACATGCTCTCCGTCTTCCTTCCTACAAAGAAACTCTGGGCGAACGCACGAATGTGACGACTTTCCGCAGCGAGCCACGGACAGCTGGGGACCTTCTTTATTCCCCTGTCACTCTTTGTACCTCTGGGCCACTACTGGATCAATTGGGTGCAATCCGTAAACGTACGGCACGAAACCACAGATTACGGCCCCCGCTCTGAAAAGAGCGCAAGCAGGACTAGGGAAAATCCCTTGCTTGTAACAGGGTCTTACGACCAGGAGTCGTTGCTACCTTTCAGTCGCGATGAGGTGGGTACGTGTCGTATAAATGTAACCATCTTACCGCGTGGAAGTAACAAATAACAAGCCTAAAATGAACAAGCGCTAACTGTGTTCACAGTCTGATAATCAGCGAAGCCTTGATACTGCTGGAAGGTACACAAACGACCAGCACCCAACAAAATAACTGAGAATAGACCAAAACACACGAACTCTAGACGCACTTAAGGAGACCAGAGTTGCACCCCGCTGTCATCAGCCAGCCTCGACTTCGCAAGAGGACACCCTTCCGACTTGGCTCCCCCCTCGCCGCCGTGATCTCCTCGTGCAGTTCCAGCTACCGCCTTCCCTGCAAAACTCGAAGCAGAGGCTACCGCAGGTTTTTCGTTCAATGCCACCTGAACACGACGGGGTAGGAGTACCTCCCCCGCTCATACCACAGGATCCTTAGCCGGAACCCGCAGCCTAGGCGGTGACCTACCGATCGACCTTCGCGATGCGAAGGGGTCATCGGCTACCAAGCCCTTGGCGAAACCAACCAAGTCGTCCAGGCTATCCCCTCCGGTTGCCGCTCCATGACGCTAAAAGTAAAACTACACCTGCTGCAATGCCAGGCACTACGTTTACAGCTTGTAAGAATCTACCAGCTGACACAAAACTGGGTGAACGTCTTCAAATGTAGTCCGAGCATGGCAGTCTATTATTACATTACCCCACTCGAACAGTCAAAAGCTAAAACGCTCCTAATATATGACCACCGACGAGGTCAGAGCGAAATCGCTTACCTGCCAGAGGACCTGAAATTTCTTTGGCCTCACGAACTACGAAATAGGGACACCGACACGCAAAGGAAACGTCCTTATTTAGCCAACGGTAGCACTACTGCAACACACTACGCCACTGTTTTGTGTAACACTCCGCAACAGCGTAGGTTTACAAACCGCCACCGATCGTTGTACAACCCCGACGATGAGAACGTAGAACACTGCTCTTTCTGAAAAAGCAGCCGGTAATGCAATGCAAATATGTAGTACGGGTTCAGAGTCCGAGAAGCTATCAGGATCGAGAAGCGTAAGTGTGATGCTTACCTTGATCTGAAGGTCACGTCTATCAGACCGGCATACGGTGACACTAACAACGCCACAGTGGCATTACCTTCAGCCACAGTGAGTCTTGCAAAGCAAGGTAGTGATCAGAGTGCGTTGGGTGCTATGTAAGGTTGCACTCATAAAGAATAAGCCACGCTGTTTCATGTGCCATGAAATGGGGCAGGCAGCGAAGTGCAGTGGTCCTGATAGGTTATTTCTCTGCTTTAATTGCGGGTTGGAATGACACGTGGCTAGACTGTGCAGTAAGCGGCCTGTGCAGAAATGGTTAAATATCTACAGATAATTGTCAACCAGTGTGCGGTGTCTCACAACATTGCCATGGAGATTGCTAAACGAAACGAAGTGGATGTACTGTTAATATCTGAGCCTAATTTGAGTAGGGCTAGTGCACATAGATGATTCCTGGATTACACGAAGAGTGCTGTAATATAGTCGTTATCCCGCGGGAGCCAGTTGTTTCACGTGGTGCTGCCATAGGGTTCATGTGGGCTGAATTTCAGCAAGTTGTAGTTCTGAGTGCTTATGTATCACCCAACACATATATAACATTGAGGAGTATGAGGAATTGCTAGACACACTTTCAAGAACGGTTAGTAAATAAAGAAAAGATGTTATTGTGACAGAGACTTCAACACTAGGAATACTGCATGGGGTGGACTTATGACCAACTTTAGGGGAAGACTACTGAATGAGGTGATGGCTGGGCTGCAGCTCACCTGTTTGAATGTCAGAGCCAAGCTGACATTGATATGGGAAAGTGGTAGCTCCTTCATTGACATTACTTTTGTCTCTGAGACAATTGCAGCACGGGGAAGATGTGGGAGGTGGTCAATGAGGAAACATTGAATTACCCCCAAACAATTCTTTGTGAAACCAATGACCATGTCCGATTGGTTATCGTGGATGTCCCAGAAGAAACATTACGCTGGCGGGCAAAATGCACTCCTGGTGAAGTAATAGCTGAAGTATGGCCTGATGATTCTTCCTCATCAGATGATGAGCCAAGGGCTCAATTAATTGAGGGCTTTTTAGCCCAACATGGTGTGCAGGTATATAATGTACATTATATACCTGCCCATTACATATATAGTTGCCCACCTACACAGTTGTGGTAGATGGGCATCGACATTTTGCTGGAACAAACAGGGACGTTACTGTAGGTAGGTTTGGTAGGTTATATATTCAAACAACATATACCAGTATGTGAATTTCAATTCTTCAAAATTATTTATAATTAAAATTTTTTGTTACATCCATTAAATAAGTGTATTCCATTGTGATTCACTGAGTTTTAAGATTAGTTATAATGATATAAAAATTCATTTTTTAAGAATTTATATTATCATCCGTTAAAATATACCACTCCAAAACAAATAGAAAGTGTTCATCATGCACTCAGAAACATGAAAACATTCTAACAAATCCAAAATTATAAAATATATTATTAGCAAATACAAATAAAACATTAATTTAGCAAATGAATAAACACAATACCCTTTCCCACTTTTCAGCCACTTAAAACATCCTAGACGTGCAAAAAAGGAGTGTAGCATAAGTAAAAAGAAAATTATGAAAAGTAGTTCATTCAATTTGGCATAAAGCAAAATTAATGCCTTTTATTGTTTTTGAAAAGTAATATTACACAACAAAACAGAACATACTAACAGACACGTTACCCTCTCATCTCCTTTTCATCACACAGAATAACAACTAATCATGTGTTACCAAGATAATAGTTCAACATTATTTGTATTATTATTATTTTAATAGTTCGTAACATAAAACATATAGTAAGGTGCAAAGTACAAGTGAATTCAAAAGAAACTAAATGGTATAATACAAATGTCGGTACATATTGCTTGTTTAACATTTTTCTTTTTCAGAAATGAAAGATACTCAAATCTATTGCTAGATTTGAGTATCTATTTAGATTTGAGTATATATATATATATATATATATATATATATATATATATATATATTAAATGAATACAATTGAAAGTTTGGTAAAAAATTAAAAAGATTAACATTACGGAACTTCATAAAATTAAACTTTCGCTTTATCTCTTTTTCCTATTTCCCTTCTTTCCTTTTAAATCGGACCAGTAGCGTAATTCGGTCTAGTAGTTTTTTAGTCTATAGCGGACACACATACGAACATTGCCTTTTATATCTACAGAAAAAGAAAGTCGGTATATTTCTTTCTTTGTTTTGTAAATATCTCGACACCGGCGCCACCTAGCGGGTATAGGTTTTGCAAAAAAATTCTCTTTTCGCATAACTAATACGTATTCCGAATATGAGCCAGATCGGTCCATAAATACAATTTTTCCAAATATCTCAACTCCAGCGCCACCTAGCGGGTTCATTTTTTGTAAAAATATTCCTTTTCACGTAACTAATATATATTCTAAATGTGACCAAAATCCGACCATAGATGCAATTTTCTCCAAATATCTCAACCCCAGTGCCATCTAGCGGGTCCATTGTTTGCAGAGGTTTTTTTTTTCCATGTAGGTAACACAGATTCTGAATATGAGCCATATCGGACCATAAATACAATTTTTAAAAATATCTCGACCACAGCGCCACTACCGGGTCCAAACTAATTCAGAAACCTTCGCGGGCGTGCGCACAACAACTTACCAAAGTTTCATCGCAATCGGATAAACGGTTTAGAAAGGCATAAGAGACATACAGACAGACAAACATTCATTTTTATATATATAGATAAGCTAATTACTTTTTGGCATTAATAATTTTTTTTTATTAAGTCTTGATCAAAATAGGAAAAGAAATGTAGAAAAATAATAGAAAGACACTGGTACTAATATGTGATAAAGCTGCCTGGAATTCGGCATTTAGGAATATACATTTTTTATCATAAGTTTTCTTAACTAATTTTCGTATAAAACACTCTGAATGTGTTAATGACATACGGGTTATATCTTTATTACATAATAATCGAATACTAAGCTAAAATCTATTTAAAGCTCTATATTTAAAGTCGTTTATATAGATCCACCAGAGGAATTTTCACTATAAAGAAAAACAATGGTCACTAAAATCAGTTCATTTAGCGAAAAGTAGAGTTCGAACTTATGTAAAAAATAAAAATAGTACGGATATGAAGCTCTTCCTTTTATTGAAGCAGCTTTATAATACATACGGTTTTTAACCAAATTTCAAATTTTATTTTTAGTAAATAAAACACATATGATGATGATTTAAAAATATTAAATATCACATTATTACAGGTGATTCAAGTAACGATACAAATATACACGGCAGTCTGAACAATAAAATGAACAGAATGTAACAAATACAACTAGTACTACACATTAGTTTTCTAATAAATTTTTACTTATTAACAAATTTTTATAGAAGTCTAAGTAAAATACTGAAGCAAAAAATAAAGATCTGAAAAATTTATACCATTCGTAGAACGTATTCATACATGTATGTAAAAGGAAAATTACCTTATTTTTATAAAACATTGATAAAAAAAAATCTGATATGGACACCACATGACTTCCTAGTACATCTATTAAATTACATATGCACATTTTTTGCTGCACTTCATTTAAACTTATTTCATTTGAAAGTGAGATGCGATCCTCCAATTCTTTAACAAAGTGGAAAGTTACACAATTGCTGAAATATTAGGTTAGAGTAAAAGTCCCTTTACTATTCGTATTACTAGATCAGTATTATTCGTATCTTCGTGAGTTGCTGATTAACAAAATTTTCAGATTTCTGGTGTGTTGTATAAATAAAAGTTAATAATAATTAAACTATTCCGTTTAGTGAACTCCTGTGTACTGGTTACAAATCTTAATTTCGACCTTACGATATAAAATATTCAGTTTTTATTATTAGATTATTTGGTGAATAATCAAAAATGAAAAAGAAACAATCATACATAAAAAACAATAATAATATGACGAAATATATCTCAAAAAAAAAAGAAGAAAATGTTAAAACCAAAGAAAGAATAAAGATTACCAAACAAAGATTAAGAGAAGATGATAAATATACAGGAAGAAAACATTAAGACCAAGGAAAGAATAAAAAGATTCGATGATAAAGTATGATGAATATAAAGACAAAGAAATTTAGGAAAACAACTTGAACGTGTACGTAAATTAAAATCAGAAGAATTATATCAAATCAAAGAGCGATTAAATATTGGCAAAAAAAACAAACAAAATGATGATCAACTCCGAGAATATTGTCTTTAGGGAGAATATTGTCCGACAATATCAGAGGAGTAATGAATTAGTATTAGAATTAATAGAGGCGTAATGGGTAAGAATTTTTTGAAATTTATTAAAGATCGGGCACGTATGCCTCAGTGTATATTCTGTTCTTATGAGGGTCTATTTTTCAGTCATTCTGTAGTTAACTTAAATGTACATAAAATTAAACAGAAATTCCAGAATAATTAAATAAGATTAAACTAGAAAATCCAAAAATAATACGATTCTAAATTATAAATTCCAATTGATATTAAGTAATCAGATGTTTCACCAAATCTATTAGATATACACATATATGTAATAATGCCTATTTAATTACACACACAATTTTTAAATGTACATAAAATTTTAATTTCACTAACTTTAATTTTTGTTATTGAATAATTATTTATTGTAAAAATTTTTTTTACAATCACGGATTAATAATTATCAATAAATCAATATTTTTAATCTAAAAAAATGTTTTAAAAAAATTAATTAAAAAATAAAGTTAAAAAATAAAAAAAGGAGATGAAATCTGATTCGAACAGATGTGCCTTTCCCGTATAGATCCAAATATTTGATTAATTAAAATTTCATTTGGCTATGACTTTGGAACCAAAGTACACTTAGTATAAGTGTACATAAGTACATTTATGATACATCGTTCAAAAGCTGTCAATGACAGCTTATTATTGAAGTTAAGAAAAAGTAAAAAATGCAAAGTGTTCGGGGATTCTGGGCTTTTTTGGACACTTTTGGTTCAGTCGATTGTAATCAAAAGGAGGAGGTGTACAACTAGATGTTACAACAATCCAAAATTTCAAGATCCTACGACTAATAGTTTTTGAGTTATTCGAGATACATACGTACATATGTACTTAAGTATGTACAGACGTCACGCCGAAACTAGTCTAAATGGATTCAGGAATGATCAAAATGGATATTTCCGTTGAAATCTGAAAACCGAAATTTTTCGCCATTATAATACTTCCTTTACTTCGAACAAGGAAGTAAAATGTACTTTTGATTAACGCGCAAATCCTTAAAAATACCGATGGGACAAAATAATTCAAAATATTGGAATATTATTACTTCCTCTGGGTGTCACATACACTCGTAAATCTTAGACACCAGCAAAAATTGTATGAAAGGTAAAAAACTGGGTAGTATGGTAATGCATTTTTTCATCATAGAACTTTAAATACTAAGTTAAAGATTATTATTTCTCTTGTAATTTAATTTTTTTTTACTTGAATTTTTTTCTAATTTAAGAAAAATAATAATATATCAACAAAGATGTATTTCTTAAACCAGCAAAAATTTATGAAAATTCGCAAAGAATAATGCTGCACTAATAATTACGTTCTAAGGATAAAAAATATGGATTTTCCTTAAATGTCATTAAATTTAACCCCTAATATTTTACCCCTAAAATTTTTTCCCACCCTAATACCTCTTCATAACAAGAAAAATAATTTTTGAAAGGTTTAATTCGTTTAACTCATAAAACTGTTTGAAAATTCATTTCTAAAATGTTTTCATATGTATCTTATACTTCGGATAATGTTACTTTATTGATGAACACATGATAAAAATTGTCATAAAATTCAACTTTTTTTAGACTGTAGGACCACAAAATTTGGGGAAAGAAAAGAAACCCGGAGAAAGGATGTTTTAAATCATCGTAACGCTTCATAGGTTTTTTATTACGTACAAAAAAGCAAAACTTCATGATGTTCCTCTAGATATTAGACTTTATTTATCATCCAGAAGGAAAAACAGCCAAAATTAAAAAAAAAAAATATATATATATATATATATATACATACATATATATCTTATATACTCGTATTAACTTCTGACTGTAAAAACGTTTTACACTAAATAATAACAATAAAAAAAGACATGAATAAATATCAGCAGTTACTAATGAAATAAAATTTTATGTACTTCCCATTTTAAAAAAAATAATGTGTATATGTTATTTAATAGGCGTAGGAAGAAGTCATTTGGTGCCACATCAGATTTTTTTTATCATAATTGCATTATACAGTAAAACCTGAGTTAACGGAATTTTGCGGTACCGAAAATATTTTCCATTGTGAACAGGATTCCGGTGACTATAGGAATGAACTTGTGGACTATACAATTTTTCTGTCAATATTCTGCTTTACAAATTATGTTAAACAACTCTGAATCATTTGCTGTAACTAAAATTTCCTAAAGGTTTAATAGGTTGGATAACGCTCACTGTATGATCTGATTTTTGTATCGTTCGTTACTGTTACCGTCCTCGTAATCGGAATTACTTCTGTCTTCGTCAGATTTCTCTCTATGATGGTCAATAAACTAATCTATATTCTCTATGTTAGCCTCGGTCTCTAATAAGTTTCCACGTTAATAAAATTTACAGCAATTATATTTTCATACGACGTTCTGTTAGTTCTTTATGCAAGTCATCAAATGACGTCGTAAGTTCGTTTCTATAGTCGTGTGGCAATTGAAAGTTTGTTTTTTGGAAGCACTATTGAACCGTCTCTGCCGATACGCATTTAAATGCTTCCGACAGCCAAATTATAGCGTCGAGCACTGATATAGATTTAGTAGTTAAGTAGTTGACCGTGCCGTTTCAGTAGTCGGTAACAGAGATTTCATTAAAAATCTACGGTAGTGTAATTCGAGACATTTAATTACACCCTGTTCCATAAGCTGGGTAACGCTTGTCGTATTTGGTGGGGGAACCAAGCTAATTTAACATGGCTTAATGCAATTTTCGGATGACATGTGGCGTTACCTAAAAAGAGAAGAACATGCTGCTTTATTCTTGTGTTAAACCCCTGAAATCACTCCTCCATAATACGCGACGTCATTCGCGATTGTTTGTTGGATTTCCATACTACAGAAAGATTGTCTTTATTAATGTTTTTATCACCTCTGGCTTATCAGCCTTTCCAATAACGAGCGGATTTTTCAGTTCTCCTTTCATAAAACCGCAAAAAAAACAGTCAACCTTTCCTTGGAATGCTTCGCTCCTGTACAACGTTCTCCTTTCAAGCAAAGAGTCTTACTAGGCAGTGCACGATAAAAAAAGTCCGGTTTCTTCCCCGATTGCAATATTTCTAGGTTCGTAATTTTCACTCAAAGTAGCAAGTTTAGTTTTCCAGTCAGTAAGTGTTTCGTCAGACACATTTCCAGCCTCGCCACGTACTTCTTTAAACGCAATTTGATGCCGCTTTTTAAAACTTTCCAGCCAACCATTTGAAGCGCTAAAATTGGTGCTACTTAATTTCTTGCAATTTCGTTTGCTTGGTGTTGCATAATTACTTCTGAAACGGGTAACTTTCTTGCCCTCACACTCACAAACCACTCCCAAATAATTTTGTGATTTCTTCGTTGCCAGTTTTTCGCATATGTCTTTTATTTGAACCGCTCCCTTTTAACCGTTCAGTTTTAACTCTTTTTTATTTATTTTTTTTTAATTTCATAGGTTTGAGTCTTACCTACGCCAAATTTTTCGACTAAGTTTTTAACGGACAGTTTGTCTTTTTCCCTGGCTTCGATTACTTTGATATTTGTATTTAAGTCCAACACGACTCTTTTTTTCGATGCCATACTTGTTACACTAATACACAGTATCCGGAAGAACACTAACAATCGCACTGTACAGTTCTGTACTTTAGGTACTGAAATGTAATTTGGATTCGTAAAAATAAAAAAATTAAAATTAAAATGACAAATTCAGTGAATGAACGGAAAACAAAAATGCATACACAACCCACACTAAAGAAGCTGTAATGAACAAAAAAAAAACGACACATGGATATGTTACGCATTGGTATTACATAATTAATTTTTTTTTTAAATTGTTACTCGAGATAAGGAATGATGAGAGTGTTAAGTTATGATACACAGGGCAGTCGGCATAAAGGCTAGTTAGTTTATTTTAAGTAGCCAAAACAACGATGACTGTGTGCCATCGCTTGTACGAGGTTTTAACACTCCTGTCTGTCTGTCTGTCGTCGCCTACTATGACTGACGAGGAGTTACTGAAAATGGAAACATTCATCAAGTGTTAAATGCGAATTTATCAGTTACAACTCTGACATGACTAATTTTATTTTTGTTTATGCAGAGTAATTTGTAACATAGCGTAGTAAGCGGACCTTACACGATCAATAATACTGTCAATATTCTCTCCAATAATATTGATGGCAATACAGGTTCAATACTTCCTATACATTACACGATCAATAAAACTGAGAATATTTTTAATCAGTTCTTTCTGTAATAGTGTTCTGTTTAATTTGGTTTGCGATTATGGATCATAAAACTAAAGCGTGTTTAGCGATTAGTAATAGCACTAGCGACTAAACGATCATTTAAATGTAAACGTTGGGTTAAAGGCTGACTAAAAAGTCGGGACGAAAATTCTCTGAACCGCTTATTGTGTGAAATTCGAGTAACAAATGAAAAGCAAGACTACCGTAATTTTTTGCGACTGAATAAAGACACTTTCAACAAGTTAGTTGTTCTTCTTACGCCATCTGGTAATGAGAGAGTTATGAGAAACAGTTTAGGCATACATGAAAGATTAGCATTAACATTACGATAGCGATAATTTTGGAACGAAATACCAATTTTTGAATTGTTTGGGAGCGTTGGATAGTAAGCATATACGGATTAAAAAGCCTCCGCATTCTGGATCGTTATACTATAATTATAAAGGTTTTTTTTTAGTATTATACTTATGCCCATAGTTAAAGCAAATAAAGAGTTCATCGTGGTTGATGTTGGCGTGAATGGTAGAATATCCGATGGACGAGTATTTTTTCATTCAAAATTTGGAGAGTTAATGGAGCATAAAACGTTAAATCTTCCGATTCCTTGCCCATTACCGAATATTTATTTGTTGCCCATTATCGCAGTATAATTGTAACTTGTCTGAACAACGAACTTTCAATTACCGTTTATGTAGAGCTATATCTTTAGTAGAAAAAGCTTTCGGAATTTTCGCCAGCAGATTTCAAGGCTTTCAAAAGACTATATCTCTCAACCCACACAAAGTTTCGATGATTACAATGGTTTGTTGTCACTTACACAATTCTTTGACGAAAGAATCTTTTAAGACGTACTTGCCTTCGAGTAATAATAACGTTACCGAAGATAAACTGACTTCTTTACAATCTACATTAAAACGAAATAGTTGTAAAAATGCTAAAGCAGTCAGAAACATATTCGGTAAATATTGTAATTGTGAAGGGAAAATTAATTTTGAAAACACTTGTTAGTTTTCGTGTTAAGTAATATTAATAAAATTGTTATTGTTTCTTAAATATTAGTACTACTACTGTATTCTTGAATAGACTTAATATGCAGAATAGACTTAACTTACTTGTTTTATTATACTTTTTTTAATTACGACTACTATAATTCGTAAAGAAATAAATGTATCGGTAATTGTTTTTAAAATATTAAAATTCTATAGAAACACCTACTTTATTTCCTTCTGATTTCATCATTCTTGAATTCCTACTATTACACTTATTAAACTAATAAAAAAGTATATTAGACTTGCCATTTAGAAGTACGAGTTAGTTCTTTTGAGGACGAACGTTTCGGACTATATAGCTCGTCTTTAGCTCGAGTCCGAATCGACTCGTACTGATAAACAGCATGTCTAATATACTTTTTATAAGTTTAATAAGAGGACTTATTTTATTTTCTGAAAACAATACAAATTACTACAGTAAAAAAGTAACTCAAAAAACATATTACCTACCTCTTCCATGCTTAAACCGGCGTTCAATTTCGCTTGTGTTCCGATTTTCGTAAAAAACTGTAACGCATGGACATCCATAAAGATGATGGCTCGTATATATATCATCTGTACCGACTCCAGTTCTTACTGAATTAGTAATTTTTTTTTTTTTTTTTATGGTAATTGACCTCAAGATATTAATCTTTTTTTCTGACGTCATCAATAATAGCGTTACTCTTAATTTTAGAATAAAAGTCTAACAGTTTTTGAAGTGCCAAGTTACGTTTGTATTTATTAATATAATCCAGAATCTTAAGGTTCCATAATTTGAGTAACATTTCATATAACAAAGTAGATTCATTAAGCAGTTCTTTTCTTGAATCGTGTTCACTTCAGATTCGTTTACTTTCGGCATTTCAAACATTAGCAGAATGAAAAACAGTAAACTCTATGTTGTAATTACACAAGAACAGATAATAACGTAGCTATACTGAAGAAAATATTGATACGAGAGCGTACACGACCTGTCACGTGCACGATACTGTCAATATTCCCTCTAAAAACAGGCGGTTGAAGTAGGATTGATACCGCCCAGTACTGACGTTTGGATTTCAAAATATCCGGATATTCTTCAATCCATCAGAACACACATTACACAATCAATAATACTGACAGTATTTTCAAGTATGGACAGTATTATTGATTTTGTAAGGTCCGCTATACAGTATTCTGTATATAGAATGAATAATACTGTACAGTATACGTATTCTATTTTATATCCTCGGAAAATTTAGTACTGTACTTTATGTATAGCATTAAATCGGTATACAAATTGTTTTGCATAAATTACAGTATTCTATACGATTCTCAAAAAACATTTCCGTTAACTCGTGAGATTTTTTCCGTTTCCGCATCAGCCACATTTTCGTTATTTCAGGGAAAATTAACATCATATCTTTGATAAAATTCACGGGACCAGGAAAATTTTCCGTTGTAGACAGGATTCCGTTAAATCCAGGTACCGGTAACTCAGATTTTACTGTATACAATCGAAAAAGAGTTCTTTATCTATAATTATAATAAGCACATTATATTTGTAATTTAATTTTTTTTTTACATTATGAAAAGCTTTAAATTATTATATTAGTATTTAGTAAAATAGTTTAGTATATTAGTATTAGCATATTGGTATTTAATATTTTTTTTATTTAAATTTAATTAGCAATAAGTATATATTGTTAACCTAATAAATAATTATTTCACTTCAGTAATTTTATTTTATTTGTACTTTTCTAAAAGAAATAAAGATACATACATTACACATTTATATGTACATTCGTTCGGTTTATATATATATATATATATATATATATATATATACATTCGTTCAATAGGTTTTAAAAAAACATACCTATTGAACGAATGTGTATGTAGGTATAAACGTGTAATTTATGCATCTTTACTTCATTTAGAAAAGTACGAATAAAATAAAATGACTGAAGTGAAATAATTATTTTACAGCTTCGTAAACTTAAAAATTCGCTTAAATATTATATGCAAAAAATAATTAATCTACAGAGACCTAATAATTACCATACCTTATATTAAAATAAAAAAAATTACAATGTAATGTTCCACTTTTACTAAATTTCTATTTATAAAAATATATTTCAAATTTAAAATACAAATAAACGATTAAAATTCTCGGAAAGATGATTTTAATTTAGCTTGACTTAAATCAGGGCACCGTAATTTTTCAGACTGCACTTCAAAGGGTGCCGTCATGGTTTAAAAAATAAATATAATATCTTATTCAATTCTATGGATTTAAATAGCTACATCGAAGAAAATGATATCTTAACACTTTCTTTTTCTTTTTCCTGTTTAGCCTCCGGTAACTACTGTTTAGATAATACTTCAGAGGATGAATGAGGATAATATGTATGAATGTGAATGAAGTGTAGTCTTGTACATTCTCAGTTCGACCATACCTGAGATGTGTGGTGGTTAATTGAAACCCAACAACCACCAAAGAACACCGGTATCCACGATCTAGTATTCAAATCCGTGTAAAAATAACTGGCTTTACTAGGACTTGAACGCTGCAACTCACGACTTCTAAATCAGCTGATTTGGGAAGACGCGTTCACCACTAGACCAACCGGTGGGTTGATATCTTAACACTTAATAGTATTTTTCCACACAGTTCTTCAACCCAATATTTAGTTGCAAGAATGTAAATCTTACAACTTGTTTGAATTTTACGAATATTTTGCAAACGTCGAAATTTCTATCCGGCAGAAAAGAGTAACAGACATTAATTAAAACATTAACTGTTTAAAGTTTGTTATTAGATGTAATTCTGAAGGCAATAACTGGCTTCTCTTCTCGGAGTACTAAATTTGTCGGTTATAAACACGCCGAGAGTATGGACTTTACTCCATTAGACGTGGAAAAGGATCTACAATAGATATCACTGCGGTAACGGGAGGGTACCAGTCCGGTAGGCTCATCCGATTTCATCTATCATTTTATTTGTTCAAACCTGAAAATTAGTTTTTACGTAAATTCTTCTGTCATTGTAGAATAAATCTGACAAACAAGTAAAGTAAAGTTACTACTCGTTTGTATTACGCACAATGAAATATTACGTTGTAAATTTTTACGTTTTTATTTAAAAGAATAATAACATTAAAAATACTTATCTAACGTACATTTTATAACAAAGAATATAAATAAATAATCGCCAAAAAGTTTTTTACCTCCGGGACCACCGTTAGGTATTGCTTCAGAAGATGAGATGAAAGACAATTTTTGTAGCGTCTAAAAATGCCATACCTGACCGGGATTCGAACCCAGAACCTCCGGAAAAAGTTTTTTTTTTTGTTTAACCTCGGGATCCACCGTTAGGTATTCTTCAGAAGATGAGATGAATGATTTGTAGCGTGTGTGAAAATTCCATGCCTGACCTGGATTCGAATCCGGGACCTCCGGATGAAAGACCGAGACGTTACCACTCGCGCCAAGAAGGCCGGCTCTAGAAAAAGTATTACCTTAAAAAAAAAGTTCACACAATTTATAATTCCACCAAAAAAGACTGATTCAATGTAATTACGAACGAAATGACAGAAACAAAATATAATTGTTTCCGATGTGCTAACATACTATACCGAGTCAACAGTAACATGCTGACCGCCAGCAATAGAGTAGAAAAGCAGCTGTACTACCACGCATATGTGCGTAGTCAGCAAATTGCATGTATGCATAGATTACCACTCTCACCTATGACGTCACAACATAGCGCATGATTACAACAGCATTTTTGGGGTGGGGGTGCGATTTTGCGAAAAATCTTTTTGGCAAATATTATTTTTTAATTTGCCTAAGAAAAATATGACCTTAATTAGGAGAAATCTCGAGATACTGAAGGTGATCTTACATTACAGCCTCACCTCCTTGGCCTTTTAAATTGAAATTTTAATGGCATCAATGTCCCATATATAGAAGTAATTTGACCAAGTTTGGTCAGAATCGGTCCTGTAGTTCTGGAGATATAAATTGTTTTAGAGGGCAACACCGAACATACATAAGTTCATACAAACATTAACATCTATCTGTTTTTTTGGATTTCTTAGGTGTAAAAGTCAAAATCCAGTGAAAACTGCATATGTCTAAATTGGACCGATTATAATACAATCTCTCTAGAGCTATAGCGCTATCTAGACGGAAAAGTATGCGCCGTACTTGGCCAACTACGCTTCACCCTGCACCGATGATGAGCCAAGAACGACACAAAAAAAAATGAAAATTTTAAATGGTTTTATAAAATTATGACTAAAATGCTGAAAATGTTTGATTTTTGAATGATCTTTTTTAAATGAAATGTAATACAACGCAGAGAAATTTGAATGTTTGAACAAAGAAATTTTATTAACATAATCTATCTTAAAATTAATAGTTTTTATATCAGGATTCCCCCTTTGATGCCAGCCGGACACCCATTACATTATAAAGAGAAAGTCACCTTCACACACATTCGACTCTTCACCATGTTATTCATTTCCCGCCCCACTCACAGCATACACGGTCGCCGATCTTAATTTCTTGATACTGCTTCTCTTACATGTCCAGAGTGAGAGTGCCCGGCCGGAGAAAAAAAAACGTTACTTATATTAAATCTAATACAATGTCATACAAGTTACAATGTCAGCTTTATTTTTTATTCATGAGGTTTGACATGCTTCAAATTCCCCCATTTCTAGCTCATTGAAATTTTGAAAGAAAATGTTAAAATTTCAAGGTAAGTCAAATAACACGGCTTCATTTATAAAAATAACAATAAAGTTTTTTAAACATTCATTTCAAATTTACGGTTTAGTATTCTTATTCACGTTTTCAGACTATAAAAAGATACGATAACAAAAATAAATAAATTATTAAGAAAATTATAGTATAGCAAATCATTATAATTAATGATCGATTACAGGAAACAAATTAATCATTTAAAACATTTATTAGGCTCTTAAATCAACAAACAGTGAAAAAAAAAACATAAATATACATCACGTTATTTTGCTTTCAAGCAACAGAAGATCCGGGAATCTGGCTCCCTATTTTTAAATAACAAATGCACATGTTTATCTAAGATTTTAAAATAATACTGATGAATTATAAAACATGATTAATAAAAATACTTATTATGTTTACACAGCCAACTAAAATTTTTAACAGTAAAACACGTTAAAATTAATTGTCAACAGCTGAATAAGTAAACATAACATTAGTACGTGACCTGAGTCTTATTACTACCCGACAGCCAGGCGTCTAGAAATTAGAAACTTTTTTTTACTTAAAACTAATAGCTTTGTTTCACAATATTCATTGAATAAAGATTTTTTCAAATTAATACGTATCTTATACACTATTAAACTTTTTATATTACTCAAAACTTTTCATAATACCACAAATGACTAAATTTTATTCGTTTATTTTTTATTGATCCAAAATCACAACTTTATTGCTAATTATATCATAACATGATAATGTGATTATTTTTCAAATTCATAAAAATTATTTAAACTTATATTTTCTCCACTGAAATCAATACTGATATCATATGAATTCATAATCATAGTAATAATATTTTTTTCCAATCTTTCATCTGATCAAAACACATCTAACCAACGTTATTACATTATATAACCCACATTGAGATAGCTTTTAAATCAATTTACAGGATTTACTCATAGCTTACCCTAACCTACCCTATCCTACTTTCATCCCTTTACATGTTTTAACCAACCGGTGAGTCTGTGTTCATCTCCAATGCAATATAAAAAAAAAAATTTGGTTTCTTAAGCACAGTTACAAGACAACAATAAAATCGTCGATACGCCAACTTCGGCCTAAAATATTAAACACTTAATTTCCATACTCTCTATACCTATTGGTACAGTCAATTTGTATTTTTATTTGAAAATCCTTACCTACCGATTGATGTTTGATTTGAAAATTGTTTGAATAAAAGTTGTCTGTTTTTTTTTGAGATTAACAACTTTTCCAAATGCAATACAGACGAAAAACAATTTTTTCCGGTGAAAACCCGAAAAACACGTTTTTTACAACTTCAGCGCCACCTAGTATTTCAATTTCAAATTATACTGCATAACTTCAAAGACATTAATTGTAGAGGAGAATGCCCTCTACATCTTTTGTTTGTAAAACTTTTCTCTAAAATGCATAGATTCAGAGAAAAATGCATTTCATAAACTGTTTGAGTTTTTCAAAAATCTATGGGAGGGGATGTTAAAAATCTGGAGTTAAGCTTCCCAAATTGATGACAAATTATATATATAAAAATTATTCATTTTGCATCATCCTTACCTCACAGCCTCACAAAATCTTACAAATCCATTCTAGCTTACTACTGAACCAATTTCTATAAAAGTTTCTCCAAAACCTTATCATCATCCTCCATCTTTTATACTATACATAGTTTACAGAATCTTAATTTTAATTACAATAATCTATCTCACAATACTCCTTAATATCATTTATTATTACTTTTGTTTTATTGATTTCAGGTTCATAACTTTAAAAAAAATTAGTTTTATTCAAACTACAGAACTTTATAAGCACTATATTATTTTCTAAGATTTTAAAATATTAATTTTTCATTATTTATCTTACTAAAGAATTCCTTTAAAATATGTATTTTATATTTTACATTATTAGCTTTTTCTAACAACTCTAAAAAACTCTTGTCGATAAAACACAATTGAGATCCAGAATCAACAAGACATTGAAAATTTTGAACTCCTACCGATACATTAATTTCAACTAAACCACACTCAGTTTTATTAAAAATTTTGTTCTCTCGGTTTCCTTCAGAAGTACTTCAGGCATGTCAGAAAATATAGTGTGTAAGGTTTTAAAACCTGTTTCCTCATCCTTTACATCAGATTTCGCAGGCGGATCCTCATCTCTTGGTGAACTCTCTAATGGTTTTCCTGATGTACGTCTATTCTAATTGTATCGGGGGTCATCATTCTTATTAGGATGGTTCGATTTTATTATTTTGTTTTCGTTATACTGTTGACAAGATTTTTTCTTAACCGTGCACATGTTTAAAGTTTTATTTTGACTATTAGTATCTTCTTTATCATCATGGTTTCGTTTACAATTTGAATACTTAGTGTCATTTTTTCTACCGGAGTACTTGTCCCCTCTATTATTATGATAACCTTTATTTCTATTTCTAAAATTTACATCATCATTTCTTTTATAAACAATAGACCTCTCAAAAGTATAGCTACCTTTATACTCCCTATCTCTTGTATGTCCCTCACTATACTTAGGTTTATTGTCATTTTTATCATTTATTCTCTTATGTTCATTGCAATAAGGATACAAATGTGGATTGTCATCCGATTTTCTTGACTTATAATATTTATGCTGATTGGTGTTTTCATTATAGTTCAAATACTGTAATTCCGGTTGTAAGCTGTCTAATAATTTGGTAAACTCTAGAGCGGTTTTAACTTGTGCTATTCTAAATCTATAATCGGATCAAAATGATTTGAAATAAGAACAACCAACTCTTCCTCTCCTACAGATGATGGTTCCAAAAATTTTCCCATGTTATAATTTAAATGAAAATACTGACTCAAATTCATATGATTTCCTAATTTAAATTTTCCAAAGTGTAACTTACTCCTGACCTCATTCTGTTTAACTACCGACCAAAATTTCTCTTTAAAACTGTCACAAAAATCCTGATAACTCCCTGTCTGAGACTCTATGAACAAAAACCACAATCTTGTTTCTGAATCAGTTGAAAAAATGCTACACAATATTGAACAATTCTGACTCCACTCTTTAATATTTCTAGCCTTTAATTCATTTGAAAATTTATTTAAAAATTCAATCGGGTTTCTCAAGTCTATGTGTGTATTAATATGTTCTACAAAATTAGGTATTATTATATTTGAAATACTATTTTGTCTAGTATTAGTTTCTTTGATTTAATCCGCCAGTTTATTTTTTACATCGGTGATTTCATTAGAAAATCATTCATTAACTTTTATTTGCTTGTTCACTAATCGCTTTAATTTTGTTTCATTTAATTCTACCTTTTCCTGTTTCTCAATTTACTGGTCTTTGATATTATTTTTATTTCTATTACATGATTTAGATCCAATTTTTTTTTTGACAAGATGTTTTCCAAAATTTTCCTAATTTTTATTAATTCCATCTTGGTGCTGATTAGCCAAATGCTTTTTTAATTGTAGTGCTGCAAATCATTTGTAATGTTTTGTGCAATATCTTGTTTATTGGATCTTACCAACATAATTACATTGTTTTTCAGCTTATCACTTATCACATGTAGTCATTTCAATAATTTTTTATAAACTTACTAATTCAGTTTTACCATATGTATTTACAGATTACAAATTATTGAAAGTATGAGAAAAAATCGTTTAATATTTTATAATTGTGATACACAGTTCTGAATAAATAAACTAGCAAAGCCTAATGGATGAAAATATTTTCTTTCTGGGTGCCAAATGCTTAAATTTTTTCAAAGTTTGTTTATTATTATATAAAAATATATTCTGTGAAGAATATATTTTTGAATTAGATTAGATTTATTTGTTAATTTCTTTTTTTACGTGATAATATATTATAAACTTTTAATACTTGTACTCCAAACAAAAAAGTAATTCTTTGAGCTATGCACATTAACTATGCACAAACTTCAAACATTCAGGTAGTTCAAACAAACAACTCAGACTAGTAAACTTATCTACAGTTAATTTGGTAAGTATTAGTGAGTGTTAAAGTAAGATTCAAATTCAAAACTTTTGTAGACTAAAACAACAATAATGATTTTTTCTATTTGCAAGTCCCAAAGTGCTTGTGCAAATCTATCACTCAAAGTGCAATATATACATTATTTTTAACTTTTTTACTAGTTACTATTACATCAGAATATTAGTTCTTATTAATAGATAATAAGGGTTACATTCTAAAAAAGCAGTAACTTTCTTATTGACTTTGCAACAGTCAGTAATCATTTTTGTGAGAAGGATTTGTTTCAAACCGGTTGAAGGTAATGAAAGCAACTATATTTTTTTTTTCAAATCTGATAAGATATATTTCTGTTTTTTTTTTTTTTTTAAGTCTGTTTGTAGAATAATTAGAAACTAATATTTAATTTTATACTAAATTAGAATCCATCAACAATAAACATCTTCTGAAGACAGAACTAATAGAATTAATTAGTCCATATATTTTTTTATGACTAAAATATTTAGTTTTCTTCATACGACCAAATTAAATATAAATCTAAATAATATTTAGCATTATTCAAAAAATACTGTTTGAAAATTTGTTGTTTTTCCCTCCAATGTACCAAGGAAGAAAAATGTATTTGATTAGTAATGCTCTAGTATTTGGTAGTAATACTTATTGTGCTCTGTAACTCCAGAATGCTTGTACCTTTCCTTTCTTTTTCCTGTTTAGCCTCCAGAAATTACCATTCAGGTATTACTTCAGAGGATAAATGAGGATGATAGGTATGAGTGTAAATGAAGTGTAGTCTTGCACAGTTTCAGTTCGACCAATTCTGAGATGTGTGGTTAATTGAAACCAAACCACCAAAGAACACCATTATCCACATTCTAGTATTCAAATCCATATACAAATAACTGACTTTACTAGAATTTGAACAGTGGAACTCTTGACTTCCAAATCATCTGATTTGGGAAGATACATTCACAACTAGACCAATCCGGTGGATTCAGAATGCTTGTACCAATTTTCATAAAGTGGGTGATAAACAATTTATCTCAATTCTTAAAAGCCAGTTTGGGAATAAAATGATTTGAAAAAATTAAAATAGAAGAAAGTACTCATGGGAAGTAGGTAAACACTAATTGAGGTATATTTTAAAAAAAAACTATTATTCAAAACTCATTGGATGGGAAAATAAACTGTCTTGAAAATTGAATTAAAAATATACATCATAGGGTTCTACAGTAACAATACTCATGTTGTAAATTTAAGAAAATTGTTTCAGTCTATCAAGATATGGAAAAAATATAACAAAAAATATATGTTTTATAAACAGATCCGTTTCTATAATTAACGAAAAATTATCTGCAACAAAGGGTTATTTAGTAGTCACAGCTTTTGTTAATAAAAAATTTGATACCAGTTCTGTTTAAAAATCAGTACCAACATATTAAACAACTGACCATCCCATATTTGTCTGACTAGATTAGTTAACTAGATATCACTTAAGTTGTATTAGTTGTTAAGCATGTGATCCACTTTTGGTTTGAAATTTTAACCAGACTAAGCCAGATTTGGACCTGTAACCTCTGGATTAGAACATATATACCTTAGATTACCATAGATATATACTTTAGTGTTCTAGCCTTCAATTTCTATTAAAACTAAACTATGACTATTTTCTCTACTAAGTAAAACATCATTTGCAGAGTAGCAATTTTAAGGTAAGGGCCGTTAATTATGTATACCATTATAGTAAGCACATTTAATGTAAACTAGTCAAGATACAAATTCTTGTTATTACATAGTTGTTATTTTTGTGTAGTTTAGCTGGAATATGAAACTAAGCTAAGAGATTAATAAATCTAACCTACACTTTCATATTTCCTTATTTAAGTTAATAACATGTGAAATAAAACATGTCAATTAAGTAATGAGATATAAAGATCCTTCACTTTTATCCATTGTTATCCTCCACTTTTTCTCATTTCTGTAAGTTCACAATAATTGCCTTAATTTTCTCAGCTATTTATTTAGAAAATGTTTTTTTATCATCAATTTGCTTTTTATTCCTTTTATTAAAAGAATAACATTCTCTCACTGGAGATCAGCAATTATGTTGTGTTTCATAAATAAAATACTGTACATAGATTATGAAACTATCTATCCAATCTTTAATTAATTTATCATGCGGCTAATTTCAAGTTAAATTAGTTAACGAGAACTCTTTGTAAATAATATTTGAAAGAAATCCATTTGCATTGTTATCAGTAAAAAAATCTTGAATCTCAACAGTACTTGAAGTGTATCCTTCACTTCTTAGAAGTAAAAGATAGTGTATAATCTATGTACATACTAATAAAGAGACCTAACTTTACTTATTCAGGTCTGCAGCCCTAATTTAGGCTCTTTATTTTTAAGAGAAAAAATTGTTGATGCTTTCATCATTAACATAACAGAAATCAACATTTTTTATATTCTCTAGCACCAGAAGTCTCTGAACCTGTACCATTTGGTTTAGTTAGGGCTGCTTATCATTGATCCACTTTCATCCTGCGTTAGATAGGGAATGGATCTGTAATAAAAATATTTTAAAGATATAACATTTTCTGCATTTATGTGATTTGATAGGAATAGTTATAATGTAGAATGCATACAAAATATATTTTATTCATACGTTTATAGGTATGGCTGCCATATCAAATCACACATACACACAGAGTGTTAAATAGATCCATTGACCATCTAACCAAACCTGCAGAATATAACCAGAGTGAAAAGGAATCAATGATAACTAGCCCTGATAAATAAGGAATTGGTACAATGACCCTTGGGTTTAGAGAGAGCTGGGCTATATAACAAATGTATTTCTGTTTTGATTAGGGGTGAAAGAATCAACCATTTTTCCTTATAGGAAATAACACTTATGATATCTTTACTGTGTGGTTTATTTCCATGAGCTCATAAATTCAGAAATTACTGAATAGAAATTACTGTTCATGCTTTAAAATTCATTTTTTTATTTAAATTTAAGTTTATTTCAGATTTTTTATTTTTATAACCATTAATGATGTAAAATATTTTAAGTAATTTAATAAAAGTAATCACTCATGACATGTTAGTATTATATGATTTGTTATTGGGGGCCAGAGTAGGTATGAAGAGTCTGCTACGTTAAGAATTGCGAGTACTAAATTTTAATTGCATGTTAATTAAAAGTTTTCTTACTGGAATGTAATAAACATAGTACTAAAAACATTTACTATTTCAAAATGAGCCAGCTCAAAAAGAAATGCTACAGAGTAAAACAGTTTATTTTGTTTTCAGTTGCATATTATTATTAAATAGTTACAAATTAATATTAAGTAAATTGTAAATGTGTTGCGTGTTATGTTATATTACACAACTTCTTTAGACTGTTAAACCTTTTACCTACGGCTAGCATCATATTTAAATACAAAACCACTTTACTCAAAATTTCTTGTTGAACAATCATTTGTACACTAGCTACAATATGACTCACACACACACACACACACACACACATATATATATATATATATATATATATGTGTGTGTGTACACACACATATACATATATATGTTTTGTCATTACTTGCCATCAGAAATTTCACTAACTATTCTACAAAATTCTCAGAACACTATATTTCTGTATTGTTCATGTGGTAATATTTATATTTCTGTTATACAAATTATCATCTGCCCCCCCCCCCCCGCTAATAAAAGGTGGGAGTTCCTAACTCCCATATGTATGTTTTTTCTGTACAAACTTTGTGCTTTAAAATGGATCAGCTATGATGAGTTAAATTTTAATTTAATATATAACATGTAAAAAGAAATTACTGTGGTGGTCCCATAGTTAATTTTTTCAGAAAATTAAAATTAATTTTTTTTTTAAATTGTAATTATTGCTTAACATTTAATTTTTATAACATAAAAAATCCACACCCTGATCATTCTGATATATGCTGTAACAAAATTTCATGCAAAAATTTAAACAAATCCGTTTAGGACAAAATAATAATACGTATTCTAGAGGTCCTTAGTTCATGAAATAGCAGCACATTTTGTCATTTTCCTCCCTTTCCTTTTCTTATTTTTATTAAGACAAAGATTTCTCATCTTTGCATTTCTTGTAAATTGCTATGCAGACTTTACAAGAATTTTTTAGATTCAGGAAGCATTTTTTGTATCCTAATCATAATTTAATAAAATAAAAAAAATCACATAAAATAAACTTAAGAATTGTTAACTTAAAATTAACATAAAAAATAAATAAATACTATTTATTTGGAAGGTTCATTATTGGCCTATGAATTATATTACTACTATCCAGAGTGAAATATGTAACCTTACTGGACTAAATGTAATTAAAAAAAAGAAAAGTTGATGTTGAATATTTTATTAAAAAAAGCAGGTTAAATGTATATAAAACATTCATGGTTTAACACAATTATTTTGATTATTGACCAAGTAAGACTTCCCAAAATACAGTCATGTATTTTATCTCGGTCGTTTGGCTTTCTGTTTGTTTTTTGTGTCTGTCATACTTATGCTTAAAAGTGGTTTATAATTTTTATGAAACTTAGCAGTAATGCTCTTTGTTATTAAGAGTAATAAAATATTTATTACAGTTTTTGTTCTAAAAACAACATTTTTTGTTTTAAAACATTGTTGTTTTTGTTGTGTGTTTTACAATATGTAAAATTAACAGACAGAATTCAAATTACTTACATTTTTCAGTAACATTCATAATATAAATCTACTTAATTTAAAAAAAAAAATAAAATTCCTGCAGTAACATCAGTTGATGTCAATGAAAAGCAGCAGCACCAATTACAAAGAAGAAGCCACACAGACAACTGAAAACATTCTGAAGTAAGTTTTTAATCTATTTGATATGAAACTGAATGCTGCATGTGATTTTATTTATAAATAGAAGTGTTAAAATGTTTACAGCAGAAAGCAGCTGGCTGCTGCCTTACATAATCTAATATATATCATTGCAGGCAGTTGTAATTTAGCCTACAATCATATTAGAAACTGAATGTATCTGATAATTACATTTAAAAATAAAAGTGTTAAAATGTTTGCAGAACAAAGTAACTGGCTGCTAACTTATATAACTGAATATTAATCATTGAAGGCAATTAAAATTTAGCCTACATTCTTACATTAACAATACAATTAGATTCAGTGTGTCATTAAAAAAGTTTAAATTTCAAATTAACATTGGTTTGCAATGAACCTTTTTTTATAATACTCTCTTCAATCATCTTTTTTAAAAGAATAACAGTGGTAATGACAAGTAGCTCCAAAACTATCATAAACGAGTGATGTCTGGTGCCCATTGAAATAGTGTAAGTGCTTAAAATGTTACTGATATATTAAGATTATTTTTGGTGCTGACTATTTCATTCAACTATGATTGACAACACTCTGTTTTGTATAAAATACAAAACAGAGTTTTTCATCCCCCTAGGGCGCACCACCCTAGGGTATGTGATAACACTAAATGGGAGGCGCGCGAACATATTGAAAAGAAACAATTATTAAAAAAATGTATTAATTTACCGAATGGAAAGCAAAACAAAATACATTCTGACATAATAAATTATTAAATATACATTTAAACTGATATAATACACTTATAAATAGGATTATATCAGTATTGAACAATGTATTTAATAACTAACTTATCAATATTAAATTAAAAACAAGTTTAATAATTATTAGTGATCCCTTGGGCCTGTCTTGCAGAACAAAGTTTTTTGAAGGAAGGTTTAATATTAGAAATAGATACTGGATTCTTTTTCTAAATTTGGCTGAGATCTTTTGTCTTCAAAGCAGACAACCTCAGAAAATCTGGTTTCACAAGGGTAGAATTTTGGAAATAGTATTAGGATACAAAATGCTCTTGTTTTCAATGTAGAATACTCATCATCCACCCCTGCCCAAATTCAAAATTGTCTTTTGATTTAGCCACTTCTTGTGATTCTGATTGCAATCATATAGTTTGTTTAATGAAGCACAGTTCCAGCATGTTACGTGGGTTAGTCAATTTTAATACATAATAAAATATGCATACTATAACTTACTTTAATATTTTTTTGATACTGTTACTGTATTATTAAATGTTACATTTGAATTATAGAAAAAATAATAATAAAATTTATGTATATAAATAAAAAAAATATAGAACTAGCAGTTAATGATGTTAAAGAACAATTTAGATTTGGAGTAATAGTACAAGGTGAAAAGATAAAGGTGCTATGATTTGCTGATGATGTAGTAATTCTACCTGAGAGTAAAAAGTATTTAGAAGAAACAATGAACGGCATAGATGAAGTCCTACGCAAGCATTAAAATAAGCAAGAACAAAACAAAAGTAATGAAAAGTAGTAGAAATAACAAAGACGGACCACTGAATGTGAAAATAGGAGGAGAAAAGATTATGGAGGTAGAAGAATTTTGTTATTTGGGAAGTAGAATTACTAAAGATGGACGAAGCAGGAGCTATATAAAATGCCAAATAGCAGAGAGGAAACGTGCCTTCAGTCAGAAATATAATTTGTTTGCATAAAAAATTAATTTAAAGGTCAGGAAAAGATTTTTGAAAGTATATGTTTGGTGTGTCGCTTTATATAGAAGGGAAACTTGGGTGATCAGAGTATCTGAGAAGAAAAGATTAGAAGCTTTTGAAATGCGGTGCTACAGGAGAATGTTAAAAATCAGGTGGGTGGATAAAGTGACAAATGAAGAGGTGTTGTGGCAAATAGATGAAGAAAGAAGCATTTGGAAAAATATAGCTAAAAGAAGAGACAGACTTATAGGCCACATCTTATGGCATCCTGGAATAGTCGCTTTAATATTGGAGGGACAAGTAGAAGGAAAAAATTGTGCAGGCAGGCAACATTTGGAATATGTAAAACAAATTGTTAGGGATGTAGGATGTAGGGGATATACCGAAATGAAACTACTAGCACTAGATAAGGAATCTTGGAGAGCTGCATCAAACCAGTCAAATGACTGAAGACAAAAAAAATCACAAAATTTCTTTCATGTTTATAACTTCTAAAGATCAAGTTATTAGGAGTTTTTATTAAGGCAGTATATTCTGTCATTACACAAATTTGTAGTAAATTCTGTGGTTTCAGGGTGGAATATTTGTGGGTGACAAATCTGAGTTTCGTAGCCAGTACAAAAGATCCTATCTATGCCACTGTCTTAAAGTTTTGTTTTTTTTTTAATTATATGAGCTTATTTATTGCAACAAGAATTTTTAAAAAGTTATTTTTAATTATTATTAATAGTTTGATAACTATACCAAATGATTATGGCTATGTCTGATAAAATATTTTTATTTTATCCAAAATTACTTTTTTTAATCCAAATTAGTTAAAAGTAAATCTAATTTAGGATCAAAGAAGGAGGATAGTAAAATCATCATTTTTAAAGTGCCAGTTGCAATTTGGTGCAACATGATAGAGAGGAAATAATCTGAAAGCAGAAATTAGAAAATTAATTTTTTTTTTTAAACGAAGGGAGAATTATTCTAAAACAAAACAACAACAAAATTAAGGTGTTAAATTAATCATAAAAGTAATAAAAAAAAAAAATAAAAAAGTCAATAAAAAACAAAAAAATAATAATAAAATAAAAACAGCAATTCAATGGGATCATACACTCATTTTGCTTTAAACGCCTACATGTTCTGGCTGTAATTACGTGTAATTTTTTACGGTCAGCTGTTTTGATTGATTAAACTGGTTACAATTCTATTGTGTTGAGATGAGATTGATTAATATTCATAGGATGTACTACCCCGCCAGTCACATCTCGAACAAACTAGTTACATGAATGACCTCTGGATAACCCACGGCTACAAAAACATAACGGAGAGGGGATAACGTGTACATAATAGCAACTCCCTTTAACTTATACCAATGTTAGTTGCTATTTTATAGTGTTGCTAAAACCTGATTTTATAACTCTCACAACATGGCTGTTCATGCTAGATTATTCGGTAAGAGATAATATAAGATGAAATATTATATTGTTGTTAGCTTTTTTCTTATTATAAATATTATTAACGATATCATGTTTTAAAGATTAATAATTTTATAGTAGTAAATTTAATCCGTCTTGTCATACTGCCACGTAATTTTTTTTTTTTTTTACATAAATAATTTCACTCACGATCAATATAATTATTTTCAGTTGCCTTCATCGTTTTAAATTTTAGAAAATATTTATTCGTTTTGTTTTATAAAGCTTTAGAAACAATGCAGGAATAATTTTAAAAATATATATTTTTTTAATTGATTACATTACCTTCTCTAGCGCTGCATGCTGTTATAATTGTAACGGGAATGTAATCGGTAAAAAAAACTTTAGAAAATTGGAATTTTTTTAAAGTTTTGAGTCTTAACAAAAAAAATTTTCCAATGCTCCGAAGTCCAAAAAATAAGTTTTTTCTGATGGATGTTTGTGTGTATGTACGTAGGTACGTTGGTCTGTATCTGGTCTTACAAATCTGGACCCCGTCGACCGATTATTGTTGCAACTTGGTGTATAGTTTTCAAACTACCGATCTAATTATCGATTATTTAAATAACTTTCAAATAATCGATATATCAAGCGTGTTAATGAGACAAAGAACTTTGAAAAAAGAAATCGTTTATTAACAAAGTGTTTTTATCACGTCCTTGTAAATTCACATTAATATCGTTTAAAAACGAAAATACGTTATCAAAATAAGCCAACAGCGACATATACTCATTATTCTGTAAAAAAACTGAGAATGTTATTTGTTTATCCTAAAAAAATATTAATAATTCATCTCAAAATTCCAATAACCGGGCTAACACTTTCTCCCGCGATAACCATCTGACTTTTGTATGGAAAAGAAGAGATCTTTTTCTTTTAGCCCATTTCATTCACACACCCTATTCTGCAACGGTCAACTTTTAATAAAATTCAACATTTTTACAGTTTTATAAAGAATATTGAGTTTTTCCGGCATATTCTTTGTGGCAAGAGCATATCTGTGAAGGAAGCAGTGCGTCCGTTTCGTTCCATCGTTGATGTAGGACGATGTTTTATTTTTTTCAGAAATCCACTGTTCTTTCCTGTTATCGCTTTTGCACCAACATACTGCAATACATTTTGTCCAATCTATATTATAGTTTCTAGTAGCTTTATAAAAAACATCAAAGAGACATTGTCCTGTTGTACGACCAGGTATTGTTTTGCAAAACAAGGTATTTTCTTTGATTGATTTTTCCCTATCGCATTCATATCTCACAAAATATCAAAATTGATCTGTTGATTCGAATACTAAAATTCATTTGAATTCACTTGCTGAATTATGTGGTCGCGAACATCGACAGTTATGTCATCGATTCGCCTTGATACTGTGTCGTTAGAAAGCGAGATTTCTTTCAATTTTTTACTTCTTCCATTCCTATTAAAATACTGACCATATCAACTGCAGCAGGCAGTATGAGCTTCTCTGCATTTTAAAATCGTATGGTGTTTGTACATCTTAGCTACTCTTAACGCTACGAAGTAAGATGCTTCAAGAACACTTTTATTACTATGGCCTGATTTACAAATAAAAGCTTGTTGATTTCTCAAAGGATATAATTTTCATAGAAAAATTTCAAGGGTTTGCTTTTATGATCCGATGTTTAATTTTCAAGTGTCGAATTAAATTTGATGGCTTTCTATCTATCATTGCAGAGTACTAGTAAGCAAACAGTACAATGTCGCATTTCATCCAAAGAAGTAAAACTACAATTTAAATAATTGCCATTGTACAATCTTGTCTTTTTACCAATCGATTCACTGGGTGCAGATGGCTCACGTCGTGTTTTTATAAATTTGTAATTTGGCATAAGAATCTAATTGAAGAAAAAACTCAATTACACCGTTTAGTGTACATTAAAAAACCGCGAAACCTCGATTATTGATATTTTTAATGAAACTACGCTTTTACAAACTTAAATAAAGGCACCAGTCGCACTCTTTGGATTCAAAAATAAACTAACGTTCTGCAATCTCTTACGCCTCTTTTATACTGCTGAGAACACGACGTGTTCAACGTATCATATTCGTGTTCAAACATGACGCTGTTATAGCGAATATTATGCAAGCAACCCCAACTACAAGGAATTCGTAAACATCAAGTTGGAATCTGTAAATTGCTCATGCATGTTCATACTCATCGCTATCAACTCAACTAAATAGTTTTAACTAGGTTTCATTGGGTTGGGGTTGGAGGGTCGCGAAATCTTCATTACATATATTTTTTTAATTTTTGAGGGTCGTGGAGCTAAAAAGGTTGAAAATCACTGGTCTATGTTAATAAACATTTTTTTTTAATATATTTTAATTTTTAAAAATTTCAAATAATTCTTACAAGTTGTTCGTAGCATTTAAAGCGTAAAAGTTTTAATTTATTGAAAGCTTTTACTCTTGAGTATTTCTTCAAAAAGCAATTAACAAAATCGTTTAACCACTTCCTAAAATATTATAACTTGTTTATTTTGAATTATGGTTGTAGCTTTACATTTTTTAAACAATCTAAAAAGTTCTTTTCTCAATTTATTATCACTACTTAAGGATTATTTTCTTGAAGATTAATTTTACTTGATTGTTTTCATTTCAGTATAGGAGCCCAGAAAATGAAAAGAAAACTTGTTTTCATTTTTCAAGAACACAAAAAGATAGTCCCTCCGTTCAACTTTCATTAAATCCTCCAAAATTATATAAATAAACATTTCTTTTTATTTATTTATTTAACTACGAGTATTTATCATAAATTAGAAATAAATATTTTTACATAAAAATATGAAAAAAGAAAATTCATATTTTTTTTATTGTTATTCATTAAAAAGGAATTATTCTATCATAAACATACAGACAGAGATTAAAAAGACTGAACAAAATTAAATTGCATAACTTCACCGGCGTAGCCGGGAAAGGCTTTTTTATTATTTAACTATTAAAACCTGAAATTAGTTTTTTTTAAAGGTGTTTTGTCCTTTCATGATATTTTTAATCACCGGTGCTGTGCTGAAAATTGAATTAATTATATTTACGTCATTTTTTTATTTAAGAATATCTGTTTTAAATTTTACGCAGACTAATTTAATTAACTCTATAATAGTTGTTACAAGATAAATAGTGCGTAATAGAAATGTTTAAATTAAAATAATTGTTTTTAACAACAAAAAAAGTAGATTAATAAAATAAACTTTAAAATAAAAAATTAACAATTTTATTACCACACAAAGAGAAATATTTATTTAAACGAGACAGCAGCATTGATTCTGTTTATTTGTACTAGAAAAAGATAATCTTAAAAGAGTGGTATGTTTGCTTTTATTTTACGTATACGATTAGACTATTTTCTAATCATTATCACACATTGTAGATTATAAAATTTATAACAAACTCAATTATTTGTAATACAACTAATAAGTGATTTTTCTGAAAATATATAAAGTAAAAATGACGGGATATTATTGAAAAATAACATACAAAAAGATTTGTGGTAACCACGTGAAGATTTTGTATTAGTATCTTTATATATAAATAACTCACCATATTGTAGGTTGGCAACCTGATTATTTCTTCTTTTGTAAGTTATTACAGTAGAAGTCCGATAATCCGGCACGTTCGGGACCGGCTCGGTGTTGGACTACCGAAAATTCCGGTCTATCGGGCGGTAATTGTAAGAGCAATTAGGTTAATAATTAAACTACAAATACATACAACAAAGTTTATTTTACATTACATATAATGTATGTACACGTACTGTAAAACATATTTCACTTAGATTTAAAAAAGTCACGAATGTCTTTTTGTTTTCTTGACTTTTGGCGTTTAGTATAAAATTTATTTCTAATGATATGGAAATCAATAATTTCTGAAGCACTGTAGCGAGTACTAGCCTCAGCAAAAGAGATAAAATTATTTAGTGATTCTGCAGCTTCTGCCCAGCTGATTTTTTCCTTTTCTTCCGTTTCGGCATCTGAGTCACTTTCTTCAAGATTTTGAGTAGGCTGAGGGTTTACTACAATGTTGATAATGTCCTCATCGGTTAGTTCTTGTTCAACAGGCTCATTCTCGTCGATTAGTACTGCACTAAACCATTTGAACAATACACTATCTAGCTGTTCCAGTTTTGGTTTTTTTAATGTTTGTCTAGAAGCCAATTTTTCAGTTGTTACCGATTGAGAAGCAAACTTCATTAGTTCATCTTTTTGTTTTTTAATGTCATAAATAGTTGATGAGCCAATATTAAACTGATTCATTAAAATATTTCTATTCTCGGCTTTTTCTAGCCGTTTGATGATTTCTAGTTTCTGATTGAGAGTCAGTGTTACGTGTTTTCGTTTCTCTCCTTTTGAACTTGAAGGCTTAGGTTTTGAAAACATGGTCACTGTACAGTTAGAACGAAAATCACTTTTTTTATAAACAGTTTCAAAATTTACGTTTCCTGCGATGTGAAAGGACACAAAACAACAACGCACAAAAAATGGCGAAGACGCTTCGTGATTGATTAACGGAGCTGCACTACACCTGAATTTGTTGTGACAGCTGAGACTAGCCGGCCGCTAATTGTTTCCGAACAATACAGAGCGCTTCCGGATGATCCCGAACTACCCCGAAAACTTCCGAATAGCTCTCGAGCGTTTTTATTTGCTTTAAAGACACACTTTTGGAGAAAACCAAAATTTTTACAATTTTCCGGAGCGATGCCGGACTATCGGGCATTCCGGACTGTTGGATGCCGGACTAATGGACTTCTACTGTACTTTTATTTATTTACAAGATTTGTTGTGATTAGAAAATTGGTTTTTTATCTAACATATACCATTCGATTAGGTAGAATTCAAATTAGCGTGTTGCATTACTCGTTGAAATAACGGGCACACTCCCATTAGTTATCTTATATGGGAGTAATGTATAACGATAACTGAAATATCGACATACTAGCGGAAAAAAATTAAATAATAAATATTGATAAAAAGTTAGTATACAGAAAAATGTTTCCTTTGTAACAAATGTCCATTAAAATTAATCATTTCGTAAAGACAATTGCTACATGAAAATTAAATAAGCGATCCATTTTTTTACGTACTTTTTTGTTTGAAAGAAAATATGATTGCGTACGAGTATATAATTATTGTGTACGAGTTTAATTACTGTATAATAAATTGCACAGGTGCATCAAAAATATTAGAAGTAAAATAAACATAGGCTCTTGCGCCTAAAGATTTTCGGTTAGTTTTTTTAGAGAAATTATATTCATCATACACCATTGTACATAAACAAAAAAAATTAAAATTAAATTTCAACATAAACTTAATCGTATTAAAAATGAAACGATTATGTACAGTAATATATTCAGCTCAATGAAGAAGTCAACGGGAAGCCAGTCTACTTCCTACTTTCCTCAGTGTGCATGGCAAGAGATGTTTCCTGTATTTTAGAATAACTAAGCCATTTTTGGGGGAATGTTGCTATCGAGAACTTGTTTAATCTAGAATATATATGTCTTAATTTTTTTTTTAGTTAGGCCCTACCAGCTAATGTAAAATTTATAAAACTTAAATAGCAACAACACATTGAAAAAAAATGTATTTTTTATTTTAAATTGCTATAGGGATTACATACATGATAAATGTGTATATTAACATTTTGTGTATATTTACACATTATTACACGATAAATTGTGAAAGATGAATATCTATAATATTTTTCCATGATTAATTTGTGTTTATATGAGTAATAGCTTCGTATTTTAAACAAAATTATTTTATAAAAATTTATTTTTCAGAACTCAAATTCAGGAAATTTGCGAAGCAAATTATATTATTCTCATGTCTGGTAATAAAAATCTCCATGTTTCTTAATTAATTACTTAATCACTTTATTAAAAAAATGTTACGCCGTTACCATCTTCAAATGCGTAAAAGTCAAAATTAATTAACTCCTACTATCATTGTCAATTATATTTTAAAATTTTTATTTCAGCTGTCCCATTTGACACTAAATAAATACAATATTTTCCTCGTTCTAAATATTTTCTTTCATTATTTCTGTAAAGAATTATGTTACATAACATACATGTTATGATACATTATAAACATGTTCTTATATAACATACAAACAAAACGTATGTTGATTATTATTTAACACAGACGATTCAACATACAATTTTTATGGAAATACCAACACATATAAAATTATATTTACTACACATCCTTCGCCAAAAATGTTTGTTTTTCAGAATCAAAAGGGAGACGTTATGTATAGATTAATATTTAACTAGCTTATGTACCTTGCTGGGGGTCATAATTCCTTCACGGCCCTTTAATTTCTTTTCTACAAAGATTGTCTCTAACTTTCCACAAAAAACATAAATTTCCTTTCCATACCTTCTTGTTGAAGTTAACCTTTAAAATCTGACTATGTATTACCCACTAGCATGGTTTGAATGAAAACGAGAGGAATTTGAAGAAAGAACATATATTTCAAACTTATTAAACAAATATTCTTTCAAAAATATACTGTAACTTTACAGTTACATTCTTAAACAAAATATTGTTCAACAACTAATGTAACTAAATAAAAATGTACAAATATACATCCGAATAAACACAGCTTTCAAACTACAATACAACAGAGTTCAAGACTGCAATGACAGACTAATCCAATGCTTGCCTGTAAACAACATTTTTTGTCTTTCCTTCTTATTCCAAAATGCAGTAATGTTTAAAATTATTCTAGAATACTCTAGAATCCTCCAAAATATTCTAGAAACCTTTAGGAAGTTCTACAAATCTCTAAAAAGTAATAGTGTTCGAAAATATTCCAGAATTTTAAGCTTTTATAACGTTTTAAGGTTCTCACACCTCAACTCTTCCCTAGCGGTTGCAGTATGGTTGTCTAATACCACAGTATTTTTGCTCAGTTAGTAAGTAATAATTGTTCCAAGTTTGTTTGAAATCGTCCCTGTAGTTTAGGAAAAGGTAAGGACCATACATACATACCCACACACATACTCATGTATATAATGACTTGTATTTATATTAAGATAACGCCTTAATAGTGGAAAGCAAAGCTAAAAGCTTATCCTCGCAACAAGGGAAAGACGGTGAGGAAATAGTATTATTCCTTCTCTGTTCGTTTTATATAAAATTTAAATGCAGTGCCATTTTTGGGTTAAGTTGTAATAACAAAATAACTGATTTTTACCATGCAAGGACAGAGACGAGCAGACTCCCAGTTACTCAAATTAGGGGATAATTTATTTCTTGTTACTATAAGTAATGGGAAGAGTTTTATATACATTGCTTGCGATATTGAGAAAACTTTTATTGAAATTTTGATTTTGTCAAAGTCGAAAAGTTTCGTTTGGATAGTAAAATTGGTTTAATAAATTTTTTTCTTAACCCGGCGTAAATTCACTATTATTTAAAATTTTAATAGAAAATTAAAAAAAGAATTTGTTTTCAGAGTGATCAAAATTTGTAACTTTTCAAAACTTTTAAATTTAAACTTCTTAAAAGTCGAATAGGATTCAATTGTTGTATGTTCGTTATATTTTTGGTAAAGTAAAAAAAAAAAAATTATGATGTGTGAGAAGGCATAAGTGTAATTAACGTTTTCTTATATTCTAATTAATTCTAATTTAACTTATCAAAAAAAACTTAACTTATCAAAATGAAATAATGACTACAACTACATATTCATCTGTGGTTCATTTCAATTAACGACACTTTTCCAAGATGGCCTAACCTCAGATTCTATAATGCTAACAAATATTTTATAACTTTCTGCCTAATCTGAGGGAATATAGTATTGAATAACAAAAAAATAATAATTTAAATGAAATCTTTTTTAAAGTTAGTATAAATATTAATTCGAATATTGTACTTTACTTTTCTTAAATGTTCGATTTTAATTTCTTTATTTGGATGGGTGTCATATTATTTTGTTTTCTGGATCTGTTTCTTTATTTAAATTCAAAATTTTTCTCACCAAGATGAAATATTCATTCATCACCAAACACAATTTCGATCAAGAAAGACGCTATCTTTATGCTGCAACATTTCGATCGCGAAATCGGTACGCACACCGTAGTTGGCCTCAAAATTTGTAACAGCTATAAACGGCATGGACGCATAAGCGTTTCTTTAAATCATTTCACACTATCATTACCAGCACTTTTCTATCTTTTTCCTGTTAAGCCTCCGGTAACTACCGTTTAGATAATTCTTCAGAGGATGAATGAGGATGATATGTATGAGTGTAAATGAAGTGTAGTCTTCTACATTCTCAGTTCGACCATTCCTGAAATGTGTGGTTAATTGAAACCCAACCACCAAAGAACACCGGTATCCACGATCTAGTATTCAAATCCGTGTAAAAATAACTGGCTTTACTAGGACTTGAACTCTGTAACTCTCGACTGATTTCAAATCAGCTGATTTGTCATCACCAGCACTGCGGCCGGCTTTCGTAACACATTTTCTAGGATTTCGCATGAAAGACTTCCTTCCACGTTTAACATTTTCTTCAGACCCACTTGATTGTCCCGTACTCTTCCCTTTACAAAGTCTTCCGATATGCCATCGACGAATGTTTTGGTCTCTTGCAGGATCACAATTAAACTTTCTACGGAACGCAAGTTGAACTGTAATTACAGATTCACATTTACCAAACTGCAAAACAAAGAAGGCTTTCTTTTCATTAATCATTTTGCTAGTGGCAAAAAGTGGATAGGGAATCAAGCTACGACGCGAAAATAACTTAAGATATCCTTTCTGCGCTGTGATTCTAGTCTTAAATCAAAACTTTACACCTCAACCAAGAGACATTACAATAAGTTAAAACCTCGTTTTTTTTTTTACAACCGGTATATAAAAAACATAAAACAGTAAATTAAAGAATCTACACTTAGAAGCACTAAAGAAAAAAAGACTATATTAGATTAAAAAACAAAAAATAATCGTTCGAGTAATTCAACAGAAAGCAAACATTAGCTAACATGAGGGTTATTAAATTATTTCGTCATTATTGGCCATTTTAATATTACTGTATCTTACTTATAATTTTCAACAAATATTAATAAAAATTTTTTGAAAATATTATAGAGTTTTGTAATAACAACGTAACTTTATGCATCCTGTAATATTACATTCTGTCGACATTTTATCAGTTCATGAAAAATAATATTTTTACAGTTGACGATACTTATTTCATTCAAATAAAAAATTAATTGAATTCCTCATCGCGATACAATACTTAATGAAATTACCGGATAATACTACAATGGAAATTAACATTAATTTATTTATTTAATTTAAAATAATTAATACTAATTAGTTATTTCAACTTTCACTTTTTAATTAAAAAATACAAACAATTGATTTTATGAGTTGCAGAGATTTAAATAATTTTTATTGAATAATTTAGCGAAATAAAGTTGAATAGGAACAAACCAATTCATAAAAATCCATTTAGTAGAATTAACTACATTGAACGCTCAATCTTGCGTATCATTGTTTGGCCTGGTTGAATTAATTGACTTGATTTTATTTTACTCTGTTGTATTGTTAGTTTTAATTGAATTAATTTAAAAGAATAGAGGACGGTGTAGTCTATACTAAATATTTATTATTGACATTTTTATAATATTTATAACAAAATGAATGTTTATGTAGAAATATTGAACACAAATCAGTTATGACGTACTATATAAATAATAGTCAATTGTAAAATTCATTGTTCTTTTTAATGGTAATCTATATTTATATACATATAGGAAAATTATCTGGTCGCAAGTTGGTTTGATTCTAATCAATGCTACATCAAGTATGACACAAAGCTGCATAGATGGGTCCAAAATTTCGGTGTTTGGTATTTTACGAATGTTGACATTTTACGACCCCTTGAATTTAAAAAATTAAAAACATCGTGCGTAGTTCTGCATAAAAATACCGACTTTTCGTTAATTTAATTTGATTTTAATTTTTTTTGTTTTTAATTTGGTTAAATGTTGCTAATAATAGATACCTCAGATTGGTCTAATACTGTTAACTATAGATACCGCAGATAAAGAAATGTCTACTTTCCAACTTGCTGCATAGTAACGAACCACCTTTGAAATTTTCCCCGCTAACATTCTTTCGACCTTAAAATTGAGCTTTACTCAAAAAGTACTCAACCAATCTGTATTAAATTTCTACATGCACAACTTCAGCTAAACTACTACAACATAACTAAATTTCAGTAAAATTGATCTCGTAGTTTTAGAGATTTTTGAGCCACAAAATTTTATACACAAGCCTATATATATATATATATATATAGGCTTGTGTATATAGGGAGGTGTGTCCTTATATATATATATATATATAAGGAAACCCCAGTTTAATTGAATGGTATTTTCATACTCCTCATACCTCAAAATATACCAAACGTTTTGATATTTTTCGCAATTGTAGTCTAGTAATTCAGTCATTAACATCCTTTAAAACCATATGACGTATTTGAAATAAAAATCTGTCAAGATCAAAACCGAAAATTATAGAAACCTTCGCCAGCTTTTTTTTATTAACAAATACAATCATTCTCATCCCAATGTGAGTGGATCTTGTTAGTGTATTGCGTTGTTTACAAATGACTGTTGATTTTACAAATCACTATATTTTTAATTTTTAAGGTGGTTTCTAAAGCTGATTTTATTTTTAAATTTTGTTCAAATTCTGGATCATATATATGATTAAAAAACGCTACATCCTTGTCAAGAATCAAACCCTTTTTTTTTATTTTTTTTCCGTCAGAGGAAGAGAAAATTATTTTAAGTACCGTGTGGTCTCGAACCCCAAGATAGTATGGGACTCTTCCTTGCGGGGATTCCCAATAAATCCTTCTCTGTCTACAACATGGAATGCCGATCTCACCTTACGGTACTATTAAAGCAGGACCTCATGATTCTTGTCTACATCCGCACTTCCATTGTTGGCCCCACGCTTCGAACCCAACGGGATCCTCCAGTATATTAATAATTTTTTTTTTAACCTCGACGGTAATGTTGGGGAGCTGCTCCAATGGGAGACTGAGAAATTTATTCACCGCTAAACTTCCACAAACTTTATTCAGATGAGCTTAATCAACATCGTGGACACCAAGTTTTTGATCGGCAGCAGCATAGTCTCAATGATATTCTCTGGGTAAGAACGCCGAATTCTCTTCTGCATGCAGGAACCGATCGCACATGAACAACATGTGTTCTGCGGTATCCTCTTCCCCACAGTAATCATAAAGGGTCTCAACGTCTACGCGCAAAAATATGGCTTAAACTTCCATAACCGATAAGTGACTGAGTCAATTTGTACTCCAGTTCCCTGTTTTCAACATAGCCAATTCTGAAGGTCCGGAATCAGTCTTGTAGGTCCATCTGCTTTTGTCGACTGATCACATCTCTCTTGCCACCTGCGGATAAGCGATGGCTCCGAATCCGCCTTAACCATTTTTTCTGTACATTTCCGTAGGGGTGGGTGGACCGACCCTAAACGAAATCGGGGTCAGCTTACGCCTACCCAAGCCCTCATCGTTTGGGTCTTCTCCGGCGAAAGTTGAAGTCCATTTCCTGCAGGCACGAAATGTAATCTTTATCGTCTAGTTCATCACTTCCCGTTCCGACCTGGCTGTTAGAACGAGTGCCAAATCATTGGTAAACCCGATCAGAGATTTCCCAAAGGGAAACGCGACTGACAGGGCTCCGCCACATGCGATATTCCACAGCATTGGCTCCTGTGGAACACCGTAACTCCTCCTGATGAATACCGTAACTCCTTCCCCGCCTCTTCCTCGACGGAATTACCCGTCGCCGACCTTTGGAGAAGTATTACTGGATTATTTTCCTCAACTATGGACTGACGCCATGAAATGTCCAGAATGTTGTTGCGGCGATCTCTCTTATTCATATCCTTCATAAAGAGTTTTTAATACTGAAATCGCCTCCTAAAAAAAATAAAATTAATAAAAAAAGAATAAATACGTAAAGCCGACAAGAAAAAATAAGTCGTAGAGAAAAAATAAAAACGAGCACACATACACACAGACAATGAACAGAGAAATTTGTAGGATAAAAATAGATTTAAAGGGAAAACAGGTAGAATTAGGTAAGATAAACCAAAAAAAAACATGTTTGAATCGGATGAAAATAGGAAAAAAGAGCACCGGTGAGGTAAGGCTGGTGTCTAGGCTAGATTAGACTGCAATAAAATGAAAATTTATAAAAAGGAAAAAGGAAATTAACTAATAGAGGGTAAAATAATTACGAGGAGTAAACAATACAAAAAACAAGAAGTTAAGTAGGGAAACAAGGACGACAGAAAATCACGTCACATGGCCAACGGGACCATGCACAAAAAATACTAAAAACTCTACAACAAAAAACCACACAAAATACACAAGAACAAGCACACACTTCTACATTCACAAAAATAGCAACGTAAACCCGAAAAAACCAACGAAACTCCGTAAAAACTCCGGGATCTCCGAAAAAGCATTCTGCTCTACGTCTTTTCCGATGATGTCCTCTAAGAATCGAACCTGGGCTAAATTAATTCAACTTATTTTGACGTAAAAATTTTACACAAATATTTGAAAAAAATAATTATTAATTTGTTTATGTATTGTTTCTTTGCAGTTGTTCTGTTCTTAATCAGTTTGACACTGGTGGCTGCAGCTGATAATAAGAAGGATTCAAAGAAACCTAAACCAAAATGTGCTACTGCTTGTACTACGGATTATACACCAATATGTGCAAGTGATGGATCAAACAAACCGATAACTTTTGGTAATAAATGCGTTATGGATAAAGCTGGCTGCGAACAAAACAAACGTAAGATTTATATATTATTATTAACTTTCAAATCTTATATTTAAATAAGGCTCCTGTATCATTTTGAGATGAACAAAAAAGAATTCCCTTTGTTTTAAAACACTTTATATTTCGTTTTTATATCCCATACTGACAAAGGTTAATAAAAGCTAATAAATTTTTGAAACGTACACGTAGAAGTAGAGAAAGTAAAACAAATTATTGTAATGCAAACGTAAGTTAGTCAAATAATTTTAATTCATGGTAAATTTTAAAATATAAAACCGTTTTTTTGTCATATAGGACACTTTTTGAGTTCCTAACTGAGAGTCCTTATTATGTGAGTAATGAAATTTTTTTTACTGGTTTTAATATAATTCTTTTATTGTAGATTGTTTTATTAAAAATTCAACATTGTCTCATCTTAAATTCTGTACACCCACATTTCTAAGATATAAGCCGATAATGAAAAGCGATTAATCTGGAAAAAGTGATTTATTTTTCTTTAAATTATCATTTTTAATTATCTGAATGTACTTATAAATATTCGAAAATAAATATTAATCAATCAATTGAGAAATCATTCTTTGAACATTTTTATATTGCTCCACCACTTTCAAGGTCGAATTTTGAAATATCTGGATAATTGTTTTTAGATATTCATATGAAAATTACACATATTAAAAATCAAGTTGATAACTTCATCTGTTACCAAGAAATTCAAAGAATTGTAAAACTTAATCTTACCCCATTTTAACCCTTTAAACTTGAAATTTCAAAAGATCCTTTCTTAGTATGCACTTACACCATAAGATATATACAGAGACATAAGATTATACACATTTTCTTCCATTTATCTTCAATAGCTGATGAATCAATCAGAACAAGTTGTTTTATAAATTCCTATTTTTTTATTTATTTGTTAAAACTCATTGTTATTAATTGTCTTCTGTTGAATTTTTATTTTATATTTTTATGCAGAAGAATTTAATAGATAATAATTTGATTGTGCGCCAACAATAAATTAATTATTTTGTACTTTGTACCGATACAAAAAAAAAATTTATGAGTGAAAAAACAATTGTTTTCAATGGAAACCACCAGTATTAGTTTCAAAATAAGTAATGGTTAAATTTTATTTTAATTTACCCTCACACGCGCACACACACTTTTTTTTTTCTTTTACCAACTTCGTCTCACTATTTTAGGAAAATTTTCCTTTTGTTTTATCTTGAAAACTCTTGTAATGTATTATTTTATTTAATATTTAATTGCTTTAGATCTTATATAATTTCTCTAAACCAGTTATTTTTTTTTATTTTTAATTTAGAAAAATAATTAATTGAAGATTGTTTTTGTTAATCAGTTGTCCTCCATTCTTACTTTTAAGTGTTTGTAAAAGCTTGATCTCTTCTTCTTTTTATAGAGTCCGTTATTTTTTAAAATTTCTGGTAAATTTTATTTTATACAAATATGTTTTGATATTTTTTTATTTTGGACCTTAAAAGTTTTCATAATATTTTCTTTTCTTTTTTAGTAATAATCATTTGTGTTTCAATTATTTGATCGCTATTGTCGTTCTGCATCATATAACCAACCATTCTTGCTTAATTTTTGTGTTATAATGGCAAAATTTAGCGTTAAAATAAAGGAATTTTTTGTTACATATATTTGTATGGTAGAATTTTACTTTACATAGGACAATATGAAGTTAGTCGTATTAAAGAAGTGTTTATGTCTGGATAAAGGATTAAAAATAAAAACTATAGAAAATGTTTTACGTGTATGTTTTAAGTGTCTATACATTAGATTATAAAATAGGTACCTTAAAACGTCTAACGATAATTTTAATGCACTTTCAAACTTACAAAACTTTTTAAAACGATAGATTTAAAGTACGGTTTCTTTTAGACAACACTTTCTTCAGTCACTGGTTCACACACAGATAAAACTAACAGAAAATTATAACTGGCATTCGTGTCGTATTATTAACTATAGGCTAATTTTCTAGTGTTTCACAGTGTACTCTTATCTAACAGAACATTTAATCTTTTTTTTTTAATTATCATATAAAAACGCTTTAAAATTTCAATTACCTTCACTCTTTGATAAATAAAATATTTTAATCCAATACTATTATCATAAAAAATGTAATATTTTCAGTGGCAGTTCCCAATTCGAAAACTTATTAATAAAAACTCTTCAGATCCCTTAAATCTTTTATTTGAACTCTAGGTTTTTATCGACTTTTAGTGGAAGCACCGTAGACTGGTACTTCAATTAATTACAACATTCATGTGAAAATATTTATATATTTACTTGTACGAGTCAGTGACGGATTTACCATAAAGTAAAACAAGCAGTTGCTTGAGACCTCACTTTGACAGGGGCCTCGAAGTAAAAAAATTTGAAAAATAAAAATAAAAGTAAAATTAACAAAAAATAAAGAATATATTTATAATACTTTATGTATTACTTTTATAACTTATGTATAATTGTAATTGCTATCTTCAATTATGTAAAAGCTTCATTTATATTTATAGGATAGATTATAATGACAGTATATTTTAAAATTGGTTTATTATGCAAACCATTTTTGAGGGGAGCCTCAAAAATATCGATTTGCTTGGGGCCTTGTCCAAGGTAAATCCGGCACTGGTACGAGTATACTTGTATCTACGGATATTTTTTCCTGTACGTTTATATTGTATTATTATACATTGTAATAATACATAATTGTACTCGGTGTACGTGAATTCGTGAATATCTATAGCCATGTACATTAATATACACATATTTTAGTTGTTTTTGAGTCAGTTTATTTTTTTGATTGATGGATATTTATTAACATCTTTTTTTTATTTATTCTATATTTGTAAATTCCTTTTACAAAGACAATCTTAAAATGCCTACTGCTGACAATCGTACGTAACCCAATTTCTTTCATTAAATATTAGTTTACGTCAACTTTGTTAAGTATTTTCAAATGATTTTAAACAGAATTAATCGTGTCTTAATAATTTATAATTGTGCAGATTTTGTTGATTATGGTTTACAAAATATCATCATCCATTCTGTTTGTTCAACTTTAAAAGAAAAGAAAAAGCTTTTTCTAAAATTATTTTAAATATTTTCACATTTTATAAAATATTTAATTACCTTCATCGGATTAAAGAGCTATGAAGTAGAATTCAAATAACAATAACTGGCAACGATTTTGATAAAATTTTAACAGTATTTGAATATAGATTTAAATGATATATCTGCCATACTGTCATTGTTAAAAACTATATTTATTCCTTCCGCTTATTGAAAGTATTTTCTTGCGTAATGAAAAAGTATTCTTTAATAAATTGTGGTTTCATTAAACAAAAAAAAGTTATGAAAATCTATACTTATATTCACTGCGTACTAAAATATTACTTTTTCTTTCAGAAGGGACCGAAAAATTTTGTAAAAAACATGTTCGGGTAGTTTTTATAAAATTTAACTTCCTAAATTATAAATATGTATTCTTTTTTGAAGAGAAAATTGTGTATTATTTTTCTTATCTATAGTTCTGTTTATTTTTAATGATTTTCAGAATGTTAATTCTGATGCATATTGTTCATTTAATTATTATGAATGTCTCTAATTTTTCGCCCTCAGATGCGAATAATTATTATAGTGGCAATAGAACAACAGAAAACATATATATACATTTAAAAACTGAATTAGAAACAGCATGTAACATCGTAGTTTTCCTTTATTAATATTTTTTTCTTTTGTTTATGTGGGCGTTGACTTCTAAGATCATTAGCCCTAGACATAATCTTTAGAATAAAGTTTCAATCACCATCAAGTTCGTCAGATGCAAGGGCGGTGTAGAGGATCCTTACATTTTATTTAAAAATACAAAATCAAACCACTAAACATTTAAACACACTTATAACAGACACTAATAATAGATACAGAGTGTAAAGGACCCTTAAGCTTAAAATACAAAAATAAACATATTAAAAAATAGATAAATAAATAAACAAAAAACAGTATGCATTGTCAAGACATGAGATTAAATGTTATTTAATCATCTTTTACAACATGATTAAATAACATCCTTGTTCGTAGAAAGAACTACTTATAGAGTATTATTATTATTTGCTGCCACAATTTTATTACTATTATTATTATTATTAACACAATTAATTTTTCCTAGAATATTCTCGATAATTCATTACAAACATTTCAATGCGACAATTTTATCGCATCTACTATAAAAATTATTAATAAAATAAAATTATGGATAAAGATAAACAATAGATTTAATGATTGACGACATAATTCCTGATATTCTGTAAATAAATATTGATTAAAAACAAACACATATGTTTGGTGGATAAAAAACCAGTTTCCCGGTGACCTCAAACCATCGGAGCGTGATTTAATATCATAACGACCCCTCTCTCGCAACAGTAGTGTTGAAGGTTATCATGACGATTGTGGCACATAATCATCATCAGATGAAAGAATAAAATTACTTCCAAGTACTGCATATTACAAAATATTTATACTATTATAGCGATTTATTTATTTATAAAATAGAAATAACCTTCGTGCATACAGGATATCTTTATTTGTTAAATGTACTTTAACGATTAGCATCTTATAGTTATCCGAATTGTCTATACAAATGTTTTTGTGTTATTTTATTTAATTATTTTTATTGCATCCCAACACATTTCTTTATTGCTGACTGTTGATTTTCTAGCATACCAACTAGTTTCGCACCGGTAAATAATCGAGGGTGGTCTTGTTTTCTTCACAACTAGTTTTCTATTGTAATTTCATTCCATTCCTAATTCTGTTTTTCAAAGAGCTGTAAAAATTAAAATTAAAAAACCTTTTTTTAATGATTACTCAACATAATTCGATTTGAAATTGGTGTAAAAAAAACGGATTTAAAACTACATAGTAATATGTTCTATTATACTACGAATATAATATATATAATTAGGAGTCGTTTATAATTAATTTTATAAAATTAATTGGTTTTATGATCAACGATATTACAGTTATCGTGCATTTTTTTAGTTATACCTTTTCAGCCAGGGATGATTTTAAAAAAAACATTTGATACACTGGATAACAAAAGCATGACTACCGACAGATTCTTCACTCTCGACAAGCTAATACTTGAGAAAAATTAAATGGAACATTAAAATACTCAAAGAGTAAAGTATTACGTAATATATATATATATTCTACTTTTTAAATAGAATTTGGAGATAAGGAATCCATTTCCTCACCACCTTCACTAATTGTGACCAAAATTAAATGTCATTAATGAACCATATTCAGAAGTCATCGTGTAAAATTTCATAAAAAATCGTTTAGTTTAATCCAGTGTGAACATATTAAACAAAAGGGTAAACGAAAAAACTAGACTAATTGCCCGAATGCATAACCGAAATGATACACTTATGTAATGGAATCATCTAATTTAATACAAGGATATAACTTCAGAGTCCAGAAATGATAAAAAAGAAAGGCAGTTTTTTTTTTGCCTCCAGCTCTTGTAACGATTTAAATAAGACGAGACACTATCAGAAAGTATCTTACCTATCTAATAGTTATTAATTGATGTGAAAAACTTTGAGTAAAATCTTTCCGTATCTTATCTTTCACCAAATTTAAACGACATCAATGAACCACGTAAAGAAATCATTGTGCCAGATTTCATGCAAATTGTTCGTCCAGTTTGAAGATATCAAGCAAAAAACATACATAGATATGTACATACATCCTTACAAAAAGTCTCAGTACTAAAATTAAAACTGGTTGTCAAACATGTAGTTGAAACGTCAACGTCTCCAAAACCCTGATATAAAAATAAGACACGATTAACATATGCCCTATGATGTAGTACGTTGATTTAACTTTTATTATTTTTCTCATCAGAGTCACTTGACTGGTTTGATGCAGCTATCCAAGACTCTCTATCTGGTCCCAATCGTTTCATTTCGGAATACAACCTACATTCTACATCCCTAACAATTTGTTTTACGTATTCCAAACGTTACCTGCCTGAACAATTTTTCCCATCAACCTGTCCCTCCAATATATAAGCGACTATTCCAGGATGTCATAAGATGTGGCCTATAAGTCTGTCTCTTTTTTAGATATATATTTCAAAATGCTTCTTTCTTCATCAGTTTGTGACAACACCTCTTCATTTGTCACTTTACACAGCCACCTGAATTTAACATTCTTCTATAGCACCATATTTCAAAAGCTTGTAATATTTTCTTCTCAGGTACTCCGATCGTTCAAGTTTCACTTCCATGTAAAGCTACGCTCCAAAGAAATACTTTAAAAATCCTTTCCCGATATTTAAATTAATTTTTGATGTAAGCAAATTTTATTCTGACTAAAAGCTCATTTTGACAGTATTCGGCATTTTATATAGCTCCCTCTTTGTACATCTTTAGTAATTGTACTGCCCAAATAAAAAAATTATCCTCTTCCATAACCTTTACTCGTCCTACTTTTATCTTCAGTACAGACCAAACGAGCCATCATCGAACTCAAGAATTCCGGGTCAAGAACAAAGCTACGAAAATTCCCCGGCCTCTGATACTGGCTGCGAGAATACATCCCAGACACTGGTAATGGACAGACGCCCAGACTGAGACTTGGAAATATCCGAAAAAGAAGCTAGTTGTAGCTGTCGACGATGTAGAAGTAAAGTTATTTCTGACTCCCTCGATGTAAGTAAAACCGACATGAAAGGCAGATGCGGCCTTAGATCATCGTGTATGATATTGATGGACGTTTAATTGTGGAAGAGTTAATGTTTCTGTAAGCTCATTTTGCCTGTATTCGTCATTTTATATCGCTCCTGCTTTGTCCATCTTTAGTAATTCTATTTCCCAAATAGAATTATGTTATGTTATGTTCTTCCTATTATGTTATCAAAATTCATTAAAAAATGTGTAATATATGATACATCATTTACATAATTACCTTATTATTTAATGGAACATGATATTTATTTTTAAAGGATTAAAATCACGGATCATACAAAGATTTTTCAGTAGAAATGCTAGATCATTGAAATAATTCAGAAATTTCGGATGTCTTATAGATTTTATTATTCAGCGTAGCAAAACTAACAGATACTTTTAATTTTAAAAAAATTAAAATTTCTAATTAAAATAACTATTTGGAAAATGATATACGTACGAGTATATATGGAATACCGATCATCACAAAATATTAAAATTCCACGAGGGCAATAAGATTAAAAATCACATATTGGGTAATTAACAGGGGATATTTTTAGAATATCTTTTATGTCATTCATACTGACGCAATGTCGAGCGAGAAAAAAGTAGTAAAAAAAAATATTCTTTTTTTATTTTTATTTCTATTAAATTTTTATTTTTTTGTATGAAAAAATTATCGTAATATTATGAATTAATAGAAAAGTGATTAGGAGGTAAAATCACCTTCTATAAAGTCACCTTCAATAAATAAAGGTTTTTATTTTAGTATTATTTTGTCGTCATGTTAAGAAATGTGATATCCTTAAGCCTAAACACAAAGATGTACAGTAGGTTTACCTAAGGATGATATTTCTGGCATTGCTAATAATACAATGGAGGAAGAAAGTGGTACCAAGACAATATGTCGTAGGTAGCAAGAAGCCAGTCTAGGATCCACACTACCTTGCGCTGCTTTCTAAACTTTGACTGACTTTGACAAAAGCTGTTGTCACCAGCACGTAAACAAATCTAAAAAATCTGATGTGGACACCATATTACTTCCTTGTACGGCTATTAAATTACATATACACATTTTTTTTTTAAATGAAAAATACATAAAAATTTATTTCATTAATAACTTCTGATATAATTTCATATTTTTTTTATTGTTATTATTGAATTATTATTTATCGTAATTATTTTTTTTACAATCACAAGTTAAAAATTATTAATAAATCAATATATTTAAATTAAAAAAAGTTAAAAAAAAGGAGATGAAGTTGATTCGAGCCGGTATGCTTTTCCCTTGTAAGATCTAAATATTTCATTAATTGAATTTTCATTTAACTATAACTCTGGAACAAATGAAAATAAGTACCAATTATGATATATTGTTGAAAATCTCGCAATGAGGATTTATTACTGCAATTAACAAAAAGTCCTTAATCCAAATGTTTTTTGGATTTTTTTTGGACAGTTTTGGTTCTGCCGATTGCAATCAAAAGGGGAGTTGTACAATTAGATGTTACAACAGTCTTAAATCAAAAATTTCAACATCCTACGGCTAATCGTTTTTGAGTTTTACGAGATACATCCGTACGCATTGACGACACGCCAAAACTAGTCAAAGTGGATTCAGGAATGGTCAAAATGGATATTTCCGTTGAAATCTGAAAACCGAAATTTTTCGCGGTCAGAATACTTTCTTTACTTCGTACAAGGAAATAAAAATGATGGTTATCATTAAACAATTTGTGGTTATGTTTATGGTTATGGCCAAAGTTATGGTTTTCTTTTTCTTGTTAAATATGATTCTAATTTTAAAAAACAATTAATATTTGAGTTTCTATTGCTATTAAAAAATTAAATTTTGATTGTTCCTGGGGGCGGAAATTTCGTGGTTTTTATGACATAAAATCCATGTCCTAAAATCCAATCTCCTAAATAAGTGTTGAATTTCTTAAAATTTGATGGGCATAGATATTCCATACCACATCAATATATACGAGTATATATATATATATATATATAAAATATGGCAACCCTTAAATAATCTTTCTTTTCTACTGTGAAATAAGGTACTACAAAAAAAATTTAGCAAATTATATCTTGAAACAATCTATTTTTCGATATTAGACCACTGCTTGGGGTGTTGTGTAGGTCATTTTTGAAATTAACTCTGAAAATTACTAAATAGCCGCGAATTTGATTAGGGTTTTCATAGCCTAACATTCTTTATGTCAAAAGTTTATTTTTGTAATACCATTTAGAATAGTACACCAGACCTACTTTCCGTTTAAAATGTTTGAGTTGGCTCCCTCTAGGGCCTTGGAGAGGCCCTCCAAGACTCATATCGAAAAACACAAACGCATACATTTTTACCGAATTTTTTGAGTTTGAAAATTGCATATCTAGTAAGAGGGTGTAAAATTCATGTAATTTTGAATTACGTTTTATTATAGCTAAAAATATGAAAGCCCGTTTAATATTATTAAAATTAGTTCGTAGTAAAATGAAGTAAAAAGTACAAGAATATTTCAAATGGTGTTTAATTTATATCGTAAAGACGTGTAGGAAATAATAATATGTTAGCATCTTGAAATAAATAGCAGTTTATTTTTCCTGGAAGTGAAAGGCCATCAGCCACAATCGACCTTTTCGTATAAGGAAAATCAGGGAACATATCGTGACAAGATTAATAATATTTTATTTATTTCCTTACGCTTTTTTTATTATTTTTATCTATATAAATACGAGTACAATAGATTTTTTTAACTTTCCTTACCACAATATAAAATGCTGTTTATAAGTCAGGATGTTTTATATTTTCTTTGTTTATAGATAAAATTACAGATTAAAAATAATTTATATTATGTAATCGGAAAGTTAAATAATTATAAATTTGATAAATTATTATTTCTTTTAAGTTTAAGATACGTTGTATTTCTGTTTATCTATCTAGCGTTTAAAAAATAATAAATTAATGTTTCAGTACTTTTTTCCCTTACTGCTTATTACTTTATTTGTAAAATTAAATACATAAATAATAATAATAATAATAATTTATTTATTTATTTTGTTTTTTGTGCAACAGAACAGCTTTACAAAGCCTTCATATGCTGCACAGTATTACATGAAAATATATACAATAGTTACAATTTCTATAAACAGTTATAAGTAACAATTCATATATAAGTTGAAAATACAATATTTAAATACATAAATATCATAATACAATAATAAAAATAAATTATAAATTTACAACATTGGAAATAATAATTAATGTTTAAGTCACTATTTACAAAAATACATTAATTTCGTTCAAGAAACGAACTTGCGGGAAGAAAATCAGACCATCGCCTTTACCATCTTAATAAATAAATGCAATTATAGAAAATGTTTAAGGTATTTTGTTTTATTTAACATTACGCCGGTCGATTTTATTTTAATATTGTCTTTATTTACTTAATCTTTCTTTTTAATCTATTTTATGATTTTTAATGTTTTAAAAACGCTAAAATTAATAAACATTAATGTCCTGCAGTTTATTTGTTGTACGTTTATTTATTTTAGCCCATATTATTAATATTACGAAATCTTCAGGCAGTAATATTTCTGATATATATATATCACAGAATGATTTAAATTGCACGGGAATTTCTCGGGATTCTACAGCTAAAAGTAGGAAAAAAATTTAATATAAACATAGATCAGAAAACGGTTCGTTCCCCAGTTCCGGCTCGCGAAACATGTAGCTTTGCTTTCTGCTCCCCCTGTGAAATTAAACCGAACTAAAATTTTTGGGGTACAAATCGTGGGGTAAATTTTGTGCTTCCTTATGGTTTTTTATCTATGAAATTGAGTAAACGTAAAAAAACGCAGTAAAACCCGAAAAATATTTGTCCGAAAATACACTTTTATAGGTTTTGAATAAAAAAAACTTTGTTAATTTACAAAAAATCAAAATTAACTTCTAATTAACCTTGTAGAGAATTTAATTCTGAAAAAATTTATGTAAATAACGTCTATTAAAATTAAATCAAATTTGAGAAGTTCAACTTTAATTGGAAACAAAACATAAAACTCGATTGAATTTTCATCAATGTTTGTACAAAATAATGCAAATGAAATCAAATAGAAAAAAACCCAGAAAAATAAGTAACAAAAAACAATAACAGAAAAGTGAATAAAAAATGGTTTAAAAAAAAAATCACATACTTCTTGGTTTTTTCTATAAATGATTAAATATCAAAATTGTTACTTGATAAAGCTGCTAACATTTCTTCAAAGCAGTTGCTCAATGAGGCCGCCATTTTGTTCAGTGCATAGTTCAGCTCGGCGATCTATTCTATTTGTACAGTCTCATGTGGATTTTCTTATGCCCAAGTGTGAGTGTTTCGATAATTAACAACGCCATTTCTTGTAAAACAGTATTCTTCAGTAATTAGAATACTGCAAAGGAAATCGGGATGATATTCGCATTTTCTCATTAACCATTGACAGAATTTCATCCGTTGATCAATATCAGGTGATAATCACTCTTACACACGTGTTGTATGGAATGGGTATAATTGTTGCTCCTGTACGTTCGCCACAAACTCGATTGCGAAACATGAAAGAGATGCGACAAATTTCTAGTGCTTGAGCTGGGAGATACTTAAACCGCATTCAATATTGCTTCTTCAGCGTTGGCATTTCTCACAAAATGTTCACATCCAGTATCGGAATCTTTGTATTTTAAGCATACCTTTTACTCGAACTCGACTCTCCAAATTCTCAAATGTTTTACAATCCGGTACTCTTCGATGTGGATAATTTTCCTAGTATTCACGCACAGCAGCCAATTTACTTTATCGTAAATTGTCAACTCTCCAAACGAAAACAAATATGTGGTTTCACCCACTGTCAATGATTGACCGAACGATAACAGCACAAACATCATCCAAAAAAATATTCAAACTTATTGCTGAATAGCTGCAATTGCCAACTTATGAAAATATATAAATTTTAAATACGTATTGGAAGGAAGTCATTCAAATCTAGTTTTATAATTTTTAGCATTTGTATGTAAATTTTCCTGTTTAAAATCATATCACTTTTCCGATCCTGATTGTGTGTTATGTACTATAATTGTTGTTTGATTTTTATAGATGTTATTTACATCAATTTTCTCAGAATTAGATTCTCAACAGTGTTAATAAGAAATTTTTATTTGTTTATTGTTAATATAACAAAGTTAATTTATTCAAAAAATAAAAAAACGTGTATTTTCGGATAAAACCTTTTCGCGTTTTACTCAGTTTTTCTTAAAACCAAATTGAGATAGAAGTCTGGAATCACGTTTATTCAATTTCTTAGATCAAAAACCATAAGAAAGCGCGAAATTTAGTACTTCCCTCGACTTGTACTCCAACAATTTTAGTATGGTTTAATTTCACAAAGAGAGCAAAAAGCAGCGATAAATATTTCGCGAACGAACCGTTTTCTGATGTATGATTATATGAACCTTTTTTTTCTTTTTTGCAGCTATATTATCTCCCGAGAGATTTCTGTGCAATTTGGAATCACTTTGTATATATATCTGATGATGGGGTATATGCTTATAAATATGTTTATGTGTATGTTTATAAACACTCATTTTAATAAACGTATCATAAGCAGTCCGGAAATGGATAAAGAAAGATCTTCAAAATAATGTTTTGACTTTAATACCGTAAATAGAATATCCCAAAAATTAAAAAAGTATGGCATCCTATAAAAATATGTTTTCAAAAATTAAACGTAGAAAGATGAAATTTAGCAACTGCTATAACTTCAAAAGGATATATTTTTCGGATATAAGGTGTGAAATAAATTATTGATAATGTTGTAAATAATAAAATGCTAAATACATGTGAAGTAAGGTAAAAAGAAGTCAGGTAAATGTAATCACCCACCGGCTTGGTCTAGAGGTTAACGCGTCTTCCCAAATCAGCTGATTTGGAAAGTCGAGAGTTACAGCGTTCAAGTCCTAGTAAAGCCAGTTATTTTTACATGGATTTGAATACTAGATCGTGGATACCGGTGTTCTTTGGTGGTTGGGTTTCAATTAACCACACATCTCAGGAACGGTCGAACTGAGAATGTACAAAACTACACTTCATTTACACTCATACATATTATCATCATTCATCCTCTGAAGTAATACCTGAACGGTAATTCCCGGAGACAACAGTAAAAAGAAAGAAAAGGTAAATGTAATCAAGCCCACCGGGCTGGTCTGGTGGTTAACTCGTCATCGCAAATCAGCTGATTTTTCGAAGTCGAGAGTTCTAAGGTTCTAATCCTAGTAAAGGCAATACTTTTATACAGATTTGAATACTGTATCGTGGATAACAGTGTTCTTTCGTGGTTGGGTTTCAATTAACCACATTTTTCAGGAATGGTCGAACTGAGACTGTACAAAACTACATTTCACTCGCATTCATAATATCATCCTCATTCATCCTATGAAGTAATACCTTACGGTGGTTCCGGCGGCTAAACAGATAAAGATAGAGAGAGGTAAATGTTAATCCACCGGGTTGGTCTAGTGGTGACTCGTCATCGCAGATCAGCTGATTTTGAAGTCGAGAGTTGTAAGGTTCTGATCCAGTAAAAGCAGTTACTTTTACACGGATTTGAATACTAGATTGTGGATACCGTTGTTCTTTGGTGGTGGGGTTTCAATTAGCCATACATCTAAAGAATGATCAACTGAGGTTGCAAAAGATTACACATTATTCATATTCACACTTATCATCCTCTGAAGTAATACATTACGGTGGTTTCTGACACTTAACAAAAAAAAATATATAAATGAGAAGAAACTTTTAGTGAAGAAAAATGTTTAAAACAGTTTTTTATCTTTTTATTCTGTTCGGCACAACCAATTAAATTAAATTATTTTAGATAAGAGCAATGAATTTTATAATTTTAATATAAAACAAAAAGGTTAAAGTTTATGAAAATCATCAGTTTTCAAAACACAGTATTGTGTGATTTTTTTTTAATAGATTATTTTATATAAATAATTGTTGATTGTGTGAATAATTTTGTGAAAATATAGTGCAGGTCACTGAAAATGTGTATGGAAATTTAATGTTTGATACAGCATTAAATATATTATATCAAAATCTTATAAAAATTGTTTTAAAGAAATTTAGTTTTAGAACGTAATCTACTTTGTTCTTATTTCTGGCTTTTAATGTGGTTATATTTTTTTCAGATTATACAAAACAGTATGATGGTGAATGCAAGAACGGTGGAGGAGTGAGACTTTCTTAATAATTTATAAAATAGCCGCATCATATTTTCATCATCACATGTTACTGATTTATTGCTTTTCCATTGCACCCATTCAACAGAACATTCCTCATCTAAGATTCACATTTTTTTATATATAAACACTTGTACTTTGTTTAAAAAAATTTAATAAAAATATATTATAAAACTTTTAAATGTTTGAAATTTTATTTTTGAAATTATCACAAAGGAAACATATTTTTTATTTCTGTCTTCTTACGTTTTAATAATACATTAAATATTTTTGCAAGGAATTACTTCTATATTCTGTTTTTTTTTTCCATTAATTCTATTAAGGGGTAATACGAAGAAAAGAAAAACTTTAAAAATTACTTTTTATATATATTTTTTTCATTAATATTTTTATTTTTATTTTAACCATAAAATTTTTGTTTGGAATTTTAAAGAAGGAAATTTGCACAAATCGCAGTTTATCTGTACTTTTATATGTCTAGAAAAAATGTTGGTTTCGCAAATGGTTTTTTTTTTTTTTAAAGAGGTGGAGGAACCCCATTTACGGGCGCCTAAGCAGTGTCGGGCTAGCTAACAGGTTCCGCCAGATGTAACCATGGGCGTATGTATACCTGCGCACTACCGACTAAACCTCCTCCCCTTCCTGGGACTTCTTGAAAAAACATTTCATCAGAAGATGGGGGAACCGCCCGCACACACAGTCATAACAATCCAGCAATGTCACACACCACACAAACAACTCTACTGAAAGCAACACATGCAGCACGTCAAATATATAAGCCGACAAAAACAACACACAAGAACCCGCAGAAAACAGGACACGCTACAACATCCACGCGTTACACACTCACACAGTCGTCAAGACAGAAAACTTAAATAGTCACAACATTTACCAGTAGCCACCATCAGACGCCCGAGCAGAGTGTCTCCGGCCTAATCACACCCAGACAACCCCCACACCTCCTAGTCCTCGGCTGAGTGCCTAGGAGGCACTCAGCCGAGGACCTGTCCGCCCCCGCGCCATTCTCCTCTGCGGGACTCCTCATATAATTGGGGCTTCCCCATGACCGTCCTCACGAATATTTCCACAGTCTTCCACTGTGCCTCACCTTGTAAAATAGGACTCGTAGGGTATCTTCCGGGCGAAACATGTGCTCACGTCTCAGGTTGCCGAGCATCTCTCTACGCTGTATGGTAAATCGCGGAAAAACATGTATGGCGAAACAAAAAGAAAACATGTTGGCGGGGTCTCTTCCACCTCGCACTCAGGAAAATTTTCAGATTGATCGAGACCGAATCTATACAAATAAGACCTAAATCCCCCATGACCCGCCAGGAATTGCGTTAACTCAAAACTCAGCGTGCCATGTGGGTCCTCCGGCACCACGCCCTGATTTCCCGAATAAGGCGGTGGGTCCACCTACCCTCTTCGTGGCCCGATCCCACCGCTCCTGCTATGTTTGTTCGATCTCTTCTTCTAGTTGTTCAGCAGAACGCTCCCTTTCTTCTAATGGGATTGTTCTCAGTTCCCTAGTTCTGCTGCGCTGCATTATCATCAAGTCTACAGGCGGGAATCCAGCAATCACCTCAACCGCCACCCGTCCTATAAGCGGCCGCTACTCTGATGCAATACCTCTTATGGATGGATTCCAATTTACCCCTGTACTTGGCAAATCTAACAACGCCCGCCCACAAGCAAGTTATGTAGACGGCTTTTCATCTTTTGTTAGATTTAATAAAAACTATATATAATGTTGTCCATTCTAACATTTTGCGTATGAAAATAATATTTTCACGACATACCAATACTGTTATTGTATTATAATTATACACAGTATTAAACAAATATTAGGTATTGATAAAAGTAATGAAGAAAAATTATCTAAAAAAAACTTAAGTAGTCTCCTAAGTTTATAATGTAAAGTACTGTATGAAGTTACATTATAATCTTTCAAAATTCCACCCTTCGATTGTCTCGTTAGCGGTATCTATTGTGGTCGTTCGGAAAGTTTTCGGCCTGAAACAAAGATGATGAAAGTATGAAGAATTGACATCATATTTGTTAAGTATAATCGTTTTCATGGCCAGTTGCGAACTTTCAGTCCGTGCGTGTAGTTGCCTGTTTGTTCAATCGATTAAAGCAAACAAATATTGAAATATTTTTTAAAAATTTATAGATCGAAATGAAGGTCGAGGTATCATAGTATTATTCGTTTTAAAAAGATTAATCCCGATGGATATACAAAAATAATAGATTCCACTTTAAAGGAAAATTTTTCACTTTGTTTTCGACGTTAAAAGAGGGAATTGATGAATCAGACGTGGTCGTACATCACAAACAGACGTCCCGAAATCGCTATGACTCACGAAATCGTCACAAAAATCTATCTATCGCTTACATCTTGATAGACCGTTATCCACTATATTTTACACGATGTTTTCGGTATAATAAAGCTTTCGTGGGTGCCGCATTTGTTATAATCATTCGACCAGAAAACGCAATCGATAGAATACTTCTCAAGGATGTTTAGGAAGGAGATTCGGTTGAGCTTCTATGAAGTTTTTTAACAGTAAATGAATTATGGATTTACCATTATACGCCAGAGATGAAACAGCAATTCAAACAATGGTGGGAATCAGTGAAATTTTTTAAAGAAAGAGTAATAGTTCCATCTGCAGGAAAAGCCACGGTTACGGTTTTTTAGGATTTTTGTGGTGTGGTCCTTACAGACTAACTGGAGAAAGGCGGGAGAATCAGTGGGAAATTTTATGTTTCATAATTGGACCAACTGAAGGGTGCTTATTTAGGATAATGTCCACGTCTGGACAAAAGAAAAAACTCTTTAACTTTCACCACGATATTGTGTTTGTACGCACGTTCAGTTTATTGCTGCAAAAATATTACTTACCATTCAAACTGCTTTCATATGAGCCGTATTCGCCTGATTTGGCTCCCAGCGAATACTTCCTCTTCCCAAATCTGTACAAATGGCTCACTAGAAGAAGATTTACTTTAAATGATGACGTAAAAACACAAATCCGGTTATCTAATGAGAAAAATGTAATGAACATTTTTCAATATTATGAATCCTGATGCTTTAGTTTATACAGAAGGCTCTAAAAACGATAGTTATGTTGGTTGTGCTTAGGTGGTTGGCAATAAGACCCACCGGGTTGGTCTAGCGGTTAACGCGTCTTCCCAAATCAGCTGATTTGGAAAGTCGAGAGTTACAGCGTTCAAGTCCTAGTAAAGCCAGTTATTTTTACACGGATTTGAATACTAGATCGTGGATACCGGTGTTCTTTGGTGGTTGGGTTTCAATTAACCACACATCTCAGGAATGGTCGAACTGAGAATGTACAAGACTACACTTCATTTACACTCATACATATCATCCTTATTCATCCTCTGAAGAATTATCTAAACAGTAGTTACCAGAGGCTAAACAGGAAAAGAAAGAAAGAAGAAGAAAGGTGGTTGGCAATAGAACATACATGTTTGACCTTCCCAGCTTCATCAGTGTTTTCATCGCGAATCTCTATGCTATTAATAAGGTCTTAAATATAATTAGTCTAACATTTCGACACGTTCTTACCTGTTCAGATTCCATGAAATTCTTACAGGCGATTAGTCACATGTACTTCAGACATCCTGTCGTCAGGGAGAGTCTATTATTGCTGAAATGACTCAGCAGAACACGCTGTGAGCTTCTGCTGGATCCCTAGTCATACTAAAATTTCAGGGAATGAGCGCTCTCATAGTGCGGCAAAAGAGGCTTGTTTCCAGCCTCCTTTCACTAATCGCATTGTTACGGACTATGATCTACTTTTTGAAGAGGTTGATTCGTGATGAATGCAGAGTGAATGGACTGCTACCATCAACCATACACTTCGTCTAGTTAAGAAGACGTGTCACTACCGCCCAGTTAAGAATACTACTCTTCATCCGGAAGTAACCGTTGAGAAGGGGTAGTTATTCGCCGTAGAGAATAGGACACACCACACTCACTCAAAGACACATCGTGAATCATACCGATGCATCCGATTGTGTTCGCTGCGACTACCAATTAACGGTTCACCATCACGTATTTGTAGACTATGCTGTTACAAGGCATTGCGTCGGAAATTTAAATTAGAGGCTATATCCGAAATATTTTAGGGAACAATATGACGATGATATTAAATGTGTTGTTAAATCTTAAGGCCGTGCGCTGTATTCAAATATTTGATTATTACTGTAGTGTGTTTCGTCTATTTATACCGTTTGGCATATGCCAGAAGGTATTTTTGTTGTTTTAAGTTAAATGTTTAATATTGTATTTTACTGTGGTTTTATTTCGCTTTTAGCATACGGAACAGGAAGTTTACATCTATGCTGTACTTTATAAGAATTTTTTTTGTCTTCAGTCATTTGACTGGTTTCATGCAGCTCTCCAAGATTTCCTATCTAGTTCCCGTCCATTTCATTTCGGTATACTCCCTACATCCCTAACAATTTGTTTTACATATTCCAAACGTTGCCTGCCTGTACAATTTTTCCCATCTACCTGTCCATCCAATATCAAGGTGACAACTCCAGGATGCCTTAAGATTTGAATTAGTGAAAACAGAATAATCAAGAACTGGCCTATAATTTTTTTTTAAATTAGGTACATAATTTTTTTAAGGAGGAAGATAACAATGGAAGTCTTAAAGTACCTGGAAATATTCAATTGTTAAAATATACATTAATTAAATTTATAAGAGCAGCAGTAACAGCATCTAAAATCTTTATAAATAAAAAGGCAGGAATTTCATCATTAATGAATGAACTATTTGGATATCAAAAGGAAGAAAAACCATTGATTCATCAAAAAATCATTTAATGTATTCACCTTGGCTTGGCTGGCAGTGTACACGTATGAAATAACAGAAGTTGAGTCTGTATTTTTGGTGATGTTATCTGAAATGATTTTTTCCCATATTCATTTTTATTTTTTAAATTTACTGTTTGAATTAAATATAAAATCAATAGTTTTATTTTTATTTTATATTAGATTAATAGTTTTAATGTAGAATAATAATAATTAAATAAACGTTATCATAAATTCATTTTAATTCTTCAAATAATTTTTGAAGTTATCAGACCAATTATATTTACCTGATAACTTGACATTTCACAGATTCCTAAGTGTTGAACTAAATTTCATAATTTTTTAATAGTCCACATATTTTTCATTTTATGCTTAAACTATTTCTTTTTTACTAAAGGTAACCTAGAAAGAAGGACTTCTGAAAAAATAAAACCTTAAGGAAATCATTAAATATATCGCAATGTTCCGCAAAAAATTTGCAAAATTTTTCCAATTTATTTCTATCCATAAGGTTCTCTAATTTCTAACATAATCTTTATTGATCACTCTTTTAAAAGAATAAAAGTAATCATCTCATTGTATCAAAAGTATGTCACTGTATGTTTTCATTAATAAATAATATTTATTTCTGGTTCATTGATGTTAGACAGCTGTTGCCTGGAAGGCACAAAATTAATATGCATAAAATAAAAAAATATATTTTTTAAGGTAAATACTGTCAAAATAGATAATAATTATATTCATCAGGGAGATAAAAATTGTTAATCGTATTAAAACTTAAACCGAGTGAATAGTTCATTCACCACAAGATTTGAATACCCTAGAAGGTTAATATTAAAATTGAACATACAATGCCTTGAATTTATTATGAATTTTAAGGAGAGTTTCTGATAATTTATGTAGAGTGATTTCAAAACAACTAGAAGAAGATCTATAAATCACAACCAATATCAACTTTAAACATTGTCCCAAATTGTTGAACATTTAACATAGCATTCTGCATCATTATAATGCACAGAATCACTAGCATAAATGGTGCTGTGGATCAATTCTCCCATACTTTTTCAAACATAATTTGAATAACATCAGAAATAAGGAAACAAATTACTATCAAAAATAAACTAAACAAACATATATCTTTCAGTATTTAATTCAATACGTATTACAGTAATATTATACTGAAATTTAATGACCTATATAGCTTGTTAATTGTTAATTATTAATGGATGTGATTAATGATTGAAAAAAACACAATCCATTTCTTCCTTAGTTGAAAAAAGATTCTAAAATTATACTACGAGTTTTTTTTTTTTAGTTAATTATTCAAGTTATTAATTAATGAAGAACTGTAAAACTAAATTTGTCAAAGTTAATTTTTTAATTTTCCTTAATCCAGTCGCATTAATATAAAGCATAATGGAAACTTCAGCTGTGTATATGATAATACTATTATCTATGTAAACAGTACGTCTATAAGGAAAAAACTTAATGAATTAATATATATAAAACATATCAATCAGTTACTTACTACTTACTAGTTACTAGTTACTAACTGAATGAAAGAAAATGGACAATAAAATTTCCACCGTGACAGGTAATATTAATTTTCCTGGCTCATGTATTTTACATTTTATTATTATATTTTGCAGCTAATTTTGATTTTCTTACCGATTATTTGAAAAGGGGAATAAAAGAGAGTAATAAGAAATTCAAAAAAGTATAAACAGTTTATAAACAACTCATAAAATTCTTTTATATATTAAAACATAATAGGTCAATTAATTTCTTATTTTTCTCATGAGTTTTTTCCATTAAAAATGATTCACAAAAAGAAATTACAGAGATATAATTCATAAATTATTTTAAATTCTTGAAATTCTGAATTTTAGACAAAAGTTTTCCTGTATGTTAATTTTTAGATATTGTTTTCTTCTAAGAACTTTAATAATTCCTTTTAATCCGCCGTTTAAAGGTAATACATTTAAAAAATATAAATATTGAAAAATTCTAAAAACAAAAATTTTTGTCTATAATAAAAATATTTAGCTAATAAGCTAAAACTAAAAAATGATATTAACTGTATTAATAAGATTTTATTATCAATATTCGTACACAAAAATTAATAAAATAATTTTTCTTTCTTAAATAGTATTGTTAGTCATATCATTGGCTTTTATGATTCCTGTTGAGTCATACAGAGGCAGAGGTTGCCCAGGATTTTGTTCTTTAGAGTACAAACCAATTTGTGGAAGAGACACATCAAAAATAATGAAAACATTCGTTAACAATTGTGCTATGAATGTTGAGAACTGTAGACATCATACAAGTAAGTTTATAAAATGTTATTATCAGATTTATTTAAAAATTTTTTAGACTGAAATCTTTGATATATTGTATTTAGCAAATAAATTAATTATATTTTCCATTTAACAAATATCTATTGTCATAAAAATAATTGAATAGTAATCATCTTAAAAATATTGTTATCGGTAAAAACACCAGACTAACTACCTCCAAAATATTATTCCTGATGTGCAAAATAAATTGGAGATGCTCATTAAGAAAAAGCGATTTACCAGCCCAAATAGTTGCTTTTGGCCTGCAAGTATCTTGTTCATAAATCTTAAAATCACAAGAAGTTAAGAGGTTGCATGAGATAATTGTTAAACAACAGCCACTAAGCTGTTGTCGTTAAACAATAGCTGATGCAGATAGATGTATGACATGTATTTAAAGCAACATAACATCTGATTTTAGTTTAATATGTAGATACAGATACTGGATTTTGGAGAAATTATCATTTTAAGAATAGTAATTTCTTAATGATAAAGGATGGCTATTCAAAGTTTTCTCGTAATGCTGACTCAACCAAGCAACTTCATAGTATAAAAGAAAATAAATGGTCATAGTTTTCAACATTAAACATTTTGGTTGACAATATTGAGGACGTTAACTGTCTGATTTTTTTTATGAAGATGATTTCTTTGTTCGTAGAAGTAAGTTGTTAATTTACTCATTGAAAATAACATTGCTATCAAAAAGAAAAGTTTATTACATTCTTCCAAATTAAAATTTGCACTATATCTAAATAACCCTGTCTGGAAAGTTAATAAAATCATATTTATACTCTGGGACAATCAGGTTACAGTTAATTTAAACCAGTTTTAGTCTTTCATGGAAAGGTTCCAGACTTGCTCTTCTTTAACAAAGAAGAACTCACAACTGTTAATATTCAAGCATGAAGAGTAAAGGAAATACTGATTGCATAGTCAAAGGGTATGATTGCATAGTCAAACTTTTTGGATATTTTCATGTGTGACATCACAAAAAAGCATTATTTATATTTCAGTGCCTGCAGCTATTTTAGAATACCGTCATAGATGCCTCTTTGTTATTTACAGATAATATTATAAACAATTTATTAACATATGGAATCTACCATAAAGTTTACAATGTCTAACTGTAGAGAGGTAATAATTTAAGCATTAGCTTTAGTTCCAGTCAGTAATTTTCTCAAGTTCTGCATTGTAAATTTTTTTAATGTAAATCATTTCTTTTTTTTATAAAAATTGTGCTAATTTATTGTAATTTTTAACATATTCTTCTTCCGTTTAATCAGATATTTACCCAGATTAGACAGAGTTTTCACATGCAAGTTGAAAATGAGATGAGTGAAAATAAAAAAAAAATGGGATAAATAATTATTTATACATGCATATCTTGTTTGTATTACTGACAATTTAATTATATTTATTTGGATTTATATTTTAGGAGTAGGTCAAATTGATCTCGCTATTTGTTGTAGTTATTTGCATATTACAGAAACTGAGTTTATTAAACTTTTGAATAAGAAGGTGGGAGTTTTTCAGGGGATGTAAAAAAATTTGTATACTATTACAATGGTAAGGGCAATACAAATGGTAGGGAGTATAGAATTAATTTCCTTTTAAGAGAATATTTTTGTAGACAAAATATCATAATTTGTAATAAATTTTTATAAACATTTGTTGGTATAACTAAAGAAAACAACCTAACTGAAAAAAACTGCTTCTTCAATTGTCTTTTATTTTTTTTAATAAATAAACCATAAGAATAATTTATCACAAAGCAAGATTGACTTTAAGCTCTATCCAAATGCTGAGCTTTCTCAAGACTTCTTTTAAAGGCAATGATTGCTTAAAATTCAGTTCACTGTAAATCATCATAGTCAAAAACATAAATTAAGATAGTAATGTATGCCATAATACATTACCAATGAAATAATAATATATACCATAAGTCAGTTACATAATTCTACAACTTTGTCTCTGAATTTTATTTTTATATATATATATTTATACTCAAGTGTTCATTATGTGCAATATTACACAATTCTTAATTTATGCTATCTTTTTCAGATTTTAAAAGAATTCATGCTGGAGTATGCAGAAGAATGTAATATAAAGAAATAATCATTAAAAATGGTACTTAAGTACCATGGTGTAAAAAAATACTTATATAATTAGTTGAAAGTCATTCATAATAATATAACATGTTTTAAAAAAACTGCTATTTACCCTTTTTAAATTTACCTTCCCATTTCTATAACAAACATTGTTCTTAAACATTCTCATTTTGCAGTGACCTTAACGCTTTAACAAATTATTCATTGCTCTCTCTCTAAAGGAAAAAATATACTGTTAGCTACATCTTCCAAACACAAACGAACCACCTGAACACCACACCAAATCTCTGTTTGTCTCAAACAAGATTAGTATTTAGGGAAAATTAGCCAGCTTCTTCTGAAAAATATGTTGTTTTTTTATATAAAACTAGAAGTGCGCGTGTGTGTATGTGAACAGATATATATATATGTATATCTGTTCACTTTATGTTTTACAATTTTATTCCATCCATTTGGAAATAGTTAGGATGTTTTAAAATGCAAGTGACTTGACATGAGTCACAAACCATTCCTAAAAATTGCATAACCACTCTCTAGAATAACAAACTGGGATAAAAAATAATTAGTCCTGCAAAAGATAATAAAACTATAACCATTACCACCTGATGGTTATACAACTCCTGATACATTTCATTGAGTTGCTTCCTGCAAATTATAGGATGTGAAATAAGTTATTAATAATGTTGAAAATACTTGTAAATAATAATAATAATTATAAAATGGTAAATACATGTGAAGTAAGGTAAAATGAAGTCAGGTAAACGTAGTCTTTTTTTTCTTCTGCACCCTGATCGGCTGTGCAATCAAGTAATACTCGAACAAGGAGAGGGTGCTTTGACTCTAACAGCTCTCCCCGTCCACAGGCTGTGCGTCCGACATGGCAGGTTGGCCATGTATTACTAGATCAGTATTATTCGTATCTTCGTGAGTTGTTGATTACCATAGGTTTTACATTTCTGGTGTATCGTATAAACAAAAGTTAATAATAATTAAATTATTCCATTTAATGAACTCCTGTATACTGGTTACAAATATTAAATTCCACCTAACGGTTTAAAATATACAGTTTTTATTATTGGATTATTTTGTGAATAATGGAAAATGAAAAAGAAACAATAATACAGCAAAAATAAAGATAACAGAAGAAATATTATTTATAAAAATGACAAGAAGATGAATATGATGAGAAAGAACAAGTTAAGAGCAAGGTAAGAATAAAAAATTAAGAGATGATAAATATAAAGAGGAAGAAAATGTAAAAACTAAAGAAAGAGTAAAAATATTAAGAGAGGATGTTGATATAAAGATAGAGAAAATTTGAAAACTAAAGAACGTGTACACAAATTAAAATCAAAAGAATTTTATCAAACCAAACAGCGATTAAATGACTGGCAACAAAAAACAATTAAACTAAATGATGATCAATTCTGACTTAAGGAGAATATTGTCCGACAATATCAGAGAAGTAATGAACTAAAAGATAAAAAGTTTTTGCATTTTATTAATGATCGGGCACATATGGCTCAGTGTATATGTTGTTATTGTGAAGGTCTATTTTTCAGTCACTGTAGTTAACATAGAAGTAGATAAAATTAAACAGAAATACGCGCGCGCGCGTATGTAATGCCCATTAAATTACATATTCACATTTTTAAAAGTACGTAAAATTTTATTTCACTATTCATTTTTTTTTTTATTATCATTGAATTATTATTTATTGTAGAGCTTTTTTTACAATCACAGGTTAATAATTATTAAATCAATATATTTAAATAAAAAAGAGAAATATTAAAAAAAAACAAAAGGAGATTCGTGCCGATGTCAATTTCCTTTCAGATCCAAATATTTCATTAATTACAATTTCAAATTTTAATTTCGATTGCAATGAAAAAGGGAGGTGCACAAGTAGATGTTAGAACAATCTTAAATAAAAAATTTCTACATCCTATGGCTAATTGTTTTTGAGTTATGCGAGATACATATGTACGTACGTACAGACGTCACACCGAAACTAGTCAAAATTGATTCAGGGATGGTCAAAATTGATATTTCTGTTGAAATCTGAAAACCGAAATATTTCACGATCACAATACTTCCTTTACTTCGTACAATTTAGTAAAAAGAATCAAATACAAAAATAAAATTGAAAAAAAACCATTGCAATAAAAAAAAAAAGTAATGTTACAACAAATATCTTTCTCATAACTTCAAAAGTTATAGCTACTGTTTTCATTTGGTGAAAATAATGACAAATATTTTACGTCAGAAATGAAAGTTTTATAAAAATAAACCTAACTTTAACACTTTTAACAAAATTTTAATGAAAATTAAACACAAAAATACAAATTACTGAAATTGATATCAAAATGTAATAATCATGAAAAGCTAAAGAAAGAGCAGCTATTATTAGACTGATTCAGATAATAATGCTGCTCATTCCATAATAACTTTAGGTTTTATATTTGAGAATATTTTGAAATGGAGTACTGAAATTAGAGGGTCTCTGACCTGAGGGATAGGTGTTCTGACCTCTTAGAGGTGTTGGCTTAGCGGAAAAGGGGCTAGCAGTAAGTAGTAGTCATACTAGCCCCCATCGACCTTAGTGGGGTAAAGCTCAGGAAGGAGATTGGATCTCTCAAGAGCTTTTGCAGACATTTCTGTGTAACAATAAAAATCTCTGCAACAAACTTGAGAATCTTGTTTTGTCAAACCGAGTAAAGTTCTTGTGATTTTTTTTACTGTGTCATCTCCCATAGACACAGCAAACAATATTTTTTTAACTTTATTCGTTACTCATTTCTGAATTCTGAGAGGAAACACTTCATGGCGATGGCTTGACACCATCGACATTTTCTTGTTGTTAAGTCAAGAAAAAGAAGGTGGCTAAGGGTACTAAGCCCCATAAAGTTCTTTTACTTGTTGACTGTCATGCAAGGGACTTAGCTGGCCTTATGCAGAGACATTTGGACATGGACTACTGAATAATTTCGGTGCATAGCCCAGGGAGGAGGAAGTGGAACAGTCTAAATTTGGGATTCATGAGGCTGAAAACTTATCTAAGGATTTTTATATGGGTGACCAAGATGTGATTATCGGTGGTATGAATGCTAATGATAGCTTGTGGAAAAAACTTCTTTGAAGATCAGATGTCAATGAAGATCCAAAGATTAACTCATTCAAGGGTATTACACTTTGACATTATTCACCAGTTTAACAATTTGGTGTTTGAAGCTACTCAAAGGAAGGTAAACAGTCACATGAGAAGCCATAGTGGTGTGATATTGCATTTTTCCTTTATGGTTTCAAATGTAGTTCTCATGCAATGTATGTGCAAGAGTTTGCATTTAAATCCAAGTGGTAAACAAGTTTGGATTAATTCCTGTTTTTGGAAATGCTAATGTAGGATTTTTTTATAAATGACAAGGAGGAAATTTTTCTGTCTTTGAAATGACTTCCCTTTTTTAAGTAAATAGTTAAAAAGGTTAAGAAGGTACATAAATGCAAACCTTCCATGACAGAATTCAACTTGCCTCTAATATTATAATTACTAATAACATCTTTTCCTAAATATACAATTTCTAGTAAAAAAACATAAGTTTATTCATATTTAATTACTCTATTTTAGGTTCATAATTCCAGTATTAAAATCTTTTTTTTCAAATATGTCCTCCATAAAAGCAGCAACAGCTACATATCCAATGGAAAAATAGTGACTATATAAAAAAAGGGAAGGGTAACTGTAATCGGGCATAAACCATAAACCTGTAATTATCACAGAGTGAAAATAAATAAATAGATGCCAATTTATATTTAAATGTTATTGACTTAATGAATAGAATAAATAATGAAATAAATAAAAGCTGATTAGATTACATTGTTATTTTCCTTTTTCCATCTACAACCTGTTCAAAACATTAGGGATCCCCACCTATATAATATTCTATTTCTGTTATATGATAACCTGCTCTAGTATATAAGGGAAATCCTGCAATGTATGCCAGTCTGAATTTTATACAAATCAAAAAGAAGATGGACAGCAAACTTTTCAGTTTAACAGGTAATGAAATGTGTCTGCTATTCCTTTATCATAGCTCATGTATTTAACAACTTATTGTCACTGTGTATGTATTCAGTTGTTATATTAAAAGCAATGTATTGTAATTAGTATCACATCATTATATTATATGAATCATTATATCCAAATAGAATATTAATTATTAGAAAAAATTTTAATATTATTTATATACACAAATTATCGGATTAAATGTTTACACTTTCAACAGCCATCGTCTTTGGAACATTTTTTAATAAGGTTAATAAAATTTAAAAAAATGTTAGATAATAAAAATAAATTATTAAAAATGTTATAAATATGTTTGTGCCTTTGCATTTCTGCTAAGAAGTAAATAATTAAATGGTATTATCTATTTGTATTGTTACTGATGAATTTAGCATTTTATGAATTATTTTACAATACTTTTGTAATATAAACACATTTTTTCATAGATTCATTCATGACATCATTTACTAATTATCTATTTTTAATAATGGTATATCTACTTCTATAAGAAAATTCTGTTTTTTTTTTGCATTAATTTTAATATAAAAATATGTTTGGTTGTCCAAAAAATGAGGGAAAGAATCATTTGTATATTGTTTATGCTTTTGAGGTTCAAATTCTTGTAATGGTAAATTACATTTAAATGAATTTGAACCTAGATAGTGGGTACCGATGTACTTTAAGGGTAGAGGTTGAATTAACCAAATATCTCAGGAACGGTTGGCCTAATCTGTACAAGACTAAAATTTATTTATATGCCATACAAATCATCCTCACCTCGTTCGGCCATGGGATTTCTTACTGTAATGTACACATTAGGAATAGAAAAGTAACTGATGTTAGTATGAAATTCCTTTAACCTATGTAAAATAATCTTCACTTTGCTCTTTACACATGAGATCATTTATTATTATGATCTCATATGTAAAGGTATTAAATACTTTAATGAAAGAAGATTTTTATTACTCTAATTGCATTTGTAGTTATTTATTTACTATTAAATTTTAATTTATTATTCTTTTTGTTAACTGGTCAGATAAGAAAATTACATCAAAAGTAACTTTTGTAATTATTTATAAAATTATTTTATAATTTTATTATATTATAAAAATATTTATTATAAAATAATATTATAAAAATTATTATAAAAATATCATCAAATTTGTTTATAATTTTTTTTTATGGCACCTGCCAAGTTATATGACGCTTAGTAAATGACAGAAAAAGTAAAAAACATTGATGGTCTCTAAAAACTAAAATAATATAATTTTATTTATAAAATTGTAAAAGTTTAATTAAATTTATTAAATTACATTCATAAAAATTAGTACAAAATTTTTCTTTGTTCATAGTATTATTGGTCATATCACTGTATTTTTTGAGTCCTGCTGAGTCACAAGGATGCCCAGAATACTGTCCTGCAGTAGCCAATCCAGTTTGTGCAGTAAACTCATCAGGAAGAGTGAGAGAATTCGGTAACAGTTGTCAAACGGAGGTTTATAATTGTAAAAATAACGAAAGTGAGTTTGTAAAATGACACCATGTAGTTTATTATGCAATTTCTTAACTTTAATTTTAAATTTGTAAAATTTTCTATTTTAATGAAGAAAAAATAGATTATTATTAGTCTAATTAAGAAGATGATAATTCAATATCTGTTTATTCATTGCATGCATTATGTGAGGAATGAGTAGATCATTGATCTACATAGCCAAAAACATTATTTTTATTCTTAGTGGATAAAAAAAGAAATTACTTCCCCTTTTGGGAAATCAGGTACTTTCAGGTACCTGTTATTAACTGCTTATCAATTTAAAAGAATCCTTGATGGATGAAGGTAACAAAAAAATTGTGACCAAACTGATCATAATATAATCACAACATATACAGTTAAGTAATAAAAAATAAACTTCATAATAAAACACAAAAATAATACATACATGAAAATTGTAACAAATCAATTATATAAAATACTGAATAAATAGAATCAGAATAAAAGAATTGTAACAGTATAACAAAAATTTTTAAAAACTTGTTTTATACTCTTTAGTCGTACTTTAATCAAATTATTATCATACAATGCAAATTTTTACAAAATTTCCACCTTTAATTTCCCCTTGTATGAGGGGATGTTTGCAAAAGTAATGGTGGAATATTGTATTGTCACCTGATCTTAGTAACTGTGAAAAATTTCATCAATCGGCAATATCAGGAAGTATGTTAAATTAAGGATGCAAGATTTGAGGACAAACATGAAAAAAAAATGGAGTTAAAAAAAAGCAAGTAAAAATGTATGAAGTAATCAAAATTATTTGAGCACATATTATGTTTAGTTATCAAATGAAGAAACAAAATATTTAAAACCACCACTTAAGTAGAGTTAATTGATTTTGTAAAGTGTATAAAAATCTTTTTTATACACAAAAATGGGCATAATTAATAACTTGAAATCAAAAAAATAGATTTATGTATTTGGGTTACTAGCATCTAGCAGAAAAAAGTCTCTTGATATATATCTTATTAATTTTTATACTAATTTATTTAAGAAAACAATTTTTACAAAGAAGCTTTCTGTTAGTATAACATTTTTATTATTTTTTTTTTTTTGGTTATTTTATTAGAGTTATGTTTGTATTACATAATTTCTCTGAATTTTCTCCCATTGATCACAGTACTTTGTATTATTTTTCACACACACACACACACACACACACACGCGCGCGCGCGCGCGCGCGCAAACGGTATAACAAAAATATAACTATGATATGTCAAATTTTTGGCAGAAAGATATTTGAAGAAAAAGATTATAAAACATTATTTTCTTATAAAATGTTTGATAAAATTTGTTAAACAGATTTATGTTTTTTCAGGATGAAATAAAATTCACTGTCATTCTAATTTTCTGCCTAGTAATTACAAATCATTATAAATGAACTCTTTTTCAAATATTTTGGGTAGAAACTGTACAAGAGGCCAAACTCCTTAGTTAATGACAATTTTTTTTATTTATTTTATAATTCTTCTTATAAAGACTGCACTACGAATAATTTGTGCGGCAGTCTTGTCTGATTAACAAAATAAATAACGAGTGTGTCGGTGCGTGGACACACGACGGTAGCGTAGCTTCTTATACGAAATATTATTAATGGTGTAAAATTAAGTATAAGCAATATACGCAAATGATAAAATTTTATTAGTAAGAAATATGAACTAACAATGAAATACTCATATTATAAAAAGTATTTATTTACATAAAACATAAGATTGCAATTTAATAATTATTATAAGTTGGACCACGTATTTCCTATACTATTTTGTCAGCTGTATTGCATCACACGCGGTAAGCACAGTGAGGTAAAAAGCTGCGCGTGATGTTTTTTCATGACGACCGTTTTTTCTCAGCTGGCTTCTCATCCCGAAGCAGTGGTTAATTGAAACCCAACTTCCAACGAACACCGGTATCCAAGATCTAGTATTCTACTTCAACGCTGGAACTCTCGACTTCCAAATCAGCCGATTTGGGAAGATGCGTTCTAGACAAACCCGGAGGGTAAAGAAATGGTCGACCTGAGATTGTACAAGAGTACAGTTCATTTACACTCATACATATCATCCTCTGAAGTAATACCTGACTGTGATTCCCGGAGGCTAAACAGGAAAAGAAAAAGATTATTGTTAATTCAACAAAGTGAAAGAAGATTAATAAAAATAAATTGCGTATCTAAAGTAAATTTATAATTAAGCAGCTATTTAAGGAAAGTCGGCCTCCGTGGCGCGAGTGTTATCGTCTCGGCATTTTATCCGGAGGTCCCGAGTTCGTATCTCGGTCAGCCACGGCATTTCACACGCTACAAAAATTTCCATATCTTCTCATTCTCTGAAGAAATATCTAACGGTTGTCCCGGAGGCTAAAGCTATTTAAGGAAGAAGTATTCTTTTTTGGTGTTAATTGTTCCACAAAGATTTTTAAATAAATTTATCTGACTTCTTTTATAATTTTACTGTTCAAAAATAATTTTTAAACATACATTAAACGCTATACAAATTTTCTTAATTGGGTAAAATGAGTCCTGAATATATTATTTATGAAAATTTGGCCTGAATAAAATATTTAAATTTTAAGTGTTTTTATTTAGATAAAGGTACTTTTAAGATATAACGTTAAAAATATTTATTGTCTACTAAATTATTTAATTTTTAATTTGTCTGATTTTTTTTAAGGTTTTAAAATAATCAGATACGGAGTATGCTAATTAATCATGAAGAAAAGGTCAAACACCTTATTATAATAAGGAAACAATAAAATGGTATTTTATAAATTTATTTGTAACATTTATATCATCGAAATTAAATTACAGTCATGTAATAAATATTAAATGGATTTTTAAATTAAAATTTAACCTTTCCCTTCCTATAACATAATAAATTTAAATACTATCTATTTCTACTGCCTACAGGGATTCAGAAAACGTTTTACTGTACTCTCCTTAGACAGAGAAAGACCAACTTAACCTTATCAATACAATTAAAGACATAGTTTACGATTAGGAGATGTGAGAATATTGATCATCCTCTTACAAAATTTCTAGTTTTTCATAAATATAAATAAAAAAAATAATGTACTAGATTTTACTCATTTATATGTATATAATACTGCAGTAATTATATTTTTTCTAGTTACAATTAAATTTAACAAAATTTTAATCAAAATTGAATATGTTATTTAAAATAGATCAATTTTATATTGTGTTATACTTCAGTTCAGTAAATGTTGTAATAGTTTAATTAAAATTCTATTTAAGAAATTCTTTCCTCCCCAAAAAAAGCTACCGTGACTACAATAATATTCAAAATTGACTTTTATATTTTAAAAAAATATGTATAAAATTTCAAATAATAAATTTTTTTTGTTTTATCTATAATTTTAGAAGGCATCAGTAAAACATATGATGATTAAAACTTATACATAATTCATTTCCATATTAAATTACTCTTCTGAAAGAGAAATCTCTTATGAGTTAATAAGAGATTAATAACTATCATATTATGGAGATAATAACTAGCATATTCATTAGTTGGTGCTATTATTAAATGAGGCCATCTTAACAAGTTTATGAAACAGTTGAAATTTAATCTTATGTATTTATTTATATAATATCCCCTTATTATATATACTAGGGATATATATAAGGAATAAAGTTTATGAACTAATGAAGTCCATATTTCAACTTAATATACTTAAAAACTCAGAAATATTTTCCTTAATATATATTGGCTTCGAATCTTAGAGAGCTAGGAAATCTAAGGAGATTCTTAGTCACTTTCAATTTTTCTTGCTGTAAAAATGGATTTCTTGACTGTTTATTATCCTCCCGGGTGAGGAACGGCGAGGGGGATGACCGGAATGTCACTAGGCGGGTGTCTTCCCCTACAGGGTTGGGATGTTCATTTACGACATCAGGAAGATTTTGTAAGTCTTCTTCCAGATTTTCTGTAAGTTCCTTAATTAGACCATTAATACTAACAATGGAAACTTGCTTTTTATTACATCCTAAAACACTCCTCAATTTTGGTTATAAAAACAATTTTGGATATAGAATTGAACTTACTAATTCACTGATGACAAAAGATTCCTGATGTCAAACCAACTTCACCATTCTGATCAAAAGAAGTTATAAAAGAACAAATATTCAGATCCCTGAATATTTCAGGTTAGTTTAAGGATGAAGTAGATTTGCACCAATTCATACCGCAGACAGTGGTCTATAAAATCAAAAGCCTATTTTAGGTCTACAAACTGTATTATCCCTTATCCCACAATAACCAGAAAAATTAATTTTCCTTTCTTATTAAGTTTATTCTCTAATAAAGAATACAGGGCAAAAATATTGTCCAACACCCTTTGTTTGACCTAAAATCAGCTCAGGAAGGTCATTGAAGAATCTGCACTTTGGAATACACATTGAACCAATATTGAGATAATATCAATAAGAACCGACATCTTCATAATGCAGTTAAACAATGCTACTACCATATATAATTAATTGCCAGTAGTATACACTCACCATTCTTGTAGATCGTAGTAAAGATCACATTAGATCAACGTTTTGGTACTTGTTTCTGCTCCACAATGCAGTTGTATAAATAACGAATATCCATATAACTCTGTCATTAAATTTTTATAAATTTCATTTGGAATATCATCGTCTCTAGATAAAATTTTTCATTGTAATATATCCATTTTCAGAGTGATGCCAGCAGCTTACATAAGTCAGCGGTAGTAGATTCAAGTTATTCCAATTATTAATTTGTCTCTCAAGCTAATAAAATGTAATATTTTATTAATATAATAAAATATTTACTTTTTATTGACAATTTTTGGGTAATTTAAATAAAACTTTTTGAATATCATTAAATTATCAATCCTTATTTTAGGCATAATGAATTAGTGTTAACTTACGCACATAAAAAACGAAACTCTCAATTTGACTGGTAAGTTTCTTTATCTACTTGTGAATAATAGTCCTTGATCATAAACCTCAGAATGGTTAGTAGAGTTCTTTGCACGTAGATAATTCATCATCAATGTATAATTATGTTGATAGCGAATAACTAACAATTATCCACATTGGTCAAACAGGATGCAGTTTCAAAGATGCAATGAAAATTCTAAAAACCCTTCATAGCAATGCAGTTATTTTTTTTCTTGTAGATGAAAAATTAAAAACTACCAACACTGACAACTTTGATATCCTACACATACCAAAAAGAAGACACATCTCATTAACACATTCATACAATATATAAACATAACACAATTTATTAAATTTACAGATATAGCTGATTATTAGGCATTTGTAGTGTATATAACAAGGGGAAATTATGAAAATCATACCAACATTTACCTTTCAACATTTTTATTTTTATTATTTACAACTAACAATCATGAAACGATAAGAAACAAAAAAGAGTAAAGGAAGATTCTGTTTGTGAGATTCATATTTGTGTGTGTTTGTGTTGGCTGCTAACTGGTAGCATTTAGCAGCCAGCATTTAGCATTTAGCAAAAATCTTAAAAATGTAGCGTGTGGAAGTCAAAGTCTTAGCTGGAACTGATTTTTTAGTTGAGCAAATTTTAAGCTCTATTTAAAAGATGAAAATATTCTCATAAAATGTTTCTCAAAATGACTCCCTCTATTTCAAAAGTAATCCTTTAGTAGAAATTTCCATATTAATCCTTAACACTTTTATTTAAATTTTATATACAAACTCGTGCATAAATTTATTAAGCTATCAAATTGAGAAGCTCTTTTCTCAAGCAAGTAAGTAATTGGAATGAGTTTAATCTACAGATTGAGTACATTCTGTGGCCGAGTATTCCAAAACTTTCATACTAGATTTCATGTGTTTTTTTTTTCCACTAAAGGGAAATCTAGAAAGAAGGCCTTCAGAAAAAAAAATTAAGGAAATTGTTAAAATATCATTGAAGTCAACGTTGTTATTTAACCAATTTGTTTCTAACAATAAGGTTCTCAAATTTTTAATTGAATTTTATTGATCACGCTTTTAAAAGAATAAAAGGAATCATAATCTCATTGCATATTTTCATTAATAAATAATATTTATTACAAGACCACTGTTATTAAAAGAGCTATGGTCTGAAGACACAAATTTAATCTTCACAAAAGTATAAAAAAGTTATTTTTGGGTACATTTGTAAAATATTGTCAAAATATTTAACTGGTAAATAACAAATTTCAATCCTATTAAAACTTAAACCGAGTCAATAGTTTGTTCATCACAAGATTTGAATACTCTAGAAGATGGATTCTCAAATGTTTTGCCCACCACCCACATTGAGAATCAAAAATTTTGTAGCTCCCCAAAAATTGTATACTCATCATCTGTTACAAATAATAATTGCAATTATTATTTTTAAACGTAGATTATCCTATTTCTAACTGAAACTTACATTTTACTTTGAATTATCAGGAAAACATCATTTTTGCCTTTTTTTTTTATTCACCCATCGCCTTACTAGACTAATTCAACGCCCCCAATTTTCTGTGGGCCTTCTACAGATCCCCTGAAGGCCTCTAGCGCCAACAAAGGGGCATTATCGCCCACTTTAAGAACGAATAACTTCGAAGGTTAACATTAAAATTACCACATATTATGACGTGAATTTATTAGCAATTTTAAGGAGAGTTTATGATTATTTACGTAGCGTTCTTCAATTAATGCAACAGCATCATCTAATTTAGTCATTTCTATGACGGAGTGGTAACGTTTCGGTCTTTCATTTGGAAGTTCCAGGTTTGAATACTCATCAGGCATGGCATTTTTCTAACCCTACAAAATTTTCATTTCGTATTCCCATGGACAATCGTTCGGATATGTTTACCCCCTCCAACTTTTTTTCTTGTAAATCCCACTGCTTTCATCTTCCGCGATAATAAAGTGGAATTATAATACCATAATTATACTTAATAATATACTACGTTCTTCTTATTGTAATCTAAAGAAACAGAATCCGTTAACAACAGACAATGTAAAAACTAAAAAAATTTAATGATGCCGATAATTTTCGTACACGACGCGATGTTTTCACAAAACTAATATAATACACACAAATAGACACACACTCATACATTCTACACATTTACAAATATGTAGTAAAATAAAGATATTTAAAACATTTTTTATTTTAGTATTTTCGTATATACCTAAAAAATAACAAATAAAATATTCTTCTCCCAGCAAAATGTTTTGTTTACTGTTATAATAGCCATCTTAATGTAAAAGAAAAGAAGATAAGTATTCTTTTAAATATTGTGATTACAACATATTGTGGTATCACTTATGACATATGGTATCTTTAACATGACATTTTTTAAGAAAATCTGCGGACACTACGTGACTTCCTTGTACGTGTATTAAATTACATATACACATTTTTTGGTGCATTTCATTTGAAAGTGAGATACGATCCTCCAATTCTGTAATAAAGTAGTCAGTACACAATTATATTATGGTGGACACCACAATAATCATTTTTTTTATGGTGTCCGTATTAACGTTTTTTATTACTTTATAAATTAATTTTGTTACACGTCACTCAAGTGATAATATGTCGGTTCCGTAACTATGAACACATCGGTTTCAAATCCGACTTCATATACATTTACTTTTTTAACCTTTTTTTTAAATTTAGATATATTGATTTATTAAGAATTATTAACCTCTGTAAAAAATGTTGGATTAAAATGAAAAGAACATAAAATTTTATTTCACTAATAACTTTAATTATTATTTATTATATATATATTTTACAATCAAAGGTTAATAATTATTAATAAATCAATATATTTAAATTAAAAAATGATAAATGTATATGATGTCTGATTCAAACCGATGTGCCTTCCCCTTATAAGATTCAAATATATCATTAATTAAAACTTATTTGGCTCTAACTCTTGAACCAATGAAAATAAGTACCATTTATGACATGTCGTTGAAAAGCGCTCAATGAGAGCTTATTACTGCAGTTAAAAAAAAAGTGCAAAATCCAATTTTTTGGATTTTGAGCTTTTTTGGACACTTTTATTCCAGTCCATTGCAATCATAATGGGCGGCTTATAATTAAGCTCTTTTAATTATCTGAGAAATACCAGTTAGATTTTTACATTCAGTATCATTAGTAGAATTATTAACAAATATTTTTCTACGAGCTGTTGTGGTACTTGTTTCAATTTACACTTTCATGCACTTGGTTTGGATTTAATAAAACATTAAAGTATTTTTAAGTTTTAATTAGTTGGTGCTGACTGACTTCAAGGATTGTACTTTGTTATAGGCTGTTTTTATTTTATTTACTTTATTCAGTCAAGGCCAACCTACGACGTCACAGTAAAACATATCTTTTTAATTATTTAAAAATATTATTTAATTTTTTTTTGTTATTGGCAGATTTAGTTTCAGGGATATTTATTATTATATTTTTTAAAAGATAGATATGCATTTTAAATTTGGCACTAAATTTAACTAATTCTTATGAATTTACAGTATTTATAAAAAAGAAAAAAAATCAATTTTTATTCTTATTATTTTTATAAAAGTAAATTTTTTTCTGATAAGAGTCATTCTTTAGTTAGAGTTTTAAATTATTTGTCACATGAAACTGACTAGCTGATTACTGTCCACTTTTTTATTAATTTTATAACATTATTTCTGGGTGTATAACTGACAATTTCATCATTGTTTTAAAATGTTATTTTAAACAATTCACTATATTCAGCTTATAATGCTTCCTGTACAGTTCTCTATTGTTTGGTGTTTCTCCTGAGATTTCTATATAGTTTTAGTAAGTGAATGATGACGACAACGAATGAAAGATACTTCACCACCACATTCATTGTTACTCAGTTCATTATCAGTATATGATAGATACACACATACCTAAATAAATAAAAACACAAAACTGCCAGTAAAGATTGTTGTACAAATTACCAACAAATTAATTTTTTTCATATTTTACATAGTTCTGGTACTATTCTAAAATTTAAAAATTCTTTGTAAATTAGAAATTGATGAGTTCCCAATTAGAAAATTTCATATTTTATATGTAGCAAAATTAGCTTTATTATTTTTTTGTTCAGAAATACTTATAACCTATAGTCCAAATAACTGCAGCCTGAAAGCCATAGTCAATAAAATATCATACATAATTATTTATAAAATTTATGTAATTTTTAAAAAATTCTGTAAATAAAACATGTGTAAAAGGACACAAGTAAAATTTTGCAAGTATGGCAGAGAGTTAACGGAAACAATACAAGGTACAAGGTAAAGTAACATGACCACTAAAATAGAAGAAATAATTAAACTAAAATAAATTAAGATGAAATACATGTTCAATACAGGACATAATAAGCCAAAACAAAAACTAAAATTCAAATGGTAAGTTGAAAACAAGCAAAAGGGCATGGCATACTTGACAAAGAGCAGTTAGAAAATCTGGACTCCTTCATGTCATATTTGGGCAGCAGAATTATGAAGATCATAAAAGGAAGTTACATATGCCTGGCTAAGAATGGATTTTAAAAAAGTAGGGACCTTTTTACATTTAACAAACTTATTAAAGATCTTAGGTAAAGGCTGGTGCAGACCTTTTTGCAAGTGTGTTTTTGTAAGGGACCGAGATGTGGACAATGGGGGTTGAAGAGAAAAGGAGGGCTGAAGTTTTTGAAATGTTTTTATCAAACTGCTACTTCAGTTAGATGAAAGTCCAACTGAATAGTGTCCAATACAGAAATGTTAAGGAGGGTCGATGCGGTGAATCCTTATCTTATAAATATTTTAAAGCAGAGACAAATGGGTTGGCCATTTGTTAAGACATGATGGATTAATTGACACAATAATAGGTACATCTACCTAACATATGAGGTGCATCTATCAGATTATGGGTGATATGGATTGTGGAATTACATGGAGTTAAAGTGACATACAGAAAATCATGATGTATGGAGATCAGCTACAAACCAATACTAGGATTGACAACAAAAGAAGAAGGTAAAAATATCTACCATTAAAAAAATATATTTATAAAATTAAAATGAAAAACCATATGAATAAGAAAAAAGTAATCATACTAAAAATTTGTATCTACTACTTTCATGTAGTGAAAATAATGGAAAACATTTTACTTCAGAAATGAAAGTTTTATAAATAAAACTTACTTTAATGCTTTTAGTAAGATTGTATGAAAATGAAAAATGAAAATACTAATTACCAAAATTGATATCAAGATGCAATAATCACGAGCTAAAGAAATAGTAGATATTAGACTGTTTCAGATTATTATGTTACTCTTTTCATAATAAATTTGGGTTTTATATTTTAGTATATTTTAAAATGGAGTACTGAAACTAAAGGATCTCTGACCTGAGGAAAAAGTGTTCTGACCTCAGTCTGCTGATGTCGGCGTAAAATGTGAACTTAGTCGTACAACTACTAGCCACCAGCGACCTTGGTGTAGTAAAGCTCAGGAAGGAGATCGGTTCTCCCAAGAGAGTTGTGCAGATATTTCTCTGCAACAACACAAATTTCAGCAACTCGCTTGAGAACTTTGAGCACTATCCATCTATTGTCAAACCAAGTAAAGTTCTTGTAATTCTTTCTTTTTTTTGATTGTGTTATCTCCCAAAGGGTTTCATTTTTTAATTGGAAGAGAAAATACTTAACAGTGATGGCTTCAAACCATCATCTTTTTCTTGTTAGTAAGATTAGTAAAAGAAGGCAGCAAAGGCGAAGGACAACAAGGCCCACTAAAATTCTTTTGCTTGTTACAGTTATGCAAGGGACACGGCTGGCCTTATGCAGAAAGGTTCAGGGTTGGACTACAATATGACTTCGGTGGAGAGCCCTATCATTGGTAATGCTGATGTAGGAGTTTTTATAAATGACAGGTAGGAACCTTTTTCTGTCTTTGAAATGATTTCCCTTTTTATGTAAAAAGTTAAAAAGGGTTAAAATGGTATGTAAAGACATACCTTCTATGACAGAATTCTATCTACTTCTAGTTTAATAATTAATAGTAAGTCTTTTTTAAAAAGATTTCTAATGAAAAAAAAATTGGTTGTTTATATTTAAGTACTGTACTTTACTATTCCAGTATTAAATGTTTGTTTTCCAATATCTCCTCCTTAAAAGCAGCAGCTACATAAACAATGGCAAAAAAGTGACTATATAAAAAAATTCAAAAAAATGAGTATGGTGACTGTAATCGAGCATAAACGTGTAGTTATCACAGAGTGAAAATAAATAAATTACATACAAATTATATTTAAATCTTATTGACATAATGAACAGAATAAAAAGTTAAATAAATAAGAAGCTGATTTAGATTATGTTGTTATTTTCCTTATTCCATCTACATCCTGTCTAACACATTAGGGGAACCCCCTATATAGTATTACTATTATTATTCTATAAATCACCTGCTATAGTATATAAGAGAAATCCTGCTTTTTATACCAGTCACAGTTTCATACAAATCAGAAGAAGATGGACACCAAAGTTTTCAGTTTAACAGGTAATGAAATTTGTCTGCTGTCTCTTTGTAATAAGCTCATGTATTTAACAACTTACTGTCAATGCGTATGTATTTAGTTATTTGATTAAAGGCAGTATTAATTAAGATTTTATATGTATAATAATCATAATGCACATTCACATGTATTCATTAAAAACTATTCATTGAATCATTATATTTAAATACAATATTAATTTTTTTTTAAATTGTAAGAATTACACAGGAATTTTCCGATTCAAGGCTTTACACTTCAACACCCACCATTATCGTGGGCTTTTTTTTAATAACAAAGTTTCAAATTAAAAAAATATAGATAATAAAAATAAATAAATAAACGCAATCAAATTATTAAATATTTTATAAATATGTGCCTTTTATTTCTCCAGAGAAGGAAATATTAAAACATATTATCTATTATCTTTACTATTGTTGGATTTAGCTGTTTATTAATTGTATTACAATATTATAAATAAATTTTCTCATAAAGTTATTCTTGATCCTTTACAAACTAAATTATTTTTAATAATTTTATATCCATTTTTACAGAAAATCATGGTTTTTATTTTTCATTAATCTAGTATATATATTTTTAAAACCAATTTTATATTTTATGAAAATAAAATATTTTATTTTATATTTTTTAAAAAACACTTTTTTAATAAATTAAATTAAATATATTGGTTTTCGAAAAAGTGAGAAAAATGCATTTTTATTTTGTTTGTGGTTCAAATTATAATAATGATAAGTTAATTTTATGTAGATTTGAATACCAGATAGTGGATACTGCTGTACTTTGTATGTCAGGGTTGAATTAACCAGATATTTTAGAAATGGTCAGCCTGAGTCTGTACAAGACAAGATCTCATTTACATGCCATACAAATCATCCTCATCTCATTGGTCCAAGGGATTGTGTATTATAATGTATACATTATAAATAGGAAATAAAGTAACAATATTAATAAAAAATAAATAAATAAATAGTAACAATTATTAGTAGACACTTTTAATTCAATTCAAAATTGACACTTTTTTGAGGAAAGGGGTGAACATTTTTGCCAATTTTTTTTAGAAATATACTAGACATTTTGAGATAATGAAATATCAATAATTTCAACTTTTAAATACAATGTTATTTATTGAGCTTTTAAACTTTAAAAAAATTCAAAAAATTGTTGTTGCTATAGACTATAGGAATGGAATGAGAGAAGGTTATTATAGTCATTTAAGGCTCATTGATGAAGAAAATATACACGTAAAAATTTCCCATTAACTCCTCTTAGCAAGAAATAGCTAAAAAATTTCAAGTAATTTTCTGAGGATGGAGTGAATATTAAAAAAAAAATCTGATTAAAAGTGCTTCAACTAATGTAAGAAAGATTTTTTAATGTAATGCTCTAGTAAATTTGTTAAATTTATTTTGGCCAAAACAGTTCCTTTTTTTCTAGTTTTTTGCAAAAATTTAATGTAATCAATCCCTCTGAGAACGACATCGTCCTACCAAGTTTGAAGAATATTGGTTTACGAAGTCTAGTTATTTAGATTCAAACATATATATGTAAATAAAGAGCACTTTAAAAAAGGTTTTAAGGATAACATTAAAAAAAATTTTTTGCAATTCTAATATAAAAAGTTTGTATCTTTTTTTTGGTAAAATATTTTTTTCTAAAATGCTTCCTTCAGGCACAAATAAAAAAACAGTGATTTTTTGAAAATTTTGTGTTATCAATTAATATACTTTTCCTTTAGTATTACAGTTATCTAGCTTTATTGGCCAGAAAAATAAAAGCTTGAAGATGAAAACCAACTTAAAAATTAGAATTATTCTTCTTCTAATAAGAGCATTCTGTGATAAATTTGATATCCTTAGAATCACCAATGAAACACAGATTTGACTATAACCATTTGAGATCAAAATAAAGTGATAGAAATAAAGATGGAGGTAAATTTGAAAATATTTATGAATTAGAAAGGCGTGCATGAATTGGCAGTTCTATCGTTCAAGTTAGCGATATAGTGGTATTTGAATAAATGTTATAGTGGTATTTGAATAAATGGCTTTAAATCATATTTATGAACAAATGATATATATTTATTAGTTTATTTACTTTCTAATATTTGTGATAATTTTCAATTTAGATCTATTAATTAAAAGCATTTTCATCGATTATAAATACTTTATAAACTTACTCAGTAAGAAAGAAAAATTTGTATTTTACTGCTTGCAGTAGGATATATTATCTGATCAGCTGTAATTGTGTGTACTTGAATGATTGAACTGCCATTCCTAGGTTGCCTTTTAATTCACAAAAAGTTTCAAATCTTTCATCCATCATGCATCTCCATCATTTTATTTTAGTAGTTTCAATTTGTTGGTCTCGAATTCTCTTACAGTGATGATTTCCAAAATATCAAACTTATTGTTAAATACCTGTCACATCTGGAATGTGATTTCTTGGTAAAAAAAAACAAAAACATCTTGAATGTTCTAAAAATCATTTAATTGAATTCGTACTTGGTAGAGAACTAAATAAGAGATAGGTGAACGACATGTTATAAAATATTACATTTTTATCTGTGGTTATTTTTTTACAATTGTTTGAATTTTACTTTTCTGAAATACTTCTGGAAAACCATGTTTTTTAAAAATATTTTTACATCAATAAAAAGAAAAATGAAAACAATAAGGAAGTGTTTTTTTTACATTTTATGAAAAAAAAATGCTGATTATAACAGTATAATCAAATTTTTTTAAAGTTTTTTTTTATTTTTTTTTTATGAAATACAGTAATACAGCAAAGTCACTGTTAAGTTATATGATGCTTAATAAATGACTGAAACAGTAAAAACCATTGACTGCCTCTAAAAACTAAGGTAATATTAAGTTTTATTTATAAAATCATAAAAGATTTAATTACATTTATTAAGTTACATTCATAAAAATTATTACAATAATCTCTCTTTGTTCATAGTATTGTTGGTCATATCACTGGTTTTTTTGAATCCTGCTGAATCACAAAGATGCCCAGATATTTGTACTTTTGATTACAGTCCAGTTTGTGCAAAAAAACTCATCAGGACAACTGAGAACATTCAGTAACAATTGCGCTATGATAGTTTTTAACTGCAAAAATAATGGAAGTGAGTTTGTAAAATGTTGGAGTGTATTTTGTAATTTCATAACTTTAATTTAAAAGTAGAATTTTCTATTTTAATGAAGAAAAAATAGGTAATTATTAATTTTATTTTATTTTCTCTTCAGTCATATGACTGGTTTGATGCAGCTCTCCAAGATTCCCTATCTAGTGCCAGTCGTTTCATTTCGATATACCCCCTACATCCTACGTCTCTAACAATTTGTTTTACATATTCCAAACATTGTCTGCCTGCATAATTTTTCCCTTCTACCTGTCCCTCCAATATTAAAACGACTATTCCAGGATGCCTTAATAAGTGGCCTATAAGTCCGTCTCTTCTCTTAACTATATTTTTTCAAATGCTTCTTTCTTCATCGATCTGCCGCAACACCTCTTCATTTGTCACTTTATCCACCCATCTGATTTCTAACATTCTCCTATAGCATCACATTCAAAAGCTTCTAATCTTTTTTTCTCAGGTACTCCAATTATCCAAGTTTCACTTCCATATAAAGCTACGCTCCAAATATATACTTTCAAAAATCTTTTCCTGACATTTAAATTAATTTTTGATAAAAAAATTATATTTCTGAATGAAGGCTCGTTTTGCCTGTGCTATTCGGCATTTTATATTGCTCCTGCTTCGTCCATCTTTAGTAATTCTACTTCCGAAATAACAAAATTCTTCTACCTCCATAATCTTTTCTCTTCCTACTTTTATATTCAGTGGTTCATCTACATTATTTCTACTATATTTCATTACTTTTGTTTTGTTTATTTTCATGTGGTAGTTCTTGTGAAGGACTTCACCCATGCCGTACATTGTTTCTTCTAAATATTTTTTACTCTCAGCTGGAATTACTATATCAACAGCAAATCGTAACATCTTATCTTCTCAGCTTGTACTGTTACTCTGGATCTAAGTTGTTCTTTAACATCATTAACTGCTAGTTCTATGTAAAAATTAAAAAATAACGGTGATAGGGAATATTCTTGTCAGACTCCCTTTTTTTATAATAGCTTCTTTCTTATGTTCTTCAATTATTACTGTTGCTGTTTGATTCCTGTAAATGTTGGCAATTGATCTTCTATTTCTGTAATTGAATCTTAATTTTGTTAAAATGCTGAACATTTTAATCCAGTCTACGTTATCGAATGCCTTTTCTAGGTCTATAAATGTCAACCCACCGGGTTGGTCTAGTGGTGAACGCGTCTTCCCAAAGCAGCTGATTTGGAAGTCGAGAGTTCCAGCGTTCAAGTCCTAGTAAAGCCAGCTATTTTTACACGGACTTGAATACTAGATCGTGGATACCGGTGTTCTTTGGTGGTTGGGTTTCAATTAACCACACATCTCAGGTATGGTCGAACTGAGAAAGTACAAGACTACACTTCACACTCATACATATCATCTTCATCCTCTGAAGTATTATCTAAAACAGTAGTTACCGGAGGCTAAACAGGAAAAAGAAAGAAAGGTCTATAAATATCAAGTATGTTGGATTGTTATTCTTTAAATTTCCTTCTACTATTAATCTGAGCGCTAATTTTCTTCCCTTGTCCCTATACTTTTCCTGAAACCAAATTGGTCTTCTCCTAACACTTCTTCCACTCTGCTCTCAAATTCTTGTGTACAGAATTCTAGATTTTTGATGCATGACTAGTTAAATTAATTCTTCCGTATTCTTCACATTTATCTGCTCCTGCTTTCTCTGGTATCATGACTGCAACACTCTTTTAGCAGTCTGACGGAACTTCCCCTTTTTCATAAATATTACACACCACTTTTTATAATCTATCAATCGCTTCCTTACCAGCACTATGCAGTAATTCTGCAGGTATTCTGTCTATTCCAGGAGCCTTTCTGCCATTCAAATCTTTTAATGCTCTCTTAAATCAAGATCTCAGTATTGTTTCTCCCCTTTCTTCCTCTTTGACTTCTTCTTTTTCCTGTATAACACCATTTTCTAATTCATTTCCTCCATATAACTCTTCAATATATTCCACCCACCTATCTTTTCGTATTATAAATTGGTGTACAATCTTTGTTTAATACATTATTAGATTTTAATTTATATACTGCAAAATTTTCCTTAACTTTCCTGTTTGCTCGTCTATTTTACCAATGATCATTTCTCTTTCCACTTCTGAACACTTTTCTTTAATCCACTCTTCTTTAGCTAGTTTACACTTCCTGTTTATAGTATTTCTTAATTATCGATAGTTCGTTTTATTTTCTTCATCACTAGCATTCTTATATTTTGTACATTCATCTATCAGCTGCTATGTGTATTCTAATGTCCAAGGTTTTCTACCAGTTCTCCTTGTTCTGCCTAAGTTCGCTTCTGCTGATTTAAGAATTTCCTTTTTAACATTCTCCCATTCTTCTTCTATATTTTCTATCTTACCTTTTTTACCCGTACCTCTTTATATGTCTTCCTCAAAAATCTTCTTTACCTCCTCTTTCTCAAGCTTCTCTAAATTCCACTAATTCATCTGACACCTTTTTACGTTTTTAAACCCGAATCTACATTTCATTAACACTAAATTATCAACGCTATCAATGTCTGCTACAGGATAAGTTTTGCAGTCGATGAGTTCATTTCTAAATCTTTGCTTAACCATAACCTACCTGATACCTTGCAGTATCATCTGGCTTTTTTCATGTGTATATTCTTCTATTATGATTTTTAAACCGGGTGTTGGCAATTGCTAAATTATACTTAGTGCAAAACTCTGTAAGTCGGTCCTCTCTTTCATTCCTTTTGCCCAGCCCATATTCACCCACAATATTTCCTTCCTTGCTTTTTCCAGTGCTTGCATTCCAATCTCTAAATAATATTAAATTTTCATCCCGTTTTATGTGTTTAATTGCTTTGTCAATTTCTTCATATACACACTCTACCTCATCATCATCATGGGCACTTGTAGGCTTACAGACGTTAACAATCTTTGTCGGCTTGGGCTTTGATTTTATCCTTATTGATTCTGTCGCTATGCATTTTGAAATACTCTATTCTCTTTCCTATCTTCTTGTTCACTATGAAATTTACTCCTTCCTGCCCTTTATTTGAAGCTGTGTTAACTATTCTAAAATCACCTGACCAAAAGTCGTTTTCCTCTTCCCACCGAACCCCGCTAATTCCTACTACATCTACATTTAATCTACACATTTGCCTCATTAAATTTTCTAACCTACTAACCTTTTTTTGACTTTAACATTCCATGCTCCGACTCGTAGAATGTTATTTTTTTAATTTTCTTGTGATCCCTTCCTTAGTACTCCCCACCCAGAGATCCGAACGGGGGACTAGTTTACCTCCAGAATATTTTACCAAGGAAGGCATCTTTGTTACTACAGAAAGTTACAGTTTCTTGGAGAAAAAGCAGCTGTTGTTTTCCATTGCTTTCAGCTGCATAATACTCAGAAGATTGAATGATGTTGATATGGCCATTTAAGTACTCCTGACCTACGCCCTTAACAATTACTGAAAGAGCTGCTGCCCTCTTTCAGGAATCATTCCATAGTCTTACTTTCAACAGATACCTCTACGATATGGTTGCACCTTCGGTCCAGCTTTGTATCATTGAGTACTCAAGCTTCCTCACCATCATCAAGGTCTCATGATTCATAGAGGGAGTAGTCTAATTAAGAAACTAATAATTCAATGTCTGTTTATTCATTATATACATTATGTGAGGATTACAAAGATCATTGATCTACATATCCATCAATATTGTTTTTGTTCTTAATGCATAAAAAAAGGGACTACTTTCCTTTTAGGAAAATCAGGAAGTAACAGGTTCCCTTTCAGAAAACTGCTTACCATCAGTGTAAAGGAATCCTTGATGAATAAAGGTAACTACAAAACTGTGGCTAAACTTTGATCAGAATAGTATAACAAAGTATGGAGTTAGGGGGGTATAATACAGTGAAAAAATCAATTTCTTTAAATTAAAAAAAAAAAAAAAATGTTCAATATGTAGTCCAATGGTGTAATCATTATTTATGTAAGATAATTTGAAAAAAAAACTGAAGCATATCGAGTCAGTTTTGTTTTTTTTTAAAGTCGGAAAATACTGATTTTAAAATGTATATTACAAAAAGACTTAGAAGAAAGATTTTTACCTCGTTGTGAAGTTTGAAATTCAGTTTTATCTAGGTTGTAGTTTGTTGTAGTAGTTCTATTTAGAACAGTGAAAACACATGATAGTTGCAGGCAGAAACGAAACTTTTTTAATTTAACGAATTGAAACATTAAATAAACAAACTAAAATCTAAATTTATGATTTAGGCAGTTATTTAAGGAAGAAGTTTTTTCTTTTGTTAATCATTTTACAGTGATTTTTAAATGAATTTACCTGACTTTTTTGATGATTTTATTGTGCAAAATAATTTTCAAACAGTCATTGAATGCTATATCAATTTTCTCAATTGCATAAAATGAATTCTGAATTTATATGTACGAAAACTTTACGCAGAAAATTACTTGCATCAATAAAATATCTAGTTTTTCTTTATGTAAAATTACTTTTAAGATAAACATTCAAAATATTTATGGTTTGCTACATTATTAATTTGTGTGATTTTTTCAGGTTATATAAAAATCAAAAATGGAGAATGTTAATTAATTATGAAGAGAAGGTCAAACACCTTATTACAGTAAATAATCAATAAAATGGTATTTTATAAATTTATTTTTAGCATTTATATTATTGAAATTCAATTACAGGCATATAATGTATATTAAATGGTTTTTAAACTTAAAATTTAACCTTTCCATTCCTATAACATAATAACTTTAAAAACTCTCTATTTCTACTGCCTACAGAGATTTAGAAAAGTTTTACTGTGCTCTCCTTAGACAGAAGGAAGACCAACTTAACCCTAACAATTAATTACAATTAAAAATTTTTAGTATACAATTAGGAGATGTGTGAAAACTGATCATCTTCCAACAAAATTTCTAGTTCTTCATAAATACAAATAAAAGAAAAAATGTAATTACTTTTATTCAATTAAAGGTAGATAACACTGGAGTAATTTTATTTTTAATCGTTACAAACGAATTATACACAATTTTAATCAAAATTGAATGCATATTTTATTTACAAATACTTTATTTTGTTATAATATTATACTGCAATTCATGTAAAGTTTTAATGGTTTAATTACAATTTATTTAAGAAATTCTCCCCTCCAAAAAAAAAAAACTACTACCAATGCTCAATAATTACAATAATGTTCATATTGTAATTTTTATATTTTATTTAAATGTATAGAATTTTAAATAGTAAATAGTTTTTGTTTTATTTAAAATTTTATATGGAATCGGTAAAATATTTGATGATTAAAACTTATAAATGATTCATTTTCATATAATAAGGGAATTGCTCTTCTAATATTACTTATAAAGTTAATAAACCAACCATGATTAATAGGTAAACCAACCAGACTCATATACAACAAGCTATTTGTTCATGAAATACAGCCAAACATCAAAACACCTGCTGACAGAAAATATTTACACTTGCATGCATTCAGCAAAACCTGGTGAATTGCCAACATTTCCAGGAAAGAAGATTATTGTGTTACATTAAGAAGTACAAACAAAATGTAAGTACACAAGTTCATATAAAAATTAATAAAATATACTAATATGGCAGAGCTGGTAATTCAAAATTAATTTACAGTGACTGCATTAAATATTACATTGGAGAGACCGGGTGGTCATTTATCTACACTAAAAACAAAATATATCTGCACTTTATTGCAGTTAAGTTATGTTTTGTAAATCACCACATAGATGTGAAAAAAACTTAAAAGGTGAAGGGAAAACGGTACTCAAAGGCATTAACCTCAATATGAAAATTTTACGCAAATGACAGAAGAGTTAAGATTTCAACAATCTACCTATTCAAGATTTCAATCACATGAAATTTATTAACACATTTGATTTTATAAAATATAATATATTAAATGGACAAAAACAACATAGTTTAAATAAGTCATTTGACTAAACCGTAAAGGAGTTTTACAAACTTTTTTTTTTTTAAATGGGAGCACTATAACTTTTAGTCCCACTAGTAATTCCCTTAAATCAAGGTAAAACTAATTGTCTCTGTGCACTTGTCACTATCTGTTCTTCACTGTTGTCTAATGCTCGCTTATGCCCACTTAAAAATTTATCCATTATGTATAAATCTACTGCCATGAATATTTAATATCGTGAATTGTTATTAACATGAAAATTATAACATATAGATTCGATAGCGATTGAAGGGTTAGCTTGACTGAGACTGGCTGGAATTGAACAAGGTGCAGCATGTATACATGTTTGCGCAGACATTACAGAATGTTCGAGACAAATCGTAACTTCTCGTGAAACCACGAGAATGTCCTATATGGTAGATGTAAGATAGAAAGCAATAGAGAGGCATAGATTCTGGTTTTGTCAATACAGCGGTTCGGTGTTGTCAAATGTCAATTAATTTACTTATTCCTGGTAAAGTTGTAGTGTAGCTTTAGCATAAAAATACTCAAAATACATTATTATTGTATACTTTGTTATTGCATGAGAGGGGGGCGCAATGAAAATTATGATTGAAAATTGGGTCCCAAATACTGGAAGATTCAGAAACGCTGCCTTAAGGAAACATTTTTAAAAAAATATTTTTCAATAAAAAAAAAATTGATTTCAATAAATTGTAAATAAACTGGTAAAAAAATTATTTCAAAGCTTCCAAGCCAAAAAAAATTAATTTTTGTCAGATGTCCATTTGTGCCTATATATATATATATATATATATATATATGCTATTATATCTATGTTACTTTAATATATATACATGTTTATAAATTACACTCTAATATTTGATCAAAAATATATTCATAATCAATTGGTTGATGGGAATATAATTAGCTTAATTGTTAATGTATTTCCGAAATGGATAACTAAAAATTCATGAAGCGGGAAAAGTTTGTGTCTACAAACTTATAATTCTATAAATGTTACTCCCAGTCCGGCAGAGGGATACGGCCGTACCCCTAAGTAAAGTAAAGTAAAATAAATCTATTCTTTGGTAGGGGTGGCGGGGGGGGGGTGAATTTTAAATAAATATTTTTTGTAATTTCTCATATTGATTAAAAAAAGTTCAACTTAAGTAAGAAAATTTTTTGCTAAAGTGTTGCAGTAAAGATTTGAAATTTTATTTCGGCCAAAACACCCTGATCCCTTTTGCCAGTTTTTGCAAACGTTTAATACGTTCCCCCCTTCTAAGGTAATGCCTGTTGTCTACCAAGTTTAAAGAAAATCGGCCCACGGGTTTCAGAGTTATGAGACCAAACAAGCCAACATACATATGCATGAACGTCCAACTGGCAAAAATAAATTGTTGGACTTGGAAGCATTAGAATAAAAAAAAAAATTTGTAGATTATTATTTATTTAATTTTTTATGGGAGGGATTAATTTTTTTTAACGTTACCTTAAGATACAAAACTTACAGCTGTAACTGTTATGGCAGAATATGTCGCTGTAAGGAAAAGTAAAAATAAACAAAGGTAGTAATTGGGAAAAAAGTTACTTTTTCTGAAAAAAAAGTATTGTATTTTATTCCGTTATATCTACGAGACGGTATGACCAATTTTAAAAATTGAAACAGTTTATTTTCCACCATGTAGAGTTCTAACATTTTTTTTTAACCTCCGGGATGTAAAAAAGCGTGTGTGAAAATGTCATGCCTGACCGGGATTCGAATCCGGGACCTTCGGATGACAGGCCGACACCCTACCACTCACGCCACGGAGGCTGGTACGAAATACTAACGTTTAAATAAAAAAGATGTACGCTGGTTCATTCGGTTATCCGTTATTTTTCCGAAATTTACTTATCTCCGGAACGGTTCGATCAATTTAAAAATTCAAACACCGTATTTGATAGAAGAACAAGGGCTAACGTTAAAATTATGAAATAGAAATAAGAAATCGAAATGAATAAATTACTGCAAAAACAAATAGTAAAAATCTTTTAATTACAGTAATTTTTCGTAATACGCAGTAAATGTGAGGCACGCAAAAATGAATCTTGTCTTGTGAAAATTTTCAAGACTATAAAGAAAAATGCTCATTTGCCTATACGTCATGGGTTGTGTAGAAAACAGATATAATTATTTTGTAAAACTTTAGTGAATTTTATAACTAAAGTTAAAGTTATGTATTTTAATACGATTACAAAAAATAAATCACTTTTCAAAAACTGAATCTTCTTTTACGCCCCTAAGAGCCGAGTAGAGCAATGCCTGGCTGTGAAGCCGAGCTGAGCAGCTAGTGTATATATATATATATGTACACTAGCTAAATTACAGTTTAAGTGAATGGTATTTTCGGATTCCTCATACTTCAAAACGTAAAGAAAATTCATTTTCAGCCCTAATCCAACCGTCCAACCGAAAAAACCTTTTCAGATCAGGAAGCCAGTAAAATGGCTCTGTGCGGTGACAGTTTGAAAACGCTGTTACAAAATCATTTTATGTGGGATCTAAGTCGGTTATTTTTTTTTATATTCACAAAGGAATCAGTTTTATTATACAATTTGAACTATGGTTATACGAAGTAAAATGTTTCATTTGGATAAGAAAGAATATGACCATTTTTTTCTCAGAAATGTGCTTGTGTGTGTGTGTGTGACTAGTGTATTATAATTGCTATGAGGGTTACGGATTTATTTATTATTTACAAAAATAGCTTATTATATTAGCAAAATAACGATGTATTGAAACACATAATAAATTATGTTATACAGCACACACAAAATAAAAAGGAATTTGTGGTCATAAATGTGTCACTTTTATTTGAGGCCTAATAAATCTTTTCTGACAAAAGATATCGGCATCAATCAAACGCATACCGATTCGTAATGAATAACAGTATACAGTAAAAATGGTTTTTTGTCAATCTGAATAGCCTTTTAAGTGGTGGGGATTTTTATAAAACGTAGTTTTCTTTATCTCTTTCATTTATACTAACATATGTTACTTTATTGTGTGAGTGAGTACGAGTGAATTGCAGTAACTTACTATCGCAAACTGGCGTTCCGTTGGTAATATATTATTTCATTATTTTTTTCAAAATTACATTGGTTTTTTTTTTATTCAGTGCGATTTTTTTCACATATTGGGCGTTTTTTTTAAATTTGTGATTTTTTTTTTTATTTGCCGTAATTTTTTTTTATCGAGACAATGAATGACGGAACAGATTAGGTTTGCTCTTGACGAAGGACTTTCAGATTATGACGAAAATGACAGTGACGACCTTGAGGGCTTGGGCGACATCAAAAATACTGAAATTAGGAGTAACGATTTTTCGGAACCGCATCTCCTGAATTTTAGTAGCGACGATGATGATCCAGGTCATTCGATTAGTGATACTGATACGGAACAAAAAATAAATGTAGCCGGTTCAGTTCTACATCCACATGCTGAAGGAAACGGTAATATATTTCATGAAATCCATTATCGTTCTCCAGTGCAGTTGGATGTTGAAATGCAACCATCTGTTGATTTTCCTCTCCAAGATGAGGAACTTGACACGGCGGAGTTACAAGAAAATCCAACTGACCGGGCCCAAAATGACGAAACAGTTACAGATGACAAAGGTTACGAGTTGGAAGGTCGTCTGCCGGTTCTTGGAAATCCCTGGTTAGTTTGTACTGATAGGTGTAAATATGACACACTAAACAGTTTGCCTTTTACGGGTCCGGAACCAGGTGCATTTGTAAAGAATACCGACCTTTTGGCTAAATCCGCTCCTCATAAGAGAGGTCGGCCTAAGAAGCGTCGTAGGAATTTACAGAATGTGCCTGAATATATTCCTGATCCCCGTATTCATGGGCAGACGCCGTTTGCCGTATTTATGTTGTTTTTTGGGGCTATCCTTGAAAAATTAACATCAGAAACTAATCTGTATTTTCAAAGCCGTAAACCTGATAGACCATTACCTAAGGACAGAATTCAAGGTGACGTTAGTCTTGACCAGATGAAACGTTTCTTTGCAATCATCCTGGAAATGGGTCATACTGTAAGACACACTTTACAAGAATACTGGTCAACTGACGAGGTTTCCCATATCGCTTGGTTTGGGAATACATTACCGAGAACTGTCTTTCTTCATATTTTGAAGTATTTACACTTCACTAACCAGGATCCACCAATAGAATCAGAAATGCAAACTGGTAACTATGACCGTCTCTGGAGAGTACGCGAAATATTTGAAATTGCACGTCAGAAATCTCGTGAACTCTGTAATCCACGACAACAAATCGTAGTTGATGAGGTTTTACGCGCCTACAAGGGTAGAGTCTTGTTTCGGCAGTATATACGTAGTAAACGAAAGCGCTTTGGGATAAAGGTTTACAGACTTTGCGATAATTCTGGGTACACATTTGATATGAGTGTATATCTCGGGAGACAACGAGAGGAACGAAACGATTACTGAACGTACAGTTATCAATCTAATTGCAGGTTATGAAAATTGTGGATATCATTTGTATATGGACAATTTTTTTTCATCCCTGCAATTATATCGACGACTGAAAGATGTGGGAATTCTAGCTTGTGGAACAGCTCGATCCAATCGTGCTGGAATGCCAGCTGAATTCACACGAAACAGACGTAAACAATTAGTTTTGACCAGACACCGGTTAGCCTGTCGTACGACACTGGATGGAATATCTTGTATTCTATTCAATGACAAGCGAATGGTAACACTTCTGTCTTCTATTCATGGGCCTGCTGAAGAGGGTAAATACAGTGTAACAATTCATGGTACAGAAAATGTCGTGAGACCTGTAATGATTGTAGATTACAATAATTATATGGGGGCTGTTGATCAATCTGATCTTCTGTCTTCAAGCTATTACTTACATAGGCGCATGACAAAATGGACGAAAAAACTTTTTTCCACATTTTTGATATGCTCTTTTTCCACATTTTTTATATGCTCCTTGTCAATGCTTATACGGCTTACAATAAATAATAAATAATACGGCAATAAGATGGAGAAGAACCAATCCTTCTGATGGTTTCGAAATGAGGTTTTGAAAGGGCTTGTTTCATCATCTCCTACGAGATTTTCTGCACGAGGATCTTATGTAAGAAATCGTGAATTTTTACGTCTTGAAAGTTGTGAAGCAAGACATTTTCCTAAACGTGAGGGAACAAACAGTTTTAGACAATGCGTTGTGTGCTCGGCAAACGGCATTCGCGTAAGATCAGTCTGGAGGTGTGTGGCTTGTGAGGTACCACTCTGTATAGACGGATGCTTTCTCGTGTATCACACACGCCAAAATATCACCAACTAGGGGTAAGAGCTTTTTATTTATAAATTTATTACTTCATTTTATTTGTTTAGGTTATTTATTATTTGTCATCTATTTCATTCTTTTGTTTTTTTGGGGAATCTCCCATATTGCGATTTATATGTTGGTGTAAAAACTAGTGCGCGCTCGTAATTTCTTATTTTATATATTATATATATATATAATATATATTACGATTTTATATACATAGTAACATAAAAAATACCTGTTGTTTGTACCGAATAGCTTGTAATTACTGGGGTAATTATTATGCGTTTCATGAACTCTATTGCCCCCCCCCCCCCGTGGCGTGTAACAGCAATACTCTGTTGTAAAAAAAGTTTTTTTACGTAATAAATGCTCTAAGGAAGTCTTATAATTTTTAAAATAAATTTTACATTATATGTAACGCTAAGAAAAAATAAATAACTATAAAAATTTCTCGAAACTGATATGCTAATTAATCTGTAATTTATGACACGGATTTTTCATCATGTTTTGCCCAACTTTCAACCGATTTGCTTGAAAGTATTTTTTTTTTTAATCAGCAAACTATGTTTCATAAACACAAATCAAAAAAAAAAAATTCGCTAATAAAAAACGCGGTAGAAATGCGCAAAAAAAATTCTGCAATTAAATTATCGTAATTTTTGTACGGTTTCAATTTTGTTGTTGTTACAGGCATAAAAAATATCCAATCGTAAGGTTTTTTTTTTTGTCAGAATCTGTTAAATCTCGTTAATATACTGTAATTTTTTGAAAATTTTTTCACAAGAGGGTAGCATAAGACTATGAAGAGAGGCAATCAGATACCAACTATTTTTGCGGAGCGCTAAGAAGCGCGGAGCATTGTGATGGGAAAAGGTTAAGTGAATGGTATTTTCGGATTCCTCATACTTCAAAACGTAAAGAAAATTCATTTTCAGCCCTAATCCAACCGTCCAACCGAAAATAATACGTATACACAAATATTTAAAAACGATACGAAATATTTAAATAACACGATACAACCCAACTTAACCAAAAACCATTTTATTATTATAATAGATTTAACTTATTCATTAATGCAACTGATTCAGGTCATCATTATTATTTAAATATATTTGATATACTTGGTTATTGTTTAAACATAATTTTCGATGTAATTGTTACCCAACAATTTTTACATAAAAAGTTGTTACTCTTAAGTAATTTTTTATTCGATTATTATCGTAAGACGTAAAACAGATTAGTTTAATAATAAAATTAAAGAGAATGACAACTATTTACTTTAAGAAAGATTTGAGGAAAATTGAATTTCGATATCGATATCGACTTTTCGGAAAGTTTTACTAAATGTAATATCATTGTCTAAAATAGCACTCCGTAAATTTTTACATACTTAACTAAGAAATTTCATTAGAGTAAGTCATACACATAATCGGCATAGATTCGACTTTAAATTCGGTATTAATATTTTCATTCGTCATCGAGGTAACGGAGAGGAAGAAAAACTTGTAGGTTTACTTAATTTATGAACGTAAACGCCGCGAATCAACACCCAGAACTTTCTCAAAGATTTAAAGAGCAAGAGATATACGCTCGGCTCAAAATAGAGTTTAATCTTTGAGAAATGTGTTAGGTCTCAAATCAGCCAACTTTCATTATCACCTGAAATCGACTACCTGAATTTGAAAGTTATTTCAAGAGGTAACATGATTAAAATATGTAACCGTTGCGGTGCTAAAGAATAGAATGATGAAACTCCTGGAGTTTGCTGTGCCGTGGGCAAAGTGGTTCTTGAACGACTTCAATATCCTTCTGATTTCATTAAATATTTGATTTTGGAAACTCATCTTTTGCCTAAACATTTTATTTTATCTGGTAAATTGTGAATACAACATACGGTAGTAAGTTGTGTGGGCTGTTGCCCTTACCTAATTACTAAACATTATTTTCAATTTTTGAATTTCTATATGCATATCACGCAAAGTCGGGGATGGTAGTATTATTATACACGTTTCGATAATCTATAATAATTTACATACATCTTTAATAAAAAAAAATCAAAAGTAAATTATATTACAATAAATATAATTTAAGTAAAATACATAAAGTAATCTACAATCACTAAATACGTTTGTAAAACAAATTGATTATATGGTTTAGATTTAATTTTCTAAGCATTTGGCACCGTTGGTATTAATATAATTTGAATAAAATAATATTTTCATTTACCAACAATTTTTAATTAAGTATCCAAGGGCCTCGGATTCACTTCTCCGTAATCAGGGATTATTTGAAGTTATTAATTTAATATTCATGTATGTAATTTTTCAAGTATAATTAAATTGAATTAAACATTTTTAGATATGCAATTTAATCGTTTTTATTTAAATAACAGCGTACCATATCTATAAATGTAAAAATTAATGTTTGTTTGTCTGTCTGTTCCAACTTAACTCGAGATCTACCGGACAGATTTGTCTAAATTTTTGCACACCTGCACTTTGAAGCCCTGCGGTGAACATAGGCTAATTTTTTTGAACCTCCGACATAACGAAACTTTAAAAACGAAATTTAAAACACTATTTCTTCCTTAAAGCTTATTTAATTTTCAAATTGACTTTGATTTTCAAGAAAAATTTAATTTTTAGCTAACATTTTTGAAAAGGGCTGAAGTTTTAACGTACATTTATTCCTAAATTTCAATTGATTTAGCGCACATGCATATGTAATTTTTACGATTCATTCATTTACAATTTTTTACAGCTGTTTAAAAACATAAATAAATAGCCGCGTTTATTTATCATGTGTGTGTTACTAATTTAAAGCGTGTGAAGTATTTAGCTGCAATTTTTTAAATTCTGTGATCTTTTTTCCAAACATCATACCACGCCTAAAAGACATTCTTCAATCGGGAGAAATACAAAAAAAGCACGTATGATGAAAACTGTTCGTGCGGCAGACACTGAAGACGAAAGACAGTCAAGATTGGAAAACGACCGAATACACACAGCCCGATCCCGTTCGACTGAAACAACTGAGCAACGAGAAATACGTTTAAAAAGCGACCGCATACGCACAGATCAATCCCGCTCGACTGAAACAACTGAACAACGGGAAATGCGATTAGAAGGCGTCCGAACTCGCCCAGCTAAAGCCCGATTAACAGAAACAATGGCAGAACGAGAGGAGCGACTACGATTGACACGATCACGAACTGCTCAATCTAAGCGGGCAAGCGAAAATGTTTTCACAGATGTTATATGGGAGTTATTTTTTGAGGGGGGTTTGGGAACGCAGCCCCCATGTCGGTAAATAAATAAAAAAATGGATTTTCTGTTATCAGATAACGTAACTAAATTGCATGAATTTGTTTCTAAAAACATTAAGCTCTTAACTTTGAGTAAAGTTGATAACGTCAAAAATTTTCCAGTTGAAAAAAGAACTTTGGAAACCTGGAAAACCAAAGCGCCGAGCGAAGCGAGGCCTGGTTGTGAGGTCCGGCGAAGCCGGGTCGAACGGCTAGTAATTATATAAAAAAAAGGTTATATAATGGTACGTTTTTTAAAAAATTTAATAAACACAAATCAGCAGATACAGATAAGTATAAATATAGAAATATAATCTCTAAAAAACATAGAAAAAAATCTGATTTTTAAGATCATTTTATATATTTATATGTTATTTTTATTCAAATACATTATTGGTTACAATGGATCGATATTTCAGTGATAATGATCCTTTAATGTATCCATTCATTTCATCAGTTCGAATTCGGACTGATGGAATAACTTACTTTTTCAACACAATTTTTTACAATATACAGCAATATTTTCAACAACATTTACTTACATTCAAATACATTAATGGTATAGAAATTTAAATTTGTAATGTTAAATGAATCTTAAGCCGAAGTTGGAATCCCAGCGTCAGCTTTTTATAATATTAAGGATGACAATAAAAATAAAACAAATAAAATCATTACCGGTACGTATGTTTATAAGATATTATTACTTGAATTACTTCATGGTTATCAAAACAGTTTTATGGTAAAACTGTTGAAAATTTTGTAGTGTTAAAAAAACCCGTATTTGTATTGATAATTAGCTTAAAATCAGTGAAAATACCATATTAATAATTATCTTTTATTTGTTCGTTACATCGATTAATATGCTACTGCGCATGCGTAGAAAAACTGTAATTTACATTAAGTAGAGATTAAAAATCAATACTATTGTAATTTCTATCTAAACCAATATATATAAAAAAAAATAACTAATTACGAATGACTGACTGCTGATATAGGGAATCCCCTGACGTCATAGACAGTCTATAGTACGTTAATACTATAAAATACATTTATAACTATGAATTGTGATGTAGAAGCTGTTTGATCGATAAATTAACTGTATTTTGCGGTTTTATATGAAATTAATTTAGTCTCACAAATCTTTATTGTTTCTTACAATAAAGAATCAGATATTTTCACCTCGTTTTCGCTGAAAGCAATGATGACCGATTGATTTAGAACCTCTTCATAATTTTTCGTAAATTTACAAGATGAAGGAGTAGATTTATTGAAAAATTAATAGTGAAAAATGGGTTTGAGGTGAATTGACTTATACGAATTTCGCTCGCGCTAGTATCTCGAGAACGGTGGCCGCTAGATGCATGAGACTAGGATATATCGTTTCGGGTGAGTGGAATGTTCCCTTTTAAAATCGCGTTAAAAATAGCCTAGGGCGCACCGTTTTCGAAAAACGTTCTTTTTTTTATTAAATGAAGGATACGTCTGAGAAATCCCCTTTCTTATGTAAAATATAAATAAAATAACATCAACTGTCAATAATCAGCTATAAAACTATATTAAAAAAAAAATATCCACAACGCCCGTTTTCTGAAAGTAATGATGCCTGATTGATGTAGATCATTATAACTTTACACGTTAACTGAGTAGCAGTTAGATTATAAAAATCAGTACTAGTTCGTATACCGGTGTTGTTTGGTGGTTGGGTTTTAATTAATTACACATCTCAGGAATGTCGAACTGAGACTGTGCAAGACTACATTTCATTTACACTCATACATATCATCCTCCTAACTCTTTCATCATACTCTTTCATTCTCTGAAGTATTATCTCAAAGACTAAACGAGAAAAAGAAAAATTATAAAAACCAACAATGATTTTGAAGTTTGAACCGTAAATAAATGATCATTGTATACATTAAATAATGATCAATGATATAACACCCATATCACTAAAAGTAATGGTGACCTACATCATCATCATAAATTTAAATTAATCATGGTTTTTGGATTTAAGACACATATGTTTTACTATGAATTTTTCAGTAAATCAACAGTTTCAACATGTAAATTTATCGTGAACACACATTCATCTTTGAAAGTAGCCGTTCTTTAATGTATTCGAATAAACTCGTGAAAAAAAACGTCCAGGTTCAAACGTCATTTTAATTGTTGGTTCTTTTTTTAAATTTTGGACGCATCTCAAACCCGTGTTTTGCTATATATTTTGCAGAAAAAAACAATCTTTCAGCGTGTAAATTTAACTAGAAATTCATGATCATCCTAGATTCAACCGTCATATTCAATCATCATATTCAACTGTCAAATTTCATCAGGGGTCAAAGGTCAACATGACGTATAAACCTGGACGTTCCTTACTACTGACTCTTAACGATTATTATTTAAAACCTGACAGCATGCAGTGAAATTGCAAACAGTATTACTTAACTATTGTAATTTATAGAGATCAGTGTATTAAATGTGGCTTTGAAACATTATTCTAATGTTGCACTCTTCAATTTAATTTTTACTACTGTATTTATGAACGTATGAGGAAACTTAATAATCAAGTATGACTTGTGGGACTTAATAATCATGAATGGCTGTTGTTTGGAGGAAGTTTGGAATAAACATCTGGGCATAGTTATTCTGCAATACTTTTGTGTAGATCATGCTTTCCGCCACTCATCTCTTTCCTAATCCTTGATCTTTTCATACCCATTTTTCGTTCTGTGGGTGTTGATCTCTCCGTACTAAATCCACGCTGAGGATGCTTGAACACAAATCATTGAATCAAAATGCAACCTATAGACTAGTCTACGGCAATTTTTACCCAACCACTGGCTGTAATAAGTCTAGGTTGAAGTGTTCAATATAGAATCTTCCTAATTCTAAAATATATATGGAGTATATCACGAAGTTTTCCCAAAACTTTAATAACTACCTGTGAAAATAATGGAAAAGTTTAAATAAACTTGTCCTAAAATGCTTCGTTTGCGAGTTACGGCTGGTGAAAGGTTTTCCTCGGATTTAAGCTACCCTCCTGAAATGAGATCGTACTGAAATTTTAAGGACGTTAATCAAGGGACAAAATTGGTGATTTCTTATGGTTTTTAACCTGAAAAATGGAATAAAAATGACCCCAGAACTGTATCTGCAGTAGTTTTAGAGATGTCAGGGTGAAGACTAATAAATTGATGTAAAAAATCCTGTTTTTTATGTTTGACGTACAATAACTTTCTTAAATGGATAATAAACAGGTAACCCTTTTAAACAAAACTAGTAAAGAATTTAATTCTGAACAAAATGGTGTAAGATAAATTGAATAAAACAAAGAAAAGTTAGAAATATTTTAATTTTAATTAGAAATAGTACATACTGTATTTGTCAGAAAAGTACTTATTTAATGTAAACAAAAACCAAATTCTTTTTTGGTGAAAAATTTGCTGTTAAAAAACTAAAAAAAAAACCTAGAAATTACAGAACAACTATAAAAAAATCTGATGGAATCAGAGGTTAATAATTATTCATAAATCAATATATTTAAATTAAAAAAAAAGTTAAAAAAGGAGAAGTTTGATTTGAACAGATGTGCCTTCCCCTTGTAAGATTCAAATATTTCATTAATTAAAATTTTATTAGGCTATAACTCTGAAACCATGAAAATAAGTACCACTTATGACATATCGTTGAAAAGCTCTCAATAGTTCATTAATGCAGTTAAGAAAAAATTCAAAATCCAGATATTTTAGATTTAGAGCTTTTTTGGACACTTTTGGTCCAGTCGATTGCAATCAAAAGGGGAGGTGCACAACTAGATATTACGACAGTCCTAAATTCAAAATTTCAGCATCCTACAGCTAATCGTTTTTGAGTTATGCAAGATACATTTGTACAGACGTCACGCTGAAACTAGTCAAAGTGGATTCAGGGACAGTCAAAATGGATATTTCGGTTGAAATCTGAAAACCGAAATTTTTTACCATCACAATACTTCCTTTAATTCATACAAGGAAATAAAAATGAGATTATCTGTCATTCCCATTTTAATAAAAAAATATTGTATTATAAATTAGAACAATACAGTTAAAAAATATACAAACATCTAAACGAATTAATTAACCAAAACTGGCTTGTACTGAAATCTTTGAAAAACAATAAGCTACACAAAAAAATAATGTATATTATAATACAAAAGTAGATTAGTAGATTAGAGTAAAAAAAATAAAATGATAATTCAACTAGGGTAACCTGTATATATAGGAAAGAAATAAACCTTCATGGTTGGCCGGTTTATGTATTACTCAGTACACTGGCTTCCTTAAAATAAGAAATAAAACAGTAAGAAATAGTAACAGTACAAGGTGAAAAGATAAAGATCCTACGGTTTGCTGATGATATAGTAATTCTAGCTGACAGTAAAAAAGATTTAGAAGAAACAATGAACGGCATGGATGAAGTCCTATGCAAGAACTACCGCATGAAAATAAACAAGAACAAAACGAAAGTAATGAAATGTAGTAGAAATAATGAAGATGGACGGACCTCTGAATGTGAAAGTAGGAAGAGAAAAGATTATGGAGGTAGAAGAATTTTGTTATTTGGGAAGTAGAACTACTGAAGATGGACGAAGCAGGAGCGATATAAAATGCCAAATAGCACAAGCGAAACGAGCCTTCAGTCAGAAATATAATTTGTTTAAATAAAAAATTAATCTTTATATGGAAGAGAAACTTGGACGATCGGAGTACCTGAGAAGAAAAGATAAGAAGCTTTTGAAGTGTGGTGTTGTAGGAGAATGCTAAAAATCTGATAGGTGGGTGGCAAAAAATGAAGAGGTGTTGCGGCAAATCGATAAAGAAAGAAGCATTTGGAAAAATATAGTTAAAAGAAAAGACAGGATTATAGGCAACATATTAAGGCATCCTGGAATAGTCGCTTTAATATTGGAGGGACAGGTAGAAGGAAAAAATTGTGCAGGCAGGCAACGTTTGAAATATGTAAAAAAAATTGTTAGGGATGTGGTATGTAGGAGATATGCCGAAACTAAACGACTAGCACTAGATAGGGAATCTTGGAGAGCTACATCAAACCAGTCAAATGACAAAAAGACAAAAAAAACGTTGGATTTAAAAAAAATTATTAAGTCATTGTTCATATATTGTTTAAAATTTATTTCAGAATTTTTTACTTTTAATACTGATCAAATTTTGAAAAGGAGCTTATGGAAAATATAATGATTTAAATTAACAGCGTTCTCCGTGGTGGAGTGGTAACGTTTCGGTTTTTCACCCGGAGGTTCCAGTTTTGAATACCGGTCAAGAATAACATTTTTCATACGCCACAAAATTTCTATTTCACTGTCTCATCCCACTGTCCCTACCTACCCTTAAGACAGCGAAAAAATATTTTTGTCAATTTCCACACCGATTTACTGAGTTTAAAAAAATAATTCAATATCATGGTATCACCATGATATTGAAAAGCAGCTTCAACGAGCGCAACTAGATTTATTTCAGTCAGATTAATAAAAAAATGTAATGCGCAAACATAAAAAAAAATATACGGCTCGAATACATAAACTCTTTTTTGAAGACGGTTAATAAAATAAGACAAACGATTTCATAACTTTCCCCACTGCCCTTTACAGATTTTTATTTCAAATAAGCAATAGGGAATTTAAATTTTAATGACTTTTTTATGAAATATTTAAAGTCGGCTGCAATTGTGAAAAAGATCAAAATGTAAAATAAAAAAAATTGGATCTGATTCAACCCCTTCACCAAAAGACGTTTTAATGTTAAAAATCATACAAAATTAAAATTGAGAAAAAAATTTAAATTCTTGGTAAAAAATGTTGGGTTCCAGTTGGCACTCTTGACCAAACGATGTTTTTATCATTAACTAGTACAACCGGGACAGTCAGAACTGATTTTAAATTTTAACTATGATTTTTTAAACTTTTGACTTTAAAAGTATTAATTTTAACTCCTGATGATGGCCTCCAGGTAAGCTGAAAGATCTACAGTACATATCAACGTACTGGTAAGGTGGATTACATTAATTATTAATAGATCAATATATTTAAATTTTTTTTAAAGTCAGAAAAGAAGTCAGATTTGAACCGACGTGCCTTCCCCTTGTAAGATCCAAATATTTCATTAATTAAAATTTTATTTGCCTACAACTCTGGAACCAATGAAAATAAGTTTTGTATTTTGGGCTTTTTTGGACACATCTGATCCAGTCGATTGCAATCAAAACGGAAAGAAAAAATTTTACACATTCAATCAAAATTTCAATATTCGTTTTTGAGTTATTCGAGATACATACGTACGCACAGACGTCACGTCGAAATTCGTACATACAACAATTTTTAACATGTTCAATTATTACAACTGTGTTTTGTTTTATATTCAAATCAAATTCAGCCTCGTCTATGTATACATTTGTAATCGATCTAAATGCTTTCAATGCATATCATCGAACAATATAATATATTCGTTCACGTTAATAAACATAGTAATAGTTTGTTTACAATTGAATTATTTATTACATCAAACACCATTAATAACTGCAATCCTTGAATGTTAGGGTGTTAACCTTCCAAGGACGTTGTTAACCATTTTTGTTCCTCCAAACCAGATACTAAATGTGGAGAATAATAAGACTAATAGTACATTGTGTTAAGTTTTGTACATGCGAGCATTAAAAACTAGCTACTATGTACCGGCGAACAAGCATTACCGTATGTATACATGCGTTATCTTCTATCTACAACATACCGGCGAACTTACATCGTAGTTTTAACACGTCATTTATTATTCATTACAATTCAACTTATTTTCTTATTTGTTAAAGTTAAATTTGTATTCATTAAGTTAACCAGAGGTTCCCAAACTTATTTTTCTCATAGACCATTTTCAAAATTTTGCTGTTTCCGGTGGACCCCCAGCAGCTACATTTCTACCATATTTCTAGTCGACGGAAAATGTGAAGATTAGATTTAACTATGAAAATTTGCGTTACGGCTGAGTTCCACGAACTAACAGCTTCCGAAAAAAAGTGAGAATTGATTGGTTAATTTTTGATTGCTAGCACACACACCACAAGTCCCTTTGCACGTCTGAACAAGCGTTGCGGACGGCGGCGGCGCTTTGCAAGTCTCGACACGTTCGTTGAACTGAATATGGAATATGCAAGTTTTTACAAGTAACAATCGTTGAGCTTCTTAAAACATTATCTGCCTAGATTGATACGCAAAGTCAAGCCAACATTTTAGTTCTTCACTATCGAAACCAGATGAATTTTCGTGGACACCCGCTTACGAATTGTGAACCCCCATTTTTTTGTCACGCCAACGTAGACCCCCTTCGAGTCTCCCGTGGACCCCTGGGGGTCCACCTGGACCACTTTGGGAATCAATGAGTTAAACCAATCAATCGTGAATAAAAAACATTTAATAAAAAGGAGAGGTGTAATCAAAGCCTGAATTACTAGAATTAACATCTTTACGAACAACTTCGATACAACGCAAGGTGAAACTTACGCTCTACAAATTAAATTAAGAAATTCACTTGAATCGCAGAGCAAATATAATGACATTCAGTCACAGCTTGAAGCTGATGACAAAGGTGAAACTGTCTCTTCGGACAGAATACAGACTGAAGATGATCTCTGTAAAATTAAATGTAAATTAAAAATTGTAATACATAAAACATCCATTAAAGAGAAATCAATCAATAAAGACATTAAGCCAATTTTCGTCAGTGCCGTTCAAATTCAGCTACAGTCAATAAATCTACCATTTTTTTAATGGAAATTTACTAGAATAGCAACGCTACCATAATGTTTAATGATTTAGTTCATTCCAGAGTTGATTTATCTGACATGCAAAAACTTATTAGTTTCATTCATCATTAAAGAATAAAGCTTTAAATGTCAAAAATTTACCGATGACCGATGAAAATTATTTGGTTACCTTAAATTTACTGTAAAAGAGATTTGATAACAAATATGGAATTTTTATTAATAATGTTGAAAATATTTTAAAAACAGATTCTACTAATAAGGAGTCTGCAGCTAATTTGTCCAGTTTTCTTAATAAAATAACTTCATGTGTGAATTTGCCGGAAGCCATGAAAATTCCTGTAAATACCTATGAGCTCATTGTCATTCAGTTTTTAACTTAAATTAGATTCTAATACTTCAAAAATTCGAAAGGAAAAACTATCAAATGAAGATTTCCCTAATTTTAAAGGTTTTGTTGAATTTCTTAAGTCAAAACGACAATTACTTGAAAATATTAACACGAACAAAGGCTAAAACTTACAAGCAAGTATTAACAATTCTCCTAATAAGCATCATTACAGTAAATTAAGAGAAAAAACCAAAATAAAAACTGTGTTTATAATGCATACAAAGGTTCTAAAAATAATGTTTTAAGATATTATTCAAAATATAAAGCTATTCAATGTTTATTGTGTAAGTCAGACCATTATCTATATTACTGTAAAAAATTTCTAGATATATCTATTGAAAAGCTTAAGGGTTTTTGACTCAAAACAAATTTTGTTATAATTGTTTGCATACAGGTCATTCTGTTAACAATCTTTTAATAAACATCTGCGTAAAACCTGTTCTAAAAACATCATTCACCGATTCATATAGATGAAGTTAACAATTCTAAGGTAGAAAGCAGTAAATCGGAAAACAGTACTTATTGTGCCCTCAAACTTTAAACAAAAAAAAACATTATATCTACTGCAGTTTGTAATACTTTTGAAAAATTTTGAAACGTGCAATCATGTAGAATCTTGCTGGATTCTAGCAGCCAAGCAAATGTCTGTACAGATGAATTTGCACTTAAATTAGCGGTTAATCTTACTAAAAATAATCTTCCTTTTTCGGGTATAAATAATTCATCATGCAATCTCATTATAGCGTCACAATCAAATTACATTCTAGTTTTGAAAAATTTACACTTGAAGTACAATGCACTGTTTTGCCAAATTTAATGATTAGCCTATGTGCCGATTCATTTGATTCCTCTCACCAAAATCTACCTAATAATTTATTCTTTGCCGATTCAAATTTCAATATCCCGGGTAAGATTGACATTTTTTAGATGTTAATTCTATTTGAGTAATAAGTTCGTGTGAAACCCACAGTATCCTAATATCCAAGAAACTAAATTAAGTTACATACTTGCTGGATGCCTCCCTTTAGATTAGTGTATACCAATTGTAATAATGTTAATTGTAAAAGTAAAGTTCACGTTTGATTTAATAATAATTATTAACCTCCGATTGTAAAAATATTACGATAAATTAGAATTCAATATTTATTAATGAAATAAAATTTTATACTCTTTTCATTTTTAAAAAAATTGTTTATGTAATTTAATAGTCATGAAGTGTCCACATCAGATTTGGACATCGCAGACTCTCCTCGGGGAACTGACTTTTAACTGGTTTCCCCCGAAGTATTTATACTCCTACCTTCTTTACCTGCCGGACCGAACCCAAGTCAAAGCGTGAGAACGATCGACCGAGCCCTTTCGTTCCTACGCACTCCTTAAGATCCGACACAACTTCCTTGGTCCGATAACTCTTCTCACGGAACGAACATCTGTTTAAGTGTGTCAGTGGATAATATTACAAAAGACGATTGTTAAACGGAACTGTTACCTTTACTAAAAGGGTATTTTTTAGACCTTTTCTGGATTCCTCCCGTTATTATATTTTCTACTACTTTCTTTTAATTTGGCAGGAATCCGTATTCAGGTCTGCTGTACCGATCTTGTTACAATATTTTACGTACATTACGCTTTATTTATTTTAACATAACACATATACTCACAAAAATACACTATAATTTCGAAAATTCACTTATTTATTCGATATAACTGAAAACTAACAATATTTTCTTCTTAAAATTATATCTGTTGCTAATATACTAAACGTACAGGTCTTTATAAACGTTTTCTTTACTCCGGAGAATGTACTTTTTAAATTGTTATAATCAAACAAAGTTTAGGAAAATTAAACGTAAAAAATCTACGTGTAATAACCAGCAAATTTTTTTATCTTACAGTTCACGGAAATCCGATAAATTAGTATTTTACTTAATTCGATTTTATAATAAAATATCGTACAAACTAGGAGAAATGTCGACACAAAAGAAAACAGAAGATATAGTTTCAAACTTTTTGAATGTTTTTAATTAGAAATTTATCCACGTATCTCCATTAACGTGGAAGCTGGAAACTTAAAGGTAGTTGTGGATGTATTTTATACCGTCAATATTTTTACAGTATAATTTTAGTCGTTGAATAAATAATTTTCTAAAGAAGAGCTGCGTTATTTTACCTACTGAAATTTAAAGGTAAAGAATATATTTTATTTATCAAAGTCGGGTCAATTGTTGTGATGTAAACTATTAAAGAAAATATCTGATGTGTACACCACATGACTTCCTTGTACGACTATTAAATTACATACACGCATTTTTAAAAAAATGAAAAGTTCATAAAAATTTATTTCATTAATAACTTATTAAATTCTAATTTATCGTAAAACTTTTTTTTACGATCAAATGTTAATAATTATTAATAAATCACACATGAACTTTATTTTTACAATTAACATTATTACAATTGGTGTATATTAACTGCAAAATGTTAAAAGTTAATTAACGTTTAACATTTGTGTTTATGTGTACTGCAATAGAACGTTACTCGATGAGACTATTCAGAACTGAACAATTATTCTGTACACTTTGTACAGGATGCAGCTGCTTCCGTAGATTTCTAAATTTTAAGTGATATAAAGCACACGTGGCTTATGGAATGCAAGTGTAACAAACCGCTGGAAAAATATGTTGAAGTACGAGTACATGGGAAGCATTTTGAGCAATTCTTGTAAGGTTTTTAAAAAATGTATAATTATTATTGTCGATGTAAAAGCACAAGTATTGTTTTCAGCTTTTGAAATAATATATTTCTCGGTCAAGCGACTTTAAGGACACTATATTTTCTTATTCAGGGTAAGAAATGGAAATACGTACCAGTTAATCTTTTATTTTTAAAAATTATCCCATGTAATTAGTTAAGAAATGGTCTGCAACTGACAAATTAAAATTTTAGAAAAAAACTTTAGAGAAAAGATTAAGGAAATGATTATGTTTTTTTTTAAATAATTCAAGTGGGAATGAAAATAAAATCTTTGAAGGAAAATTTTAGGGAATTGTATTTATTAGGAAGAATAGGACCAATTTAAAGTACATTAGCAAAGAAAGATGTATGAAGTAACTACAACTAGTGTAGTACAAAACATTAACGATAAAAAAAAAAATAAAAATAAAAGTGAAACCGCAAGAGAACCGATCAAAGACAGAAATCGTTAAACATAAAATCAATAAATCATCTCTTATTATAGTAGACAAAACAAAGAAGACAGCTGTCCGGTAATTATTAAAAAAAGTCAAGGTTAAAAGTTTCGTATCTCATGTACATGTCATACGTTTTAATATATATATATATATGTGTGTGTGTGTGTGTGTAGAAAGAGAGAGACTGACAGTGAGTGGGCTAGTGAGTACACGGTCTCTGCATATAAACGAATTAGTAGGAACAACTAACAAATCTGTTCACTTCTTTTATTCCTTTTTAGACTTGCGATCTAATTGTGAGTCCATTATGTTTCAATACATACACACGCACGCGCATACACAAAGCAAATAAAATGTTTAGACTGCAGAATTAAAGGAAAGAACTGTTATAATAATTTTAATACTACATTATCTATACGAATATAATTTTATAAATATGTCCTTGATTAATTGTTTTTTTTAATTTTTGCATTTCCAACATACAACGTAGAAGGGATTCGAGGGAATTAATAATTTTTTTAAATTTACTATTATTATTTGTTATTAATAATTTTTATTACATTTATTGGAGGAAATAGAAACAGACAAAAAATTATCAGCTTGCATTACGGTACAAAAGCGTACTGCCAGGTGAATTGTCTGCAATAACTTTATTGTTTGTCAACGGAGTTTTATAAGTGAGGTGTCATTTTGTTCAAAATAAAATGCTTAATAAATTTTGTAATAAGTAAAAATGATATCAAACGATTACAAACATATGGAAGAATAAAAAATTAAGATGGGCGCCATTTTGAAATCTTTGAAGGTGATGCTTGCAAAATTTTTTATTTTGTAGAATAAAAAATAAAATTTTCCAAATTTAATTAATCTAGGTTTTCCCGTTCCTGAGAAATAATTTTTTTGAAAATTACAAAATGGCGTCCAGAAGGAAAACAAAGCAAGGCAGGACTTATGTCGATATAAACGTTTTTGCACATTTTGGTGTCCTGAATCTGTTTCTGGAGTTCGGCGAATACTTCCCGCAACACTCTGTACGTATGTTCTAATTATAAATATATTAAAATTTTAGATAGCTAGTTCAGTCCTGATAAAAAAATGAACTAACCTGTGCTCGTCATTAAAATATGAATTTTTATATACCATTGAATATTTTACATTCAATTTATACCGAAGTGAATACATTTTTCAAATAAAACATATTTAACTAATTGTACAATCGATCTTAAAACTAAAAGTAAAAGGAACGGATAAAATAATTAATTAATAACGAATCTTATTCTAATCTATTTATAATAACCATTATAACTTAATCATTTTAACTTCATAGCCGAGTTAATTTCTCGAATTTTCGTTATTGTATATCGCTAAAATTTTAAAATACGTTGTTTTAATTAAATTCTATTTCATTTCTTTTTAATGGGTTTTCCATAAAAATTAATAAAATTTTAACTGAAATTTTGTTTTCTTTAAATAAACTATCAAGAGTAGGATTTTTGAATTATAAACCCAAAACAAAAAATTACAAACAATTAAATTAATAAACAATACGGTTTTTTTTTTTTTTTTTAGTTGCCGACCTAAAATATATAATTAAACAGTCCCCAAATAAATACGAATAAATAAAAAAAATTGTGACTGACTACGGAAATTTTTTAGAATAATTTAAAAATATGATGTTTTTACTTAATGTTAAAAAACACAAATTAAAAAATGAATTCAAATATGAAAAATATCACGGTTGGTGATGAAAATTTACTTGATTTTTCACAAGACGTATTAACGTCTCTTTTTCGTCGAACTTTCGAAAGGATGACATCGTCTTTGTAGATATTACGTAAAAATTACTAGGAATTAAGATAAAATTAGGATAAGCTTATTTGAATGCGACGTTTATTCATGCGAGAAAAACATTAATTCACAGTTTTTATAAGTATTTTCAATAAATTGTTCAGTTTCAGTGTTAACAGCTGTTTTTGTGTAAGACAGACGAGTCTAGTGAGTTCTAGTGAAAATTTATCTTATACCGAATATAACCAGGTATTATATTGTAGAGTATATTATCTATAGACTATATTGTGTACTATTATATTTTTACTCGGTGTCGTTTTTAAATAAGTGACATAACCTTCCATTGAGCGGTGCTATAGACCAGCTACAAGCTGTTATTCCTAGCAACAGCGAATCATCGCATGTAAACAATAACCTACTATCTCATGTAAACCGTAACCTTCAAGGTAATAGAACAGGTAGGCTTCTAAAGCGTTCTGACAGGGACCCTCGGATGTCGGCGCGGCGTAAGTTAATCAGAGACGACATTATCGATAACACGAGTGACTTTTCGGGAGCAGAGAGTGAAAGTGATATTACGGATTTTAGTGCAAACCCTCCCCGACAAGCAATACTAGTATTGCGCATACAAAACGAAAATGTTAGTTGACAGAACGATGAAATTCCAGCGGCAAAAAAACGCCAACGTACAAATTATACTGAACCTAATATTCGCGTACAATCCGCTACTGCATACCTACTTTTGCTGTTTCTACATCAAATTAATTTAGTCTTCTTGAAAACAATGCTGACAACGAAGGTAGTCATGCAGAATTATTAAAACCTGAGCCTATTTTTGTAACAGACGTTATGCAATAACTAAATTGAAAAATTTTCTGTCACAATTATTTCCTAACAGTAAAACATTATTAAATATAAACTGAAAACAATGAAATCAGGCCACACGGTAACAGTTCTGCCAGTTGATATTGAAATGTATAATATTATAACGTCAAAAATGCTTGAAAACAATATCTGTCACTATACATAGAAACCTAAACATGAAAGAGCACATAGAGTGGTCATGCGAGGCATGCGTTACTCGGAAGATAAATCAGTAATCATTGATGAATTGACGAAGTTAGGCCACGAGGTTAGAGACGTTATTAACGTTTTACATCGTCAAACGAAGGAACCACTGCCACTTTATTTCATAGATTTGGAGCCCAAATCTAATAATAAAGAAATTTTTGATGTGAAATCTCTCAACTAAAAATTGTAAGCTTTGAAGCTCCGTATGTTAAAAAAGAAGCGGTCCAATGCAAACGTTGCCAACGCCTTGGCCATACCAAAAATCTACGCAATCGCCCGTACCGTTGTGTAAAATTGGTACAGATCGTGCCACAACAGTCTGTTTTAAGGCACCACAGGTTCTAGCTCCTGCGTCAACTGCGACGAGTTACAATGGGTGTAAAATCTATCAACAGCATAAAACTAAGATCTATTCTATCAAACCCGCCCTATCTTCCAGAATTGTAACTAATAAAAATTCTACTGATAATAATAATTATATTAATGTCAATCATAACAATCTGAGTGCTAAAAGAGGAGATGTTCGTGTAACGAACTCTAGTAACAATGGTTTTCATAATTATAAAAGTAGTAACATTAGTGATAACAATAACTGGACTATTCATGAATCGTCTTGAGAAAAAATGAACAACTGTCTCAGACTAGAATTTGGAATGATAACGGGTTGTCTGATAAAAAAACTAGAATTAAAAGCTGTTTTAAATATTATTAAGATAGACATAATACTTATATCTGAAACAAGGTTTACTGACAGATATTCTGTTAAGTTTCATGGCTATACAACATATTGTTGCACCAATCACCCATCAGGGAATGCACACGGCAGTACTGCTGTTATTAAACGTTTTTTCACTTTATATCGCTTGAACATAAAAAAGACTTTTTACAGGCCTTTTTACGTGGCTGATCACGATAAAAGATCACAATTTTCTGTCTCTTCCATTTATTACCCACCAAGCCATTCCGTGAAGGCGGATCAGTTTACATCATTCTTTAGATCCTTGGATCCGATATTCATCTGGGATGGAATTTTAAGCACCTACATTGGGGATTACGACTAACATCACTAAAAGGAAGACAACTTTTCTGATCAATAACTGACAATAATTTGGAATGGTTGTCTTCTGGAGAACCAACCTGTTGGCTTACAGATTTTAATAAAATTCCAGATCTCCTGGATTTTTTCATTTTCAAAGTTATTTCTGAAAACTATTTACATGTTCAACCACGGTTTCACTTGTCGTCAGATCATACACCTGTTATGCTAACGATATCTTTTGACGTTGCTAACTGTTCGATCTCCTACTATGTTTAATAAATTGACCAGTAAACGACATTTTCAAGACTTTTGGAGGAAAATACAAGGTTGGACGTGCCTTTAAAATCACCCGCCCATGTGAATAATGCAGTACACGAATTGACCAAATTTATTCAGTCAGCGGTGTGAGCCTTCAATCCCAGCCGTGCTTTCATGGCGACATCTTTGTTTTAATTACATTTTTGTAATGCGTCATTTAACGTATTACATGTTTAATATACTAATTATCATTGATCTTATTATTATCAATATAACTAGATGTATATTTTTTCTTTATAATTTTTCATAAACCTATGACGAATACTTGTAGATTGCATAAAATGAAGCGATTTGAATGAAATTTGCTATGGACTAGTGACACAATGTAAGATTGTAAAATAGCATACAATATATCGCTATTAATAATCAGTTAAATTAGACAGGTAACTGAACGTTTCACAGCTTAAAAGAAAGGCCTAGGCAGCACTGATGTGTTGTATCGAAAAATGAAATTATTAGTTTGACTGGCTTTGCTTGACCTAATTTTTCTCTAACCAAGTGAACACTACTGGGTAATCATTAATGCACTATCCTGGGCAAAAGTGTGCAAAAAAATTGAATTATAATATCAGAAATTAAATCGAGCCAAATTGATGCTTATAAACACTGCATATCAAATGCAAAACAAAACTGTGGTTTACGGGTATGCGGCCGTGTTTTCATTATGACAGTTTTGTTAAAAATTATTATGCGTCAATTACAATTTGTTCAATATTCTGCACATCGACCTTATTTAATAAAATAAGATATTAATTTAACGATTAATTCTGATGATAAAAAAAAATTGTACAAATTGAATGAAATTCCTTATGCCTAAATTAATTGATGCCGGTTATTGAAATGTAACTTGCAAATCTATTCAACAATTTGCTATGTAACTGAATGTTTCGTAGCTAAAAAATAAGTCTGGGTAATACTGATGTATTGTGCTAAGCCGTGAAATTGCGGAACGGAATGGTTAGAATCATTTCCACAAAAATGTACTACTTTTTAACGCTTAAATCATTAGCCTGAGTAAGAATCTATGCAGAAATATATAATTACTGTACCGGTGACTAAAACCAGTTAAATGGATTATTTTTAGGGAAGGAACAATTTTTAGAATGTGGCCGTGACTTCACGGTGACATTTTGGTTTTAATTAAAACTGTTGTACAACATATACAATGTGTTCAATATTCTGCGAATAGATGTATAATAAAATATAAGTTCTTTAAGAGATTTCAAAAGAAAATTGTGCAAACCGAATGAAATTTTCATTGTCTGGCCTGTGGTAGTCCAGTGTAGCAAATAGAAATATACTTTACAACTAAAGCTAAATAAGCGATAATCGTTTGTTTAAGAGACCTATCATTCAATCTACGCTTTTATTTCTTCAAAGTTTTCTAAAAATAATTTTCAGGGATTTAAAGCCTGTACTGAACAAATAGAATCCGACTTTCAACGATGACTTCGTGATAAAAAAATAATCTACTGAAAATATATTATCAATATTTCTCGACCGCGTAAAGAATTATTTCAGAATAAAGTGTCGCTGTATAACTTGTATTATAGAGAATCATAATTATTACAGTAAAAAAACACTTTCCATTCAAAATTCACCAAGTAAAGCTATATTAATGTTAATTATTTACTCGTAAATTCTCCTGCAATCCCAGTTTTATCGACGATTTCTTGAGAGGTTTTAATCGCAATACGAAATAATATCTTTTATTTTCATTAAATATAATTTTAAATTTACATTTAGTTTCTTAAATTTCATACTTCTAGAAAGCAGAAACAGAAGCTGAATACGGGTACATTTTTGATCACGATGCAAACTCTTGCTTACCAACCTCTCCTTAGATAATTTTTTAAATGTTTATTTTTCATTTCACGATCAAACTCGATAATATGGATGAGTGTTTAATTGTGCTGAATTATTTCAATATAAGGTGGTTCGAATAACTATGTGCCGAAATGCACCTTCCGTTATTCAAAACTTAAGAACATTAAAGTCCTTGTTACTCTGATCAATATATATTTTATTTATAACAGATTTAGATATATCTAAATTTACTATCTAAATTTACTAATAATATAATAATATTATTAGTAAATTATCTTACACTGTAAAGGTTAAAACGGTGTACGTGTACAATATTAATGTTTAAAAGTATTATAATTAATGTATTTATATTTTAGTTTCACAATTTAAGGTAAATCTTTTACCGTTTGATTTACACTAACGATATTATTATACGCAAAACGAAATATATAATATAAAATAGCTGTTGAATTCGATTAGATTGACAAATTTTTAAACTTATTCATTTGGAATAACGTAATTCTAAAATTTATAAACAGTATTTTCACAACCGAAACGGTTTATGTTTATTTAATCTAATTTTATCTGTATAAAATATATAAATGAATCTTTTATTTTGATCGGTACGTACTTTTTTCCTGTTTAGCCTCCGGTAAGTACCGTTTAGATAATACTTAATAGGATGATATGTATGAGTGTGAATGAAGTGTAGTCTTGTACATTCTCAGTTCGACCATACCTGAGATATGTGGTTAACTGAAACCCAACCCACCAAAGAACACCGGTATCCACGATCTAGTATTCAAGTCCGTGTAAAAATAGCTGGCTTTACTAGGACTTGAACGCTGGAACTCTCGACTTTCCAAATCAGCTGATTTGGGAAGACGCGTTCACCACTAGACCAACCCGGTGGGTTGATCGGTACGTACTAATACGTTAAAAACATCACGTCAAGAATAGTTAGATAAAAAAAGAACTAACCCGGTATTTTTACCGGCTGGATTTACAGAAATTGAAGTAAAATTTTGGTAAGAGCCATCACAAATTATAAATTAATTATACAAGAAAAAATATTTACGATTGAACAATATATTAATTATTTAAATTATAAATACATGAGATACTAAATATTTCCAAAATAAAAAACAATTCTAATTTAGGAAGTAATAACGAAAGTTATTTGATTTACATGTTGAACGGAAAGCGGAAATATTCAGAATTTTTTCATCAGTATCATTTAAAAATTAATTTACAGACTAGCATTGTTTTTATTAAAGAAAATTATTTAAATGTATTTTAAATAAATCGGTGGGAAAATCTTACAATTGCTTCGGTAATTTATTAAAATGGTAACAGAGCGTAACATCTTTTCTCGTAATAAGCCGAAATATGACACTGTGTTTTACAAAAATAGTTCTGACGTCGATTTAATAGAAGTGGATATAATTTTACTTCCTTGTACGAAGTAAAGGAAGTATTGTGATCTCGAAAAATTTCAGTTTTCAAATTTCAACGGAAACATCTATTTTGAGCATCTCTGAATCCATTTTGACTAGTTTCGGCGTGACGTCTGTACGTATGTATCTCGGGTAACTCAAAAAAGATTAGCGGTAGGATGTTGAAATTTTGGATTTAAGGCTGTCGTAACATATAGTTGTGCACCACCCTTTTTGATTGAAATCGACTACACAAAAGTCACAATGATCGGTCACAAAAGTGACCAAAAAAGCTCAAAAATCAAAAAAAAAATTGGATTTTCCACTTTTTCTTAACTGCAGTAATAAGTCCTCATCGAGAACTTTTCAACGATATTTCATAAGTGGTACTTATTTTTATTGGTTCCAGAGTTATAGTCAAATAAAATTTTAATCGATGAAATATTTGGATCTTAGGGGAAAGCACATCGGTTCGAATCAGAGTTCATTTCCTTTTTTTTTTAATTTAAATATATTCATTTATTAATAACTGTAAAACCGGAGATTTCGGTTTTCAGAATTCAACGGAAATATCCGTTTTGACAATCCCTGAATCCATTTTGACTAGTTTCGGTGTGACATCTGTACGTACGAATGTAAGTATGTATCTCGCATACCTCAAAAACGACTAGCCGTAGCATGTTGAAATTTTTGATTTAGGGCTCTTGTAACATCTAGTTGTTCACCTCCCTTTTTGTTTACAATCGACTGAACCAGTGTCACACAAGTGGGCAAGTGACTTAAAAAGCCTAAAATCCAAAAAATCTGGATTTTGGACTTTTTCTTAACTGCAGTAATAAGCTCTCACTGAGAACGTTTCAACTATATATCATAACTGGTACTTATTTTCGTTGGTTCCAGAGTATAGCCAAATTAAATTTTAATTAATGAAATATTTGAATCTCTCAAGGTACATTGGTTCGAATGAGACTTCATCTCATTTTTTTAATTTAAATATATTGATTTATTAATAATTATTAACCTCTGATTGTAAAAAAAATGGCAATAAATTATAATTCAATAATAATAAAAAAATGTATATGAAAAAATATCCGAAGTTACTAATGAAATAAAATGTTATGCGCTTTTCATTAAAAAAAAAAAAAAAAAATTGTATATATAATTTAATAGGCGTAAAAGGAAGAAGTCATGTGGTGTCGACAGCAGATTTTTAATATTCTTTTGGCATATTTTCTACGTAATGTGAAAGCTAACTTACATAAAAATTGTGCTCATAACGGTATCAAATTCTTATTGTGTTATTAATTAATTAGATCTTATTATATCAAAACTCAATTAATACAAATATTATTTCCAACTAATGTAGTAAGGTTATATTACTTTTTTGCTTGAGTTATGTCACGTATCTACTCCGGAAAATACAAAAAAGTAATTGCTATATAGTAAAAATCTGCAGTATAATTAATTTTGTCTTGCAGTTGACATACTCTTAAGAGAAATTATTGTATCATGGATTTATGAGAGTGTATAATCCAACCACTTTCTTCGAATAAATAAATACTTATCTGGTTTTTAATGTCGAAATTTTAGAATCTTTCATCGGGACTTCCAAAATCAAACTAAGATATTTTTCCATTTATTTTGGTATAATTTTTATGTATTATCGTGAATTTTTATATTCAAAAAAATGTTTCCTTTACATCGTGTCCTTTAAACCGAAATTTTTATTCACAATTTTTTTTCTGTATGATAAATATTCGGGCATTCGAGTTTTTAACACCTTCGGGCAATAAAGTTTATAAGAAACATGCTTGATTTTCATATGTAATAAAAAAAACTGATTCTTTTATAAGAAATTAACAAACAATAAAAGTCATTATCGTGCATCCGTTTAATGTTTAGGAATTACCAAACTGACTTATAGTTTTATATGTTACCTCCCTTAATAAATATCAAATTATTATTTGATATTTAAAAAAGGCATTATTTAATCATTTATATTATTTACAGGAAGAAGAATACCTTAATAAAAAAAAAGGTTGCTTCCATATAAAAATTATTTCTCCTACAATAGTTATTGATATGTTTATGACATAAATTATGCTACATTAAAAGGATGGTTATTATTCTTTAAAATGGCTGTGCGACAAGTTTAAAATACTCTCTAGTTAATAACTTGTTTAAATACTTGTTATTCTTTAAAATGACATCATTCAGGTTATTACAGGTTAACATAAATATTAATTATGGGGATTAAGAAACCTGGTTTTCAATGTTTGCAACCATCTCTTCTTTTTTTGTTTAGCCTCTGGAAGCACCGTAAGGTGGTTCCAGAGGCTAAACAAGTAAGGAGGCTAAACAAAAAGAGAGAGAGAGAGAGAGAGAGAGAGATATTGATAGAGAGAGAGAGAGTTTAAATGAACGCAATTGAAAATTTGATAAAAAAATTAAAAACTGAACTTCACAAATTTTACCTTTCACTTATTCTCCTTCCCCTTTTCCCTTTCCAACTTTTTCCTTTCACCGTTTTCCCTCACCCCTCTCCCAGTTTCCTTGTATAACGTTAAGTCAATGCCCCTCCCATTATTTGATGTCATACCTTATCGGACCTTCCTCTTCCTGTTTATTTGTTATTATTCACAGTATTTATCTTTTAATTTTATTATAATATAAAAATATATACCGTATTTATTCGAGTACCCCTCGCCACATAATAAGCCCCGCACCACGATTTTCCGGACCGAAAATCTAAAAAAAAAATCGAGTACATACCGGTATTTCAAAGTGCAATAGATATGATAAAAAAGTACATAAATACGAAAATATTCAGAAAGTAAAGCATTTAATTCTTTAATTTAAATTACAATATTAATATTACATTCATAATTAATTACCGTAAGTACTAGTTTAGTTCAGAATCAGTAGGCCAGTAAAACGAAAAGAAAGTACCACGATGAAAAAGATAATTCAATTCGCTTTTTAATATGGGGTTTTATTTTTAATTAATCACCGTCACTGTCAATGGTTGTAGAAGAGTTACCGGTAGTCTCGACGCCAAAGGTAAATCGTCTTTACTACCATCAAGTTCATTACATTCCGCATTTTTTACTAATTCCGTGGAAATACGTTATCCAAACACAAATCCGGTTAAAATCTGGGCTTTTGATTCCTCCTGTAGGCGTAAGAAAGAAATTTTCTTACGCTAAATCTTTTCGATGATTTAATTTCTCATTCTATATTCCCTATTAAGTCTGAAAAAAAGTTTTATTTATTGAAATATTTTTTGTATTTGTTCGTACAAGAGTTATGTATATCTATAAAGGAATTGATGACAACCATAAAACTTTAACATATATGTTATAGTCTAAAACTCTGTTTATAATTACACTGCCGCTTGTGCTAAAAAAAAAGTATTCAGTTAAAAGTAGTTAAACCAAAAAAAACAGACGCTATTATATGTAATGCTTTCAAGGACAAGTAATACTATAGAAAAAACTATACCTTTGTTCGAGTCGATTAGAGGGTGAGGTATGTAAAATATTAGTTATCGTAAAAGTTTTTTTTTTCATCAGCCCGTAATGCTCTAAAGAGAGAGAACTAGAATTAAGACGTAGATTTTATATCGATAGATTAATTAAATATTTTAAAATGAACTATTAATTTATTACCTTAATCATTATTCCATTATATATGACAAAGCTAAAACTACCGCAAACATTAAACGATACAATATTAAGTTGACCGATCAACAAATATATCTGTTACAAAATATAAATAGAAGCCATTAAAAATACAATTAAATTAAATAGTAAAATAATTTTTGCGTCTAATTATCGACATCACATAACACATTCGCTCGTAGACACACTCTCTCTATTCTACCGAATAGATTTAATGCGGTTATGTGAATTAAGTAACCGTACCTGATTAAGTAAGTTTTCATCCGTAAATGCAGCGTTCATAATTTTAGCGGATAATTGCAACGGAATTTTAAACCGATATATCATTTCCTGTTATTAAGTTTAATAATTTTTAAATTCAGGAACAAATATTTAAACCGTAATATAATGTGTGTTTTTGTGAAAAAAATAATTAAAATATTAAATAGATTGTAAGCTAATATATATATATATATATATATATATATATATATATATATATATATATATATAAATGACATTTGAAATTGATAGAGGACAATCCTATTTTGTTTATTTTTTATTCTATTTGATCGTCTTGATATTATCGCATTTTCTGAAAGAACCCGAATTAATAATTATTATTGCGGTTAAGAATTTAGCAGCGCTGCATCAATTTCTTCTCTTTTTAATCGAAAAAGAATTAATATGTAATTCTGGCATTTTATTTCAACGATATCTTTTGTGTAATTAATAAAAGCGAAAGCGGAACGATAATAGTGTGGCGATCTGTTAATTCTTAGGATCTGGAATTTATAACGTAGAGATTACGGTAAGTACGAATTTAAACGTATTTTTCCCCAAATTATTAAGTAGTAGTGGCGATAGCAAAGCGAACGAAATACCGAGAAACAACTTAAGAAAATAAATACGTCTTGTTGCCGGAATTAATAATCGTGTTTTAAAATATTTACTCGAGCGAAAATGAAAAGCAGCAGTTGAGATAATCTCATCGTTCGTATTCTTATTAGCAGTCGGTATTCGGCCTATTCATCTTCCAAATCCGGACGATTCACGAATTAAAAGCAGTAGTAAAATTTACTCGTCGTTCGTAACAGTAGTATATTCCAAGCGAGAACCGCATCGAATGCGGTCGGTAATTCGAGAGAACTCGAGATATTTCAATAATCGAATCGTTAAAGGAAAAGCTCGTTAAAGGGGAAGCTTATGTGCGTTCTGTATCCTTTCGAGAAACGCGTCAAATATTCGCGAAAAATTTCCGATCGCCAGTATCCCGGCAGAATAGCGTACACGGTTCGGTTAAAAAATAATGAAACGATCGAGCGATTACATCTTCCGTTTTTACTGATTTATAGATATTTTTAACGTACGTGAGAAGTCGGTTGAAAATAAAAACAAGCGAATGACGGTTTTATTTTTTATATAAGCAAAATAAGAACCATTTACATAGACGGCCTTAAATTGTTTGGAATTGTATGGAAGTGAACACTTGTGTATCTTTGATGAAATGTTATTGTATTTATTAGGAAGAATACGACTGATTCAGTACATATATGAAGTAACTGCAGACTAGAGTAGTATAAAACATTACCGTTAAAAAAAGGGACACCTCAAGAGAACTAAAAGACATAAATCATCTCTTATAAGAGATGACAGACAGACAGCTGTCCAGTAAAAAAAAAAAAACTCAAGGGTGATGTTTTGTATCTCATGTACACGTGTTCATCCGTTTTAATGTATATATATATATATATATATATATATATATATATATATATTTGTGCAGAGAGAGAGAAAGAGAGATATATATATAATAAGTGAGTAAGCATGCTCTGTAATATAAACGATTTATTATAAATAACTAACAAATCTCTTCATATTCTCTCTTTTGGTTTTTGTGACTGTGATATAACTGTGCGTCCATTATATTTCAATACATATACACACACGCACACACACACACACACACACACGCATAGGCAAGCAAATAAAATGTTTCGACTGTAGAATTAAAGGAAAGAACTATTATAATAATTTTATAAATGTTTCCTTGAAAATTTTTGCATTTCCAAGCATACAACGTAGAAGGAATAAAATATTAAAAGCTGATAATTTTTATTATATTATCATTAATTTTTTATATTATTATGTGTTATTAATAATTTTTATTATAATTAATGGAGAAAATAGAAACACACAAAAAAATTATCGGCTAGCAAAAGCGTACTGCCGAGTTAATTGTCTGCTATAACTCGATTGTTTGTCAACGGAATTTTACAAATGAGGTGTCATTTTCTTCAAAATAAAATGCTTAATAAATTTTGTGTTAGTAAAAATTATATCAAATAAGCAATCACAAAGATATTGAAGAATAAAATAATTAAGATGGCCGCCAATTTTTAAGGTGACGTTTATGAAATTTTAATTACTGTAGGTTTACCGGCTCCTGAGAAATAATTTTTTGTTGAAAATCACAAAATGGCGTCCAGAAGGAAAACAAAGTATACGTCGATCAGAACGTTTTTTCACATTTTGGTCTCCTGAATCAGATTCTGGAGTTTGGCGAATACGTTTCGCAACATTCTGTACGTACGGTCTAATTATAAATATAATATTAAAATTATAGAGAGCTGTATTTTTTGTATTTCAGTCCGTGATAAAAAATGAACTAATCTGTGCTCATCAGTAGAATATGAATTTTTATATTTCACTGAATATTTTACATTCAATTTATACCGACGTGAATATATTTTTCAAATAAAATACATTTAACTAATAATACAATCTATCTTAAAATTATAAATAAAATGATCGGATAAAATAATTAATAAGGAATCTTAATTCTAATATATTTAAATTAAATGTAATGTTTATAAAATATAATTTGAAGATAAAAATGATTAAAAATGATATAAGAAATAAACCGCTTTTTTCTGCTGACATATTAGGGAAAAATAATTACATACTTGTAGTAAAATAACGTGAAAATATTTTAAATAAATGGCAAGAAATTTAAATCCTTTCTTGTTGAAGAATATACATAACTGCAAAAAAATATAATTAACCTCGGTTCTACATATATTGACGTTTTTTTCGTTTATTCTCGATAACCGCAAAGACTACTGAACGTCATTAAAAAAATTTACCTGTCTTAAATTAAAAAAATTTAGCTTTCTTATGACACCTGGAAACTTAACCGCAGTTTAAATCTCATCGATCTCACTACTATGTAAATCATAAAATAAAAAAGCTTATAAATAAAAATCTATAACTTCCTTTATCAAGATTTAATGTCTATTTCTATGATAATATCGAACTCTTCAGACAGTAATTATGTGATTAATAAATTTAATTCGTCGTCTATAAAATATCAATTTGTATTAGTGCCATATTATACGTAAAAATAAATTAATTTGATAATAGAATTATAGGAAATGACGACGGTTTACAAATTTAAGACTGTTTATAGATTAATACTCTGTGTATTAATCGTAGTTCCTCGACTAAGAACTTACATCAGGGTAAGCCACACTCGTAATCGGCATAGATTTGGCTTTCAATTTGGTATTAATATTTTCATAACGCCTAGGTCACAGATAGAAAGAACTTCTAGGGCTATTAAAATTTAGATGGTAGACAACGTAAATCTACGAAAGAACATTCTCAAAGACTTGAACAGCAACGCATACGCTCGGCTCAAAATCGAATTCACACTTTGAAAAATATGTTAAGTTTCAAATCTGTTTTTGATTACTAAGCTGTAATTGACTACCCGAATTTGAAAGATATTCAAATAGGTAACGCGATCATAAAACTTTCGAAGGGATGACATCGTCGTTGTAGATATTACGTTAAAATTACTAGGAATTAAGATAAAATTAGGATAAGCTTATTTGAATGCGACGTTTATTTACGCGAGAAAAACATTAATACATCGTTTTTTTAAAGTATTTTCAATTAATAGTTCAGTTTAACCGGTTGCTGGCCTATAATTTAAAAACCATCAGCACGTGGTTGTGGTTGTCAGTAGTTTGCAATGATTATGCGAAATTAAAAATACCGTACTAATTCTGAAACTTATTTAAAAATTTAATATTTTTAATATAATTAGGCTTTGTTATTTTTTATAACGATGTAATTTTCTTGTGATTTAATTTTATTTTCCACATTTTACAAAAAATTGTATTTTTGGATGAAGCCGTGCTTTCACGGCGACATCTTTGTTTTAATTAAATTTTTTTTAACGCGTCGTTTAACGCATTACATGTTCGATATACTAATTAGCATCGATCTTTTTCAATATAACCAGATGTATATTTTTATTTTATTTTTCATAAAATTCTGACAGATACTTGTAGATTGCATAAAATGAAGCGATTTGAATGAAATTTGCTATCGACTAGTGGCACAAGGTAAGGTTGTAAAACGGCATAAAAACATAGGCAGCACTGATGTGTTGTACAGGACCATGAAATTATCAGTTGGACTGGCTTTGCTTTACCTAATTTTTCTCTACGCAAGTGAACACTACTGGGTAATGATTAATGCATTATCCTGCGAAAAAGTGTGCAAAAAAAAAGAATTATAATATCAGAAATTAAATCGAGCCAAATACTCTTTTATAAACACCGCATCTCAAATGCAAAAAAAAAGTGTAGTTTCTGGGCATGCGGCCGTGCTTGCATTGTGACATTTTGGTTAAAAATTCTTACGCGTCAATTACAATTTGTTCAATATTCTGCACATCGATGTTTCATTAAATAATCGTGGGACCGGTTATTATATGATTTTAATTTTTTTTTTTTTTTTTTATAATTATTTTTGTTTGTCGAGCGTTTGTTGATTTCTTTAGTTTTATTCCATACTGTCAGTGGTGTTTCTGAATAACAAACTTGTAATTTTAAGTTCCTATAATAATCGTAATATTTTTCAACCGTCTGTGAATTTGTTTAAAGATGAAGTACGAAAGTTCAATGGTTCGGGTTCTTTTTGACCCGCTGAAATCCATTTATTTAGCTTGGATTACCGGAACGATGTAAGTTAATGTCAATTTAAATAAAATTATGTTTCTAACCAAAGTTTTTATACGTACAATATTGTATATTAGACACACTCGCGCGCTCGCGTTCATGTAATTTGAAACTTCAAGTAAAGGTATTAAGATTTACGGTAGAATATAGTACTGCAGTAGGCGTATAAGGCATCTTTCTGTAGAAAAATGTTTAAAACTGGAACCGCTAGTAAAAGTCGACCAGAAAAAGTATATCGGAATACACCGATTTTATTACTCGAATAATCAGGCTACTTCTTATAGAAATAGATATTTTTGTGATTTATCTGATACCATACGTGTACAGCGCTGTGACTTATTTATTATTTGATAAAATAACCGAATAAAAAGAAACATAATTTGAAAAACAGAAGTAAAATATCCAATTTCTAAAATCGAGATATATTAAGTTCTTCGAAATGAATTCACCGAATAAAACCGAATGCGAGTGATCGACCAAACACCTTGTCTCGTTCGTGTGAATTGTTACGTTCATCCGGTTTTTTAGTTCGTTAATGTATGTTTTATCATTTTTTTAGATAAGAATTTTGTACATCCATTTGATAATTTCACCAAAAAACGACGACCTTTGATGGCTTTGTTAAGGGCGAATACAGTAAATTTCAAAAATTTTCATCGATCTTATTTCTTACGGGAATTTCAAACGACAATCCTATTATAAGTCGATCGAATACTTTTTTTATTATCGGATAAAGTTTGAAAATCTTGTGTAAAAGATCGCAAAACGGTCTAAAATAAACATTTTTCATCTCGTTTTATTAAAGATTTTCATAATATATTTCGTGAGGAAGCGATTGATAGATTATACAAACTGGTGTGTAATATTTAAGAAAAAGGGGAATTTCCGTCAGACTTCAAAAAAAGTGTTATAGTAATGATACCAAAGAAAGCAGGGGCAGACAAATGTGAAGAATACAGAACAATTAGTTTAACTAGTCATGCATCAAAAATCTTAACTAGAATTCTATACAGAAGAATTGAGAGGAGAGTGGAAGAAGTGTTAGGAGAAGACCAATTTGGTTTCAGGAAAAGTATAGGGATAAGGGAAGCAATTTTAGGCTTCAGATTAATAGTAGAAGGAAGATTAAAGAAAAACAAACCGACATACTTGGCGTTTATAGACCTAGTAAAGGCATTCGATAACGTAGACTGGAATAAAATGTTCAGCATTTAAAAAAAGTTAGGGTTCAAATACAGAGACAGAAGAACAATTGCTAACATGTGCACAGTAATAATTGAAGAGCATAAGAAAGAAGCCGTAATAAGAAAGGGAGCCGGAGATAGGGAACAAGGATGTTCCCTATCTCCGTTACTTTTTAATCTTTACATGGATCTAGCAGTTAATGATGTTAAAGAACAATTTAGATTTGGAGTAACAGTACAAGGTGAAAAGATAAAGATGCTACGATTTGCTGATGATATAGTAATTCTAGCCGAGAGTAAAAAGGATTTACAAGAAACAATGAACGGCATAGATGAAGTCCTACGCAAGAACTATCGCATGAAAATAAACAAGAACAAAACAAAAGTCATGAAATGTAGTAGAAATATCAAAGATGGATCGCTGAATGTGAAAATAGGAGGAGAAAAGATTATGGAGGTAGAAGAATTTTGTTATTTGAGAAGTAGAACTACTAAAGATGGACGAAGCAGGAGCGATATAAAATGACGAATAGCACAAGCTAAACGAGCCTTCAGTAAGAAATATAATTTGTTTACATCAAAAATTAATTTAAATGTCAGGAAAAGATTTTTGAAAGTGTATGTTTGGAATGTCGCTTTATATGGAAGTGAAACTTGGACGATCGGAGTATCTGAGAAGAAAGGGTTAGAAGCTTTTGAAATGTGGTGCTATAGGAGAATGTTAAAAATCAGATGGGTGGATAAAGTGACAAATGAAGAAGTATTGCGGCAAATAGATGAAGAAAGAAGCGTTTGGAAAAATATAGTTAAAAGAAGAGACAGACTTATAGGCCACATACTAAGGCATCCTGGAATAGTCGCTTTAATATTGGAAGGACAGGTAGAAGGGAAAAATTGTGTAGGCGGGCCACGTTTGGAATATGTAAAACAAATTGTTAGGGATGTACGATGTAGAGGGTATACTGAAATGAAACGACTAGCACTAGATAGGGAATCTTGGAGAGCTGCATCAAACCAGTCAAATGACTGAAGACAAAAAAAAAATGTTAAATAAAGTAATGGGTCGGGTAATTTATTAAAAATGTCAACGAAAGCATAATAATGCCCTTTATTGTAACCCGAAATGTTATGAGATTAATAGCTTAATTTTTTTGACGAGTTTACTATTCATATTATAAAGTTCAATTGGCACGACGCTCGAATACGGGAACACAAAACCCTAGAGAAACTGTGCATTATATAAGCGATTCGCTAACGTGAAAATGTTTTACGCTTCCTGCGAAAAAGAATACACGAATCGTCATCTTTCTAGAAACACACAGTAACTGAAGAAGGAATTTATCTCGACATGATAAGTGAATGGCTAACGTCTCAACTTGATGAAGACATTGGGAACTTAATTCTTGTACAAGAAGGAGATCCGCCTTACCGGGACAAAGAGGTTAAAAATTATCTTGAAATATATTCTAAGAGATGGGGTTGGTCGAGCGAATGACAAAAACGCGGTGTTGATCCGATAAGTCCATTGTTATCTATTTGTACATCTATTTCTAGTATATAGTTATCTATTTGTGACTCGCAGCGCACACTGGGGATAATTAGATAAAATCTTTAAAAATTTCTGTTTATTTTTCTTGTTTCTTTTTTATAAAGTGTTATTTACGAAAAGAGTAGCAGACTTCTAGGATATGTTCCATTGAGGAAAATAAAGTGAAAGTTCTTATGAACATAGGTTCGGAAACTCTTCGTTAGCGAGTGTCGGCTGGCGAAAGTTTTCACCACCATCTCTGCCTATTCGGTAAAATAATGCCTTAATAAATTAAGGCGTAAATTTTGCGGTTTTATATTAAATTTGACCTGAAAATACTTCTCAGAACTCAATTTTTTAGTAATTTTCGAGAAAAATGAGGTAAAATACAAAAAATGCGGTCGAAAAAAATATTATTTTATATTTGGCGAAAAATAACTTTGTTAAACGGCTGGAACGGAACGCAAGGATGTCGTAGGGTGCTATACCCTCCTATTTTTCGCAGTATACGGACTTTCGTCCTTTGCTGCTGGGTGATTCTAATTTACTGACGGTTATTAATAGTGGCTGACGTTTATTCGTTTTGTGAAGTTTGGATTGCGTTCCGATCCAATGGATAGTTTGTTGGTAGGGGCCCGGCGGAACGATTTGCTAATAAGCTTATCTTCCGTGACGTGCTCCATTTCAGCCAAGGATTGGCTATATTTTTGATAATATTATCAACCCACCGGGTTGGTCTAGCGGTGAACGCGTCTTCCCAAATCTGCTGATTTGGAAGTCGAGATTTCCAGCGTTCAAGTCCTAGTAAAGCCAGCTATTTTTACACTGAATTGAATACTAGATCGTGGATACCGGTGTTCTTTGGCGGTTGGGTTTCAATTAACCACACATCTCAGGTACGGTCGAACTGAGAATGTACAAGACTACACTTCATTCACATTCATACATATCATCCTCATTCATCCTCTGAAGTATTATCTAAACGGTAGTTACCGTTGGCTAAACAGGAAAAAAAAGAAAAAAAAGTATAATTATTATCAGTAGAATTGTTATTAGTTACAATTCTGAAAGATAGGGCGGGTTTGATAGAATAGACTTAAACGCTGGTACTCCCGACTTTTAAATCAGCTGATTTGGGAAGACGCGTTCACCACTAGACTAACCCGGTCGATTACCCGGTCAGATTACAAAATGCAAATCTGTTTTTAAAATGTAATCTGATGGTAAAAAAGCATACATACTTTAACTCGATTGAATTTTTATTTTATTTTTTTACTCTAATCTGTTCTTGTATTATAATTTACATTATTACTTATTTTTTCGAAATTTATTGTAACTCAAATTTTTCATTAGCAAGATATGGGTACAATAGTTAAAATCAGTGTTTGTTAATTAATTCTTATAGGATGTTAGTATATTTTTTCCTAATCTATAATTGAATATTTTTTATTAAAATAGGAATGCAAGATGCATATTTTTATTGCTAAATCTAACCTTTATTTAAAATAAAGTTAATTAACTTTTTTATTTTACATTATTTTCTACCATAATAAAACACTTTTTTGAAAATAGTGCATTACACACTGGGTTCGTTCTTACTGAACTGTGAATTTAAGAGAAAAAATAAATAAAAATTGCAGTTAAACGTTAAATTTACTCCATATATAAACATAAACGATTTTTAAAATCGTTATATTCATTTTAACTGTGTAAAATCCATTTTGACAAAAATATTTAAAAAATTTAATTGTAAAAAAAAAAATATAAAAATATTCAAAGTCGATAAATTAAAAACTTTAGTTAAAAAAATTTAGCGACGTAATTCAGATTCTTTTGTTACTTTATTTTAAATATATAAACTGATTTCAACGATTATAAACGCTTTTTCAAATAAAACAAAAACAAATATTAATTTTAAAATAAATGATTTATCGTTAACGATGACCAGTTCTTTTTATTCTCTCTCTTGCCGACACGAACATGTACAACAAGCCTTTCTGTTACATAGTTTTTTATATACTTGTCCTTGAATTGGTTACATACAATAGCGTTTGTGTCTTTGTTTTAACTACTGTCAGTTTTAACTGATTTTTTTTTTTAGCACAAGCGGCAGTGTAATTATAAAAAGAATTTTAGACTACATATATCTTACAGTTCTATACTTGTTCATCAATAATTTTATGTACATACAAAACTCTTGACCGAACAAATACAAAAAAAAATTTCAATAAAAAATCCTTTTTTCAGGTTAACTAGGGAATATAGAATAAGAAATGAATTAGTTTCCTGTCTTCACAAAAGACGAATATATATTTTAAATATCGATATACCGATTCAAAATGTTCATTACGATCGCTAAATGGATTGTCTAATTAATAAACATCATTACTTTTATAGAAAATATTATCTTTTTTATAATCTTTATAAAACAAATATTTTAGAAAAATTTCATTTGTACTGTAAGTCGTTACACCTATTAAAAAATCCCGAAAACTGCTTTTTTCGATATGTATCTGAAGGAGTATTTGGAAGCCTCAATCTCGTTTAACATTGTCGGAAATGGGGAAAATTTGCAAGGAATGTTCAAATAGTATACATTTCATTTACAAAATTGTGTGTGTAACATAACATATTATGTTTAAAGAAAATTATACTATTTAGTAAGCTAATATCCACTACATGTAAAGAAAATTTCTTAGTCCTTATAAGTTGGCCGAGTGATATGACCTTATAGCATCTCAGAGCCCAACGGTTATTTGTAAGTACCAGGCTTAAATTTCAGCTAATTTGTTAAAATTCTTAATATAAGTCATATCCCTGCTTAAATTAGGTCCATCTAAAGAGATATTCATCAGTAAAATTAAAAAAAAAGTTATTTCATATCACGGTCAGCTAATGGTTAATATACAATTTATATTGCTTAACAAACCAATTTGTTATTTTGTAAAAAAAATAAATAAATAAAAATAGTATTTTTATATAGTATATTATAAAATGAAACACAGTTAAATGTTTTGTACTATGTTAAAATAGCTCATTACTATGTAAGAACGAAGTATAACTTAAAATCTGAACAAACAGAATAAATTTCATACATTACTTTTTGATAGTATCAATAAAAAAAAATTTCATACTGAACAAAGGCAATTTATCTTTCTAAAATAGATAGCTAATTTATTAATCACCAAATGTAGACACAGGCAAAAGGTTTTGTTATTAACGTAAATCTAAACAAAAAAACAGAACTTCAGTAGACTATTGATACCCGAAATAATTAAGTAAAGCACATTTAAATAGAAATAATACGTAAATAAAACGTTTAGTCTACAAAAGATTCAATAACCCCTTATCTAGTGTATCGGTACTTACTTGAAATCAAATTATTTTAGTTACATATTTTTATAAAGTAATTTGTACTTAATTTTAATTAAAATAACAAGAATAAAAATATATGTGGCTAACCTAAAAATAATGATTTTGGCAAATTATGAAACGTTAGTTCATTAAATTCCCATAATTTCTGCCGAAAGTTGTTAACCAGTAATCACATTATTTGTGTACTATTTTTCTTATTACAAATATTATTATTTGAAAGAACTTACCTAGTTTACACGTAGAATTATTTTCTAAACGGTTTTCTAGATTCACGTAAAATACACCTAATATACTGAATACGATAAATACAAATAATCAAATAAACAAAATTTGATACGATTTTTAAAACAATGCTTAAAGAAAAAAACATTACTTACTGTATGACAACGTTATTCGTTAATAACACTTTAATAGATTAATAAATTATCAGAAAGAAAATGTAAGCTAATATTATTGTTATGTAAGATTTGTTTATTTTTTCTACATCGTTGAATATAATGGATACAGCTAATAATATTATAAACAAATAAATTTTTCATCAACGTAACACACATTTTGACATACGCAGTTGTTTGATGAATTTCGACACAAACCAGATTCTCTCTGTACTCTCCCCCCTCTCTCAGTCACCAATACGTACAAACTTATACAGTTGTAATATTTTTACTACTGTTTTTAAAAAGAAGCCATCTTTTTTTTTATACTGTTAGGTTTTTTTTACTATTAAGTTCTTATTAATCTGCATTAATTAATTTTAATTTTCGAATTAATAGTTTTTTAAAAATATATTTTTATTATCTAGTAAAATTTGATACAGCAAAGGTTTTGTTATAACAGATTTTGACTGAGAAAAAAATTATATTTATATAGAAAAGTATATTTCAGTATTTGTATATAATTAAAATTGAAAATTATGCGCGCGTGTGTGAGTATACAAATAAATAATTTAATATACTATTTATTAAGAGATAATAATATTTACTGAAACTGAAAATTACTTAAAAATTATTTAAGACACCCGTTTGCGTCGGTTAATATACGGAGAATCTTAATATTAATCTTTGGAGCTTGTATAACAAATAGATCTAACATTAGTTATTGACACAGGTACGATGTTGTCATTTAACCTGACTTTTACTCCCCCCTTGGCCCTTGGCCCGCTAAGTTTGGCATCAGGTAACGTTGTGTTTTCTACTTATAACACATTTGCATAGAATAAACCTTCCAAGCTATGAATACTGCCGGTAAGGGAGATGAAAAAAAACATTTTTAATTTTTACGGTAAATTTTTTTTATTTATTTTTTTAAATTTTATTAATGAATCAGTATATTATAATTTTACTATTATTTATATAAAAAAAAAAAAAAAAAAAAAAAAAAAAAAATTTCTAAAATATTTGAAATCGATGTTATATTCTCCATTATATTCTCAAGCGGTGACAAATCTGAGAGAAAAGTAATTATTAAAATGCTGAAAAAAATCGCGTTTAACGAAGACTCAGATTTGAACTTATTAAAAAAAATTTACATTAGAAAAATTGAACTTTGTAGCGACCAAAACGAGTCGCTACATTAGTAGTAGCTACTAATGTAGTATTATCTCTAACTACTAAATTTATTATCTCTATTGTTATTGCCCTTACGTCTCTAATGTTATAATACATCTCTATTGTATTATAGATGTGCTGGGTTGTACTGTGAAATACGGTGGTCGACTTATGAGGTAAATTTGGAAATAATAGTTTTATATCATAATCCCCTTATGTACTATTCATTAATATTTTTTATCATCTGTATTAAAGCAAATGATCCGGTTGTGTTTTTCTAATTAGTTACTAAAGAGGATACGGGTCTAAGTGCAATTATAAAGTACGCGTGAGTAAATTATATTAGGTAAAAAAAAATAATTGAAAACCTTCCTACCGTTTGGATTCCTTGGTTATGTTCCTTTGTTAACGTGTATATATACACTAAAACGTATATATACGTTTTAAAATTTGGTTTCAATTATTTGTTATAATTATAAGTTATCAAATGTTTAAAAAAATTAATATTAAATTAATATAACTGTACGTGTCGGTCGATCGCTTGTTATGCGAGATGAAACAGTGCTGTGTATTTTTAGTGCACAGTTTAGACGGTGTGCTATTTTCATAATTTTGCTATGACGGTGAAGAATTTTTTTTTTATCGTGAAGTTACAGTTGTTGCAGGGGTGGGGGTGACAGAGAAATTACGTATGTGACGGTATGGAATCCAGCGGTCATCTCGGGTTGATTGCCAGTTCAGTTTGGATCCTCATGTCTGTGTTCACTCATGTTTAACTACTGTTATTATTATATTTATACATTGCTTATTTTAAACAAATGATCCTCGTTGTTGATCGAGGTAAGGATTTCTTATATATATTATTTTAATGCAGTTTAAAATAAATGTCATTATTTTTGTTTGCTTGTTGTATCCAAACTTATCACGTAATGAATTTTAAAATACAATTTGCACTCTCTTATGAAACAACTTTTATCAAATTCTTTGGTTTCAACATATGTCTTCTACTCATTAACAATAAACAAAAATTAAATTTACAAATACCTTTTTATGATGAAATATTATTTTTGAGTTCTAGTATATTTACAATATAACAAATATGTAAGGTTTTTATTTAATTTACAATTTTGTTTCATTCACCATCATTTTCAACCGGTTATGAAGAACGGTAGAAACATAAAAGAAAATAATTTTTCATCAATATTGATCTGCTTATTTATTTAGATAATAAAGAAAAAAACATTCTTTGGAAATTCAATACTGGTAAAAGAACAGTTATAATGAATTAAGTTTATAAGGTCAACAATTAATGTTTTTATATTTAATTTTGTTACTATGCTAATGAAATACAATGAATTTTTCCCCCTTAAACTCCCATTATTCGTCCTAAGAAATATTTCTATATTCATCTGTGTTCATCAAATAATTCCGTGAAAAACTTAGTCATTTTTGTTATTTTAATTATTTTTAAACGCATTAAAATACAATGGACTGCAAATATTGTTCTTTTTAATTAGTCTTACATTCCTGAAACGTGTTAGATGTTTCTGTTGCATCTCACAAAAATTAGTTTGTGAATATTTTGCGAGGTTTAAGATTTTTTATTTTACATTTTTACAAGATTTTTAAAAATCTGTTAGATTTTGAAGCATCATTGTTTTTTGCCTTGAACACTCAGATGAAGATAGAATTAACAGGTATTTAAAGATTACTGTGGGTATCATAAAGGAATATAACTATACAATAATAACTATTATTAAAGTAAACATTACTTCGAACAAATAATTTAATAGAATTTTCCAAACTGTTTTAATTACAAAACTCCACCTGTGTTTTTTTATTTATCTATACAGGTGTTGTAATTAATTATAATATTTTTCTAAAATATCAACTTATTTAATAATTTTTATATTATCCTCAATGCTAATAATTTGTTATCCTCATGGAGTGTTAATCTGTTTATCATTTTTGAAAAAAAAATTATGAACGATGTGTAACATTAGAAAATTTGATAACATTTTAATAATTATTAAATTATTCTGAAAACTGCCTTTTATCTTAAAAGAACCAGATTTCTAGTGATTATATTCACTGTTTCAATCATTATTCGTAATTTTTAAATTTCACATAAATTAATTTCATTATTTGTTGTCTATCGCTTTGTAAAATGGTACTATTACATTTACAAGGTACAGTATTCCCTTCAAAGTGGAATCGCTGTATTCAATATAAAACATTGTTCTCACAAAAGAGGTGTGTTAATTCATGATCTATCTGTACAACTGAAGTACAAGTAGTAGTAATCAAAGTTGCTCTCTCTGAAAGTAATAATTATAAAGCCGGTCCTTGTGGTGAACAAAATGAAAGCATCATCGGTAGGGCTGAATATCAATTGCATTCCAATGGCTTTGGCGTCCTGATAAGCAGTGTTATATTTGGCTTACTAAAAAAGACAGTAAGAAACTAGTTCACTCCTCATTTTCCTTAGTAAGCCTGCAAAGGGCAACTGTTATTCTGAAAATGACTGTATCATTTTAGGGTGTTTTGTTTTACATCACCTACAATCACGTGGTTATGGCAACTAAGACACAAGCACACACACACACACACACACACACACACACACACACCTCACGCTTACTCACTCACTCACAAGCTATAGTTGATTTATTTTTAACCAAAACATTCTAGTATGTTTTCTACAGTGTTATTTTTATTTTGATATTTATATGCAAATATTTGTATTATAGTTTGCTCATAATTTTTCTTTTGTTTATAATTCATCTTAAAAATTATTATTAGAATTGTCTAAATGTAAACTTTTCTAAATTAATTAGTTTAATTTTTAAGTCCAATTTTATTAACATTTGTGCAAATTAATCCTCCATGTATTCTTTCTACCCGTTGCGTCTTCTCTCTCCTTAATTATTTCCATTATTAAGGTTATATATTAATATTTTTATAGTAATTCCTTCTGTAGTAATTTCTATCGTTTCTGTGATTTATTCAGATTTTGTCTGTACATAGTTCTCTTTTTATTTATCTATGTCCCATCTCTTTGGTCATAGTTTCTACTTGAATTTCTTTAATATTAATCTATTTATAATCATAATTAAATTATAATTAGGATCCATGTCTGTCACTAGATACAATTATCACTCCATTTCCTGATTCTGAGATCTATCTAAATGTTCTTTACATCCTTTTCTCACTTATATATTATTATCATTTTTCATAATTTTTTAAAATGGTATTTTGCAGTTTTGCAGTTACCGGTTTATGTTTTATACAGAACTGAAAAAACCTTTATAGTTTCCTTTGCAGTTTCTCGGTCGATCAACTTTCCTTACCTTCTTTGATTAATATAGTAGTTGAGTTTTTTATTATTATTATGTCAGTATTATTATTAACCTGTTATTATTAAAACAGTATAATAAGGTGGCACAGTCTCAACGCTTGCCTTTCAGTAAAAAAAAGAAGTAAACAGATAAAGGTCCAGTGAGGTTTGTAAATTTTAATATATCTCAGATAGTGTCTTCTGGCCACAATTCTGTCATCGGTTTTTAATCTCACTTCTTGGTCTCACAATCCAGAGATATAAATCTAAATGATTAAAAATTGACACGGCTGAATTGATGCTACCAAACTCATGAGAGACCAAATAAGGTGTATTGAAATATTCAAGTACACCAAAATAAGGAAACCAATTTTCTGTATGTTATGGGGTAATTAAACGATTCGACTCATCAAATCTCTGGGTAGGAAAGAGTACTACAAAATACTGTCCGCATTCAATGGATTGGAAATTATTTCCAATAAGTGAAGTGAGTTCCTCTTTTAACTCAACCTTATGGCATTTCATCTGTTTAGGTATTTGTGATGCTATTTTGGCTAAACACATTTTCTGATTATTGTGAAATTTTACAGCAATGTTCCTTACTAATACGCAGACTGATTTATGTATAACAATTCTTCTTAATTTTTTTTTGTTCCAAAATAGTGGCTGTTAAAAATTATAAAAAATAAAAATAACACGCATGTTACAGTTTTTATTTTCTACACAAGATATATAATAACATATTATTATACGTTATGTGTTATCATTTATATGTTAATTTAATTATTAAAATATAAAGTTAACTTACTATTAGAATGAATTAAATTAGTTAACTTACTATTAGAAAGAAAGAATAAAACATTGGTGTCCTGACTTGACCGACATAGTAGAAAAATACTGGAAACTGCATGAGATAGAATGTGTATGAAAGTCTTGTGCAAACTAAAAATCCTTTCCAAAAGAAACTTTTACACAAGAAACCTGAAAACAATCATCACATTAATGCTACACAAACTATTTAAGCTGAATGTAGCTTTCAAAATTAAAATCAAAAACCTACCTTTCAGATTTAAATCAAGTAGGAGCAGGAAGTTCCCTTGGGTACTATAGCCAAAAGGACTGAATGACCATTCCTCCTTCACTCAACCCAGTACTAAGTCTCAGCTACTGATCCACTAACTAACCTGGAGTTAGTAGGGTGGAGACCAATCAACTTGTAGAGGACACTCCCAAAGATTTTCATCTCTCATCTCCAATAATAATAATAAAGTAGTTGATCTTATTGTTCTTAGTTTTTAGGTTACAACAGTTCTCTAACTTTTTCTATCCTCTCTGCTATATTTTACATTTATTCAGATCAATACAACCTGACCATTCTTTATTGATTTTCTTACAGTATTTTACTTTTTAGAGTTTTTGGAGAATCGACTAAGGTACCCTGTTCAGTTGTAGGTTGACATGTGTATCTGCAACAGATATACATGTCTAGAAACATGTGGTTTGAAGATGGGATGTACATATGAAGTTTTGGATCTTGTTTAGTGTTTGAATTAATATTAAGGATTCTGTAATATTTCTGTAAATAATCTAAGTTTGTTGTGTGGATATAATGTCCAGCATATTCATAATTAAAAGAAAGCCTGCCACTGGCTTGAGACTCTGTATTTATCATTATTATCTATTGTACCTAAAAATGTTCCTATCTGGAATATAACAATTCTTAGTTATCTCACGAAAAGATAGAATGAATTTCAAGAGTCAGATTGCTGTTTGGTACCCGTAAAACATAAGTCATTTTGCCAGATGTTTAATAAGTTAAAAATTCTAATTTTTCATTATATTTATAATTATTTAAGTGTTACCTTTACTAAAACAAAAAATAAATCACAATTAATTTTGAAAAAAAAAGAATAACTGCAACTGTTAAAGTGAACAAAAAAATATTGTCACATGTTCGCAGTTGGACAAGGATACTGAGAGACTAACAAACATAAAAATTTCTTATAAATACAATTTAATTTTTGCAAGTATTATTTCTTTTACTGTTTATAAAAGAAATAATACACTTTATGAATAAATATAATACTGTCACTTCAACTACCGTTTACTAACTCACCGAACAACTTTGTGTATTCACCCACTGTACACACAGGAACACTTGTGATGTACTCCTCACTTGTTGTTACCATACACTTACTGATATCACTGTCATCACAACCAAGTCGAACTCAGGCTTGTAAAACTACTCACTGTTATCACAATTGCACTGAACATGGCCTCGCAAAACCTTTGACTATTCCAACCGGTCCCTGTTAGTATTTATATCCCTGGCCTGCAGAACCAGTATCTGACTTGTTTCTTTAATTACTGAAGTGTAATAATTTTCATTGTCTGCACTCTTATGTTTTTCTATAATTATTAGTGCCATTGTTTGTATTATAAAGAACAAATTGTTAAACGAACCCATTATTCTATGAAAAGAATCCTCTTTGGTTTTTTCTATATTCTTCTTTATTTTTTCTTTCTTCTTAATCGGAAGAAACCTTGATCCATTACACTGGTGCTATTAGAATATTTTCATGTAACACAGCTCAAAATCTTGGCTTCTAAGAATTGTAATGCCTTCAGTTACCATTTTTAACAAATTTCACAACCGTTTAAAAGAAATTCCCACCAATACAAAAACTGAATTTAAAAAATTATTCTTTCCCAAAACCAATACACCCAATCAACTCTATTGCAGAGCTAATAAGTGTAAAATTAATACTAATATTTAAAAATAATGCATCTTTGTTTAAGATATACTAGTACAATTGTTTCAATTAATGACTTGAAAATTGTAATTATATTTTTTAGTGATAATCACACAGGGAAACTGCATAGTGATTCAAGCACCTACAGAGTAATTCAGTGTTAAAAGATGTACATGGTATGTTCAATCATAATATGATGAATGAGCAGACCATACATTAGTATTAAAATAAAGGTTTAAAACAATACTAACTAGCCAGTTGATTTCAATCTTGAAAAGGTGTATTTCTTATGTCAATGTCCGTCTACTGCCCTAACCAAACACTTTACAACACCATAACTCCATAGAAATAAACAAATTAGTTGATCCATCTTGCTGGATTCATTGGTAATTGAACAAGTATCATTTTCAAATACTATATACTTCATAGAATGCTGGCCGTTCGGCCAGCATTCTATCGTATGCGATATCCCTATCGTAACCTTCATAAATCGCTGTTCTCATCTCTGCCAGCAGTGATGCGGGAGACATTATAACAATGACTTGTAATGCATCGTTCGAGACTGATCTATATCACATCGATATCCTCAGCGCCATCTTGCGCTGTACATGTTCAAGCAATCGTCTACTTCTGGCTGACTGCAATGCTCTTCCGCACGCCGGTACAGCGTACAATAAACAGCAGTTTGTCACATAACCGTATAACGAGAGAGACCCTCCGACATTGCGAATAAGTCGAGTCAGTTTGTTCGCCAGTATTTCAGTTTTATGGGAGATCTCCTTAACGTGACGGGTAAAGGCCCGTCTCCTATCCAACCGGACTCCTAGATATAAGGCCTGGTCCTTTGTCTGTACCTCTGTATCCCCTACCCTACAAAAACTATTTACGGTCTTGTAATTAAACGGGTCCTTAAAGCTTATATGCTAGTATTTGTTTTTAAAGTTCACAAATGATACGTGACGATATAAAAATAGTTGAGCCGATAAACAACCGTAAAATTTATAGCAAATCGAATGGAATTTTCTTTTTATCTTGATTGTTTTTTAGTAAAATTCCTCTCGGGTGTGTTTCTAAAAATTATTTTCGGTAAGACTAATTTTTAAATTCAGACAGAGCTCAGACTTCAGATAGAGTTAAGAAAATTCAACCGATTATATTAAAGTCTGTTTAAATATACTTCCGTTGTAAATTAAAAAAATATATAATTTTTAAAAATTAGTAGATAAATCGAATAAATTAGCTAAATTAATTTTTTTTTTCAAACGCAAAAGATCGTGACAAAATCATAAATAAATTTTTTTTTTCTTAACGGTACACTATAATATTATAATATAAATCTCTTCAATATAAGGCAAATTGAAAATATAAAAACATAGATTATAAGATAGAAAAAAATAAGAGATTAAAGTCCAGATTAATTATTTAAATTATTTATTATTTTGAGCCCATATTTACGTAAACGCTCAACAGATGCGGATAAATCGAGTTTTTTTCTTTTTGATTAAAATTACTTAAAAATTCATCGACAGAAAATATTGTTTCAGTAAAAGTTTTTTTTTAATTGTATTTTAAATAAATGGTGTGTAATATTTATGAAAAAGGGGAATTTCCGTCAGACTTCAAAAAAAGTGTTATAGTAATGATACCAAAGAAAGCAGGGGCAGATAAATGTGAAGAATACAGAACAATAAGTTTAACTAGTCGCGCATCAAAAATCTTAACTAGAATTCTATACAGAAGAATTAAGAGGAGAATGGAGGAAGTGTTAGGAGAAGACCGATTTGGTTTCAGGAAAAGTATAGGGATAAGGGAAGCGATTTTAGGCCTCAGATTAATAGTAGAAGGAAGATTAAAGAAAAACAAACCGACATACTTGGCGTTTATAGACCTAGAAAAGGCATTCGATAACGTAGACTGGAATAAAATGTTCAGCATTTTAAAAAAATTAGGGTTCAAATACAGAGATAGAAGAACAATTGCTAATATTACAGGAACCTAACAGCAACAGTAACAATTGAAGAACATAAGAAAGAAGCCGTAATAAGAAAGCGAGTCCGACAAGGACGTTCCCTATCTCCGTTACTTTTTAATCTTTACATGGAACTAGCAGTCAATGATGTTAAAGAACAATTTAGATTCGGAGTAACAGTACAAGGTGAAAAGATAAAGATGCTACGATTTGCTGATGATATAGTAATTCTAGCCGAGAGTAAGAAGGATTTAGAAGAAACAATGAACGGCATAGATGAAGTCCTACGCAAGAACTATCGCATGAAAATAAACAAGAACAAAACAAGAGTAATGAAATGTAGTAGAAATAACAAAGATGGACCGCTGAATGTGAAAATAGGAGGAGAAAAGATTATGGAGGTAGAAGAATTTTGTTATTTGGGAAGTAGAATTACTAAAGATGGACGAAGCAGGAGCGATATAAAATGCCGAATAGCACAAGCTAACCGAGCCTTCAGTAAGAAATATAATTTGTTTACATCAAAAATTAATTTAAATGTCAGGAAAAGATTTTTGAAAGTATATGTTTGAAGTGTAGCTTTATATGGAAGTGAAACTTGGACGATCGGAGTATCTGAGAAGAAAAGATTAGAAGCTTTTGAAATGCGGTGCTATAGGAGAGTGTTAAAAATCAGATGGGTGGATAAAGTGACAAATGAAGAGGTATTGCGGCAAATAGATGAAGAAAGAAGCATTTGCAAAAAAATATAGTTAAAAGAAGAGACAGACTTATAGGCCACATACTAAGGCATCCTGGAATAGTCGCTTTAATATTGGAAGGACAGGTAGAAGGGAAAAATTGTGTAGGCGGGCCACGTTTGGAATATGTAAAACAAATTGTTAGGGATGTACGATGTAGAGGGTATACTGAAATGAAACGACTAGCACTAGATAGGGAATCTTGGAGAGCTGCATCAAACCAGTCAAATGACTGAAGACAAAAAAAAAAATGTTAAATAAAGTAATGGGTCGGGTAATTTATTAAAAATGTCAACGAAAGCATAATAATGCCCTTTATTGTAACCCGAAATGTTGTGTTGAGTTATACAAAAATAGTTCCGTTGTCTAGTTTGGAAAAGATGGATGTTTTTTTTTTTTTAAGAATAACTGACCATTCTTTTAGCAAAGATTGCACATTAATAGAAATAAATACACGGATAAACCTACATATTTGTTTTTATAAATGTAGTTATACACAACTCATACCAGATAATGAGCTGACAGCCCATTTTTTGATATTTAAAACACGTTCTCACTTTTTGTAAAAGCGCTTAAAAGTGACATTATATATATATATATATATATATATACGGATGATCATTTGAAAAATTACCACATTTACAATTCAACAGCTATTCGTCCCATCGTATTTTTGATTTTTGTTTGCAGACATGTATACCATTCGCAGGGGAATCCTTTTAAAATTATTTTCAAAGGGGAGGAATCCACCCTCTCCGCTACATCTACCCCAACTCAAAAATCTTAAACGGCAATGGTACATTTAATTACGCTAATTGACAACCTGAAAAAATAATGATTTTTGGTGAAAAGTATATTAAAAACAGCCACCCCTTCGCTCGGCAAGAGTGAAAATCCATTTGAGGTTATACTTTTTTTAAACTTCAGTCCAACAAAAATAACTATAAAATTACGTGTTATAATTTCTAAAACCATTGGAAATAATCATAATCTGTGGATTAAAACTGTGAGAACTAATTTTTAAATTTCCAACACAAAATTTCGCCCTTAAAAGTTTTCTAAATTTTCAAGGTTGAAAACTTACTTTTTTAAATAAAAATTTAAAAAAGTACAACTCCAAATAGTTTTTTATCTTTTATAAATGGTTTTATATATATATATATATATATATATAGAAGTCATATAAAGAAATTATTTAATAATGAATGAAATAAAATTTAATAATGAATGAAAACCTTAGGGTTTATTAAGACGCTTCAGAGCAAAATAGTAAATTACAAATTAAATGGATTTGAACATCCCAAGAGAACTTGTCATATAATAAAACAACCAAAATTTCGCTTTGCGGGCTACAGAAATAGTATCGTTATTATTAGTGCAATCAAGAACAATCCGTACAATCAAGAATGTTACGGCTACCTGAGAAGTAAAATGCAACCATTCTTCCATATTTAAAGTTATACGTAGTTCGGAACGAAGTAAAAATAAATTTGGGAAAATGACTTGTATACAGAGACTCCCACGACGAAACGGAGAAACTATCAGGGCATGTTTAACCGGTGAAAATAATGAAAAAAGTTCTGTAAACAAAACGCTTTGTTTACGTGTTACGGCTAGCGAAAGATTTCGCCCGGATTTCAACACTCTAATAAAAAGAATCCCTACTGTAATTATTGGGACCCAAAATAAGGAGTAAAGTTTGTGGGTTTTTTGTAATTTGAGCTGGGAAATAGGATAAAATAGGTCCTATTTTATCCTATAAAATAGGACCTATTTTATAGATTTTTATAAATCTACTGGAGTTACAGTTTAACTCCAGTAGATTTTAAGATATCCGACGTAAAACATAAAATTCGGTATCGAAAAACAATTTTTTTTAGATTTGTAATGTAATAGCTTTGTGAAATCCCTAATAAATGCGGGAGATTTAGTAACAAAACTTGTAGGAAATTTAATTCTGAGAAATTTAGTGTAAATACAGCCAATAAAAAATAAATAAGAACTTTTAAAAATCTGTTGTTTTTTTTAAGAAAACGAGAGGAAAAATAATCAGAAAAGTACTTAATAAAGATTATTCTTAATATAGCAAAACAAAAAAAAAAGTACATGAAAGAATAAACGGTTACATAATAACAAACCTCAGTTACAGTAATTGTTGGAAAGTCCCTCATCAAAATGTACATAGCACAGAACTCTGCCCGACGGAAATTATTTCCAGTGCTTTCCGTATCATCTCATGATCGTTTCGTATAAATTTTCCCAAAAGCCGGCAAATTATTTTTCAAGAAATGAATGTACGCGTTCCCTGTAAGGTTTTCATTCAAAAAAAGGGTCCCAGAATTTTGTCAAAAATAATGCCACACCAAACATTAATGTGAAATTTATGCTGGAAAGTAGTTTCCATAGTACCGCGTGGATTGTCTTCGCTCCGTAAATGACTATTTTTTAGAAATGAAGACTCCGTTTCTCATAAAAGTGGTTTCATCACCAAATAAAATTGAATTTACCTTATTAGCGCTGTCTAAAAGCCAATGACACAAGTTTAACCGCTGGGGTAATCTGTTGGCCCCAAATTTTGAACCTTCTGCAGTCAGAAAGAATAAAGATTTTCTTTCCGTAATGTGCTCCTTACGTTGTTTTTTGATAAACCAGTGCGATATGAAATTCGCCTGGGCTAAGTTGGATAATCTGAATCACACGATGTTCATCATTAACACGATGATTAAATTGGCGTTCAACAGAAACCGAACGAGTTGGAAATGACCCTTCCGTTCGTAAATGCTGATACACCGAAGAATGTTTAAAAAAAGATGTTTAATAGTTTCAGAAAGAATAGCTGCATCAAACCAGTCAAATGACTGAAGACAAAAAAAAAAATGTTAAATAAAGTAATGGGTCGGGTAATTTATTAAAAATGTCAACGAAAGCATAATAATGCCCTTTATTGTAACCCGAAATGGTGTGTTGAGTTATACAAAAATAGTTCCGTTGTCTAGTTTGGAAAAGATGGATGTTTTTTTTTTTTTAAGAATAACTGACCATTCTTTTAGCAAAGATTGCACATTAATAGAAATAAATACACGGATAAACCTACATATTTGTTTTTATAAATGTAGTTATACACAACTCATACCAGATAATGAGCTGACAGCCCATTTTTTGATATTTAAAACACGTTCTCACTTTTTGTAAAAGCGCTTAAAAGTGACATTATATATATATATATATATATATATATATATATATATATATATATATATATATATATACGGATGATCATTTGAAAAATTACCACATTTACAATTCAACAGCTATTCGTCCCATCGTATTTTTGATTTTTGTTTGCAGACATGTATACCATTCGCAGGGGAATCCTTTTAAAATTATTTTCAAAGGGGAGGAATCCACCCTCTCCGCTACATCTACCCCAACTCAAAAATCTTAAACGGCAATGGTACATTTAATTACGCTAATTGACAACCTGAAAAAATAATGATTTTTGGTGAAAAGTATATTAAAAACAGCCACCCCTTCGCTCGGCAAGAGTGAAAATCCATTTGAGGTTATACTTTTTTTAAACTTCAGTCCAACAAAAATAACTATAAAATTACGTGTTATAATTTCTAAAACCATTGGAAATAATCATAATCTGTGGATTAAAACTGTGAGAACTAATTTTTAAATTTCCAACACAAAATTTCGCCCTTAAAAGTTTTCTAAATTTTCAAGGTTGAAAACTTACTTTTTTAAATAAAAATTTAAAAAAGTACAACTCCAAATAGTTTTTTATCTTTTATAAATGGTTTTATATATATATATATATATATATATAGAAGTCATATAAAGAAATTATTTAATAATGAATGAAATAAAATTTAATAATGAATGAAAACCTTAGGGTTTATTAAGACGCTTCAGAGCAAAATAGTAAATTACAAATTAAATGGATTTGAACATCCCAAGAGAACTTGTCATATAATAAAACAACCAAAATTTCGCTTTGCGGGCTACAGAAATAGTATCGTTATTATTAGTGCAATCAAGAACAATCCGTACAATCAAGAATGTTACGGCTACCTGAGAAGTAAAATGCAACCATTCTTCCATATTTAAAGTTATACGTAGTTCGGAACGAAGTAAAAATAAATTTGGGAAAATGACTTGTATACAGAGACTCCCACGACGAAACGGAGAAACTATCAGGGCATGTTTAACCGGTGAAAATAATGAAAAAAGTTCTGTAAACAAAACGCTTTGTTTACGTGTTACGGCTAGCGAAAGATTTCGCCCGGATTTCAACACTCTAATAAAAAGAATCCCTACTGTAATTATTGGGACCCAAAATAAGGAGTAAAGTTTGTGGGTTTTTTGTAATTTGAGCTGGGAAATAGGATAAAATAGGTCCTATTTTATCCTATAAAATAGGACCTATTTTATAGATTTTTATAAATCTACTGGAGTTACAGTTTAACTCCAGTAGATTTTAAGATATCCGACGTAAAACATAAAATTCGGTATCGAAAAACAATTTTTTTTAGATTTGTAATGTAATAGCTTTGTGAAATCCCTAATAAATGCGGGAGATTTAGTAACAAAACTTGTAGGAAATTTAATTCTGAGAAATTTAGTGTAAATACAGCCAATAAAAAATAAATAAGAACTTTTAAAAATCTGTTGTTTTTTTTAAGAAAACGAGAGGAAAAATAATCAGAAAAGTACTTAATAAAGATTATTCTTAATATAGCAAAACAAAAAAAAAAGTACATGAAAGAATAAACGGTTACATAATAACAAACCTCAGTTACAGTAATTGTTGGAAAGTCCCTCATCAAAATGTACATAGCACAGAACTCTGCCCGACGGAAATTATTTCCAGTGCTTTCCGTATCATCTCATGATCGTTTCGTATAAATTTTCCCAAAAGCCGGCAAATTATTTTTCAAGAAATGAATGTACGCGTTCCCTGTAAGGTTTTCATTCAAAAAAAGGGTCCCAGAATTTTGTCAAAAATAATGCCACACCAAACATTAATGTGAAATTTATGCTGGAAAGTAGTTTCCATAGTACCGCGTGGATTGTCTTCGCTCCGTAAATGACTATTTTTTAGAAATGAAGACTCCGTTTCTCATAAAAGTGGTTTCATCACCAAATAAAATTGAATTTACCTTATTAGCGCTGTCTAAAAGCCAATGACACAAGTTTAACCGCTGGGGTAATCTGTTGGCCCCAAATTTTGAACCTTCTGCAGTCAGAAAGAATAAAGATTTTCTTTCCGTAATGTGCTCCTTACGTTGTTTTTTGATAAACCAGTGCGATATGAAATTCGCCTGGGCTAAGTTGGATAATCTGAATCACACGATGTTCATCATTAACACGATGATTAAATTGGCGTTCAACAGAAACCGAACGAGTTGGAAATGACCCTTCCGTTCGTAAATGCTGATACACCGAAGAATGTTTAAAAAAAGATGTTTAATAGTTTCAGAAAGAATAATTAGATTTTCTGTTTATTTTTCGTCTGTTTCGGTTCAATTAAAAATCAATTTTTCAAATTTTTTATCGGTTGTATTTACATTGATTTTCTCAAAATTAAATTTTCTAAAAGTTTTATTACTAAACCTTTCTCTTTCGCATTTATTAGTCATTTAACAAAGCTATTGCACAACAAACCTAAAAAAACCTGTATTTCGACACCGAATTTTGTGTTTTACGTCGGATATCTTAAAAACTACTGTGGTTATACAGTTCTGGGACCTGTTTTATCCTATTCTCCAGTTCAAGTTACCTAAAAAACCACACCTTTACTCCTTAATTTGGGTCCCGAAAAATTACAGTACGGCTTGTTTTTTTTTAGGTGAGCGGGCGAAATCTTTCGCTAACCGCAACTCGAAAACAAAGCGTTTCCAAACCATTTATTTATATGAACTTTTTTCGTTATTTACACCGGTAGAACGTGTGACCTAAAAGTTGCTCCGTTTCTTCGTGGGACTCAAGAAAAAAAAAACGTTTCTATTTGAAAAGAATCCTACGAACAACAAAGGAGAAAACTGATTTTTACGCCGTTGAAAACTTATTATTCTCTACTTTATTGATGTAAGGTTCAATTAATTTGATTAAAACTCTATGTAGTTCGTTTTTCTGTTTCAATTTTACATCCTATAATTTCATTATGAGGTTATATAAAAATCAAGTATAACAAATAACAGAATGATATATGTTTAAGTATTTAAAAATAATTGTTCTACAGTCGATTTTAGTACACTATCATTTTAATTACTATTTAGACTCGTAGTAATGGTAACATTTTTTAAAGCCTTCCTGAACCGCCAACATCTCGTTGCTATCTTTTTCGATGTAACAAAGGCGTACGACACGGCCTGGCGACCTGGCATTCTAAACACCCTTCGGAGGTGGGGGATCACTGGCAACATGCTTGCTTTTATCCGGGGATTCTTGAATTACCGGACGTTTCCTGTTCGTGTAGATGATTCGCTTTCAGACAGTGTCGTCTCAGAAAATGGGGTACCGCAAGGTAGTGTATTAAGAGCCACCTTGTTTTCTGTGGACATAAACAGCATTACCTCTTGTGTACAAGCTCCTGTCTTGTTGTCTTTTCGTTGATGATTTTGTTATTTACGTTGGGAGCCGATCTACACCCACTGCGGAGCGACTGATGCAGAACACTATATTTCGCCTTGAGGCTTGGTCAGGGACTACTGGTTTCACATTTTCACCCGACAAGACGAAATGTGTAGTCTTTTCTCGGCTACAGAACCCTTCTAATCCGCGGGTTTTTCTGAACAGGGAGCTTATTGCTGTCTCTACTTACGTCAGGTTTCTGGGTTTGCTTTTTGATAGCCGTCTTACTTGGGTCACACATATGAGGGATTTGAGGACAATGTGTTCCAAACTTTTGGATATGATGCGGGTCCTAAGTAACACCAACCGGGGGGCCGATCGGTCGTGTATGTTACGTTAGTACTACTTCCTTGTTCGTTCCCGTTTGGATTACGGTTGTGTCGTCTATTCCTCAGCTCATCAAACCGTACTTAAGATGCTGGACGGTGTGCATTATTCTTTTCTTCGGCTTGCCACGGGTGCGTTTAGATCAAGTCCTATCGCAAGCTTACTTGTAGACAGTGGTGAGCCATCACTTTGGGATAGACGAGACCAGCTCTTGTTATCTTATTTTGCCCTGCCCGTCTCAGCGGACAGCCGAATCACCCAGCTTTTGACCCGGTTCTTAAGAATCCTAATTTGAGGAAGTATGAGGTCCGTCCACGTTGTACTGCGCCTGTGGGTGTCCGTACACGACATCTGCTGCAGCGTATGAATGTTGGCACTCCGTCGTTCTTTCCATCATGTCCGTGCTCGTGGAGAATAAACCATATAAATTTTACGTTTGATCTTATAACATATGATAAACAATCAACGCCACCTATTGTTTACCAGCAGGTGTTCCAGTTTCTCCTCACCAAGTCGAACCCAGACGTGGTGGTATACACAGATGGGTCGAAGCATGACGGTAACGTTGGTTGTGCTTTTGTTTTCAATGAACAGACTTATATGTTTGGCCTACCCGGTGTTACGAGTGTGTTCACCGTAGAACTACTCGCTGTGGATAGGGCTCTAAGAATCGTCGGCCCTAAATATAGGAACATTCTTATTTGCAGTGACTCGTACAGTGCTCTCCAGGCGTTGGAAAACCTTTATTCCGGACATCCTGTCGTCGTTAGCATTTACGATAAAATCGCTGAGTTAGAAAAACGAAACAAGGGGGTATGTTTTTGCTGGATCCCTAGCCACGTTGGGATTCTTGGTAATGAGAGGGCGGATTCTGCTGCGAAAGATGCGTGTATTCAGCCGCCTTTCACCACCCGAGCTACTACCTTTGATTTTATTAATCATATTAAACAATCACTGCGAGCAAAGGTGGCAAAGTGGCTGGACGGCTGTCGTCGATAGTAAACTTCGACGGATTAAAGACTCAGTGTTGCCGTGGGGCACCTCTTGCAGGAACTCTCGTCGTGAGGAAGTGGTCCTCTGCCGGTTACGGTTGAGGCATACGAGAATCACACACGAATATCTAATGTCGGGAGGAGACCCACCCCTGTGCACACGATGCAACTGCCGCACGACTGTGCACCACATTCTCGTGGACTGCGTATGTTATGCGGCATTGCGTCGTCAGTTTAATATACCCAGCAGCATTCGTGATGTCTTGGGCAATGATGGCAGGGTTTTGGAGCGAATGTTTCTCTTTTTGCATAGTACTGGGTTACCGCAAAGGATTTAATATACTTATATATGTTTTTCTTTTTAATAATTTTAACCTTTATTACGATTTGATTTTTTAGTTTAATTTTATTATCCGGAGTGGGGATTTTTGCACAACCCATCAGAGTCAGGTAAGTTTTTATACTTTCTTTATTCTATTATTTTATCTTTAATGTTTTGTCAACTTTGTCTGTGATGTTAGTTTTGGGTTTTATTTTGCCTTCTTGGCTTGTTTTAGTAAATTTTTATTATATGATTAATATTAAATTTGCACCTTGTATAGCTTATTATTTCGGAGTTATATTACCCTTTTAATAATATCTACCGGGCGATGATAACGCCCCAGCGTTTTACGCCCACAAACAACAAAAAAAAAAACATTTTTCACCGAACCGGTTGTTTCAATAGTACTGTACAGTGCATAAGCAGGGTCAAGATTTTTAGTTAATAACTGAATAGAAGGGAGGTTTGAAGGAAACAAAAATCACCACAACTGCCAGTCCTACAAGAAAGAATACAGTCGCATCAGTGACAACAACGTAACAGGTGTAGAAACATGGACGAGTTCCTTAATTCTACTCTTACGTGCAGCAGATTTACTCTTTTCTAATAGACGGATAAATCCCTCCAGTTTGAATAGAAATTTTTGTTTCCTACGCAAACTTCCCTATTATTGACTGAAATTATGAAACTAACTACGTACCGTTACTGTTTTATATATTTTTTAATGGACGCTGTTTTAAAGCGGCTGTAGGCATTTAAATAAAATTTAATTAACTTCTATTCTTAAACGGTATCATTTTAATATAATGTTTTAATAATTTTATGTGAAATTGGAATTGCGCTGTCGAGCTAAGTGAAATAAAAAATAAATATTAAAAAATAAAAAACACGACAGCCAAAAAAAAAAAAAAAAAAAAAAAACATTTATATTTGATAAAGAATAATTAAAGAGCGTGAAAATTTTGTATGTAGTATATTTTTTTTTCTATTTTTTTAAATTTATTTACACGTGTATACCTACACATTTATGTAGCCTATAACACTCCCGGTAACGTAAGGATTCCAACGCGGGGTCATACATCTAAATCGGTCCAGCCGTTGAGCTGCTACGGTGAAACAAACATACATACACACACACATCCTAAATATATTACACTCCGTTTTGGACAGTCCGGTATAAAGAAACAGTTTTTTTTAAATTCCTACGTGTTTTATAAAAATAAAATAAAAATTTCGCAATACAATAGTAACGTAGAAAAAAAAATTTAATACCATATAAATCTTTTTTTGTCCAGTTCTTCAAACTTGTTACTCTTTCAAGACTAGTTTTATCTTTCGTGAAGTGCATTAAAGTGATATTTCTACATGATGTAGCTCGCATTAATATAAAGATTGAGAATTATTCTTGAGTTGATCGTAGACCGCTTACTTTCTTCGGATCGGTTTTCTTTTCAGCTCCAGAGTGTACGAGCAAATCATACTGCTATGAAATTTACCTAATTAAAAATTTAATAATAATACTGAATTTATATATTCCAGCTCCTAAATATTAATTATTAGGTAAATTTTTTCCTCGTCGCCTGAAAAAAAGGATAGCAAAGACCGTTTAAAAATAAAATATTCATGGGCATAAATTTTTCTATTATATTAAAGAAAGCGTATTTTTGAATCCCTGAAAATATAAATTTTAGTAACGGTAATAAAAACCAAATTTGTTAGAAAGTGTTACCTAGTGTTACCTAAAGTGTTACCTAAGTGTTACCTTCTTTATTTTCAAGGAAAATAGTTTTGTTACGTGTCCGCATAATATATTTATCGGTTGTCCTTAGTACGTAGTTTATTTAGAAAACATATTTGCAGCTCGCGTTAGTGTTAAATGATATTTACAGAATTATTAGAAGTGTCTTCTAATAAGCTTACTCTTCTTAATTAAAAACAAATTAATACTTATTAAGAACTTTGTTTTTATTACAATTTTTTTTGTATTTCCCCGGTACAAGCTGCTTATATCAACCGGTTGGCTAGATCACGTGTTCTACATTTTATGTCATCTGACGACATACTTATACTTGCAACAACAGATGTAATAGTTCAGGCAATTTTAATTCTGAAGTAATGCAGCTTGAATGTATAAATTTAGTACTTTTAGGTCGCTTGGATATTTTTTTTAGTTTCATGATTATTTTAAGGCAAACTCGATTACCTCTATTTTCGTGGGACGCACAGAAATCCGAAACGATTTTAATGTTAAACGTGGATAAACGTGGTAAAGTCATTTTTAAAATTATGATACCAAAAAAAATTAGAAAAATCGAATTAAAAGCCTGTAGAATTTGTAATATGAGGAATTTCCGTACTAGCAATAGAAAGCAACCTGTCACCAACGAAACTTCGGGTAATTTAAGTAGTTACAATAAAGGAAATTCTTATCACAAAGAACGATTAAATACCTCTTCCATAAATCCTGTTTTTTTATAAATTAAAAACAAACTTTTATAAATATAGAATTATTTTTTTGACATTTTCAAAACGGCTTACTAAATTACACGACACAGTTTTATAGGGATTACCATCCAATCGTTATTACAACGAAAGTATGCAAAAAATAACGTTTCTAACTTAAATTAAAGAGATTGAAAATAAAAAAACAACACAATTATCTGTAAATAAACGACACAAAAATATCTAATTAAGGTTAACTCTTTTTTCCGCTTTTAAACTTAATAATACGTCTACGAAGACCATAACCGTAAATCTACAAAATTTAAAACAGGCTTCAAACTGTCCGTTGAAATAAATTTCTTGTAATATGAAGATATATTACCAAAGTCCGAGTTCAACACGGTAACAAAAATATATTAACGTATGTATTTTACTGTGAAGGTAAAATTTCATGAACAGATAAAAAAATAAAAATTTCGGTGAGATTCACAAATCAAAAAGGTAAAATTAAATAACTATATGAAAATAAATTGCGATACGTTTTGTTCATCGCATCTCTTTCGTCGATATCTAATATATAAACGGTTTGCAAAAAAACATTAGCTCGATATAAATGCGTTTAGATATAGAGTTGTATGTAGAAAATAACGTCTTATATTGAAATATAAAAGAAACTTCATGCAGTAGGAAAAATGAACGAACGAAAATTTAAGCTTGACAGAATCTATTTTGATTTCATTTTTTGCACAGAGTTGAAGATAGAATTGTCCATACCGTAGAGTTCCACGTAGGTAAAGTCATACTTGCTCCTAAATAATCTTTTCTGTAAAAATAATGATCGCTAATCTACTTATATAAAAAACGAGTTGATTTCTTTGAAATGCAAGATTAAGGACCCCGTAGGTATACAAAAAAATCTAATTCAGCAAAATGTTTTTATTTATTGCAAGGGTGGTTTTTATGTTTTTCTTTTATATTCTCGATTATCCAATCGTCCGTTTATCCGGACATTATCTTATTCCGAAATTCAGCTATATCTACGAGATGGTATGACCGATTTTAACAATTCAAACGGCTTATTTTTTACTATGTTGAGTGCTAAAGTTTGCATAAAAAATATGTACGCTGGATTATTCGGTTATCCGGTTATTCTGTTATCCGTTATTTTTCAAGAATTTACTTATATCTCCGGAAAAGTACGACCGATTTTAAAAATTCAAACAGCGTATTTGCTTGCAGAACAAGGGCTAACGTTTGCATACAAAAGATATACTCTCGATGATCTGGCATTCGGTCATTCTTTTATTCCGAAATTTAGTTATATCTCCGTAACGGTACGACCGATTTAAAAAATTCAAACAGCGTATTTGATAGCAATACAGGGGCTAACGTTAAAATAAGAAATTGAAATTAATATTTACAGTACCGGAAAAACAAATAGTAAAAATATTCTAATTACAGTAATCTTTCGTAATACGCAGTTAATGTGCGGTACGCAAAAATGAACCGTGTCTTGAAAGAATTTTCAAGACTATAAAAAAAACGGTACCTCATCGGTCGTGTGGAAAACAGTTACAATTATTTTGTAAAATTTTACTGAATTTTGTAACTATAGTTAAAGTTATGTATTTTTACACGATTACGATAAAAAACCGATTCTCCTTTTACGCCCCAAAGAGCAGAGCGAAGCGATGCCGGCTGTGAAGCCCGGCGAAGCCAGGCTTAGCAGCTAGTAAACTATTAAAAATGTATTTCATTCTTGATTAATATAAGCGATCCGTTCAAAACAATATAATACACCACCGCGTCTCGAAATAGGATCGTTAAATAGTATTCTCGTTCGAGTAGTAATATGTGTATCAGATTCCTCTTTTTCTAAACTAGTAAGAATCGCGAAAAAAGAAAAAACTTAATCCGAGTAGGATTACTAATTATGTTGAGTAAAAAGTAATCGACGGCTAACGATTAACTAAAGCTTTGAGAAAATAAAAATTTTTAAAATCGATTAGTGTAATTAACAATAAAAATGTAATGTCGCCGTGTCCGAGTCACACAAAGCGTGCTTGCTTGCTAAATCTTACACCAAAAGGTGCTGTGTTCGATTCCAGATTAGTACCTGAACGGTTTTCCACAACCAGACTGTTACGTTTTCAGTAACTAATCACCTTAAAAGAAAAATAACTGAATCACAAATTATTATAGAATATAAAAAATATTAGCGACGGTATGTAAAGGGGTAATGATATGATTACACTATTTCTAAATTTATCAAACTTAGCTGATTACTACATATACAGTAAGCACATCTCCAATGCAAATGCGCGCGCACCCCCCCTCTCACACACACACACGCGCGCGCGCTCAGAGAGAGAGACACGTCTATTTTTTATTAATAACAACATAAAGTAATGTGTGAAGTTTAATCTATATTTGTTTAGACATTTTATACTTCGTTTTTGTATATATTCACTAGCTGCAGGGCATGCCTCAGGCACGTCTCCGTAGCTAGGCCCTTTGGGCGGTTTGCCCTAGCGGGCGGCGTCTTGGAATGGGATTATTAGGTGTCCAAAATTGGTTAGCTCTTGTGTAAAATATTTTTTTTTGAATGATGAAAATTGATATAACGAAAGTTAAATTAGAAATTTAACTGTAGGAATTGATACTAACGAGTCGGGATTTTCAGCTAGGGATCGGTACATTCCGGTGTCTACTTTTAGGTAGATTTCATAAGAAAGCTTCCTATTGTAATGGGTACAATGATTCGACCTCTGGAAAATTTCGACATATCTTTGCGATTCACAACCCCCAGACCCCAAAACCATCGTCAGTTCAAAATTTTATGCATACATTTATATGTATATATATTTCACTTCCTTGTGGACACGATAACTGCTGTAATTTTGCGCCAATCACTTTCAAATTGATACGTAAAGTATAACGACCCAAAATCTTGGTCAAGTTTTTTAATGTGTAAAATCGGACCATGGGGGTGGAAATGGGGGGATTTTTCGAAAAAACAAAATATCGTTGTAACTTTCTTATTAAGTAAAATATCGAATTCGTCTGAAGTTCCTACTATTCCTTGGATAAGGGCCTAAAAGTTATCTTAGTAAAGTTTCTTGATATAACCAACCGTTGGCCCAGGGGGTGAAAAAATGAGGTTTCGAAGACAAAATATCATATATCTCCCGTAATAGGCGCAGTGTGGAATCGGTTAAAGTAATCGTTAGTCCTCTAAACATTACCTAAAACTTTTGTACGAAACAATTTTTGATATGACCAACCCTTACGGCAAGAGATGAACAAAATGTTGCTAGAATTGTAAGAAGATGGGGCTTGTAGTATGCTAAACATATAAAACTTATTTTCACATGTAACCGTCGAGTAAATTTGAAGTTTTTCTTAAATTTAAGGTGGAAATCTTTTTTTATCCCCTACCCTACTTAACACCGTCGAAATCTACTCCGCTTTCCGGCGTGCCGAAAAGGATTTTTTGGTTATAGTTCATTATTTTATGAAGAAAAACAATGACAAAAATATATTAAAAATATGAAAAAAAGTTTTAAAACACCACTCTTTTTTTTAGAAAGTAAAAAATAATTTGATTGTAAGATTATGTGAAAGTCGTAGCTTCAAATTAAAAATTTGATGTTTTTGCCAATTTTTTCTTATGCGTGTTGCCCCCCACTCTTTAGGCCATTCATCACATATAAGAAAAAAATTGGATGTGATTTTCACATAATCTGCTAAAAAAGTGACAGGTCTTGAATTCAATATTTGACTTAAATATAAATATTGAAAAAATGCTTGTAAGTTAATTATATTATTTCGATTGAAATAATATAAATAAATATAAAAAAATAAATAGAAAATAAATAAATAAAAAAATAAATACGTCGGTGATGAAAACGTTTGTAGTGTTAAAGGGTTTAATTTTATATTTTTGCTAAGTTATAATTTTATAAAATACAGTAATGTATAATAAGGGATGCTCAAAACTGTGTAACCTTGAACGGTTGTATGTTGACGAACTGTGGAAGGGGGTTCCCCTTTCCTCACTTCACCATAATACTAGTTGGGTGCAGAGTTGCCAGACCTACAAACACACGTTGCTAAATAGACAGCGGTCAGAAAACATTGTTATTATGTCTTCGCGCTACTAAAACAAATATTCAATTGACGCCTCAAAATGCATCTATTAACAAATTTGAATCGATAGCATATCAACGTCAAATTATTTTTAATTTTTTCTTTAAGTATTTTACATTTTATCTGTTAAATAACTAAATAAAAATATGTTTTATATCGATTGTAAGCTTATTTATAAAAAAAATCTCATTTGAAAAATGTATTTAGAAATCATAACATTTACGTACACTTTGATTGTTCACTGAGCTGAAAATGCTCTTTACTGTAAACCCTAAAGCGACATTTGTGTGATATGCAAATAGATGTAGTCGACATCATGAATTAATCGGCCGCTGTACCGCCTGTTAACAAACCTATCATCATTCACTTATGATGTATATTACAGTCGTATATTACATACAAAATGTACCGTGGACCTTTCTAATGTACTTTGAAGTACTACTTTAAATCCTACCTGCATAACGTATGCGGTAATTTACCTACGAGAACACCAGGTAGCGTATATTTATAATTTTTTCTTTACTGTTATTTATGAATTTTTTTTTAATAATCTGTATTCCTGAGCTGTACAATGGCTCTACATAGTAATTACTTTCAGTAAAAGTATCGATGTTCATTATAAAGCAACCGGTTCGTCTTCTAAATAGATAAGAAACTGAACATCTGTTTTCTGGTATACCACCTACTGGGATCGTTCGTTTATTTCCCTGAATATCAAACAAAACCAAAAATTTCTACGTCGAGTATTGCGTAACTTTTTTTTACTTCATTTTTTACGTTGACACATTTCCGGATAATTCTATCGTCAAAACTTATTTTACTGGTTCTTTTAATTTTCTGTTAGTCTTTATATAATTAGTCGACGTCCTCCCCTTTACTTGATAAAGATATCATAATTGATAAGACATAATGTCAAATAAAGGAAACGGCGTTGACTAAATGTTATATACAGCCTAGCAGCAATTTATAAAAGTACCGGTACAATAAATTTTAACGATGAAGTAATTCCGAAACGCGTCAAAATATGATAAAAGAAAATATATTAATTATTATTATCTTAATAATTAATAAACACAAAATTTAGAATTTTTTTTCAAAATACTCATCCCGAAATTTGATACGCTTAGTACAACCCCTTTTTAACTTTTAAAAAATCTGATGTGGACACCACATAACTTCCTTGTACGCCTGTTAAATTCCATACACGCATTTTTAAAAGTACATAAAAGTTTCCTAGTATTTCATTAATAACTTCTGATTTTTTTTATCGTTATTGAATTACTATTTATAGCAAAAGTTTTTTTACAATCAGAGGTTTATAATTAGTAATAAATCAATATATTTAAATTAAAAAAGTTTTAAAAAAATGAAGTCGGATTCGAATAGATGTGCCTTCCCGTTGTAAGACCAAATATTTCATTAATTAAAATATTATTTGACTGTAACTCTACAGCCGATGAAGATAAATACCGTTTATGATATATCGTTGAAAAGCTCTCGATGAGATCTTATTACTGCATTTAAGAAAAGTCCAAAATCCAATTTGTTTTTTTTTTATTTTGGGCTTTTTTAGACGCTTCTGTTCCAGTCGATTGCAATCAAAAGAGGAGGTACAAAACTAGATGTTAAAAACAGTCCTAAATCCAAAATTTCAACATTCTACGGCTAATCGTTTTTCAATTATGCGACATATAAAAGTGTGTACGTACAGATGTCACGCCAGAATTATTCAAAATAGATCAGGGATTGTCAAAATGGATATTTCCATTTTTCATTGAAATCTGAAAACCGAAATTTTTTTCGATCGCAATACTTTTTAAGGAAGTAAAAATCTTTAGTACAATGAAATTTTTCTAATTTGTAAAACAAGTTGTTATCTTTGTTTTTCATTATTAAATTTAAAAGTTCGTCCGATAAGGCCGTTCTCAGGTTTTCTTAAAATTTGGCTAAAAAACTTCTATATACGTGGCACCGATCATAATTTTTTCAAAATTTGTTAAGAGGTTAGGTATCATGAAAAAACGATTTTTTTTTTGAAGGCATTTTACAGAAAACAAAATTATAGAAAATACTGTAACTTTCAGGATTAGGTATCGGTCAACCGATTTAACTTTTGACGAAAAATAGAATTTTAACTCCTTTTTTGAGGCACTTCATGGGTTGTAACAAATATTTTAAACGGTTAACATCCTTTGTGCGATACATCATTTTAAAGGACACTATAAGACAAGAAAAGAGGTATAAATAAAAATTTAGTATTATGTGTGTTCCGAGATGGTGGTGGGATAAATATTGAATTTTGGAAATTAGTAAATTTCAAATAATAAAATTAAATAAAAAGAAATTAAATTAAAACGAATTAAATTTAATCTATTCTAGACTCTACTTGAGTCTTAAGTTTCTCCATAAACAACATCTTATCTCAAGAATAACTACTATCCGTGCCTGGTTTACGTGAAAATGAGGAGTGGAGTCGGTTTGATCAAAGGATCAAATTATACCCTAATTTTTTACCAAACGTTTTGATATTTTTCGCAATTGTAGTCTAGTAATTCAGTCATTAACATCCTTTAAAACCATATGACGTATTTGAAATAAAAATCTGTCAAGATCAAAACCGAAAATTATAGAAACCTTCGCCAGCTTTTTTTTTATAAACAAATACAATCATTCTCATCCCAATGTGAGTGGATCTTGTTAGTGTATTGCGTTGTTTACAAATGACTGTTGATTTTACAAATCACTATATTTTTAATTTTTAAGGTGGTTTCTAAAGCTGATTTTATTTTTAAATTTTGTTCAAATTCTGGATCATATATATGATTAAAAAACGCGACATCCTTGTCAAGAATCAAACCCTTTTTTTTTACTTTTTTTTCCGTCGGAGGAAGAGAAAATTATTTTAAGTACCGTGTGGTCTCGAACCCCAAGATAGTATGGGACTCTTCCTTGCGGGGATTCCCAATAAATCCTTCTCTGTCTACAACATGGAATGCTGATCTCACCTTACGGTACTATTAAAGCAGGACCTCATGATTCTTGTCTACATCCGCACTTCCAATGTTGGCCCCACGCTTCGAACCCAACGGGATTCTCCAGTATATTAATAATTTTTTTTTTAACCTCGACGGTAATGTTGGGGAGCTGCTCCAATGGGAGACTGAGAAATTTATTCACCGCTAAACTTCCACAAACTCATAAAGAGTTTTTAATACTGAAATCGCCTACTAAAAAAAATAAAATTAATAAAAAAAGAATAAATACGTAAAGTCGACAAGTGACCACTACATTAGAGAAAAAATTAAAACGAGCACACACACACACACACACACACACACACACACACACACACACACACACACACACAACCAAAACCAAAATGTGCTACTGCTTGTACTACGGATTATACACCAATATGTGCAAGTGATGGATCAAACAAACCGATAACTTTTGGTAATAAATGCGTTATGGATAAAGCTGGCTGCGAACAAAACAAACGTAAGATTTATATATTATTATTAACTTTCAAATCTTATATTTAAATAAGGCTCCAATATCATTTTGAGATGAACAAAAAAGAAATTCCCTTTGTTTTAAAACACTTTTTATTTCGTTTTTATATCCCATACTGACAAAGGTTAATAAAAGCTAATAAATTTTTGAAACGTACACGTATAAGTAGAAAAAGTAAAACAAATTATTGTAATGCAAACGTAAGTTAGTCAAATAATTTTAATTCATGGTAAATTTAAAAATATAAAACCGTTTTTTTGTGATATAGGACACTTTTTGAGTTCCTAACTGAGAGTCCTTATTATGTGAGTAATGAAATTTTTTTTACTGGTTTTAATATAATTCTTTTATTGTAGATTGTTTTATTAGAAATTCAACGTTGTCTAATCTTAAATTCTGTACACCCACATTTCTAAGATATAAGCCGATATTGAAAAGCGATTAATTTGGCAAAAGTGATTTATTTTTCTTTAAATTATCATTTTTAATTATCTGAATGTACTTATTCGAAAATAAATATTAATCAATCAATTGAGAAATCATTCTTTGAACATTTTTATATTGCTCCACCTCTTTCAAGGTCGAATTTTGAAATATCTGGAAAATTTAGATATTCATATGAAAATTACACACATTAAAAATCAAGTTGATAACTTCATTTGTTACCAAGAAATTCAAAGAATTGTAAAACTTAATCTTACCCCATTTTAACCCTTTAAACTTGAAATTTCAAAAGATCCTTTCTTAGTATGCACTTACACCATAAGATATATACAGAGACATAAGATTATACACATTTTCTTCCATTTATCTTCAATAGCTGATGAATCAATCAGAACAAGTTGTTTTATAAATTCCTATTTTTTTATTTATTTGTTAAAACTCATTGTTATTAATTGTCTTCTGTTGAATTTTTATTTTATATTTTTATGCGGAAGAATTTAATAGATAATAATTTGATTGTGCGCCAACAATAAATTAATTATTTTGTACTTTGTACCGATACAAAAAAAAAATTGATGAGTGAAAAAACAATTGTTTTCAATGGAAACCACCAGTATTAGTTTCAAAATAAGTAATGGTTAAATTTTATTTTAATTTACCCTCACACGCGCACACACACTTTTTTTTTCTTTTACCAACTTCGTCTCACTATTTTCGGAAAATTTTCCTTTTGTTTTATCTTGAAAACTCTTGTAATGTATTATTTTATTTAATATTTAATTGCTTTAGATCTTATATGATTTCTCTAAACCAGTTATTTTTTTTTATTTTTAATTTAGAAAAATAATTAATTGAAGATTGTTTTTGTTAATCAGTTGTCCTCCATTCTTACTTTTAAGTGTTTGTAAAAGCTTGATCTCTTCTTCTTTTTATAGAGTCCGTTATTTTTTAAAATTTCTGGTAAATTTTATTTGATACAAATATGTTTTGATATTTTTTTATTTTGGACCTTAAAAGTTTTCATAATATTTTCTTTTCTTTTTTAGTAGTAATCATTTGTGTTTCAATTATTTGATCGCTATTGTCGTTCTGCATCATATAACCAACCATTCTTGTTTAATTTTTGTGTTATAATGGCAAAATTTAGCGTTAAAATAAAGGAATTTTTTGTTACATATATTTGTATGGTAGAATTTTACTTTACATAGGACAAAATGAAGTTAGTCGTATTAAAGAAGTGTTTATGTCTGGATAAAGGATTAAAAATAAAAACTATAGAAAATGTTTTACGTGTATGTTTTAAGTGTCTATACATTAGATTATAAAATAGGTACCTTAAAACGTCTAACGATAATTTTAATGCACTTTCAAACTTACAAAACTTTTTAAAACGATATATTTAAAGTACGGTTTCTTTTAGACAACACTTTCTTCAGTCACTGGTTCACACACAGATAAAACTAACAGAAAATTATAACTGGCATTCGTGTCGTATTAATATATAGTGTCGTATATATAGGCTAATTTTCTAGTGTTTCACAGCGTACTCTTATCTAACAGAACATTTAATCTTTTTTTTTTATTATCATATAAAAACGCTTTAAAATTTCAATTACCTTCTCTTTGATAAATAAAATATTTTAATCCAATACTATTATCATAAAAAATGTAATATTTTCAGTGGCTGTTCCCAATTCGAAAACTTATTAATAAAAACTCTTCAGATCCCTTAAATCTTTTATTTGAACTCTAGGTTTTTATCGACTTTTAGTGGAAGCGCCGTAGACTGGTACTTCAATTAATTACAACATTCATGTGAAAATATTTATATATTTACTTGTACGAGTCAGTGACGGATTTACCATAAAGTAAAACAAGCAGTTGCTTGAGACCTCACTTTGACAGGGGCCTCGAAGTAAAAAATTTTGAAAAATAAAAGTAAAATTAACAAAAAATAAAGAATATATTTATAATACTTTATGTATTACTTTTATAACTTATGTATAATTGTAATTGCTATCTTCAATTATGTAAAAGCTTCATTTATATTTATAGGATAGATTATAATGACAGTATATTTTAAAATTGGTTTATTATGGAAACCATTTTTGAGGGGAGCCTCAAAAATATCGATTTGCTTGGGGCCTTGTCCAAGGTAAATCCGGCACTGGTACGAGTATACTTGTATCTACGGGTATTTTTTCCTGTACGTTTATATTGTATTATTATACATTGTAATAATACATAATTGTACTCGGTGTACGTGAATTCGTGAATATCTATAGCCATGTACATTAATATACACATATTTTAGTTGTTTTTGAGTCAGTTTATTTTTTTGAATGATGGATATTTATTAACATCTTTTTTTTATTTAATATTGTTTTTATACTGTTAAAAAAAGACGCAAATAGAATTTTCCTCTTAGCGGTCGAAATCGGAAACATGTGGGTACGGGTTTTGAAATTCGCATTTAATTTTCAAATGAGCGTATTCTGAACGCGTTAGGCGTGATGCGAGTGAAAAAATTGCTCTTTAATATAGGCTAATTACTAATACAAGATAACTAAAGAGCGTGCAGGTGACAACGTTTTATATATGAAGAGTTTAGAGCTTAGTTCAAATATTACACCATTTTACTTATATTTCGATAATCAAGGCATTGAGGGTTTTATTATTTATTTACCGATTCATTTCTAGTTTCTTTTTTCTCTACTATACTATTATTAAAAGCCTAATAGTTTTTTTTTATAGCTTACAGTGTAATTTTCCAGGTAACCATCTTTCATGGTGATAGTTTTATATATATATTTGCGTTTCCCGTCGCGGTCAGGGGATGTTCAGCCGATCAGGGTTGTGTTCGTGGACCTCCTATGTTCATTAAACTTATGCTTGTGATAATAATAATGATAAATAAAAATTAGAGCCTGTTCAATTTACAGAAACTCTCAGTGTATTGTAATTGCTTCAGAGCAATCGTTTGGGTAGATAGGACCCATTAATTTATTTTCAGATTTCCCGGTCACGACTTCGCTCGTGAAATACATAATCAGAATTATAAACATAAACAACCATTAAAATGTTACCAAATCTCATAATCTCGGTGTCAGGATACCTCAACTCGGTACGGTACGGTAACTGGGCTTTTACCTTTATCGCCGTTTGACGTGGAAGGATCATGTTAGGGAGAATTTTATTTTTTACACGTATTCACTAATGCATTTTATCACAGTCCTTTTTCTGACCACTCAAGAAAGTGTCGGAGCTTAGATACTTTTTCCTGCGAGATCTTTAATTTTTTTTTTTTTTTTTTTTTTGCTTAGGTACTATTTGCTCGCGAGATCTTCCGGACGAATTTAAAAAAAGTAAAATTTTGTAATATTCTTGTCCGCACGGGTAATCTTCTATATATATGTTTGTGTTTGTACATTTATATAAATATGAGCTTATGACACTCCAGAAATGTAAGGAATTCAACGAGTCTTACATCCAAATAGGTTCAGCCGTTGAGCTATTACAATGGAACAAAAATAAAAATACGTACACCCTAATAAATACACATTACATTCTTTTTTGGAGAGTTGTGTAAACAACTAGCAATACGACTTCATACGTATGGATACGAGCTTTAGAATGAAGCGTTAACATGCGTGTTATTAAAAAATCTCTCATTCATCTGATCGATTGTTTAAATTTATTTCAACATAAGATATATATATATATATATATATATATATATATATATAGCGTGTGGGACTTCCGGTAACGTAGGGACACCAACGTGGGGTCGTACATCTAAATCGGTTCAGCGGTTGAGCTGCTTCGGAGGAACATACGTACACCCTAAATACATTACACTCCTCCTTTTTGGGCAGTCGAGTAAAAAACTAAACCAGTTTATATATGTACTGACTAAAGACAGGAGTATTTATTTTTCAAATAACAATTTGTTTGTTTCTTATTTGTCAGCACTTATAATGTAATTTTGTTATAATAATAAATAAATAGGTTTAAAGTAAACAGCATATGATTCACACGCTTAAAAAAAGATTGTAGACGATTAACACTGAGGTGGACTGTAAAATACATTATTAATACCCGTTTTTCAGGCTTAAGAAATAATTCTCATTTTAAAATTTGTCATAATTTTAAAAAACAAAAAAAATCAGAAATATTATGTGAAAAATATTATACAATATTTCTCTCACAGGGAAATTTTACGTCTGTGCACGTGAAACATTTGTAGGTTAAAGTATTTGACGTATTACAATGTTATAGGTTAGTTTGATCGCGTTGCAATTTGTGGAACAAGCTATTTAAGTTTTTCTGTAAATCGAATTACACTGGCTAGAATTAATTTTTTATGGTAGCATTTTTGAGTGTATTAAATGCTTTTTTTTTTACAAATACTTATGTTTACAATTGCTAATAACGTTAAACTTACTTGTAATATTGTTCTGTTGATATTTGGAATTTAATAACGTTTGAATTTTATGTTTGGAATGTATAATTTTTATATAATAATCTTTCTAATGTAGTGAAAAATATTCTAAAAATTTTTTCCCTAGTTTCGGTAGTATAAACTTTTTTCTTGTTTTAAAAGTAGTTATTATTTTTAGAAATCAGTGTTTTTACAGGTAGCTTACTGACTTGCTAAGTTTCTAAAGTAACCCAGTGACAATGGTTGATGAGGAATAAGAGGGTGAAGTTAAAGAATTCGATTTAGATCGTGATGAAGAATTGCAATTTGAAGTTGAAAACGAAATTGAAACAGCAGTAGTGGAGATAACAAAGAGAAAAATTGACGAGGTTTGTTAACTATATTTTTTGTAAACTGTTTATTAGCTGTGTAATATTTATTTTATGGCTAATGATTCAAAATAATTTTCTTATTTTAAATATTTTTAATTCATTCTGGAGGTTTGATTCAAAGGTTCAGGTTTGGATCCTGGTCAGGCATGGTATTTTGCACGTGTTACAAAATTTCATCCATCTGTAACTGTTACTGGGTGTCAGCCTGTAGTTTTCTAAATAAACAATTATTATTGTTACTGGGTCAATTATGAACAATATAGAGAAATAATGCTATATATTGATATGTTTTAATTAGAAATGTATTTATTATATTACGTTCCTAAAGAAGATACTGAGAGCGTAAGAAATTTCTTTTAAAAGAATCTTATTCATTTTATTAAAGAACTCATAAAATAAGTTTTCTAACTACTGCTTTTCCAATTTTAATTTTTATAAAAATAAGTACGTTTTGGAAAGTAATATATCTACTTTTCTCAACATGGTTACCTTGTAAGTTGTCTTCGTGAGAAATTCATGATTTAAAGTGAATCTAGGAACATGATGTTGCAATTTTCATACATGACTTCATTACCTGACTTAAATTTGATACCACAGTGGTAAATTTTTGATGCTAAAACATAGTAGAAATATGAAGGGGATCAGATAAGGGCTATAGACTGGGTGTTGGAAAATTGTCCACTCTCAGCTTTGCTGAAGATTCTTTGTGTTACAGTGTTGTTATACAGTAGTAGTGTACCTATTTTAGCTGTACAGTCTCAGATTGTCCTATGTTAAAGATTAAGTTTGAGTATTGTGTGACACAATACTCTGGTACTGTGACAGCTACCATGAAAATCTTTTTCAACTGTCAGGGATAAGATATATTGGTATGGAAGGATGCCAGGTCATTCCATGTTAAAAATCAACAAGGTCCACAACCTGATCAACTGGGATTTTCATGAAATTTGATATGAATTAAGTGTTGATAGAATTATGAGAAAATACTGAATTTCAGATCTCTTATCATTAACTGTTTTGTTTTTACAGCCCTTCAAATTTGCTGGAAAATGGCAAGTGGTAGCAGTAGTGTTAGGTCAACATAACATTGTTATTTATTAGGTAAAATAATAAACTTGGTCTTATTTTTAAGCTTATATGATGCTTTTTAATGTAATATTCAATTAGCCTATGTTTACATAAATTTGTATTTCATGGTCACCACCTTTGACATTTGACCTTAAATTTCAGAAAAAACAGGTCTTCAATTTTTTAATAAAAAATGTGTTATTCATCATTGTACTATGAAACAGTTGAGAAAATTTGAAACTGGGACTGCTTTGGGATCAGGAGATAAAAAATAAAATGTATACCATTGTTTTAGCAAAATTTACTTTTTTTTAAAGTTGTTTCTAAATAGTTTTATAACAAGACCGCAATGAATATTAATTAAGTCAAAATGAGGTTGAAAATTATTACACATTATGCTTAAAAGTGAAATTAAGTTAATAATTTTAAGTAAAATAATAAATCTCATACGTATTTAAATTATCTAAAAAAACTCAAGTGTAAAATAAATTATGTATAAAATATAATTCTCAAGACTCACTTCTGCTAATTCAAGAAGCTACAGTAATATAAGTAATAATTGTACGACTAATAATTAAAATACAATAATGTATGTCTTTAAATAATTACAGTTATGGAATTTATGATTTGGATGTTTCGACCATCTTAAAATGTTACACAATATACAAAAAGTAAGGCAAATCAATAAAAATTTCTAATTTAAGTTTTATGTATTTCTTAAATTAACTGTTTCATTCCAGTAGCTGTTGTTTTTAATAAATATTTGAATTTGCATTAATTTTAACAGTAGTCTGATAAAATACACTTATGTATTGATTAAAGCTAATGTACTGATTAATTTTTGAAAGTAATGTTTCTTAAAAATGATTTTTTATAATAATGATTTAATATATCTAATCTGATATTTTCATTGGCCTTCATTATTGCTTCTTAAAAATTATACCAATAACATTAGTATTAAGTTAAATTTTAAAAGAATGTTAACGTGCTTATTTGAAATACCTATAATTTCGCTGTAGTTTTTTCATTTGCCTGAGTAGTTTCTTTTCCAGATAATGTCCAGCAGCAGTTTTCAGACTAACTTTTGTTAGTGCTTCCTGTCAAGGTAATATTAGAATATCACTGTGCTGGAAAAACATAAGAAGGAGGTAAAGGAAACTTACTTCCACTTCTTCTGTCAATTAATTTGTAGATAATACACAAGCCAGCCACTAAGCACCATTATAAGTGCACGTGACAGAATTTTTTATATTAGAAAGTTAAGGAAAACCAATTTCTGTTTCATGCAGAACTCTCCTTCATGTAAATGTTTTATGAAATATTATTCACATTCTTCATTTTTGTAAATAATTTTTGTTTTAAGATACCCTTTCCTGATTGGTAGAAAAGCATGCAACTTTTGAGTATCTGGGATCGCCACCGCTTTTGCTAAACGAGGTGCTAAATACTTTTCTTCTATCTAATACTCTTCATTTGAAACAAATATGAAATTCATATTTTTAATATTTGACTGAGCCCAATCATAAAGCTGAGCGACTGCTGTCATTTGATTTTGATATGGGCATTGTAAATTTGCTTTTGTTGCTAATCTTGTGAGAGTACCACAAGACCATAACATGCATTCTTCCCACGTGATGTGGCAAAGAAATGCCATTTTGCCTCAACACCAAAGTCATCCTTATGATATATTAAATTCACAAAATTTTTACGATTTTTATATTGTGCTACTGAGCCATCTGAGAAGTAAATTAGTTAATTCACAATATTATACTTTTCTTTTAAAAATTGTCTTAGTTTTTTTTTTAAATAGATGAATTGATATTTTGTCATTCTTAAGGCAGTCAGACAGAACAACTAAATTATCATTAACATTTTCTGCATATTCTTGGCTTTTAAAATAAATAGCGAAAGAATGAGTTGTAGCCTGTTGATTGTTCCAGTGATCCTTGGGTTTCATTTTGTAGCTTAAATGAATAATTTTCAGCAAAGTCACATAATGTAATAAAGATTCAGGATGCATTTACAGTTTTTAGATTTTTAAGAAGTTTGCTGAGAAGCAACGAATGAATGGGGAACGAGAATTGATAATTTTTCAATAAAATCTTCTGTGTTCTCTACTGTTTATAAATTTGAACGATCAGTTGATATCCATTGGTTAAAAGTTATTTTGTCCACAGAATTTTCAACAAATATTGAATCTTGAATGTTTTTAAAATTGTCATAATCTTGACAATTCTTACTCTCGCCAATATAACAAATTTTACTACAAATAATTTGTGCCTCAGAGTGTTTAGAAATGAAATAATTGCAGCACTCTTTTGTTAAATAATTTTATTTATATCCTTCAAACATTAATTTCATGTTCTGATCGATAACATACACATATACACTATGAGTTCCAATACCACCTGCTAAAACAGGATGAAAAGCAGCAAAGGTAGAAACCCCAATTTTTATACCTGTATGAGTTTTTTTAAACTGTTGATGTATCTCTTTACGATTAGCCAGTACTAGTCGTTTTTTTAACTGGAATGTTTTCACAAGGTGATTGATTTGATTGTGGTAATCTTTTTTTGACTGGTATTACATGACTTACATCATCTGATTTATAAAATGCCTTAGTACATCCAACTATGTTTTGATCAAGACACTTTACAGATTTAGGGTTCAGTGATGATAGAATCCATTGTTCTTTAACTAGTTGTTTTGTCTGTTGTGTCATGTAATTGGTACTGCCTGGGAATTCATCTTTCACTTTTTTAATGCTCCAACTTCAAGAAAGAAGAAGAGTAAGAATTGCTATTTTAAGACTTACATCTGTTGTACAATTAAATTTTTCTTTCAACTGTACTAGGATTTCGCTGTCAGATTCAACTTGAGATGAAGTCTCATCGTTTTTACTAGCTACACTGAATATTTTTCCCTCCTTGATGACTCAGGTTTTGTAATCTTTTTGGCAAGATATGTTTTCTCTTGCAATCTTTTAGAGCTTTCAGGTGATTCCTCAATACTTTGATTTTAGACTCTGATTGAGTCTGTCTAATGCATAATTTGTTTCATCATAAAGGGCTTCTTCACCATCATCTACATCTGCTTCTTCTGAAGCTTTATTATTAATTGAGGCAAGTTTTTTCCAACACTTATCACAAATCTTCTAATCAGTTTCTAAACTTGGATTTTTTTCTGTCATGCATGGTAACACTTTTCTTAAATTCTTAGTACCATTATTATGACATACTTCTTGGAATGGGTTACAGCATTTATTATTATAAAAAGTTTGTCGTACTTTAAAAGATACCTAACTTTGTATCTTAAAAAAAACTATTTAACTACACCAACACTTAGCAATCAATAAATGAACACTGAATATCTTGACTTCAGGGCAGACATATTTTTACAGTGCTTATGCTTTCTTACATCATGTTATTTCACAAATAAGTTGTTTAAATAAATAAAATATTTTAGGTCATATTTAATATTATTTACACTAAAACAGTTACAGTCTAAAACTAAACTGTTGATACAGTAACCCTCAATACATTTTGTCTTTCAGTTTGTATTAATTGCTCCAAGTCATGATGTAATTGCATTACATCATCATTGATCATTTGATTGAGTTGAGGTATACTATTTTCTTATTACTAGACAAAACAAATGAGCAACATATTACTTCATTACTTTTAGTTTTGATTTGCAAGATGTTTTATTTGATTTGCAAGTTCAGCCAACAAAAATGTAAGTATTTACCACCTCAAAAAATATTTTTTTGTTAAAACATTGATACACATTTTATTTTTTTCTCTTGATTCCAGTACAGTCGCAGTTTCAAATTTGCATCATTCTATGGTAATAAATATTAAAGTTATGTCAACCTAACACTATTGCCACAAGTCAAAATTTGCCATTTTCCAGCAAATTTGAAGAGCTGTAAAAACAAAATGGTTAACAATAGAGATCTGAAATTCAGTGTTTTATAATAACTTTATCAACAGTTAATTCATACCAAATTTCATGAAAACCCCGGTTGGTCGGGTTGTGAATGGCTTCTTTTTTTTTCAGCTCTCCTAGGTTGGTTCGGCAGTCAAAGATGAGGAATAACTCAACTCAGAGGAGTGTCCTCCGACTCTAATGGGTCTTCCCACCTGCCGGCATGGCAGGTCGGCCTGCCAATTCTGAATCTTTTCTCTTCTTCATGAGCCTGCCTCTAATTAACAAAGCGGGGGTTAGACCAGGCCCAGCTATGTTCCCCTTCCTGCCAGCTGGGATTCAGTCTTGATTTTTTTGCCTGCCTCAGGCTTTGGGACGGGAGGTCCGGCCCTGCTATGCCATTCCCAGTTCCTGATCCATCACTCAGAAATTTTTTTTTTAAACCATTCGCCATTGACTGTATTTGGCTTCTTTCGTCTTTATAATTTTTGTCACCAACGATTCAATCTTATTCATTCCGTGATACCTTCAATTATACACTTCACCGTGGAATTTGGTGTAATCCACTCCAATCCATGTTGTTTTTTAAGTTCAACCCATCTATGACACTCGTAATATGTATGTTCAGGCGAGTCAATCAGGCCTTACAATACATACAGTTGGACAGCTCCCTTCACCTAAAATGATGAAGGTATTCACCATACTCCCAATGGGCTGAGAGGAGCTGGGTAATATAATAACCCACATCCCCATGACCTCTCTCCAGCCATGGTTCCAGCCTAGGTATCATCCATTTCGTCCATCAGCCCGAGCGTGCCTCCTGCCATTCCTGATGTTATAATTTCTTGGTATCTGTCTTGGACATTCCTTCATATCTTCGTTTTCTATGCAGGACCACCAACCAAATAGGAGGTACTCCCGCCAAAACTTCTGCCGACACTGTTTTATAGGCCACAGAAATCTTTTATCGTTGCGCGGCGCTGCAGTGAGGTCAGTCTTCTCTCATTTCCTTTCTTCTCCAGGGCTTCGTACCATGTAGGTGCTACGTACAATATCACTGCTATGGCAGCCGCCATCAATAATCAGTGTTTATCAGACCATCAAACTGAGGGCAGAGGATGTGAAGGTGTAGCTGTTTTCCTAAAGTAAATCTTATTAGCCATGCATATTCTGCTAGTGACAAACTTCCCTGCAGTCTCAGTGAAGATATTGATGCCATTTAAAATGAATATCTGCAGCTAATATATACCACCAAATTCCGATATCAGGGAGGATGATGTGTCCAGTCTGTTTTTACAGATTCTTTAACCCTACCTAATATTGCTGATTTCAGTGTCCATCACTATTCATGGGGCTTATCATCATATTCTTCCTGAGGCACAATAGTTAATTGACTAATAAGTTGATTTAAGTTGAAGCAAAACTTAGATCTCTCCTTATTGAATGAGGATGTGAAGGGGTAGCTGTTTTCCTAAAGTAAATCTTATTAGCCATGCATATTCTGCTAGTGATAAACTTCCCTGCAGTCTCAGTGAAGATATCGGTGCCATTTAAAATGAATATCTGCAGCTAATATATACCACAAAATTCCGATATCAGGGAGGATGATGTGTCCAGTCTGTTTTTACAAATTCTTTAACCCTACCTAATATTGCTGATTTCAGTGTCCATCACTATTCATGGGGCTTATCATCATATTCTTCCTGAGGCACAATAGTTAATTGACTAATAAGTTGATTTAAGTTGAAGCAAAACTTAGATCTCTCCTTATTGAATGGTGGATCATACATACTTGTGTCATCTTCATCAGGTACAATTTCATGAATCGATATGTCCTTGTATTCAGCAACCTACTCCTATGTCTTACCTGGTACGTTTACAAAAACTTCTTTGGAATTAATCACAGACTGGTTGTTATCTCAGTCAGTAATAGTGATTTTCCTTAGAGTTAGCCACACAAATGGGTGGTTCTTATAGAGGATTTGATTGGTTACAGGATTCCTTTGGCCAATACAACAAAAGTGGTAGCCTCCAACTTGCCAAGTTTACACACCTGATACTTGAGTGCAAATGAATTTATCTCTTTAACATCAGGAAAGTCCAGGCAACCTTTTGTTCATTGGTGGGATGAAGACTGCAGGAATGCACTAAAGGATCAACTCAGGACTGTGTAATTTCAATTGAAAACAAACTGAATTGATTTTTGCCTTCTGCAATGCAAGGGCTGTTTGCTGTTGAGTGTTTTCGTGTGCTAATCGGAAATCATGGATGAATTATGTCGATATTGCTTCTCAAACAATTCCATCATCAATTGTGTGGAGAAAGTATGTGGGGATCAGAACAGTCACTGAAGCTGATTGGATATGAAAACAATGGCGTCATCGTCACCATGCCAATTGATGTGGTGAACACATTTGGAAACGGGTTTAGCTCTTCTTCACTTACATCATCATACTATCCTGAGTTTTTGCGGTATAAGTTTCAGATAGAAAATATTCCATTTGTCATTGGAGACTTGTGAAATGAATTAATATTACCTTTCTTTTGATGAGCTAAGTATGCCTTGAATAATTCACGTGACACTTCCCCTGGAAATGATAATAACAGGTTCAGTATGTTTTATCACACCTTCCATATACTGCATTACAACATCTTTTGTGTATCTATAATACAATATTTTCTGATCAAGTTTACAATGATTTTTGGTTAACCCAAGAATTATTGGGTTTCGGTGGATAAAAGAAACCCAATGATTCTGCAGGGTTGCTTTAAAAGAATCCAGGGGTGATTACCATACTGAAACCTGGTAAATATAAATCATGCCTCTCAAGTTATCATCTTATCTCCTTAACCAGTACCCTGTACAAGTTGATGGAACGAATGGTAAAGCATTGTCTAATGCCTTGAGAGAAATGCCCTAATCACTTCTGAACATTGCAGTTTCCTCCAAGGTAGGTCATCTGTCGATCTTGCTCTTGAATCTGTCATTGAAAACACCATATTTTGCCAATGCCAATGTACAAGGTTTGTTCAGAAAATAATCGAACATTTTTAATTACACATCAGCAGAGATATGCAGTTAGCAGCATTGTGTTCTGCTTAACCTCCTCTATAACCACATGATCTTGGATTGTTGATATCTCATTTAGTTTTCATGTTACTGTTAATTGAATTCAATATGGTTTAAGTGTCGGTAGCAATTTTTATAATGTGAAATTTCAAGAGCAATGATACAACGTAAAATTTTGCATGAAACTGGGGATAACTTTCAGAGAAACATTTAAACTTTTGAAACAAAAGTATGGAGGTGATGCTCTGAGTGGCACACATACGCAATGTTATTAATGGTTTTTTCTATTTGAAAATTGCCATCAGTCAATGGAAGGACCCTTGACTAGAAAGGCCTTTGACTTCAACTGATGACACCCAAGTTCAGAAAATCAATGATCTGGTGCATGCAAATTGCCAATTGACTGTCAGAGAATTTGAAGAAGAGGTTAGCATCTCAATTGGTGGATCATGCCATGACATTTTGACTGAAAAATTGAAAAATTATCTAGTTGCAGCAAAGTCTGTTTTTTGTTTAATAACCGAACAGCAGAAAGAAGATTAAGTGGTTATTTGTTAGCAACTTCTTGAACAAGCCAGTGACTATGAAACATTCATGCAAAGGTTCATGATGGAAGACAAAAGATGAATATATGGCTACGACATTGAGAAAAAAGTCCAATCATCACATGGATTGGCAAAGGATCTCCACCCCCAAGAAAACAATGTCGATCGATTGTCAGAGTTATGGTCTCTGTTTTTTTTCAATTTTAATGAAATTTTGCATTTTCAATTCTTGCCTGATTGTGAAACAATGAACTCTGCATTCTGTCATGGTGTTTTACAATGGCTATGTGAAAAAATCCACAAAAAGAGACCAGAGTTGTGGCGAGACAACTCATGGTTCCTTCACCACGACAGTCCGTCCACACATTCAACTTTGTTAATTCGTCAGTTTTGTGCCAAACATCAGATGACTGTCCTCTCTCAGCCTCTCTACTTGCCAGACCTGTCTTCTTGTGATTTTTTCTTATTTCTGAAAATAAAATCAGTGATGAAAAGATGCCGTTTTGAGACTATTGATGACATTAAAGCAAATTTGTCACAGACCTTAAAGGCCATTTCAAATGAAGCTATCCAGGACTGCTTCACAAAGTGGAAACACCGCTGGAAAAATTGTGTGAATAGGGGGTGGAGTACTCTGAAGGGGACAAGGACCAATAATCTGTAAAATTAATAATAAAGATTATTAAAGTTCAGTTATTTTCTGAATAGACCTTGTATTTTTCGATATGCATAAGTTGTATTACATAGCTTGGAGGAGAGGAATCCTAAATAAACTGCATGAATGGGGTATACAAGGAAATTGCCTTGAATTTATCAGGGATTTCCCAGTTATCAATCGTTCAAGTTGAAATGACAATATCAAAAACAGAATACACTACAAAACAGAATATCAAATGGAAATGTCCTAAGTGTTAATTTCTTTGCTGTATCCATAAATACTACAACTAAGTGGGAACACTCGTTATGCTTCTTTATTTGTAGATTATTTGTTAATTTACATAGTATCTAGAACTTTAGCTGCTAGTGAGAGGCTACTCTAAAACACAGTTATTGTTTAGAATCGTGGTGTAAAACAACTGGATTCATGTTTTCTCCAGAAAAAATGAAATGTATATGCTTTTCACACTTGAGGGAACATGTTGACCCCCAACTGTTTTATATGATGAACCAGTTGAACCGTGCACACAGGTAACATTTTTAGGAATATGGTTTGACCAATGACAAACCAATGAAAGTTGTATGTGGGTACACATTTAAAGAAGCTGAATGTAAAATATATACAAATGACATGCTGAAATTTTTATTTAATACTCATTGGTGAGCTGAAATAATGCAATATGCATTTTAGTATGCACATTGCACTTGTAACAAGCTCTGGTCCATTCCCGCTTAGACTACGACTGTGTGGCTTATTCATTCACTTGGTCCACTGCTCTTAGAATGCTGGATATAGTCAATTCATTCATTAATTCATCTGTATTGCTACAGGTGCATTTCATTCAAGCTCTGTGGTAAGTTTGCTGGTGAATAGTGGTGAGCCATCCCTTTGAAATAGATGAAAAAAAGATCTGCTCTTACATAGCTCATATTAAAGCACAACAAAATCATCCAAACTTTGATGTGGTGCTCTCTAACCTGCATCTTAATCAATATCAGGAACAACAGCCAAGATCTACTACTTCGCTAGACATCAGAGCTCAGCGCATTTTTATCTCTAGATATACAATTACTTATTCTTACTCTTGCTCCATGTTATCACTCATCTTGGTGGTCTTCTTTTGTTAATTACTGCTTTAGTCTTTGTTGATATTATAAGAAAAACACAAATCTGATTGTATTGTTAGAAAAGTTTTATAATATTTTAAATAGCGTGAATTCTTATATAGTTTATATGAACAGCTCTCAAAACTTTAATTCTGTTGGTTGTGTTTGGCAATAGAACATATGTTTGGCCTTCCCATTTTCTTGAAGAAGATGGGAAGGCCAAAAATATGTTTTTGTTGTGGAGCTGTAAGCTGTTAATAAGACCTTAAATTTATTAGCCTAACAGTTTGACAACTAACTGTTCAGATTCCATGAGTGCCTTTCAGGAGATTAGTGACATGTACTCCAGACACCCTGTCATCTATGACATTTCTATTTTTTTCTGAAATTACTCAGCATAACACAATTGTTAGCTTGTGCTGGATGCCTAGCCATATTGCAATGTCAGGCAATGAGCGCGCTGATAGTGTGGCAAAAGAGGCTTGTTTTCAGCCTCCTTTTACTAATCATGTTGTTTCTGATGATCTTGTTTTTTTTTCTGAATGGGGTATGGTCTGTGATAAGTAGAAAAGTGAATGGAATACTACCATCAACAATAGACTTTGTCCTGTTAAGAATACTGTATCATGTTGGAGCCATCATGCAGGAATAACCATCAAGAAGAGGTTATTGTTTGCCATTTATGTATAGGGCACACTAGGCTCACTCACAGATATATCATAACTTGGACTGATGCACCTGTTTGTATCCACTGCAACTGCCAACTGACTGTACACCACATCCTTGTGGATTGTGTCTGGTATGCAATATTGTTATGTCAAAAGTTTAAACTAGGAACTAACTCCCAAAATATCTTAGGAAATGATGAGACAATGTTGTACAATTTGTTAAAGCTGCCAGTTTATATTTGATATTTTGTTATTCAAATATTTGAGTTTTTTGTTGTATGTTTCAGTTGTTTATGCAATTTTGTGTATGGCAGATAATAATTTTATTGTTTTAATTTAGATTATCAATGTAATATTTCATTGTGATTTTATTTTTCTCTTAGCTTACGTTTTAGGCATTTTCTATTTATGCTACATTATATTACTGTTGTTTAGTTTTTAAATTAATTTTTGTTTCTTTTTAACATTTATATCATTTATATGTTTACTACATGGATCATATCTGGCACTAATATCAACACTTCATTTGTACCCAGGAAAAAAAAAATTCTTATTTGAAGAGAGATAAGTGATCTGCTTTTACAGTTTAAAATTACAGTTAAAGGTGTCAAACAGGGACACTATTGGAGACCTTTATTTTTAACTCATTTTAGTACAATTTAAATAAGGGTACCATTATAATAAGGGTTTTAAGTTTAATTTAGACCTAAAGTTATTGTTTCCTTTCTTTTTCTTAGGTAATTTTTTTTCATTTTTACTTATTGACCCAAATATTTCATTATCCAAATTTGTTAATAATTTTGTTAAATTGTTTTAGCTCATTGAAGTGGAATTAATGATTGATAGTTTTATTGATTTAGAATTTTTTTAAATAAATGTACATAATGCATTTTCTTTGCAGGATCCTGGAGGTATCACTGGATTTATTTTGTCTATGCTATTAGTGTACTTATTTAGAAATCATAAACTAAATCCACTCATGAGTAGCTACCAAGTGTTAAGAAATACATGGCTCAGTTTATGTAAGTTAATTTCATTTAATCTTTCTTACTTATATAGTACCAGAATTTTCATATTCAGGACTTGTCTGTAGAACTTAAATTGAAAATTTAGGCCATAATAGTTTTTCAACAATAAAACTTAGCCATACATTGAGGAAATTTTTAGTGAAAATTATATCTGTAAAATTTGTGGTGATTGTGTTCTAGAATTTCGTTTAGAAATTTTAACTGCCATTGTAAGGGGAAAACTCATTTTTTTTATTATAGGAGATTGTTGCAAATAAAAAGATTAAACATTACATGTAGCATTAGTTTTCTCCCTATAATAATCAAAATTTGATAAACCAGTGGAAAGTAGTCTAGCTTATCTGTATGCAAAATTTGATAAGCTACTTTACCATATCTGTAGAGATAATTGAGAGCAAACAATTCCATCATTGTTAATGACTGATCTACCACTATGCTGTTAGAATTTTGCAAAAATATGAAGAATTCATTGCTAATGTAAATTTTTGAGGAAAAACACTATTAGTTATCAGTATTGATGAGTATGTATATTAATATAGTACAAACAGTAACAGAATACAATTAATATCAGCTCATCACATTTATTTAATTTTTTTACATACAATAATTTCCTGATGAAAGAGTTGTATGTAAGATCCAGATCTATCTCTGATTAAAAATTCACAAATGTTAATTTAGGAAGTTTTTAAATGTTCATTTAAATGGTAATTAAAAAAGGAATAAAATGTTTAATCTTACTTCCAGTGTTACAAGTAAATTACATCAGGGTAAGGATAATTATTCACTATAGTATTAATATTGTTTCTTTTATTTTTCTACCCATTTATATAGAATGATTTCAGTCTAAAGAAAGATTACATCATTCCAGTACTGGACAGCAAAATTTGCATATGAATACATAATACTTCAGAATTAATTTCAAAATAAAGAACAATCTAAAATAAAATAAAAAATATCAAATCTTTTAAAAGAATTATATTATAATGTAATTATAAAATGCATTACCATCTGAAAATGCAGGATGCCATGATAATAGATTATTGGAAATTAATGTGGTGAGTTTAACTTGTATATTTACAGTGTTTCGGTGGTTTATATTTTATGTATGTATAATACAAGGCATATTTATAAAGTAAGGACCATTGGCTTATATTTAAATATTAGCAGGTATGAACACAGTTGCATGCAGTGCCATTTATTGGCTTATTTACGAAGCTGCTGCAGTTGTTTTGATATTATATTTATTTGCCTGCCGGTGAATGCAGATCGCAATGTCCACAACAATTGTTTCTCCCACAGTTGTAAAGTGCGCACTGTGATTCAATTTTTTGTGTGCAAAAGGATCTTCAGCTGCTGAAATTCATTGGAAGTTGTGTTTACTGTATGGACCTACAATAATGAGTGAAGGAAAGGTTAGACAATGGTATGCAATGTTACTGGTGATTGATGATTAGTGCTCTAGCTGACGAATTTACACATATTGGACGCACCTCTATCTACACAATTATCACAAAAAATTTTGGATATCACAATTTGTCTGCAAGGTGGGTACCGAAAAAGCTCATCGACCAACACAAAGAGAAGAATGTGCAGTGGACTAGTTTTTGGACTGCTATTGACAAGATGGAGATGATTTGTTTTCCCACATTATTACAGGCGACAAGACTTGGATATCCTGCACCAATCAAGAATCTAAACAACAGTCGATGCAGTGGTGCCATTCAAGTTCGCCAAAACCAAAAAGTTTCAGCAGTCTCCATTCTCGAGTCGAAAAATGTTGGCTACCATTTTTTGGGATGTAAAGGGCTCATTTTGGTTGATTTCATGGAATGTGGATCAACAATTACAGCTCAACATATACTGCAAAATGCTCACCAAACTGAGACGTGCGATCCAAAATCAACGACCAAGGAAACTGTTGTCCAGCGTAATCCTACTGATGAATTTATTAATTGTTATTGATAATACTGATTTTCTGTAAGCATTAATTTTAGCTTATGTGTTTCTTTTTCTTTATGTGTAAAAAATTCATAGTATTGATATTTTATATTTCTAGTATACATTGTATACTTTATTGAAAACTGTTCAGTTTTTTAATTGTTGATCATATTCAGAATTGATTTGTATATTATGAATTATTAAAATGCTATAAATATAATATATATATTTTGCTTATTTTAAAAATAGTTAATTTTTGTTTGCTGTAATAGACTTTTAAAAAGTTTTATTTTAGCGTCATCATTTTTTCAAAAGCTTAGTTAAATGATAGTAATTTTTTATTATAGAACCAAATTTTAACCCTTTGACCAAATTGCATCTGACAATCCCATTTTTTTGTGAAGTGATGAAATATAAGGAAAGAATGAGGGAGAAGAAGGTGACAGTAATAGAGGTCCTGTTTCTGATCGGAATCAAAGTAGTTTACTATCTTTTCAGTGTGCTACTGAGCAAGATGGTAAACTATCTAAGATGGCAGCAGTTTTGATTTTTATCACATTTCTCATCATTTGTACTGTGTAGGTGATTAGAGGATAATGAGATAGGAAGAAACAAAATTCAAAACCATAAGAGTAATTAAATATACTGTTTAGAAATAATATAAAAGTAACATCTAGGGTTAAGTAATTTTCCCCAATTTTTTTAAAATTTATGTTGTTGTATTTATTGTAACTAAGTTGAAAAGCATTATCGGCTGATTTGGAAGTCAAGAGTTCCAGCGTTCTAGTAGTCAGTTATTTTTACACGGATTTGAATACTAGATTGTGGATGCTGGTATTCTTAGGTGGTTGGGTTTCAATTAACCATACATCTCAGGAATGGTTGAACTGAGACTGTACAAGACTGGAATTTTGACAATTCTGTTTTTACATGTCATTAATTAATGATGTACTTGAAAACTTATAATATTGAAATCTCTGTACAATAAGCATATTAAGCATTTTCTTGTCAATATCATCTGTATATTTAATTTTTTTTTTAAGTTTAGCGTCTATCTTTTTTAAAGGTCAAACTGATTGGTTGACAAATGGCTTGTCTCTGGCTCAAGATAGTAAAGGAAATACATTATTAGAAGAATTTAATTCTAATTATGAAGTTGTATTTGTTGATTTAACTGGTCTGGTTAATCTGACTTCAAGTGTTACAAAAGTAAATTACATCAGGGTAAGGATAATTACTTACAATGGTATTATTATTAGTGTTTCTTTTATTTTTCTACATATGTGCACACAGTCTGTCCAGTGGAAAATGTGACTGATGCGAAATAAAATACAAGACGTGGTTTATTTTTAAACTTCATTATTTTTTATTCAAAATAGACTCCTCATAAGTCATTACAACACTGGAAACAATTATAAAATTGTTCGAAGCACTTCCGATACTCATTCGTAGAAATCGCTTTCAAAACCGCAGTCAAAGCATTCTGGATATCTTTAAAACACCTTCCTTTCATCCCCAATTTTAGTTTCAGTAATAACCAAAAGTCGTATGGAGCCAAATTAGGTAAGTATGAGGGTTAATCAAGCACCACAATACCTTTTTTAGACAAAAAATTATGCATAATCTTGTACTTGTGTGCTGGTGCATTGCCGTGCAACAAAGACCATGTCCTTAGCTCCCAGTATTGCTCAAACTAGAATAATCCTGGCCCATAAACAATTCATAATGCAAAAGTAATAGTCGTCATTCACCACTTGACCTTCGGATACAAATTCTTGATGGATAATTCCTTTGGAATCAAAGAAAATGGTGAGCAAAGTCTTGATTCAGTTCTTCTGAACTCGCTTTTTTTTCAGTTTGGGTTCCTCTGGACTCTTCTATTCTGAGCTCTGATGCTTTGTGAATTGCTCATATTGAAAGCACCATGTTTCATCGGCTGTTATGATTCTTGTGATAAGGTCTGGATCCTTATCGGCTGTTCTTTTCATATCTTTGCAGTGCTCTACTCTATAATCTTTTTGATCGACAGTCAGTGTGTGCAGTACAAAGCAAGCACAGACCTTTTGTTTTTTTAAATCTTTTTTTAAAATAAGCTGGACAGTGAATTTTGGAATGCCAGTGAGCTCTTCGATGAGTCTTGCAGACACACAATGATTATTTCAAAGAATTTCAGTCACTTTTTGAATGTTTTTTTCAGTTAAAATTGTTATCGATGGACTTGGCCATTCAATGCATCTTCAATGGATCTTCATTCTTCGGCATCTTCAATGCTCTGTATGCTGTCACAAAATCTTGCAAATCATTTTAAAATGTTCTTACAGCTCATTGGCCGACTACCATAAACAGTCTGAATCATTTCAAAAGTTTCTGTAGCACTTTAACCTAACTTATAACAAAATCTATTGCTAGCAGATTGTTCTGTTCCATTGTTGTTTTTTCAACTGACATTTGAAATGTTACGTCATTCCAACTAAACAAGAGATTTTTTGTATAATCTTTTTAAGACTCGAATTATTCGTCTGTACTGTTACATTATATTTAAATTCTATTATGTAAACCACCTAGCATAGAATATTAGATAAAGACATATCATCTTACCTTAATTTTTTATGAAAGTACTTTTGTGGGATCTTGTGTCCTTAGTCAGGATTGAAATAATTTTATTATTGAACGATATAAATTTAAAAGTAAAATGCCAAAAATATGAAAACTGAGTATTAATTTGCGCAAGTACTGCTATCTGTTGTAGTTTTTATAAGACCGTCTCCCTCAAATACTGTCTGATGGTTTATCAAATTGAAACTTTGTTTGTATTTATATACGTAATATTTTTTAGTATATTTAATTTTATATTAACTTTATTAATTTCTAAATTTGTGTTAATATCAGAAAAAGATTGTTTATTAGATGTTGCCATATTAGATAACCTAATTTATTTTTGTAATTTCCATAATGTTCAAGAAATCCAGTGTTAAAGGAGATATTTGTTTTTCCTATATAAATACAATCACAATCATTACATTTAATTTTATAAACTCCACTTATAGTTTATTTTATTATTATTATTATTATTATTATTGTTCAATGCTGATAATGGAAATCCCATAGCTAAGGTATTTTATTTAAATACTATTCTAGATTACATCCTTTTGAACTGGTTCCCCCTAAATTAACAGGACTATCAAAAATTCATAAATTGAACATCCCAAAGAAACTTAATCAATTTTAAATGTGCCCCATGTTGTATTATATCCAACATAATAGATAAAATTCTTAGGAATTTAATGAATTTACCTAATAGTATAATCAGCAATTATGTCAGAAATATATTTACAGGGGTTTGAGAGTAAATTAGTACATGGATTCACTCATAAGTTTTAATACGGACATGGTATGTTGATGATATTCTCATTATATATAGCCCGGTAATAAACAGTGAGTATCAGTGAATATTAAACAAGTTGAACTCTTATAATGAAAATTTAAAATTCACATCTGAAATAGATAATAATAAAATGTTAAATTATTTAAATGTTAATATCGAAATAATTAAGGACAACCAAATTGAAAATTCAGTATATCAAAATCCTACGTCTAATAATATAACAATTTATAAAAAATCAAATCACCATTGGTCTTATAAAATTAACATTTATACAAATATGATTTATGGAGCAAATGCATACATAAATAACAAAGAAAAGTTAAGTAATGAAATAAACATTATTAAACATATAGCAACTGAAAATTGATACAATACTACTTTAATTAATAATATTTATTTAAAAATAGCTATCAAAACATAATATCTACCTTACCAACAATACATAATAAGACCCAAAAGGTTGAAAAATATACGTATATTTTTTCACTCATTTACTTTATATAAAGTATTTATATGCTAATAATATCATTGAAAACATTAGTAAAACTTACAATAAAGAAATGTTTAAACCAGCATACAAACCTAATAAACACATAATAAAATATTAAAAAAATACAATAATAATAATAATAATAAAATAAATATTTTGTGTGGAATTTATAAAATTAAATGTAATGATTGTGATGGTATTTATACAGGAAAAACAAATAGATACTTAAAAACTAGATTTCTTTAACATTATAGAAATTATAAAAATAATAAATTAGGTCTATTGAGGTTTATCTAATATGGCAGACCATCTAATAAACACTGAACATTCTATTTCTGACAGCACAAATTTATAAATGAATAAAAATAACATAAAATTAAATTTATTAGAAAAATATTACATTTACAAACTCAAACAAAATTTCAATTTGATAAACCATCAAACCGTATCCGAGGGAGACCGTCTTACAAAACTTGCAACAGATGTTTATTTATGATTTGTTAATTTGTCATAGTAATAAATAATTTATTATTTATGGTGTTTTTTTTATGTTCTTCAGTTATTACTGTTGCTGTTTGGTTAATGTAAATGTTAACAATCCTTCTTCTTCTATATCTGTATTTGAACCCTAATTTTTTTTAAAATACTGAACATTTTATTCCAGTCTACGTTACCGAATGCCTTTTCTAGGTCTATAAATGCCAAGTATGTTGGTTTGTTTTTCTTTAATTAAGAATAGTTGAAAAAATGAAAATTTATTAATGATTTCAAATAGTTACATATTTACTTTATTTTTCTACATAATCACAAACACTTTTCATATTGTGGAAACAAGCTTCTTCAAACCCACTGCATAAAATTCCATTGCCTGTGATTGTAATAATTTTTGCACTGAGATTTTCAACTCCTAATTTTCCTCAAATCATTGAGACACAAGCCAGTTTTTGAGGTGTAGGAAGAGATTGTAGTTACTGGGTGCAAGATCAGGACTGTAAGGGAGATGATCAAAAATCTCCCATCTGGATTTTTGAATTGTTTCTGTTGTGCATGAAGTCGTGTGTGGATATGGGTTATTGTGAAGAACAATTTCTGTCTCGGCATTCCTTGTCGTTGGTTTTGAAAGGCATGATACAATTTAGAAAGTGTTTTGCAGAAGACTTGTGATGTGATGGATGTTTTAGTCATGGAACCATGAATGTTCATGGTTCCATGATTGGTTTCATCAAATCAGTCTGGACATTAGGCCTGCCACTTCTCTGTTCATCATGAACATTTGAACGCTTTCCTTAAGTTAACGACACCATTGCCTCACTTTTCCTTCATTCATTGTGGTAAGCCCATATGTTTCACACAATTGATGGTGAATTTCAGCAGCATTATGTCCTCTTGCATTTAGAGATCTATTCACTGATTGAACTTCACAACTGGCAGGATTTGTTTTACATCACTCATTATAATACACTACCTCGTAAAGGCAAACAACAATGACAGGCAATGTGGAGTTTACACGCGCAGAAGACCGCTTAAAGTTACTACGCAAAACCAGTCAGTGTTGCCAGTCGCTATTTATAACTCATCAGCCCATACTTTTACCTCATAATGAACCTTTCCGCAAGCATTTTGCCATAATTCACATCCTTTAATTCCCAGGATAGTCCTCTCTGATGTTACAGAACCATCAAGTATCAATTTTATCTATTGGAACATATTTTTTGTATAATTTTTTTATATTACATTTTAATGTAAACTTCATGTAAGTTTGTTTCTTTTATTTTAGCTGTTATTCAGCTTGGACATTCAAGTAGATGGCCAGAAAATGTTGAAGCTATTAGGAGAATTCATGCAGCATTTGTTATTGAAATAGCCAAGGCATTAAAAGAACAGTGCAATTTGTTAACACAAGTTTTCCCTGATCATGTAAGAATATTCAAAGTAAGTTAAAAAAGTAGTAATGAGAAGTTACTATAATTAAGGGATGCTAGAAAAGGGACTTTAATTGTTGTATCTTCTTTTAAAACTAATGTTATATATTCATTCTGTGTCATAGAGTGGTAATATAGAATATTTCATATTCTTAAAATTGAAGTATATTCTAAGACATTATGTTACTAAAGATAAGAATAATCCAAATGTTGACAAGTTAAGATTTTATTTTTATGTACTTTAATATTAAATTGCATTATTTAAATTGTTCCTGTTATATGTTGAAACACATATATTTTCTAAATGTTAGCTATAATGTCAGCCAAATTTTTGTCCTGTTTTTATTATCACATGATGATAAAAAAATATTGTTATGAATTTAGCAAGTTTTGTTTTATATATTGTAATGTTTTATACATTTCTGTTTATGCTGTGGATCATGTAAAATATTAATTTATTAATATAAAGTTTGTGATAATTTCTGGAATTGTTATGTTTTCTAATTTATGGATCTGTAAATACGAAACTAATATTAGTTTTAGTAAACGATTAATTTTAGTTTTTTAGTTTGATTAATTAACTTTTTAGTTTATTTCTTAATTTTTGTACCAGTGGTGTTGAATTGATTAATTAAGAGAACAATTGGATTAAAATTTTATGTTATATTTCCTTCTCAGTTGCATTTATTTTAAAGTTATTTATTGAATAGTGCTTTATTGTATTTAAAATGAATTATCTAATAATATGCAAGCAGCGAAAACATTTAATAAACTTGGTTGTGACGTAAGTGTTCTGCATCCTCCAACTTGAAGCAGCATTTAAAAGGTTTAGAAATATCACACTGTACTGATTTTCAAGGAAAAATTCATGTATTTCAAATTTATATGTGTTAAGGATGTGAAGCAATGATTACTGGAAGTTGATTTCATTTCTAACTTGTAAATCATGATCAAAATCACAATTTTATCTGTAACTGGTTTGTATCTTTATTAGTCACAGAAATAATAGATCTGGATACTGAAAAAAAATTATTGAAAGTATTTATAATTATAAACATTTTCAATTTAATTTGGAATATATTACTTTTTTATGAACATTTTATTACTGCTCTTCATTTAATACATCTATTTTGTTGATTATTTTTCATTTTGTACTGGAATCTGTTTGTCTTTTGCTAAGCTTTTCCTATATTCTTAAAAAATCTTTTAAACAAAAAGTGATTCTTCCTAAGAATTTATGAATTTTCCTTACAATTTACAAAGACCTTTTTTATGGTTAGATGTATGATATTTTTAGTCTTTTTAGTTCATCATACGTATTTATTTGGAATTTTAGAAACCAAAAAACACGTGTTTTTTTTTTACTGTAAGCACTCTTTTTTACCTTACCTTTTGCTTATCATGGCCTATGCCAGTTCCTTTTTTTTTCATAGTTTTATCAAGAAGTACATTTCTTGATTTTGAATTTTATCAAATTGCTTTTTCACAGTCATCATTTTTGATGGCTTACTCATCTATATTTTATGAGTAAATAAGAATAAAACTATAAAACAGAGAAAAATCAACTTCTAAAAAATGCAATTAAAACTATGACATTTTTCAGTTCTTTATTAATTGTCAACCTTTTGACATTGGCACTAGAATAATGGTCAGTAAGAGTGGTAATTATTTTTAATTAGACATGCACTTCAAAAGGTTTGCACATTCTTAAAACATTATTATTTTTTAAAAATATTCTTAAGTTTATTTTCGGTTATACTTTATTTTTACCTGTTATATCATTGAACACTCCTTTCATTTTTAGCACATGCCATTTTTGTAATAATAACAGTAATAATACAATAAAATATCATTAGCACATTTTATAGGTAGGTGTTATTATTTAAGTATTATTATTTTGTTTTGTAAATGATAGATATGTATGTATAAATGGTGTTTGTTTACAGGATGGATATATTTTCAAACTGAGAGTTGTTTATCCTAGGGAAATAGCCTTGATGAAAGAAATCAAAACTTCTGAAGGACTTATTGCATACAGAGACACGACTGAATCTCTCAAAATGGAACAACACTTGTTACATTTACCAAAACTGACAGGAACCTTACATGGGTAATTCATGTAAAATTACTTTCACTTTGTAAAAAGCACATTTTATTGTTTTAATTTTTCTTCTACTAGTGTTTTTTTTAAATTTAATAACTTATTTTTTATTGATTTATATGTGTTCCTAGTTATATCATTTTATTGTGTATTCATCAATATTATTACAACAGATCAAAAAATATACACTAAACCTAAAATCGCAAAATTTTACTTTAAAGATATTTACTAGGATTTTTTATTCTACTGTATAAACATAATCAAGATTAGTCAGACCAGTTACCTCAATAGCTCTGTTAGTTCATCTCTGATTACAAAACAGAGGTCCTGGGTTTGATTCCCAACCAGAGTTAGGATTTAACAATGAGGTAAGAACTATCTTTCAAGGTCTATGTATTAATTACTAAAAGTTGTACTGAAGTCTCTCTCCTTTATGGATTACTCTGCGTTCTTTTTATTTGACATTTTAGACTGTCTTGCAGCTTGGTGAGATCATGTCCTTGGTTTCTACCGTCATTCTGAATTGTTGAATTAATTCTGTAAAATTTGTTTTGATTTTTTTATCTTGTTTTTTATTTAACAGCTATTTTGATACAATTACTATCTTTTATATACACATTAAGGTTATTTTGATTTTAAAATATATTTAAGCAGGTTTTTTTTTAACACAGTAACTTTGTTATCATTAACAGTTATTGGCATAAACCTATAGTGCCAGCAGAGTAGCAGTCAGTTATCTACAAAAGAAAGCTCCATTGTTTTGGTTGATTTATTAACCAGTTTATTAAGTGTGGCTTTTGTTATTGCTATACTTATTCCTTTCATTTTCATAATAGTAAATGCCATGAATTGTTTTTGTTGTTGTAAAAGTATCAGGTTATAACATAAGCAATTAACTTATCTCTAAGGGCCCTTGCCTGTTATTCATAAATAAATTAAACTAATTAACTCTTTCATGTGTCTCTTAATATCTTGTATTTCCCTGATCAAATGGCTCCTCCCTAACAACGTACAAGATACATTCCTTATTTTAATATGTTTTCATAATTATCTAAAGAATAAACATTTTTCTAGTTTTAATCTATGGATATATTATCTATATAAAAAATATCATCTTAGATCAGCTACATTTTTGGTTGTTATGGTAGATTTCTTATAATTTGATATTACAGATATAATAAAACTTATTTTTTACAACAATGAATGCAAAAAAAAAATATAAGTTCCATTAGCAGTTTTAAATTTTTTCTGCTTCATAAAATGCATTTTGCTTGCTTCATCGAAAGCCAATGAGAGAGATGTTATTTTTTTAATTTCTCACTTAAATGTTCTCCCATTTAAATTAATTTTTGTATTTCATGACAGAAAGCTTTTTATGTGCAAGTCTCATCTCAAAACAAATCAGAAATTGTCTAGTTTTTTTTTAATAATTGGTTAAGAAGCATTGTTCCATCGCCTCTGAGTCATTTAATGGCATAATCCTGGTGTCTGTTTCTGTAAATTTATAGTGATTTAGGATTAGCAACCATTTTTAAATTAAGTAAAATTTAAAACCACCTATACTTGGTTATAATGCAAATAGTTTAAATTGTAAATATGGCTTATTAGGTCACCAATTCAGTGTCCAATGCATCTGTCCAAATACTAAAACTAGCTTTTAGTTAGTAGTATAAAATAAATTAAGTTTCAGCTAATTGTATTATCACTATCATCATGGAACCAGATGGCAGATTGTTCAGGGATACCTCAGTTGTGGCTGCTTTCCAGATTGCTGGAAGACAGCTCTAGTTAGGGAGCTTCTAAACAGAAGGAACTTAGTAAGATTAACATTTATTGGCTGATTAGCCTCTGGCCATCCCTTGGTAATTTGCTTAAGCAGTTGAATGAGAAAAGCTCCAAGGAACACATTGGATATTATTCAAGATTGAAGCTGGTACAGTTACATGAAAGAGGCAGGGACTAAGGATTGTATTATTACAATCCTGTATGACAGAAAGCACCACATTATCAACGTAGTGTTGCTTTCATGTCTTGGAAATTTTTATTCATATCAATTGATTCCTTCACTTGGAGTTTCCAAACACAGCTGGAAGTACACGGATTTAGAGAGTACGGTGATGTGTCAATAGCGGCACCACTAACAACTACTACTAGCACTATGTTACAATGGAGGTTACTTTCCAAACTGCCCTTCTACATTTGAAACAGTCTAAGCAAGATTTGTGCATAAATGGAGTTTACTCTCTAGGATATATACTTATGGAGCCTTTGTAATAATTATTGCATAGAAGGGATTTATTGGAGTAGTTCATAAAAGAGTAACAGAACTACAGATCCATCCAGAAAATTTAACAATTTTCATTGCGTTATCTACCAACAAAATTTGTTTGCAAAATTGATTAAATTCACAAATCTTAAGGAAATTGTAGTAGCCAGTATTATCTTCTTATCTTTTTTTCCTGTTTAGTCTCCGGTAACTACCGTTTAGATAATACTTCAGAGGATGATATGTATGAGTGTAAATGAAGTGTAGTCTTGTACATTCTCAGTTCGACCATTCCTGAGATGTGTGATTAATTGAATCCCAACCACCAAAGAACCCCGTTATCCACGATCTAGTATTCAAATCCGTGTAAAAATATCTGGCTTTACTAGGACTTGAACGCTGGAACTCTCGACTTCCAAATCAGCTGATTTGGGAAGACGCGTTCACCACTAGACCAACCCGGTGGGTAGCCAGTATTATCTATATTTAGTCATGTGCACTTAATAATTACTACCAATTCAAGGAGTATTTGGCAGGCCTATTTTCGTATTGTGAAGTGTAAATGTAAATATGGTTGAGTAAAAGTAAAATGTTAAAATGATTTTGTGATCTGTGACAAGACATTGCAAATTTTATGGATATAAAAAGAAACACAATCAAATAAAAGGTACTGAGTGGAGTGTGTGATTTAACATACCTTTTATATGTCATCGGATACCTAAATGAAGTGAATCTTAAGTTCAGTTCTTTACCAACAAGGATAATTGATGTAATAATTATCCTTGTTTTGCAAAAACAAGGATAACCGGTTCATGAGTTGCATGGACATGTCAAAACATTTTGTAATAAACTAAGATTGTTGGAGAGTCAGAAAAGAGCTAAAAATTATCATTTTCGTACTTTAGCAACTAATAAAAATATCCCTTATTGTTATGGAGAGATGAACTGAAGATGATTCAAGGTTTGCTGACTTCCAAAATAAAGACTTCACGTACACTATGTTTGCTCGTCTGATGGATGCTGAAGTAAGTAATGTGCCAGGAAACCTACAGATTTAATGTTAGAGAGCTTTAGGTAGATTTAATACTAAAATCACTATTTAACTATGGATTTTTATGAATTTATTAAGTGGTGGGGGGGAAATATACAAATTTATACACCTTTTAATAAAAATCATTAATTAGTCTTTTTGGCAGCACATTTATATGTATGAACACTTTTTCCAAGAATGAAATTGTAAATTCAATTAATTAAATATTTAGACAATCACAGGTGAAAACCTTGAAAATTATATGTGATTTTCCTTAAGTAATATTAACATCAATATTGATAGTCTCATAGTTCAAGTACAAGACCAGTTTCCTTCATATTACATTTTTGTATCATTCATTATATTATAAAATTATGTAGAGCTTTATACCAAAGTATTATATAATAAATAAATTAAAAATGAAATATTGCAGTAGCAACTGTTTTAATTTACTTAATATATTAATTTGTTTTATTTAATAACTTGGTCCAGTTCTTGACTCGCAGACAATGATCATTTGGTTCCTAAATTGTAAATGATTGTCCATGCCTGTCTTAAAGTACAATACGTAAAGTTCAAGTTAAATGAAATGCTTACAGTCTGATTCTTGTGATGAAGTCTGGATCCTTATCGGCTGTTCTTTTCATATATTTGCGGTGCTCTACTCTATAATCTTTTTGATCGACAGTCAGTGTGTGCAGTACAAAGCAAGCACAGACCTTTTGTTTTCCTAAATCTTTTTTTAAAATAAGCTGGACAGTGAATTTTGGAATGCCAGTGAGCTCCTCGATGAGTCTTGCAGACACACAATGATTATTTCAAAGAATTTCAGTCACTTTTTGAATGTTTTTTTCAGTTAAAATTGTTATCGATGGACTTGGCCATTCAATGCATCTTCAATGGATCTTCATTCTTCGGCATCTTCAATGCTCTGTATGCTGTCACAAAATCTTGCAAATCATTTTAAAATGTTCTTACAGCTCATTGGCCGACTACCATAAACAGTCTGAATCATTTCAAAAGTTTCTGTAGCACTTTAACCTAACTTATAACAAAATCTATTGCTAGCAGATTGTTCTGTTCCATTGTTGTTTTTTCAACTGACATTTGAAATGTTACGTCATTCCAACTAAACAAGAGATTTTTTGTATAATCTTTTTAAGACTCGAATTATTCGTCTGTACTGTTACATTATATTTAAATTCTATTATGTAAACCACCTAGCATAGAATATTAGATAAAGACATATCATCTTACCTTAATTTTTTATGAAAGTACTTTTGTGGGATCTTGTGTCCTTAGTCAGGATTGAAATAATTTTATTATTGAACGATATAAATTTAATAGTAAAATGCCAAAAATATGAAAACTGAGTATTAATTTGCGCAAGTACTGCTATCTGTTGTAGTTTTTATAAGACCGTCTCCCTCAAATACTGTCTGATGGTTTATCAAATTGAAACTTTGTTTGTATTTATATACGTAATATTTTTTAGTATATTTAATTTTATGTTAACTTTATTAATTTCTAAATTTGTGTTAATATCAGAAAAAGATTGTTTATTAGATGTTGCCATATTAGATAACCTAATTTATTTTTGTAATTTCCATAATGTTCAAGAAATCCAGTGTTAAAGGAGATATTTGTTTTTCCTATATAAATACAATCACAATCATTACATTTAATTTTATAAACTCCACTCATAGTTTATTTTATTATTATTATTATTATTATTATTATTATTGTTCAATGCTGATAATGGAAATCCCATAGCTAAGGTATTTTATTTAAATACTATTCTAGATTACATCCTTTTGAACTGGTTCCCCCTAAATTAACTGGACTATCAAAAATTCATAAATTGAACAACCCAAAGAAACTTTAATCAATTTTAAATGTGCCCCATGTTGTATTATATCCAACATAATAGATAAAATTCTTAGGAATTTAATGAATTTACCTAATAGTATAATCAGCAATTATGTCAGAAATATATTTACAGGGGTTTGAGAGTAAATTAGTACATGGATTCACTCATAAGTTTTAATACGGACATGGTATGTTGATGATATTCTCATTATATATAGCCCGGTAATAAACAGTGAGTATCAGTGAATATTAAACAAGTTAAACTCTTATAATGAAAATTTAAAATTCACATCTGAAATAGATAATAATAAAATGTTAAATTATTTAAATGTTAATATCAAAATAAACAAGGACAACCAAATTGAAAATTCAGTATATCAAAATCCTACGTCTAATAATATAACAATTTATAAAAAATCAAATCACCATTGGTCTTATAAAATTAACATTTATACAAATATGATTTATGGAGCAAATGCATACATAAATAACAAAGAAAAGTTAAGTAATGAAATAAACATTATTAAACATATAGCAACTGAAAATTGATACAATACTACTTTAATTAATAATATTTATTTAAAAATAGCTATCAAAACATAATATCTACCTTACCAACAATACATAATAAGACCCAAAAGGTTGAAAAATATACGTATATTTTTTCACTCATTTACTTTATATAAAGTATTTATATGCTAATAATATCATTGAAAACATTAGTAAAACTTACAATAAAGAAATGTTTAAACCAGCATACAAACCTAATAAACACATAATAAAATATTAAAAAAATACAATAATAATAATAATAAAATAAATATTTTGTGTGGAATTTATAAAATTAAATGTAATGATTGTGATGGTATTTATACAGGAAAAACAAATAGATACTTAAAAACTAGATTTCTTTAACATTATAGAAATTATAAAAATAATAAATTAGGTCTATTGAGGTTTATCTAATATGGCAGACCATCTAATAAACACTGAACATTCTATTTCTGACAGCACAAATTTATAAATGAATAAAAATAACATAAAATTAAATTTATTAGAAAAATATTACATTTACAAACTCAAACAAAATTTCAATTTGATAAACCATCAAACCGTATCCGAGGGAGACCGTCTTACAAAACTTGCAACAGATGTTTATTTATGATTTGTTAATTTGTCATAGTAATAAATAATTTATTATTTATGGTGTTTTTTTATGTTCTTCAGTTATTACTGTTGCTGTTTGGTTAATGTAAATGTTAACAATCCTTCTTCTTCTATATCTGTATTTGAACCCTAATTTTTTTTAAAATACTGAACATTTTATTCCAGTCTACGTTACCGAATGCCTTTTCTAGGTCTATAAATGCCAAGTATGTTGGTTTGTTTTTCTTTAATTAAGAATAGTTGAAAAAATGAAAATTTATTAATGATTTCAAATACTTACATATTTACTTTATTTTTCTACATAATCACAAACACTTTTCATATTGTGGAAACAAGCTTCTTCAAACCCACTGCATAAAATTCCATTGCCTGTGATTGTAATAATTTTTGCACTGAGATTTTCAACTCCTAATTTTCCTCAAATCATTGAGACACAAGCCAGTTTTTGAGGTGTAGGAAGAGATTGTAGTTACTGGGTACAAGATCAGGACTGTAAGGGAGATGATCAAAAATCTCCCATCTGGATTTTTGAATTGTTTCTGTTGTGCATGAAGTCGTGTGTGGATATGGGTTATTGTGAAGAACAATTTCTGTCTCGGCATTCCTTGTCGTTGGTTTTGAAAGGCATGATACAATTTAGAAAGTGTTTTGCAGAAGACTTGTGATGTGATGGATGTTTTAGTCATGGAACCATGAATGTTCATGGTTCCATGATTGGTTTCATCAAATCAGTCTGGACATTAGGCCTGCCACTTCTGTGTTCATCATGAACATTTGAACGCTTTCCTTAAGTTAACGACACCATTGCCTCACTTTTCCTTCATTCATTGTGGTAAGCCCATATGTTTCACACAATTGATGGTGAATTTCAGCAGCATTATGTCCTCTTGCATTTAGAGATCTATTCACTGATTGAACTTCACAACTGGCAGGATTTGTTTTACATCACTCATTATAATACACTACCTCGTAAAGGCAAACAACAATGACAGGCAATGTGGCGTTTACACGCGCAGAAGACCGCTTAAAGTTACTACGCAAAACCAGTCAGTGTTGCCAGTCGCTATTTATAACTCATCAGCCCATACTTTTACCTCATAATGAACCTTTCCGCAAGCATTTTGCCATAATTCACATCCTTTAATTCCCAGGATAGTCCTCTCTGATGTTACAGAACCATCAAGTATCAATTTTATCTATTGGAACATATTTTTTGTATAATTTTTTTATATTACGTTTTAATGTAAACTTCATGTAAGTTTGTTTCTTTTATTTTAGCTGTTATTCAGCTTGGACATTCAAGTAGATGGCCAGAAAATGTTGAAGCTATTAGGAAAATTCATGCAGCATTTGTTATTGAAATAGCCAAGGCATTAAAAGAACAGTGCAATTTGTTAACACAAGTTTTCCCTGATCATGTAAGAATATTCAAAGTAAGTTAAAAAAGTAGTAATGAGAAGTTACTATAATTAAGGGATGCTAGAAAAGGGACTTTAATTGTTGTATCTTCTTTTAAAACTAATGTTATATATTCATTCTGTGTCATAGAGTGGTAATATAGAATATTTCATATTCTTAAAATTGAAGTATATTCTAAGACATTATGTTACTAAAGATAAGAATAATCCAAATGTTGACAAGTTAAGATTTTATTTTTATGTACTTTAATATTAAATTGCATTATTTAAATTGTTCCTGTTATATGTTGAAACACATATATTTTCTAAATGTTAGCTATAATGTCAGCCAAATTTTTGTCCTGTTTTTATTATCACATGATGATAAAAAAATATTGTTATGAATTTAGCAAGTTTTGTTTTATATATTGTAATGTTTTATACATTTCTGTTTATGCTGTGGATCATGTAAAATATTAATTTATTAATATAAAGTTTGTGATAATTTCTGGAATTGTTATGTTTTCTAATTTATGGATCTGTAAATACGAAACTAATATTAGTTTTAGTAAACGATTAATTTTAGTTTTTTAGTTTGATTAATTAACTTTTTAGTTTATTTCTTAATTTTTGTACCAGTGGTGTTGAATTGATTAATTAAGAGAACAATTGGATTAAAATTTTATGTTATATTTCCTTCTCAGTTGCATTTATTTTAAAGTTATTTATTGAATAGTGCTTTATTGTATTTAAAATGAATTATCTAATAATATGCAAGCAGCGAAAACATTTAATAAACTTGGTTGTGACGTAAGTGTTCTGCATCCTCCAACTTGAAGCAGCATTTAAAAGGTTTAGAAATATCACACTGTACTGATTTTCAAGGAAAAATTCATGTATTTCAAATTTATATGTGTTAAGGATGTGAAGCAATGATTACTGGAAGTTGATTTCATTTCTAACTTGTAAATCATGATCAAAATCACAATTTTATCTGTAACTGGTTTGTATCTTTATTAGTCACAGAAATAATAGATCTGGATACTGAAAAAAAATTATTGAAAGTATTTATAATTATAAACATTTTCAATTTAATTTGGAATATATTACTTTTTTATGAACATTTTATTACTGCTCTTCATTTAATACATCTATTTTGTTGATTATTTTTCATTTTGTACTGGAATCTGTTTGTCTTTTGCTAAGCTTTTCCTATATTCTTAAAAAATCTTTTAAACAAAAAGTGATTCTTCCTAAGAATTTATGAATTTTCCTTACAATTTACAAAGACCTTTTTTATGGTTAGATGTATGATATTTTTAGTCTTTTTAGTTCATCATACGTATTTATTTGGAATTTTAGAAACCAAAAAACACGTGTTTTTTTTTTACTGTAAGCACTCTTTTTTACCTTACCTTTTGCTTATCATGGCCTATGCCAGTTCCTTTTTTTTTCATAGTTTTATCAAGAAGTACATTTCTTGATTTTGAATTTTATCAAATTGCTTTTTCACAGTCATCATTTTTGATGGCTTACTCATCTATATTTTATGAGTAAATAAGAATAAAACTATAAAACAGAGAAAAATCAACTTCTAAAAAATGCAATTAAAACTATGACATTTTTCAGTTCTTTATTAATTGTCAACCTTTTGACATTGGCACTAGAATAATAGTCAGTAAGAGTGGTAATTATTTTTAATTAGACATGCACTTCAAAAGGTTTGCACATTCTTAAAACATTATTATTTTTTAAAAATATTCTTAAGTTTATTTTCGGTTATACTTTATTTTTACCTGTTATATCATTGAACACTCCTTTCATTTTTAGCACATGCCATTTTTGTAATAATAACAGTAATAATACAATAAAATATCATTAGCACATTTTATAGGTAGGTGTTATTATTTAAGTATTATTATTTTGTTTTGTAAATGATAGATATGTATGTATAAATGGTGTTTGTTTACAGGATGGATATATTTTCAAACTGAGAGTTGTTTATCCTAGGGAAATAGCCTTGATGAAAGAAATCAAAACTTCTGAAGGACTTATTGCATACAGAGACACGACTGAATCTCTCAAAATGGAACAACACTTGTTACATTTACCAAAACTGACAGGAACCTTACATGGGTAATTCATGTAAAATTACTTTCACTTTGTAAAAAGCACATTTTATTGTTTTAATTTTTCTTCTACTAGTGTTTTTTTTAAATTTAATAACTTATTTTTTATTGATTTATATGTGTTCCTAGTTATATCATTTTATTGTGTATTCATCAATATTATTACAACAGATCAAAAAATATACACTAAACCTAAAATCGCAAAATTTTACTTTAAAGATATTTACTAGGATTTTTTATTCTACTGTATAAACATAATCAAGATTAGTCAGACCAGTTACCTCAATAGCTCTGTTAGTTCATCTCTGATTACAAAACAGAGGTCCTGGGTTTGATTCCCAACCAGAGTTAGGATTTAACAATGAGGTAAGAACTATCTTTCAAGGTCTATGTATTAATTACTAAAAGTTGTACTGAAGTCTCTCTCCTTTATGGATTACTCTGCGTTCTTTTTATTTGACATTTTAGACTGTCTTGCAGCTTGGTGAGATCATGTCCTTGGTTTCTACCGTCATTCTGAATTGTTGAATTAATTCTATAAAATTTGTTTTGATTTTTTTATCTTGTTTTTTATTTAACAGCTATTTTGATACAATTACTATCTTTTATATACACATTAAGGTTATTTTGATTTTAAAATATATTTAAGCAGGTTTTTTTTTAACACAGTAACTTTGTTATCATTAACAGTTATTGGCATAAACCTATAGTGCCAGCAGAGTAGCAGTCAGTTATCTACAAAAGAAAGCTCCATTGTTTTGGTTGATTTATTAACCAGTTTATTAAGTGTGGCTTTTGTTATTGCTATACTTATTCCTTTCATTTTCATAATAGTAAATGCCATGAATTGTTTTTGTTGTTGTAAAAGTATCAGGTTATAACATAAGCAATTAACTTATCTCTAAGGGCCCTTGCCTGTTATTCATAAATAAATTAAACTAATTAACTCTTTCATGTGTCTCTTAATAACTTGTATTTCCCTGATCAAATGGCTCCTCCCTAACAACGTACAAGATACATTCCTTATTTTAATATGTTTTCATAATTATCTAAAGAATGAACATTTTTCTAGTTTTAATCTATGGATATATTATCTATATAAAAAATATCATCTTAGATTACTTACTACATCAGCTACATTTTTGGTTGTTATGGTAGATTTCTTATAATTTGATATTACAGATATAATAAAACTTATTTTTTACAACAATGAATGCAAAAAAAAAATATAAGTTCCATTAGCAGTTTTAAATTTTTTCTGCTTCAAAAAATGCATTTTGCTTGCTTCATCGAAAGCCAATGAGAGAGATGTTATTTTTTTAATTTCTCACTTAAATGTTCTCCCATTTAAATTAATTTTTGTATTTCATGACAGAAAGCTTTTTATGTGCAAGTCTCATCTCAAAACAAATCAGAAATTGTCTAGTTTTTTTTTAATAATTGGTTAAGAAGCATTGTTCCATCGCCTCTGAGTCATTTAATGGCATAATCCTGGTGTCTGTTTCTGTAAATTTATAGTGATTTAGGATTAGCAACCATTTTTAAATTAAGTAAAATTTAAAACCACCTATACTTGGTTATAATGCAAATAGTTTAAATTGTAAATATGGCTTATTAGGTCACCAATTCAGTGTCCAATGCATCTGTCCAAATACTAAAACTAGCTTTTAGTTAGTAGTATAAAATAAATTAAGTTTCAGCTAATTGTATTATCACTATCATCATGGAACCAGATGGCAGATTGTTCAGGGATACCTCAGTTGTGGCTGCTTTCCAGATTGCTGGAAGACAGCTCTAGTTAGGGAGCTTCTAAACAGAAGGAACTTAGTAAGATTAACATTTATTGGCTGATTAGCCTCTGGCCATCCCTTGGTAATTTGCTTAAGCAGTTGAATGAGAAAAGCTCCAAGGAACACATTGGATATTATTCAAGATTGAAGCTGGTACAGTTACATGAAAGAGGCAGGGACTAAGGATTGTATTATTACAATCCTGTATGACAGAAAGCACCACATTATCAACGTAGTGTTGCTTTCATGTCTTGGAAATTTTTATTCATATCAATTGATTCCTTCACTTGGAGTTTCCAAACACAGCTGGAAGTACACGGATTTAGAGAGTACGGTGATGTGTCAATAGCGGCACCACTAACAACTACTACTAGCACTATGTTACAATGGAGGTTACTTTCCAAACTGCCCTTCTACATTTGAAACAGTCTAAGCAAGATTTGTGCATAAATGGAGTTTACTCTCTAGGATATATACTTATGGAGCCTTTGTAATAATTATTGCATAGAAGGGATTTATTGGAGTAGTTCATAAAAGAGTAACAGAACTACAGATCCATCCAGAAAATTTAACAATTTTCATTGCGTTATCTACCAACAAAATTTGTTTGCAAAATTGATTAAATTCACAAATCTTAAGGAAATTGTAGTAGCCAGTATTATCTTCTTATCTTTTTTTCCTGTTTAGTCTCCGGTAACTACCGTTTAGATAATACTTCAGAGGATGATATGTATGAGTGTAAATGAAGTGTAGTCTTGTACATTCTCAGTTCGACCATTCCTGAGATGTGTGATTAATTGAATCCCAACCACCAAAGAACCCCGTTATCCACGATCTAGTATTCAAATCCGTGTAAAAATATCTGGCTTTACTAGGACTTGAACGCTGGAACTCTCGACTTCCAAATCAGCTGATTTGGGAAGACGCGTTCACCACTAGACCAACCCGGTGGGTAGCCAGTATTATCTATATTTAGTCATGTGCACTTAATAATTACTACCAATTCAAGGAGTATTTGGCAGGCCTATTTTCGTATTGTGAAGTGTAAATGTAAATATGGTTGAGTAAAAGTAAAATGTTAAAATGATTTTGTGATCTGTGACAAGACATTGCAAATTTTATGGATATAAAAAGAAACACAATCAAATAAAAGGTACTGAGTGGAGTGTGTGATTTAACATACCTTTTATATGTCATCGGATACCTAAATGAAGTGAATCTTAAGTTCAGTTCTTTACCAACAAGGATAATTGATGTAATAATTATCCTTGTTTTGCAAAAACAAGGATAACCGGTTCATGAGTTGCATGGACATGTCAAAACATTTTGTAATAAACTAAGATTGTTGGAGAGTCAGAAAAGAGCTAAAAATTATCATTTTCGTACTTTAGCAACTAATAAAAATATCCCTTATTGTTATGGAGAGATGAACTGAAGATGATTCAAGGTTTGCTGACTTCCAAAATAAAGACTTCACGTACACTATGTTTGCTCGTCTGATGGATGCTGAAGTAAGTAATGTGCCAGGAAACCTACAGATTTAATGTTAGAGAGCTTTAGGTAGATTTAATACTAAAATCACTATTTAACTATGGATTTTTATGAATTTATTAAGTGGTGGGGGGGAAATATACAAATTTATACACCTTTTAATAAAAATCATTAATTAGTCTTTTTGGCAGCACATTTATATGTATGAACACTTTTTCCAAGAATGAAATTGTAAATTCAATTAATTAAATATTTAGACAATCACAGGTGAAAACCTTGAAAATTATATGTGATTTTCCTTAAGTAATATTAACATCAATATTGATAGTCTCATAGTTCAAGTACAAGACCAGTTTCCTTCATATTACATTTTTGTATCATTCATTATATTATAAAATTATGTAGAGCTTTATACCAAAGTATTATATAATAAATAAATTAAAAATGAAATATTGCAGTAGCAACTGTTTTAATTTACTTAATATATTAATTTGTTTTATTTAATAACTTGGTCCAGTTCTTGACTCGCAGACAATGATCATTTGGTTCCTAAATTGTAAATGATTGTCCATGCCTGTCTTAAAGTACAATACGTAAAGTTCAAGTTAAATGAAATGCTTACAGTCTGATTCTTGTGATGAAGTCTGGATCCTTATCGGCTGTTCTTTTCATATATTTGCGGTGCTCTACTCTATAATCTTTTTGATCGACAGTCAGTGTGTGCAGTACAAAGCAAGCACAGACCTTTTGTTTTCCTAAATCTTTTTTTAAAATGAGCTGGACAGTGAATTTTGGAATGCCAGTGAGCTCTTCGATGAGTGTTGCAGACACACAATGATTATTTCAAAGAATTTCAGTCACTTTTTGAATGTTTTTTTCAGTTAAAATTGTTATCGATGGACTTGGCCATTCAATGCATCTTCAATGGATCTTCATTCTTCGGCATCTTCAATGCTCTGTATGCTGTCACAAAATCTTGCAAATCATTTTAAAATGTTCTTACAGCTCATTGGCCGACTACCATAAACAGTCTGAATCATTTCAAAAGTTTCTGTAGCACTTTAACCTAACTTATAACAAAATCTATTGCTAGCAGATTGTTCTGTTCCATTGTTGTTTTTTCAACTGACATTTGAAATGTTACGTCATTCCAACTAAACAAGAGATTTTTTGTATAATCTTTTTAAGACTCGAATTATTCGTCTGTACTGTTACATTATATTTAAATTCTATTATGTAAACCACCTAGCATAGAATATTAGATAAAGACATATCATCTTACCTTAATTTTTTATGAAAGTACTTTTGTGGGATCTTGTGTCCTTAGTCAGGATTGAAATAATTTTATTATTGAACGATATAAATTTAAAAGTAAAATGCCAAAAATATGAAAACTGAGTATTAATTTGCGCAAGTACTGCTATCTGTTGTAGTTTTTATAAGACCGTCTCCCTCAAATACTGTCTGATGGTTTATCAAATTGAAACTTTGTTTGTATTTATATACGTAATATTTTTTAGTATATTTAATTTTATGTTAACTTTATTAATTTCTAAATTTGTGTTAATATCAGAAAAAGATTGTTTATTAGATGTTGCCATATTAGATAACCTAATATATTTTTGTAATTTCCATAATGTTCAAGAAATCCAGTGTTAAAGGAGATATTTGTTTTTCCTATATAAATACAATCACAATCATTACATTTAATTTTATAAACTCCACTCATAGTTTATTTTATTATTATTATTATTATTATTATTGTTCAATGCTGATAATGGAAATCCCATAGCTAAGGTATTTTATTTAAATACTATTCTAGATTACATCCTTTTGAACTGGTTCCCCCTAAATTAACTGGACTATCAAAAATTCATAAATTGAACAACCCAAAGAAACTTTAATCAATTTTAAATGTGCCCCATGTTGTATTATATCCAACATAATAGATAAAATTCTTAGGAATTTAATGAATTTACCTAATAGTATAATCAGCAATTATGTCAGAAATATATTTACAGGGGTTTGAGAGTAAATTAGTACATGGATTCACTCATAAGTTTTAATACGGACATGGTATGTTGATGATATTCTCATTATATATAGCCCGGTAATAAACAGTGAGTATCAGTGAATATTAAACAAGTTAAACTCTTATAATGAAAATTTAAAATTCACATCTGAAATAGATAATAATAAAATGTTAAATTATTTAAATGTTAATATCAAAATAAACAAGGACAACCAAATTGAAAATTCAGTATATCAAAATCCTACGTCTAATAATATAACAATTTATAAAAAATCAAATCACCATTGGTCTTATAAAATTAACATTTATACAAATATGATTTATGGAGCAAATGCATACATAAATAACAAAGAAAAGTTAAGTAATGAAATAAACATTATTAAACATATAGCAACTGAAAATTGATACAATACTACTTTAATTAATAATATTTATTTAAAAATAGCTATCAAAACATAATATCTACCTTACCAACAATACATAATAAGACCCAAAAGGTTGAAAAATATACGTATATTTTTTCACTCATTTACTTTATATAAAGTATTTATATGCTAATAATATCATTGAAAACATTAGTAAAACTTACAATAAAGAAATGTTTAAACCAGCATACAAACCTAATAAACACATAATAAAATATTAAAAAAATACAATAATAATAATAATAAAATAAATATTTTGTGTGGAATTTATAAAATTAAATGTAATGATTGTGATGGTATTTATACAGGAAAAACAAATAGATACTTAAAAACTAGATTTCTTTAACATTATAGAAATTATAAAAATAATAAATTAGGTCTATTGAGGTTTATCTAATATGGCAGACCATCTAATAAACACTGAACATTCTATTTCTGACAGCACAAATTTATAAATGAATAAAAATAACATAAAATTAAATTTATTAGAAAAATATTACATTTACAAACTCAAACAAAATTTCAATTTGATAAACCATCAAACCGTATCCGAGGGAGACCGTCTTACAAAACTTGCAACAGATGTTTATTTATGATTTGTTAATTTGTCATAGTAATAAATAATTTATTATTTATGGTGTTTTTTTATGTTCTTCAGTTATTACTGTTGCTGTTTGGTTAATGTAATTGTTAACAATCCTTCTTCTTCTATATCTGTATTTGAACCCTAATTTTTTTTAAAATACTGAACATTTTATTCCAGTCTACGTTACCGAATGCCTTTTCTAGGTCTATAAATGCCAAGTATGTTGGTTTGTTTTTCTTTAATTAAGAATAGTTGAAAAAATGAAAATTTATTAATGATTTCAAATACTTACATATTTACTTTATTTTTCTACATAATCACAAACACTTTTCATATTGTGGAAACAAGCTTCTTCAAACCCACTGCATAAAATTCCATTGCCTGTGATTGTAATAATTTTTGCACTGAGATTTTCAACTCCTAATTTTCCTCAAATCATTGAGACACAAGCCAGTTTTTGAGGTGTAGGAAGAGATTGTAGTTACTGGGTGCAAGATCAGGACTGTAAGGGAGATGATCAAAAATCTCCCATCTGGATTTTTGAATTGTTTCTGTTGTGCATGAAGTCGTGTGTGGATATGGGTTATTGTGAAGAACAATTTCTGTCTCGGCATTCCTTGTCGTTGGTTTTGAAAGGCATGATACAATTTAGAAAGTGTTTTGCAGAAGACTTGTGATGTGATGGATGTTTTAGTCATGGAACCATGAATGTTCATGGTTCCATGATTGGTTTCATCAAATCAGTCTGGACATTAGGCCTGCCACTTCTCTGTTCATCATGAACATTTGAACGCTTTCCTTAAGTTAACGACACCATTGCCTCACTTTTCCTTCATTCATTGTGGTAAGCCCATATGTTTCACACAATTGATGGTGAATTTCAGCAGCATTATGTCCTCTTGCATTTAGAGATCTATTCACTGATTGAACTTCACAACTGGCAGGATTTGTTTTACATCACTCATTATAATACACTACCTCGTAAAGGCAAACAACAATGACAGGCAATGTGGAGTTTACACGCGCAGAAGACCGCTTAAAGTTACTACGCAAAACCAGTCAGTGTTGCCAGTCGCTATTTATAACTCATCAGCCCATACTTTTACCTCATAATGAACCTTTCCGCAAGCATTTTGCCATAATTCACATCCTTTAATTCCCAGGATAGTCCTCTCTGATGTTACAGAACCATCAAGTATCAATTTTATCTATTGGAACATATTTTTTGTATAATTTTTTTATATTACGTTTTAATGTAAACTTCATGTAAGTTTGTTTCTTTTATTTTAGCTGTTATTCAGCTTGGACATTCAAGTAGATGGCCAGAAAATGTTGAAGCTATTAGGAGAATTCATGCAGCATTTGTTATTGAAATAGCCAAGGCATTAAAAGAACAGTGCAATTTGTTAACACAAGTTTTCCCTGATCATGTAAGAATATTCAAAGTAAGTTAAAAAAGTAGTAATGAGAAGTTACTATAATTAAGGGATGCTAGAAAAGGGACTTTAATTGTTGTATCTTCTTTTAAAACTAATGTTATATATTCATTCTGTGTCATAGAGTGGTAATATAGAATATTTCATATTCTTAAAATTGAAGTATATTCTAAGACATTATGTTACTAAAGATAAGAATAATCCAAATGTTGACAAGTTAAGATTTTATTTTTATGTACTTTAATATTAAATTGCATTATTTAAATTGTTCCTGTTATATGTTGAAACACATATATTTTCTAAATGTTAGCTATAATGTCAGCCAAATTTTTGTCCTGTTTTTATTATCACATGATGATAAAAAAATATTGTTATGAATTTAGCAAGTTTTGTTTTATATATTGTAATGTTTTATACATTTCTGTTTATGCTGTGGATCATGTAAAATATTAATTTATTAATATAAAGTTTGTGATAATTTCTGGAATTGTTATGTTTTCTAATTTATGGATCTGTAAATACGAAACTAATATTAGTTTTAGTAAACGATTAATTTTAGTTTTTTAGTTTGATTAATTAACTTTTTAGTTTATTTCTTAATTTTTGTACCAGTGGTGTTGGATTGATTAATTAAGAGAACAATTGGATTAAAATTTTATGTTATATTTCCTTCTCAGTTGCATTTATTTTAAAGTTATTTATTGAATAGTGCTTTATTGTATTTAAAATGAATTATCTAATAATATGCAAGCAGCGAAAACATTTAATAAACTTGGTTGTGACGTAAGTGTTCTGCATCCTCCAACTTGAAGCAGCATTTAAAAGGTTTAGAAATATCACACTGTACTGATTTTCAAGGAAAAATTCATGTATTTCAAATTTATATGTGTTAAGGATGTGAAGCAATGATTACTGGAAGTTGATTTCATTTCTAACTTGTAAATCATGATCAAAATCACAATTTTATCTGTAACTGGTTTGTATCTTTATTAGTCACAGAAATAATAGATCTGGATACTGAAAAAAAATTATTGAAAGTATTTATAATTATAAACATTTTCAATTTAATTTGGAATATATTACTTTTTTATGAACATTTTATTACTGCTCTTCATTTAATACATCTATTTTGTTGATTATTTTTCATTTTGTACTGGAATCTGTTTGTCTTTTGCTAAGCTTTTCCTATATTCTTAAAAAATCTTTTAAACAAAAAGTGATTCTTCCTAAGAATTTATGAATTTTCCTTACAATTTACAAAGACCTTTTTTATGGTTAGATGTATGATATTTTTAGTCTTTTTAGTTCATCATACGTATTTATTTGGAATTTTAGAAACCAAAAAACACGTGTTTTTTTTTTTACTGTAAGCACTCTTTTTTACCTTACCTTTTGCTTATCATGGCCTATGCCAGTTCCTTTTTTTTTCATAGTTTTATCAAGAAGTACATTTCTTGATTTTGAATTTTATCAAATTGCTTTTTCACAGTCATCATTTTTGATTGCTTACTCATCTATATTTTATGAGTAAATAAGAATAAAACTATAAAACAGAGAAAAATCAACTTCTAAAAAATGCAATTAAAACTATGACATTTTTCAGTTCTTTATTAATTGTCAACCTTTTGACATTGGCACTAGAATAATGGTCAGTAATAGTGGTAATTATTTTTAATTAGACATGCACTTCCAAAGGTTTGCACATTCTTAAAACATTATTATTTTTTAAAAATATTCTTATGTTTATTTTCGGTTATACTTTATTTTTACCTGTTATACCATTGTACACTCCTTTCATTTTTAGCACATGCCATTTTTGTAATAACAACAGTAATAATACAATAAAATATCATTAGCACATTTTATAGGTAGGTGTTATTATTTAAGTATTATTATTTTGTTTTGTAAATGATAGATATGTATGTATAAATGCTGTTTGTTTACAGGATGGATATATTTTCAAACTGAGAGTTGTTTATCCTAGGGAAATAGCGTTGATGAAAGAAATCAAAACTTCTGAAGGACTTATTGCATACAGAGACACGACTGAATCTCTCAAAATGGAACAACACTTGTTACATTTACCAAAACTGACAGGAACCTTACATGGGTAATTCATGTAAAATTACTTTCACTTTGTAAAAAGCACATTTTATTGTTTTAATTTTTCTTCTACTAGTGTTTTTTTTAAATTTAATAACGTATTTTTTATTGATTTATATGTGTTCCTAGTTATATCATTTTATTGTGTATTCATCAATATTATTACAACAGATCAAAAAATATACACTAAACCTAAAATCGCAAAATTTTACTTTAAAGATATTTACTAGGATTTTTTATTCTACTGTATAAACATAATCAAGATTAGTCAGACCAGTTACCTCAATAGCTCTGTTAGTTCATCTCTGATTACAAAACAGAGGTCCTGGGTTTGATTCCCAACCAGAGTTAGGATTTAACAATGAGGTAAGAACTATCTTTCAAGGTCTATGTATTAATTACTAAAAGTTGTACTGAAGTCTCTCTCCTTTATGGATTACTCTGCGTTCTTTTTATTTGACATTTTAGACTGTCTTGCAGCTTGGTGAGATCATGTCCTTGGTTTCTACCGTCATTCTGATTTGTTGAATTAATTCTGTAAAATTTGTTTTGATTTTTTTATCTTGTTTTTTATTTAACAGCTATTTTGATACAATTACTATCTTTTATATACACATTAAGGTTATTTTGATTTTAAAATATATTTAAGCAGGTTTTTTTTTAACACAGTAACTTTGTTATCATTAACAGTTATTGGCATAAACCTATAGTGCCAGCAGAGTAGCAGTCAGTTATCTACAAAAGAAAGCTCCATTGTTTTGGTTGATTTATTAACCAGTTTATTAAGTGTGGCTTTTGTTATTGCTATACTTATTCCTTTCATTTTCATAATAGTAAATGCCATGAATTGTTTTTGTTGTTGTAAAAGTATCAGGTTATAACATAAGCAATTAACTTATCTCTAAGGGCCCTTGCCTGTTATTCATAAATAAATTAAACTAATTAACTCTTTCATGTGTCTCTAATTATCTTGTATTTCCCTGATCAAATGGCTCCTCCCTAACAACGTACAAGATACATTCCTTATTTTAATATGTTTTCATAATTATCTAAAGAATAAACATTTTTCTAGTTTTAATCTATGGATATATTATCTATATAAAAAATATCATCTTAGATCAGCTACATTTTTGGTTGTTATGGTAGATTTCTTATAATTTGATATTACAGATATAATAAAACTTATTTTTTACAACAATGAATGCAAAAAAAAAATATAAGTTCCATTAGCAGTTTTAAATTTTTTCTGCTTCAAAAAATGCATTTTGCTTGCTTCATCGAAAGCCAATGAGAGAGATGTTATTTTTTTAATTTCTCACTTAAATGTTCTCCCATTTAAATTAATTTTTGTATTTCATGACAGAAAGCTTTTTATGTGCAAGTCTCATCTCAAAACAAATCAGAAATTGTCTAGTTTTTTTTTAATAATTGGTTAAGAAGCATTGTTCCATCGCCTCTGAGTCATTTAATGGCATAATCCTGGTGTCTGTTTCTGTAAATTTATAGTGATTTAGGATTAGCAACCATTTTTAAATTAAGTAAAATTTAAAATCACCTATACTTGGTTATAATGCAAATAGTTTAAATTGTAAATATGGCTTATTAGGTCACCAATTCAGTGTCCAATGCATCTGTCCAAATACTAAAACTAGCTTTTAGTTAGTAGTATAAAATAAATTAAGTTTCAGCTAATTGTATTATCACTATCATCATGGAACCAGATGGCAGATTGTTCAGGGATACCTCAGTTGTGGCTGCTTTCCAGATTGCTGGAAGACAGCTCTAGTTAGGGAGCTTCTAAACAGAAGGAACTTAGTAAGATTAACATTTATTGGCTGATTAGCCTCTGGCCATCCCTTGGTAATTTGCTTAAGCAGTTGAATGAGAAAAGCTCCAAGGAACACATTGGATATTATTCAAGATTGAAGCTGGTACAGTTACATGAAAGAGGCAGGGACTAAGGATTGTATTATTACAATCCTGTATGACAGAAAGCACCACATTATCAACGTAGTGTTGCTTTCATGTCTTGGAAATTTTTATTCATATCAATTGATTCCTTCACTTGGAGTTTCCAAACACAGCTGGAAGTACACGGATTTAGAGAGTACGGTGATGTGTCAATAGCGGCACCACTAACAACTACTACTAGCACTATGTTACAATGGAGGTTACTTTCCAAACTGCCCTTCTACATTTGAAACAGTCTAAGCAAGATTTGTGCATAAATGGAGTTTACTCTCTAGGATATATACTTATGGAGCCTTTGTAATAATTATTGCATAGAAGGGATTTATTGGAGTAGTTCATAAAAGAGTAACAGAACTACAGATCCATCCAGAAAATTTAACAATTTTCATTGCGTTATCTACCAACAAAATTTGTTTGCAAAATTGATTAAATTCACAAATCTTAAGGAAATTGTAGTAGCCAGTATTATCTTCTTATCTTTTTTTCCTGTTTAGTCTCCGGTAACTACCGTTTAGATAATACTTCAGAGGATGATATGTATGAGTGTAAATGAAGTGTAGTCTTGTACATTCTCAGTTCGACCATTCCTGAGATGTGTGATTAATTGAATCCCAACCACCAAAGAACCCCGTTATCCACGATCTAGTATTCAAATCCGTGTAAAAATATCTGGCTTTACTAGGACTTGAACGCTGGAACTCTCGACTTCCAAATCAGCTGATTTGGGAAGACGCGTTCACCACTAGACCAACCCGGTGGGTAGCCAGTATTATCTATATTTAGTCATGTGCACTTAATAATTACTACCAATTCAAGGAGTATTTGGCAGGCCTATTTTCGTATTGTGAAGTGTAAATGTAAATATGGTTGAGTAAAAGTAAAATGTTAAAATGATTTTGTGATCTGTGACAAGACATTGCAAATTTTATGGATATAAAAAGAAACACAATCAAATAAAAGGTACTGAGTGGAGTGTGTGATTTAACATACCTTTTATATGTCATCGGATACCTAAATGAAGTGAATCTTAAGTTCAGTTCTTTACCAACAAGGATAATTGATGTAATAATTATCCTTGTTTTGCAAAAACAAGGATAACCGGTTCATGAGTTGCATGGACATGTCAAAACATTTTGTAATAAACTAAGATTGTTGGAGAGTCAGAAAAGAGCTAAAAATTATCATTTTCGTACTTTAGCAACTAATAAAAATATCCCTTATTGTTATGGAGAGATGAACTGAAGATGATTCAAGGTTTGCTGACTTCCAAAATAAAGACTTCACGTACACTATGTTTGCTCGTCTGATGGATGCTGAAGTAAGTAATGTGCCAGGAAACCTACAGATTTAATGTTAGAGAGCTTTAGGTAGATTTAATACTAAAATCACTATTTAACTATGGATTTTTATGAATTTATTAAGTGGTGGGGGGGAAATATACAAATTTATACACCTTTTAATAAAAATCATTAATTAGTCTTTTTGGCAGCACATTTATATGTATGAACACTTTTTCCAAGAATGAAATTGTAAATTCAATTAATTAAATATTTAGACAATCACAGGTGAAAACCTTGAAAATTATATGTGATTTTCCTTAAGTAATATTAACATCAATATTGATAGTCTCATAGTTCAAGTACAAGACCAGTTTCCTTCATATTACATTTTTGTATCATTCATTATATTATAAAATTATGTAGAGCTTTATACCAAAGTATTATATAATAAATAAATTAAAAATGAAATATTGCAGTAGCAACTGTTTTAATTTACTTAATATATTAATTTGTTTTATTTAATAACTTGGTCCAGTTCTTGACTCGCAGACAATGATCATTTGGTTCCTAAATTGTAAATGATTGTCCATGCCTGTCTTAAAGTACAATACGTAAAGTTCAAGTTAAATGAAATGCTTACAGTCTGATTCTTGTGATGAAGTCTGGATCCTTATCGGCTGTTCTTTTCATATATTTGCGGTGCTCTACTCTATAATCTTTTTGATCGACAGTCAGTGTGTGCAGTACAAAGCAAGCACAGACCTTTTGTTTTCCTAAATCTTTTTTTAAAATAAGCTGGACAGTGAATTTTGGAATGCCAGTGAGCTCTTCGATGAGTCTTGCAGACACACAATGATTATTTCAAAGAATTTCAGTCACTTTTTGAATGTTTTTTTCAGTTAAAATTGTTATCGATGGACTTGGCCATTCAATGCATCTTCAATGGATCTTCATTCTTCGGCATCTTCAATGCTCTGTATGCTGTCACAAAATCTTGCAAATCATTTTAAAATGTTCTTACAGCTCATTGGCCGACTACCATAAACAGTCTGAATCATTTCAAAAGTTTCTGTAGCACTTTAACCTAACTTATAACAAAATCTATTGCTAGCAGATTGTTCTGTTCCATTGTTGTTTTTTCAACTGACATTTGAAATGTTACGTCATTCCAACTAAACAAGAGATTTTTTGTATAATCTTTTTAAGACTCGAATTATTCGTCTGTACTGTTACATTATATTTAAATTCTATTATGTAAACCACCTAGCATAGAATATTAGATAAAGACATATCATCTTACCTTAATTTTTTATGAAAGTACTTTTGTGGGATCTTGTGTCCTTAGTCAGGATTGAAATAATTTTATTATTGAACGATATAAATTTAAAAGTAAAATGCCAAAAATATGAAAACTGAGTATTAATTTGCGCAAGTACTGCTATCTGTTGTAGTTTTTATAAGACCGTCTCCCTCAAATACTGTCTGATGGTTTATCAAATTGAAACTTTGTTTGTATTTATATACGTAATATTTTTTAGTATATTTAATTTTATATTAACTTTATTAATTTCTAAATTTGGGTTAATATCAGAAAAAGATTGTTTATTAGATGTTGCCATATTAGATAACCTAATTTATTTTTGTAATTTCCATAATGTTCAAGAAATCCAGTGTTAAAGAAGATATTTGTTTTTCCTATATAAATACAATCACAATCATTACATTTAATTTTATAAACTCCACTCATAGTTTATTTTATTATTATTATTATTATTATTATTATTATTGTTCAATGCTGATAATGGAAATCCCATAGCTAAGGTATTTTATTTAAATACTATTCTAGATTACATCCTTTTGAACTGGTTCCCCCTAAATTAACTGGACTATCAAAAATTCATAAATTGAACATCCCAAAGAAACTTAATCAATTTTAAATGTGCCCCATGTTGTATTATATCCAACATAATAGATAAAATTCTTAGGAATTTAATGAATTTACCTAATAGTATAATCAGCAATTATGTCAGAAATATATTTACAGGGGTTTGAGAGTAAATTAGTACATGGATTCACTCATAAGTTTTAATACGGACATGGTATGTTGATGATATTCTCATTATATATAGCCCGGTAATAAACAGTGAGTATCAGTGAATATTAAACAAGTTAAACTCTTATAATGAAAATTTAAAATTCACATCTGAAATAGATAATAATAAAATGTTAAATTATTTAAATGTTAATATCGAAATAAACAAGGAGAACCAAATTGAAAATTCAGTATATCAAAATCCTGCGTCTAATAATATAACAATTTATAAAAAATCAAATCACCATTGGTCTTATAAAATTAACATTTATACAAATATGATTTATGGAGCAAATGCATACATAAATAACAAAGAAAAGTTAAGTAATGAAATAAACATTATTAAACATATAGCAACTGAAAATTGATACAATACTACTTTAATTAATAATATTTATTTAAAAATAGCTATCAAAACATAATATCTACCTTACAAACAATACATAATAAGACCCAAAAGGTTGAAAAATATACGTATATTTTTTCACTCATTTACTTTATAAAGTATTTATATGCTAATAATATCATTGAAAACATTAGTAAAACTTACAATAAAGAAATGTTTAATCCAGCATACAAACCTAATAAACACATAATAAAATATTAAAAAAAATACAATAATAATAATAATAATAAAATAAATATTTTGTGTGGAATTTATAAAATTAAATGTAATGATTGTGATGGTATTTATACAGGAAAAACAAATAGATACTTAAAAACTAGATTTCTTTAACATTATAGAAATTATAAAAATAATAAATTAGGTCTATTGAGGTTTATCTAATATGGCAGACCATCTAATAAACACTGAACATTCTATTTCTGACAGCACAAATTTATAAATGAATAAAAATAACATAAAATTAAATTTATTAGAAAAATATTACATTTACAAACTCAAACAAAATTTCAATTTGATAAACCATCAAACCGTATCCGAGGGAGACCGTCTTACAAAACTTGCAACAGATGTTTATTTATGATTTGTTAATTTGTCATAGTAATAAATAATTTATTATTTATGGTGTTTTTTTATGTTCTTCAGTTATTACTGTTGCTGTTTGGTTAATGTAAATGTTAACAATCCTTCTTCTTCTATATCTGTATTTGAACCCTAATTTTTTTTAAAATACTGAACATTTTATTCCAGTCTACGTTACCGAATGCCTTTTCTAGGTCTATAAATGCCAAGTATGTTGGTTTGTTTTTCTTTAATTAAGAATAGTTGAAAAAATGAAAATTTATTAATGATTTCAAATACTTACATATTTACTTTATTTTTCTACATAATCACAAACACTTTTCATATTGTGGAAACAAGCTTCTTCAAACCCACTGCATAAAATTCCATTGCCTGTGATTGTAATAATTTTTGCACTGAGATTTTCAACTCCTAATTTTCCTCAAATCATTGAGACACAAGCCAGTTTTTGAGGTGTAGGAAGAGATTGTAGTTACTGGGTGCAAGATCAGGACTGTAAGGGAGATGATCAAAAATCTCCCATCTGGATTTTTGAATTGTTTCTGTTGTGCATGAAGTCGTGTGTGGATATGGGTTATTGTGAAGAACAATTTCTGTCTCGGCATTCCTTGTCGTTGGTTTTGAAAGGCATGATACAATTTAGAAAGTGTTTTGCAGAAGACTTGTGATGTGATGGATGTTTTAGTCATGGAACCATGAATGTTCATGGTTCCATGATTGGTTTCATCAAATCAGTCTGGACATTAGGCCTGCCACTTCTCTGTTCATCATGAACATTTGAACGCTTTCCTTAAGTTAACGACACCATTGCCTCACTTTTCCTTCATTCATTGTGGTAAGCCCATATGTTTCACACAATTGATGGTGAATTTCAGCAGCATTATGTCCTCTTGCATTTAGAGATCTATTCACTGATTGAACTTCACAACTGGCAGGATTTGTTTTACATCACTCATTATAATACACTACCTCGTAAAGGCAAACAACAATGACAGGCAATGTGGAGTTTACACGCGCAGAAGACCGCTTAAAGTTACTACGCAAAACCAGTCAGTGTTGCCAGTCGCTATTTATAACTCATCAGCCCATACTTTTACCTCATAATGAACCTTTCCGCAAGCATTTTGCCATAATTCACATCCTTTAATTCCCAGGATAGTCCTCTCTGATGTTACAGAACCATCAAGTATCAATTTTATCTATTGGAACATATTTTTTGTATAATTTTTTTATATTACGTTTTAATGTAAACTTCATGTAAGTTTGTTTCTTTTATTTTAGCTGTTATTCAGCTTGGACATTCAAGTAGATGGCCAGAAAATGTTGAAGCTATTAGGAGAATTCATGCAGCATTTGTTATTGAAATAGCCAAGGCATTAAAAGAACAGTGCAATTTGTTAACACAAGTTTTCCCTGATCATGTAAGAATATTCAAAGTAAGTTAAAAAAGTAGTAATGAGAAGTTACTATAATTAAGGGATGCTAGAAAAGGGACTTTAATTGTTGTATCTTCTTTTAAAACTAATGTTATATATTCATTCTGTGTCATAGAGTGGTAATATAGAATATTTCATATTCTTAAAATTGAAGTATATTCTAAGACATTATGTTACTAAAGATAAGAATAATCCAAATGTTGACAAGTTAAGATTTTATTTTTATGTACTTTAATATTAAATTGCATTATTTAAATTGTTCCTGTTATATGTTGAAACACATATATTTTCTAAATGTTAGCTATAATGTCAGCCAAATTTTTGTCCTGTTTTTATTATCACATGATGATAAAAAAATATTGTTATGAATTTAGCAAGTTTTGTTTTATATATTGTAATGTTTTATACATTTCTGTTTATGCTGTGGATCATGTAAAATATTAATTTATTAATATAAAGTTTGTGATAATTTCTGGAATTGTTATGTTTTCTAATTTATGGATCTGTAAATACGAAACTAATATTAGTTTTAGTAAACGATTAATTTTAGTTTTTTAGTTTGATTAATTAACTTTTTAGTTTATTTCTTAATTTTTGTACCAGTGGTGTTGGATTGATTAATTAAGAGAACAATTGGATTAAAATTTTATGTTATATTTCCTTCTCAGTTGCATTTATTTTAAAGTTATTTATTGAATAGTGCTTTATTGTATTTAAAATGAATTATCTAATAATATGCAAGCAGCGAAAACATTTAATAAACTTGGTTGTGACGTAAGTGTTCTGCATCCTCCAACTTGAAGCAGCATTTAAAAGGTTTAGAAATATCACACTGTACTGATTTTCAAGGAAAAATTCATGTATTTCAAATTTATATGTGTTAAGGATGTGAAGCAATGATTACTGGAAGTTGATTTCATTTCTAACTTGTAAATCATGATCAAAATCACAATTTTATCTGTAACTGGTTTGTATCTTTATTAGTCACAGAAATAATAGATCTGGATACTGAAAAAAAATTATTGAAAGTATTTATAATTATAAACATTTTCAATTTAATTTGGAATATATTACTTTTTTATGAACATTTTATTACTGCTCTTCATTTAATACATCTATTTTGTTGATTATTTTTCATTTTGTACTGGAATCTGTTTGTCTTTTGCTAAGCTTTTCCTATATTCTTAAAAAATCTTTTAAACAAAAAGTGATTCTTCCTAAGAATTTATGAATTTTCCTTACAATTTACAAAGACCTTTTTTATGGTTAGATGTATGATATTTTTAGTCTTTTTAGTTCATCATACGTATTTATTTGGAATTTTAGAAACCAAAAAACACGTGTTTTTTTTTTTACTGTAAGCACTCTTTTTTACCTTACCTTTTGCTTATCATGGCCTATGCCAGTTCCTTTTTTTTTCATAGTTTTATCAAGAAGTACATTTCTTGATTTTGAATTTTATCAAATTGCTTTTTCACAGTCATCATTTTTGATTGCTTACTCATCTATATTTTATGAGTAAATAAGAATAAAACTATAAAACAGAGAAAAATCAACTTCTAAAAAATGCAATTAAAACTATGACATTTTTCAGTTCTTTATTAATTGTCAACCTTTTGACATTGGCACTAGAATAATGGTCAGTAATAGTGGTAATTATTTTTAATTAGACATGCACTTCCAAAGGTTTGCACATTCTTAAAACATTATTATTTTTTAAAAATATTCTTATGTTTATTTTCGGTTATACTTTATTTTTACCTGTTATACCATTGAACACTCCTTTCATTTTTAGCACATGCCATTTTTGTAATAACAACAGTAATAATACAATAAAATATCATTAGCACATTTTATAGGTAGGTGTTATTATTTAAGTATTATTATTTTGTTTTGTAAATGATAGATATGTATGTATAAATGCTGTTTGTTTACAGGATGGATATATTTTCAAACTGAGAGTTGTTTATCCTAGGGAAATAGCGTTGATGAAAGAAATCAAAACTTCTGAAGGACTTATTGCATACAGAGACACGACTGAATCTCTCAAAATGGAACAACACTTGTTACATTTACCAAAACTGACAGGAACCTTACATGGGTAATTCATGTAAAATTACTTTCACTTTGTAAAAAGCACATTTTATTGTTTTAATTTTTCTTCTACTAGTGTTTTTTTTAAATTTAATAACGTATTTTTTATTGATTTATATGTGTTCCTAGTTATATCATTTTATTGTGTATTCATCAATATTATTACAACAGATCAAAAAATATACACTAAACCTAAAATCGCAAAATTTTACTTTAAAGATATTTACTAGGATTTTTTATTCTACTGTATAAACATAATCAAGATTAGTCAGACCAGTTACCTCAATAGCTCTGTTAGTTCATCTCTGATTACAAAACAGAGGTCCTGGGTTTGATTCCCAACCAGAGTTAGGATTTAACAATGAGGTAAGAACTATCTTTCAAGGTCTATGTATTAATTACTAAAAGTTGTACTGAAGTCTCTCTCCTTTATGGATTACTCTGCGTTCTTTTTATTTGACATTTTAGACTGTCTTGCAGCTTGGTGAGATCATGTCCTTGGTTTCTACCGTCATTCTGATTTGTTGAATTAATTCTGTAAAATTTGTTTTGATTTTTTTATCTTGTTTTTTATTTAACAGCTATTTTGATACAATTACTATCTTTTATATACACATTAAGGTTATTTTGATTTTAAAATATATTTAAGCAGGTTTTTTTTTAACACAGTAACTTTGTTATCATTAACAGTTATTGGCATAAACCTATAGTGCCAGCAGAGTAGCAGTCAGTTATCTACAAAAGAAAGCTCCATTGTTTTGGTTGATTTATTAACCAGTTTATTAAGTGTGGCTTTTGTTATTGCTATACTTATTCCTTTCATTTTCATAATAGTAAATGCCATGAATTGTTTTTGTTGTTGTAAAAGTATCAGGTTATAACATAAGCAATTAACTTATCTCTAAGGGCCCTTGCCTGTTATTCATAAATAAATTAAACTAATTAACTCTTTCATGTGTCTCTAATTATCTTGTATTTCCCTGATCAAATGGCTCCTCCCTAACAACGTACAAGATACATTCCTTATTTTAATATGTTTTCATAATTATCTAAAGAATAAACATTTTTCTAGTTTTAATCTATGGATATATTATCTATATAAAAAATATCATCTTAGATCAGCTACATTTTTGGTTGTTATGGTAGATTTCTTATAATTTGATATTACAGATATAATAAAACTTATTTTTTACAACAATGAATGCAAAAAAAAAATATAAGTTCCATTAGCAGTTTTAAATTTTTTCTGCTTCAAAAAATGCATTTTGCTTGCTTCATCGAAAGCCAATGAGAGAGATGTTATTTTTTTAATTTCTCACTTAAATGTTCTCCCATTTAAATTAATTTTTGTATTTCATGACAGAAAGCTTTTTATGTGCAAGTCTCATCTCAAAACAAATCAGAAATTGTCTAGTTTTTTTTTAATAATTGGTTAAGAAGCATTGTTCCATCGCCTCTGAGTCATTTAATGGCATAATCCTGGTGTCTGTTTCTGTAAATTTATAGTGATTTAGGATTAGCAACCATTTTTAAATTAAGTAAAATTTAAAATCACCTATACTTGGTTATAATGCAAATAGTTTAAATTGTAAATATGGCTTATTAGGTCACCAATTCAGTGTCCAATGCATCTGTCCAAATACTAAAACTAGCTTTTAGTTAGTAGTATAAAATAAATTAAGTTTCAGCTAATTGTATTATCACTATCATCATGGAACCAGATGGCAGATTGTTCAGGGATACCTCAGTTGTGGCTGCTTTCCAGATTGCTGGAAGACAGCTCTAGTTAGGGAGCTTCTAAACAGAAGGAACTTAGTAAGATTAACATTTATTGGCTGATTAGCCTCTGGCCATCCCTTGGTAATTTGCTTAAGCAGTTGAATGAGAAAAGCTCCAAGGAACACATTGGATATTATTCAAGATTGAAGCTGGTACAGTTACATGAAAGAGGCAGGGACTAAGGATTGTATTATTACAATCCTGTATGACAGAAAGCACCACATTATCAACGTAGTGTTGCTTTCATGTCTTGGAAATTTTTATTCATATCAATTGATTCCTTCACTTGGAGTTTCCAAACACAGCTGGAAGTACACGGATTTAGAGAGTACGGTGATGTGTCAATAGCGGCACCACTAACAACTACTACTAGCACTATGTTACAATGGAGGTTACTTTCCAAACTGCCCTTCTACATTTGAAACAGTCTAAGCAAGATTTGTGCATAAATGGAGTTTACTCTCTAGGATATATACTTATGGAGCCTTTGTAATAATTATTGCATAGAAGGGATTTATTGGAGTAGTTCATAAAAGAGTAACAGAACTACAGATCCATCCAGAAAATTTAACAATTTTCATTGCGTTATCTACCAACAAAATTTGTTTGCAAAATTGATTAAATTCACAAATCTTAAGGAAATTGTAGTAGCCAGTATTATCTTCTTATCTTTTTTTCCTGTTTAGTCTCCGGTAACTACCGTTTAGATAATACTTCAGAGGATGATATGTATGAGTGTAAATGAAGTGTAGTCTTGTACATTCTCAGTTCGACCATTCCTGAGATGTGTGATTAATTGAATCCCAACCACCAAAGAACCCCGTTATCCACGATCTAGTATTCAAATCCGTGTAAAAATATCTGGCTTTACTAGGACTTGAACGCTGGAACTCTCGACTTCCAAATCAGCTGATTTGGGAAGACGCGTTCACCACTAGACCAACCCGGTGGGTAGCCAGTATTATCTATATTTAGTCATGTGCACTTAATAATTACTACCAATTCAAGGAGTATTTGGCAGGCCTATTTTCGTATTGTGAAGTGTAAATGTAAATATGGTTGAGTAAAAGTAAAATGTTAAAATGATTTTGTGATCTGTGACAAGACATTGCAAATTTTATGGATATAAAAAGAAACACAATCAAATAAAAGGTACTGAGTGGAGTGTGTGATTTAACATACCTTTTATATGTCATCGGATACCTAAATGAAGTGAATCTTAAGTTCAGTTCTTTACCAACAAGGATAATTGATGTAATAATTATCCTTGTTTTGCAAAAACAAGGATAACCGGTTCATGAGTTGCATGGACATGTCAAAACATTTTGTAATAAACTAAGATTGTTGGAGAGTCAGAAAAGAGCTAAAAATTATCATTTTCGTACTTTAGCAACTAATAAAAATATCCCTTATTGTTATGGAGAGATGAACTGAAGATGATTCAAGGTTTGCTGACTTCCAAAATAAAGACTTCACGTACACTATGTTTGCTCGTCTGATGGATGCTGAAGTAAGTAATGTGCCAGGAAACCTACAGATTTAATGTTAGAGAGCTTTAGGTAGATTTAATACTAAAATCACTATTTAACTATGGATTTTTATGAATTTATTAAGTGGTGGGGGGGAAATATACAAATTTATACACCTTTTAATAAAAATCATTAATTAGTCTTTTTGGCAGCACATTTATATGTATGAACACTTTTTCCAAGAATGAAATTGTAAATTCAATTAATTAAATATTTAGACAATCACAGGTGAAAACCTTGAAAATTATATGTGATTTTCCTTAAGTAATATTAACATCAATATTGATAGTCTCATAGTTCAAGTACAAGACCAGTTTCCTTCATATTACATTTTTGTATCATTCATTATATTATAAAATTATGTAGAGCTTTATACCAAAGTATTATATAATAAATAAATTAAAAATGAAATATTGCAGTAGCAACTGTTTTAATTTACTTAATATATTAATTTGTTTTATTTAATAACTTGGTCCAGTTCTTGACTCGCAGACAATGATCATTTGGTTCCTAAATTGTAAATGATTGTCCATGCCTGTCTTAAAGTACAATACGTAAAGTTCAAGTTAAATGAAATGCTTACAGTCTGATTCTTGTGATGAAGTCTGGATCCTTATCGGCTGTTCTTTTCATATATTTGCGGTGCTCTACTCTATAATCTTTTTGATCGACAGTCAGTGTGTGCAGTACAAAGCAAGCACAGACCTTTTGTTTTCCTAAATCTTTTTTTAAAATAAGCTGGACAGTGAATTTTGGAATGCCAGTGAGCTCTTCGATGAGTCTTGCAGACACACAATGATTATTTCAAAGAATTTCAGTCACTTTTTGAATGTTTTTTTCAGTTAAAATTGTTATCGATGGACTTGGCCATTCAATGCATCTTCAATGGATCTTCATTCTTCGGCATCTTCAATGCTCTGTATGCTGTCACAAAATCTTGCAAATCATTTTAAAATGTTCTTACAGCTCATTGGCCGACTACCATAAACAGTCTGAATCATTTCAAAAGTTTCTGTAGCACTTTAACCTAACTTATAACAAAATCTATTGCTAGCAGATTGTTCTGTTCCATTGTTGTTTTTTCAACTGACATTTGAAATGTTACGTCATTCCAACTAAACAAGAGATTTTTTGTATAATCTTTTTAAGACTCGAATTATTCGTCTGTACTGTTACATTATATTTAAATTCTATTATGTAAACCACCTAGCATAGAATATTAGATAAAGACATATCATCTTACCTTAATTTTTTATGAAAGTACTTTTGTGGGATCTTGTGTCCTTAGTCAGGATTGAAATAATTTTATTATTGAACGATATAAATTTAAAAGTAAAATGCCAAAAATATGAAAACTGAGTATTAATTTGCGCAAGTACTGCTATCTGTTGTAGTTTTTATAAGACCGTCTCCCTCAAATACTGTCTGATGGTTTATCAAATTGAAACTTTGTTTGTATTTATATACGTAATATTTTTTAGTATATTTAATTTTATATTAACTTTATTAATTTCTAAATTTGGGTTAATATCAGAAAAAGATTGTTTATTAGATGTTGCCATATTAGATAACCTAATTTATTTTTGTAATTTCCATAATGTTCAAGAAATCCAGTGTTAAAGAAGATATTTGTTTTTCCTATATAAATACAATCACAATCATTACATTTAATTTTATAAACTCCACTCATAGTTTATTTTATTATTATTATTATTATTATTATTGTTCAATGCTGATAATGGAAATCCCATAGCTAAGGTATTTTATTTAAATACTATTCTAGATTACATCCTTTTGAACTGGTTCCCCCTAAATTAACTGGACTATCAAAAATTCATAAATTGAACATCCCAAAGAAACTTAATCAATTTTAAATGTGCCCCATGTTGTATTATATCCAACATAATAGATAAAATTCTTAGGAATTTAATGAATTTACCTAATAGTATAATCAGCAATTATGTCAGAAATATATTTACAGGGGTTTGAGAGTAAATTAGTACATGGATTCACTCATAAGTTTTAATACGGACATGGTATGTTGATGATATTCTCATTATATATAGCCCGGTAATAAACAGTGAGTATCAGTGAATATTAAACAAGTTAAACTCTTATAATGAAAATTTAAAATTCACATCTGAAATAGATAATAATAAAATGTTAAATTATTTAAATGTTAATATCGAAATAAACAAGGAGAACCAAATTGAAAATTCAGTATATCAAAATCCTGCGTCTAATAATATAACAATTTATAAAAAATCAAATCACCATTGGTCTTATAAAATTAACATTTATACAAATATGATTTATGGAGCAAATGCATACATAAATAACAAAGAAAAGTTAAGTAATGAAATAAACATTATTAAACATATAGCAACTGAAAATTGATACAATACTACTTTAATTAATAATATTTATTTAAAAATAGCTATCAAAACATAATATCTACCTTACAAACAATACATAATAAGACCCAAAAGGTTGAAAAATATACGTATATTTTTTCACTCATTTACTTTATAAAGTATTTATATGCTAATAATATCATTGAAAACATTAGTAAAACTTACAATAAAGAAATGTTTAATCCAGCATACAAACCTAATAAACACATAATAAAATATTAAAAAAATACAATAATAATAATAATAATAAAATAAATATTTTGTGTGGAATTTATAAAATTAAATGTAATGATTGTGATGGTATTTATACAGGAAAAACAAATAGATACTTAAAAACTAGATTTCTTTAACATTATAGAAATTATAAAAATAATAAATTAGGTCTATTGAGGTTTATCTAATATGGCAGACCATCTAATAAACACTGAACATTCTATTTCTGACAGCACAAATTTATAAATGAATAAAAATAACATAAAATTAAATTTATTAGAAAAATATTACATTTACAAACTCAAACAAAATTTCAATTTGATAAACCATCAAACCGTATCCGAGGGAGACCGTCTTACAAAACTTGCAACAGATGTTTATTTATGATTTGTTAATTTGTCATAGTAATAAATAATTTATTATTTATGGTGTTTTTTTATGTTCTTCAGTTATTACTGTTGCTGTTTGGTTAATGTAAATGTTAACAATCCTTCTTCTTCTATATCTGTATTTGAACCCTAATTTTTTTTAAAATACTGAACATTTTATTCCAGTCTACGTTACCGAATGCCTTTTCTAGGTCTATAAATGCCAAGTATGTTGGTTTGTTTTTCTTTAATTAAGAATAGTTGAAAAAATGAAAATTTATTAATGATTTCAAATACTTACATATTTACTTTATTTTTCTACATAATCACAAACACTTTTCATATTGTGGAAACAAGCTTCTTCAAACCCACTGCATAAAATTCCATTGCCTGTGATTGTAATAATTTTTGCACTGAGATTTTCAACTCCTAATTTTCCTCAAATCATTGAGACACAAGCCAGTTTTTGAGGTGTAGGAAGAGATTGTAGTTACTGGGTGCAAGATCAGGACTGTAAGGGAGATGATCAAAAATCTCCCATCTGGATTTTTGAATTGTTTCTGTTGTGCATGAAGTCGTGTGTGGATATGGGTTATTGTGAAGAACAATTTCTGTCTCGGCATTCCTTGTCGTTGGTTTTGAAAGGCATGATACAATTTAGAAAGTGTTTTGCAGAAGACTTGTGATGTGATGGATGTTTTAGTCATGGAACCATGAATGTTAATGGTTCCATGATTGGTTTCATCAAATCAGTCTGGACATTAGGCCTGCCACTTCTCTGTTCATCATGAACATTTGAACGCTTTCCTTAAGTTAACGACACCATTGCCTCACTTTTCCTTCATTCATTGTGGTAAGCCCATATGTTTCACACAATTGATGGTGAATTTCAGCAGCATTATGTCCTCTTGCATTTAGAGGCAAACAACAATGACAGGCAATGTGGAGTTTACACGCGCAGAAGACCGCTTAAAGTTACTACGCAAAACCAGTCAGTGTTGCCAGTCGCTATTTATAACTCATCAGCCCATACTTTTACCTCATAATGAACCTTTCCGCAAGCATTTTGCCATAATTCACATCCTTTAATTCCCAGGATAGTCCTCTCTGATGTTACAGAACCATCAAGTATCAATTTTATCTATTGGAACATATTTTTTGTATAATTTTTTTATATTACGTTTTAATGTAAACTTCATGTAAGTTTGTTTCTTTTATTTTAGCTGTTATTCAGCTTGGACATTCAAGTAGATGGCCAGAAAATGTTGAAGCTATTAGGAGAATTCATGCAGCATTTGTTATTGAAATAGCCAAGGCATTAAAAGAACAGTGCAATTTGTTAACACAAGTTTTCCCTGATCATGTAAGAATATTCAAAGTAAGTTAAAAAAGTAGTAATGAGAAGTTACTATAATTAAGGGATGCTAGAAAAGGGACTTTAATTGTTGTATCTTCTTTTAAAACTAATGTTATATATTCATTCTGTGTCATAGAGTGGTAATATAGAATATTTCATATTCTTAAAATTGAAGTATATTCTAAGACATTATGTTACTAAAGATAAGAATAATCCAAATGTTGACAAGTTAAGATTTTATTTTTATGTACTTTAATATTAAATTGCATTATTTAAATTGTTCCTGTTATATGTTGAAACACATATATTTTCTATATGTTAGCTATAATGTCAGCCAAATTTTTGTCCTGTTTTTATTATCACATGATGATAAAAAAATATTGTTATGAATTTAGCAAGTTTTGTTTTATATATTGTAATGTTTTATACATTTCTGTTTATGCTGTGGATCATGTAAAATATTAATTTATTAATATAAAGTTTGTGATAATTTCTGGAATTGTTATGTTTTCTAATTTATGGATCTGTAAATACGAAACTAATATTAGTTTTAGTAAACGATTAATTTTAGTTTTTTAGTTTGATTAATTAACTTTTTAGTTTATTTCTTAATTTTTGTACCAGTGGTGTTGAATTGATTAATTAAGAGAACAATTGGATTAAAATTTTATGTTATATTTCCTTCTCAGTTGCATTTATTTTAAAGTTATTTATTGAATAGTGCTTTATTGTATTTAAAATGAATTATCTAATAATATGCAAGCAGCGAAAACATTTAATAAACTTGGTTGTGACGTAAGTGTTCTGCATCCTCCAACTTGAAGCAGCATTTAAAAGGTTTAGAAATATCACACTGTACTGATTTTCAAGGAAAAATTCATGTATTTCAAATTTATATGTGTTAAGGATGTGAAGCAATGATTACTGGAAGTTGATTTCATTTCTAACTTGTAAATCATGATCAAAATCACAATTTTATCTGTAACTGGTTTGTATCTTATTAGTCACAGAAATAATAGATCTGGATACTGAAAAAAAATTATTGAAAGTATTTATAATTATAAACATTTTCAATTTAATTTGGAATATATTACTTTTTTATGAACATTTTATTACTGCTCTTCATTTAATACATCTATTTTGTTGATTATTTTTCATTTTGTACTGGAATCTGTTTGTCTTTTGCTAAGCTTTTCCTATATTCTTAAAAAATCTTTTAAACAAAAAGTGATTCTTCCTAAGAATTTATGAATTTTCCTTACAATTTACAAAGACCTTTTTTATGGTTAGATGTATGATATTTTTAGTCTTTTTAGTTCATCATACGTATTTATTTGGAATTTTAGAAACCAAAAAACACGTGGTTTTTTTTTACTGTAAGCACTCTTTTTTACCTTACCTTTTGCTTATCATGGCCTATGCCAGTTCCTTTTTTTTCATAGTTTTATCAAGAAGTACATTTCTTGATTTTGAATTTTATCAAATTGCTTTTTCACAGTCATCATTTTTGATGGCTTACTCATCTATATTTTATGAGTAAATAAGAATAAAACTATAAAACAGAGAAAAATCAACTTCTAAAAAATGCAATTAAAACTATGACATTTTTCAGTTCTTTATTAATTGTCAACCTTTTGACATTGGCACTAGAATAATGGTCAGTAAGAGTGGTAATTATTTTTAATTAGACATGTACTTCAAAAGGTTTGCACATTCTTAAAACATTATTATTTTTTAAAAATATTCTTAAGTTTATTTTCGGTTATACTTTATATTTACCTGTTATATCATTGAACACTCCTTTCATTTTTAGCACATGCCATTTTTGTAATAATAACAGTAATAATACAATAAAATATCATTAGCACATTTTGTAGGTAGGTGTTATTATTTAAGTATTATTATTTTGTTTTGTAAATGATAGATATGTATGTATAAATGCTGTTTGTTTACAGGATGGATATATTTTCAAACTGAGAGTTGTTTATCCTAGGGAAATAGCGTTGATGAAAGAAATCAAAACTTCTGAAGGACTTATTGCATACAGAGACACGACTGAATCTCTCAAAATGGAACAACACTTGTTATATTTACCAAAACTGACAGGAACCTTACATGGGTAATTCATGTAAAATTACTTTCACTTTGTAAAAAGCACATTTTATTGTTTTAATTTTTCTTCTACTAGTGTTTTTTTTAAATTTAATAACTTATTTTTTATTGATTTATATGTGTTCCTAGTTATATCATTTTATTGTGTATTCATCAATATTATTACAACAGATCAAAAAATATACACTAAACCTAAAATCGCAAAATTTTACTTTAAAGATATTTACTAGGATTTTTTATTCTACTGTATAAACATAATCAAGATTAGTCAGACCAGTTACCTCAATAGCTCTGTTAGTTCATCTCTGATTACAAAACAGAGGTCCTGGGTTTGATTCCCAACCAGAGTTAGGATTTAACAATGAGGTAAGAACTATCTTTCAAGGTCTATGTATTCATTACTAAAAGTTGTACTGAAGTCTCTCTCCTTTATGGATTACTCTGCGTTCTTTTTATTTGACATTTTAGACTGTCTTGCAGCTTGGTGAGATCATGTCCTTGGTTTCTACCGTCATTCTGAATTGTTGAATTAATTCTATAAAATTTGTTTTGATTTTTTTATCTTGTTTTTTATTTAACAGCTATTTTGATACAATTACTATCCTTTATATACACATTAAGGTTATTTTGATTTTAAAATATATTTAAGCAGGTTTTTTTTTAACACAGTAACTTTGTTATCATTAACAGTTATTGGCATAAACCTATAGTGCCAGCAGAGTAGCAGTCAGTTATCTACAAAAGAAAGCTCCATTGTTTTGGTTGATTTATTAACCAGTTTATTAAGTGTGGCTTTTGTTATTGCTATACTTATTCCTTTCATTTTCATAATAGTAAATGCCATGAATTGTTTTTGTTGTTGTAAAAGTATCAGGTTATAACATAAGCAATTAACTTATCTCTAAGGGCCCTTGCCTGTTATTCATAAATAAATTAAACTAATTAACTCTTTCATGTGTCTCTTAATAACTTGTATTTCCCTGATCAAATGGCTCCTCCCTAACAACGTACAAGATACATTCCTTATTTTAATATGTTTTCATAATTATCTAAAGAATGAACATTTTTCTAGTTTTAATCTATGGATATATTATCTATATAAAAAATATCATCTTAGATTACTTACTACATCAGCTACATTTTTGGTTGTTATGGTAGATTTCTTATAATTTGATATTACAGATATAATAAAACTTATTTTTTACAACAATGAATGCAAAAAAAAAATATAAGTTCCATTAGCAGTTTTAAATTTTTTCTGCTTCAAAAAATGCATTTTGCTTGCTTCATCGAAAGCCAATGAGAGAGATGTTATTTTTTTAATTTCTCACTTAAATGTTCTCCCATTTAAATTAATTTTTGTATTTCATGACAGAAAGCTTTTTATGTGCAAGTCTCATCTCAAAACAAATCAGAAATTGTCTAGTTTTTTTTTAATAATTGGTTAAGAAGCATTGTTCCATCGCCTCTGAGTCATTTAATGGCATAATCCTGGTGTCTGTTTCTGTAAATTTATAGTGATTTAGGATTAGCAACCATTTTTAAATTAAGTAAAATTTAAAATCACCTATACTTGGTTATAATGCAAATAGTTTAAATTGTAAATATGGCTTATTAGGTCACCAATTCAGTGTCCAATGCATCTGTCCAAATACTAAAACTAGCTTTTAGTTAGTAGTATAAAATAAATTAAGTTTCAGCTAATTGTATTATCACTATCATCATGGAACCAGATGGCAGATTGTTCAGGGATACCTCAGTTGTGGCTGCTTTCCAGATTGCTGGAAGACAGCTCTAGTTAGGGAGCTTCTAAACAGAAGGAACTTAGTAAGATTAACATTTATTGGCTGATTAGCCTCTGGCCATCCCTTGGTAATTTGCTTAAGCAGTTGAATGAGAAAAGCTCCAAGGAACACATTGGATATTATTCAAGATTGAAGCTGGTACAGTTACATGAAAGAGGCAGGGACTAAGGATTGTATTATTACAATCCTGTATGACAGAAAGCACCACATTATCAACGTAGTGTTGCTTTCATGTCTTGGAAATTTTTATTCATATCAATTGATTCCTTCACTTGGAGTTTCCAAACACAGCTGGAAGTACACGGATTTAGAGAGTACGGTGATGTGTCAATAGCGGCACCACTAACAACTACTACTAGCACTATGTTACAATGGAGGTTACTTTCCAAACTGCCCTTCTACATTTGAAACAGTCTAAGCAAGATTTGTGCATAAATGGAGTTTACTCTCTAGGATATATACTTATGGAGCCTTTGTAATAATTATTGCATAGAAGGGATTTATTGGAGTAGTTCATAAAAGAGTAACAGAACTACAGATCCATCCAGAAAATTTAACAATTTTCATTGCGTTATCTACCAACAAAATTTGTTTGCAAAATTGATTAAATTCACAAATCTTAAGGAAATTGTAGTAGCCAGTATTATCTTCTTATCTTTTTTTCCTGTTTAGTCTCCGGTAACTACCGTTTAGATAATACTTCAGAGGATGATATGTATGAGTGTAAATGAAGTGTAGTCTTGTACATTCTCAGTTCGACCATTCCTGAGATGTGTGATTAATTGAATCCCAACCACCAAAGAACACCGGTATCCACGATCTAGTATTCAAATCCGTGTAAAAATATCTGGCTTTACTAGGACTTGAACGCTGGAACTCTCGACTTCCAAATCAGCTGATTTGGGAAGACGCGTTCACCACTAGACCAACCCGGTGGGTAGCCAGTATTATCTATATTTAGTCATGTGCACTTAATAATTACTACCAATTCAAGGAGTATTTGGCAGGCCTATTTTCGTATTGTGAAGTGTAAATGTAAATATGGTTGAGTAAAAGTAAAATGTTAAAATGATTTTGTGATCTGTGACAAGACATTGCAAATTTTATGGATATAAAAAGAAACACAATCAAATAAAAGGTACTGAGTGGAGTGTGTGATTTAACATACCTTTTATATGTCATCGGATACCTAAATGAAGTGAATCTTAAGTTCAGTTCTTTACCAACAAGGATAATTGATGTAATAATTATCCTTGTTTTGCAAAAACAAGGATAACCGGTTCATGAGTTGCATGGACATGTCAAAACATTTTGTAATAAACTAAGATTGTTGGAGAGTCAGAAAAGAGCTAAAAATTATCATTTTCGTACTTTAGCAACTAATAAAAATATCCCTTATTGTTATGGAGAGATGAACTGAAGATGATTCAAGGTTTGCTGACTTCCAAAATAAAGACTTCACGTACACTATGTTTGCTCGTCTGATGGATGCTGAAGTAAGTAATGTGCCAGGAAACCTACAGATTTAATGTTAGAGAGCTTTAGGTAGATTTAATACTAAAATCACTATTTAACTATGGATTTTTATGAATTTATTAAGTGGTGGGGGGGAAATATACAAATTTATACACCTTTTAATAAAAATCATTAATTAGTCTTTTTGGCAGCACATTTATATGTATGAACACTTTTTCCAAGAATGAAATTGTAAATTCAATTAATTAAATATTTAGACAATCACAGGTGAAAACCTTGAAAATTATATGTGATTTTCCTTAAGTAATATTAACATCAATATTGATAGTCTCATAGTTCAAGTACAAGACCAGTTTCCTTCATATTACATTTTTGTATCATTCATTATATTATAAAATTATGTAGAGCTTTATACCAAAGTATTATATAATAAATAAATTAAAAATGAAATATTGCAGTAGCAACTGTTTTAATTTACTTAATATATTAATTTGTTTTATTTAATAACTTGGTCCAGTTCTTGACTCGCAGACAATGATCATTTGGTTCCTAAATTGTAAATGATTGTCCATGCCTGTCTTAAAGTACAATACGTAAAGTTCAAGTTAAATGAAATGCTTACAGTCTGATTCTTGTGATGAAGTCTGGATCCTTATCGGCTGTTCTTTTCATATATTTGCGGTGCTCTACTCTATAATCTTTTTGATCGACAGTCAGTGTGTGCAGTACAAAGCAAGCACAGACCTTTTGTTTTCCTAAATCTTTTTTTAAAATAAGCTGGACAGTGAATTTTGGAATGCCAGTGAGCTCTTCGATGAGTGTTGCAGACACACAATGATTATTTCAAAGAATTTCAGTCACTTTTTGAATGTTTTTTTCAGTTAAAATTGTTATCGATGGACTTGGCCATTCAATGCATCTTCAATGGATCTTCATTCTTCGGCATCTTCAATGCTCTGTATGCTGTCACAAAATCTTGCAAATCATTTTAAAATGTTCTTACAGCTCATTGGCCGACTACCATAAACAGTCTGAATCATTTCAAAAGTTTCTGTAGCACTTTAACCTAACTTATAACAAAATCTATTGCTAGCAGATTGTTCTGTTCCATTGTTGTTTTTTCAACTGACATTTGAAATGTTACGTCATTCCAACTAAACAAGAGATTTTTTGTATAATCTTTTTAAGACTCGAATTATTCGTCTGTACTGTTACATTATATTTAAATTCTATTATGTAAACCACCTAGCATAGAATATTAGATAAAGACATATCATCTTACCTTAATTTTTTATGAAAGTACTTTTGTGGGATCTTGTGTCCTTAGTCAGGATTGAAATAATTTTATTATTGAACGATATAAATTTAAAAGTAAAATGCCAAAAATATGAAAACTGAGTATTAATTTGCGCAAGTACTGCTATCTGTTGTAGTTTTTATAAGACCGTCTCCCTCAAATACTGTCTGATGGCTTATCAAATTGAAACTTTGTTTGTATTTATATACGTAATATTTTTTAGTATATTTAATTTTATATTAACTTTATTAATTTCTAAATTTGTGTTAATATCAGAAAAAGATTGTTTATTAGATGTTGCCATATTAGATAACCTAATTTATTTTTGTAATTTCCATAATGTTCAAGAAATCCAGTGTTAAAGGAGATATTTGTTTTTCCTATATAAATACAATCACAATCATTACATTTAATTTTATAAACTCCACTCATAGTTTATTTTATTATTATTATTATTATTATTATTATTATTATTATTGTTCAATGCTGATAATGGAAATCCCATAGCTAAGGTATTTTATTTAAATACTATTCTAGATTACATCCTTTTGAACTGGTTCCCCCTAAATTAACTGGACTATCAAAAATTCATATATTGAACAACCCAAAGAAACTTTAATCAATTTTAAATGTGCCCCATGTTGTATTATATCCAACATAATAGATAAAATTCTTAGGAATTTAATGAATTTACCTAATAGTATAATCAGCAATTATGTCAGAAATATATTTACAGGGGTTTGAGAGTAAATTAGTACATGGATTCACTCATAAGTTTTAATACGGACATGGTATGTTGATGATATTCTCATTATATATAGCCCGGTAATAAACAGTGAGTATCAGTGAATATTAAACAAGTTAAACTCTTATAATGAAAATTTAAAATTCACATCTGAAATAGATAATAATAAAATGTTAAATTATTTAAATGTTAATATCAAAATAAACAAGGACAACCAAATTGAAAATTCAGTATATCAAAATCCTACGTCTAATAATATAACAATTTATAAAAAATCAAATCACCATTGGTCTTATAAAATTAACATTTATACAAATATGATTTATGGAGCAAATGCATACATAAATAACAAAGAAAAGTTAAGTAATGAAATAAACATTATTAAACATATAGCAACTGAAAATTGATACAATACTACTTTAATTAATAATATTTATTTAAAAATAGCTATCAAAACATAATATCTACCTTACCAACAATACATAATAAGACCCAAAAGGTTGAAAAATATACGTATATTTTTTCACTCATTTACTTTATATAAAGTATTTATATGCTAATAATATCATTGAAAACATTAGTAAAACTTACAATAAAGAAATGTTTAAACCAGCATACATACCTAATAAACACATAATAAAATATTAAAAAAATACAATAATAATAATAATAAAATAAATATTTTGTGTGGAATTTATAAAATTAAATGTAATGATTGTGATGGTATTTATACAGGAAAAACAAATAGATACTTAAAAACTAGATTTCTTTAACATTATAGAAATTATTAAAATAATAAATTAGGTCTATTGAGGTTTATCTAATATGGCAGACCATCTAATAAACACTGAACATTCTATTTCTGACAGCACAAATTTATAAATGAATAAAAATAACATAAAATTAAATTTATTAGAAAAATATTACATTTACAAACTCAAACAAAATTTCAATTTGATAAACCATCAAACCGTATCCGAGGGAGACCGTCTTACAAAACTTGCAACAAATGTTTATTTATGATTTGTTAATTTGTCATAGTAATAAATAATTTATTATTTATGGTGTTTTTTTATGTTCTTCAGTTATTACTGTTGCTGTTTGGTTAATGTAAATGTTAACAATCCTTCTTCTTCTATATCTGTATTTGAACCCTAATTTTTTTTAAAATACTGAACATTTTATTCCAGTCTACGTTACCGAATGCCTTTTCTAGGTCTATAAATGCCAAGTATGTTGGTTTGTTTTTCTTTAATTAAGAATAGTTGAAAAAATGAAAATTTATTAATGATTTCAAATACTTACATATTTACTTTATTTTTCTACATAATCACAAACACTTTTCATATTGTGGAAACAAGCTTCTTCAAACCCACTGCTAAAAATTCCATTGCCTGTGATTGTAATAATTTTTGCACTGAGATTTTCAACTCCTAATTTTCCTCAAATCATTGAGACACAAGCCAGTTTTTGAGGTGTAGGAAGAGATTGTAGTTACTGGGTGCAAGATCAGGACTGTAAGGGAGATGATCAAAAATCTCCCATCTGGATTTTTGAATTGTTTCTGTTGTGCATGAAGTCGTGTGTGGATATGGGTTATTGTGAAGAACAATTTCTGTCTCGGCATTCCTTGTCATTGGTTTTGAAAGGCATGATACAATTTAGAAAGTGTTTTGCAGAAGACTTGTGATGTGATGGATGTTTTAGTCATGGAACCATGAATGTTCATGGTTCCATGATTGGTTTCATCAAATCAGTCTGGACATTAGGCCTGCCACTTCTCTGTTCATCATGAACATTTGAACGCTTTCCTTAAGTTAACGACACCATTGCCTCACTTTTCCTTCATTCATTGTGGTAAGCCCATATGTTTCACACAATTGATGGTGAATTTCAGCAGCATTATGTCCTCTTGCATTTAGAGGCAAACAACAATGACAGGCAATGTGGAGTTTACACGCGCAGAAGACCGCTTAAAGTTACTACGCAAAACCAGTCAGTGTTGCCAGTCGCTATTTATAACTCATCAGCCCATACTTTTACCTCATAATGAACCTTTCCGCAAGCATTTTGCCATAATTCACATCCTTTAATTCCCAGGATAGTCCTCTCTGATGTTACAGAACCATCAAGTATCAATTTTATCTATTGGAACATATTTTTTGTATAATTTTTTTATATTACGTTTTAATGTAAACTTCATGTAAGTTTGTTTCTTTTATTTTAGCTGTTATTCAGCTTGGACATTCAAGTAGATGGCCAGAAAATGTTGAAGCTATTAGGAGAATTCATGCAGCATTTGTTATTGAAATAGCCAAGGCATTAAAAGAACAGTGCAATTTGTTAACACAAGTTTTCCCTGATCATGTAAGAATATTCAAAGTAAGTTAAAAAAGTAGTAATGAGAAGTTACTATAATTAAGGGATGCTAGAAAAGGGACTTTAATTGTTGTATCTTCTTTTAAAACTAATGTTATATATTCATTCTGTGTCATAGAGTGGTAATATAGAATATTTCATATTCTTAAAATTGAAGTATATTCTAAGACATTATGTTACTAAAGATAAGAATAATCCAAATGTTGACAAGTTAAGATTTTATTTTTATGTACTTTAATATTAAATTGCATTATTTAAATTGTTCCTGTTATATGTTGAAACACATATATTTTCTATATGTTAGCTATAATGTCAGCCAAATTTTTGTCCTGTTTTTATTATCACATGATGATAAAAAAATATTGTTATGAATTTAGCAAGTTTTGTTTTATATATTGTAATGTTTTATACATTTCTGTTTATGCTGTGGATCATGTAAAATATTAATTTATTAATATAAAGTTTGTGATAATTTCTGGAATTGTTATGTTTTCTAATTTATGGATCTGTAAATACGAAACTAATATTAGTTTTAGTAAACGATTAATTTTAGTTTTTTAGTTTGATTAATTAACTTTTTAGTTTATTTCTTAATTTTTGTACCAGTGGTGTTGAATTGATTAATTAAGAGAACAATTGGATTAAAATTTTATGTTATATTTCCTTCTCAGTTGCATTTATTTTAAAGTTATTTATTGAATAGTGCTTTATTGTATTTAAAATGAATTATCTAATAATATGCAAGCAGCGAAAACATTTAATAAACTTGGTTGTGACGTAAGTGTTCTGCATCCTCCAACTTGAAGCAGCATTTAAAAGGTTTAGAAATATCACACTGTACTGATTTTCAAGGAAAAATTCATGTATTTCAAATTTATATGTGTTAAGGATGTGAAGCAATGATTACTGGAAGTTGATTTCATTTCTAACTTGTAAATCATGATCAAAATCACAATTTTATCTGTAACTGGTTTGTATCTTTATTAGTCACAGAAATAATAGATCTGGATACTGAAAAAAAATTATTGAAAGTATTTATAATTATAAACATTTTCAATTTAATTTGGAATATATTACTTTTTTATGAACATTTTATTACTGCTCTTCATTTAATACATCTATTTTGTTGATTATTTTTCATTTTGTACTGGAATCTGTTTGTCTTTTGCTAAGCTTTTCCTATATTCTTAAAAAATCTTTTAAACAAAAAGTGATTCTTCCTAAGAATTTATGAATTTTCCTTACAATTTACAAAGACCTTTTTTATGGTTAGATGTATGATATTTTTAGTCTTTTTAGTTCATCATACGTATTTATTTGGAATTTTAGAAACCAAAAAACACGTGTTTTTTTTTTACTGTAAGCACTCTTTTTTACCTTACCTTTTGCTTATCATGGCCTATGCCAGTTCCTTTTTTTTCATAGTTTTATCAAGAAGTACATTTCTTGATTTTGAATTTTATCAAATTGCTTTTTCACAGTCATCATTTTTGATGGCTTACTCATCTATATTTTATGAGTAAATAAGAATAAAACTATAAAACAGAGAAAAATCAACTTCTAAAAAATGCAATTAAAACTATGACATTTTTCAGTTCTTTATTAATTGTCAACCTTTTGACATTGGCACTAGAATAATGGTCAGTAAGAGTGGTAATTATTTTTAATTAGACATGCACTTCAAAAGGTTTGCACATTCTTAAAACATTATTATTTTTTAAAAATATTCTTAAGTTTATTTTCGGTTATACTTTATTTTTACCTGTTATATCATTGAACACTCCTTTCATATTTAGCACATGCCATTTTTGTAATAATAACAGTAATAATACAATAAAATATCATTAGCACATTTTGTAGGTAGGTGTTATTATTTAAGTATTATTATTTTGTTTTGTAAATGATAGATATGTATGTATAAATGCTGTTTGTTTACAGGATGGATATATTTTCAAACTGAGAGTTGTTTATCCTAGGGAAATAGCGTTGATGAAAGAAATCAAAACTTCTGAAGGACTTATTGCATACAGAGACACGACTGAATCTCTCAAAATGGAACAACACTTGTTACATTTACCAAAACTGACAGGAACCTTACATGGGTAATTCATGTAAAATTACTTTCACTTTGTAAAAAGCACATTTTATTGTTTTAATTTTTCTTCTACTAGTGTTTTTTTTAAATTTAATAACTTATTTTTTATTGATTTATATGTGTTCCTAGTTATATCATTTTATTGTGTATTCATCAATATTATTACAACAGATCAAAAAATATACACTAAACCTAAAATCGCAAAATTTTACTTTAAAGATATTTACTAGGATTTTTTATTCTACTGTATAAACATAATCAAGATTAGTCAGACCAGTTACCTCAATAGCTCTGTTAGTTCATCTCTGATTACAAAACAGAGGTCCTGGGTTTGATTCCCAACCAGAGTTAGGATTTAACAATGAGGTAAGAACTATCTTTCAAGGTCTATGTATTAATTACTAAAAGTTGTACTGAAGTCTCTCTCCTTTATGGATTACTCTGCGTTCTTTTTATTTGACATTTTAGACTGTCTTGCAGCTTGGTGAGATCATGTCCTTGGTTTCTACCGTCATTCTGAATTGTTGAATTAATTCTATAAAATTTGTTTTGATTTTTTTATCTTGTTTTTTATTTAACAGCTATTTTGATACAATTACTATCTTTTATATACACATTAAGGTTATTTTGATTTTAAAATATATTTAAGCAGGTTTTTTTTTTTAACACAGTAACTTTGTTATCATTAACAGTTATTGGCATAAACCTATAGTGCCAGCAGAGTAGCAGTCAGTTATCTACAAAAGAAAGCTCCATTGTTTTGGTTGATTTATTAACCAGTTTATTAAGTGTGGCTTTTGTTATTGCTATACTTATTCCTTTCATTTTCATAATAGTAAATGCCATGAATTGTTTTTGTTGTTGTAAAAGTATCAGGTTATAACATAAGCAATTAACTTATCTCTAAGGGCCCTTGCCTGTTATTCATAAATAAATTAAACTAATTAACTCTTTCATGTGTCTCTTAATATCTTGTATTTCCCTGATCAAATGGCTCCTCCCTAACAACGTACAAGATACATTCCTTATTTTAATATGTTTTCATAATTATCTAAAGAATAAACATTTTTCTAGTTTTAATCTATGGATATATTATCTATATAAAAAATATCATCTTAGATCAGCTACATTTTTGGTTGTTATGGTAGATTTCTTATAATTTGATATTACAGATATAATAAAACTTATTTTTTACAACAATGAATGCAAAAAAAAAAAATATAAGTTCCATTAGCAGTTTTAAATTTTTTCTGCTTCAAAAAATGCATTTTGCTTGCTTCATCGAAAGCCAATGAGAGAGATGTTATTTTTTTAATTTCTCACTTAAATGTTCTCCCATTTAAATTAATTTTTGTATTTCATGACAGAAAGCTTTTTATATGCAAGTCTCATCTCAAAACAAATCAGAAATTGTCTAGTTTTTTTTTAATAATTGGTTAAGAAGCATTGTTCCATCGCCTCTGAGTCATTTAATGGCATAATCCTGGTGTCTGTTTCTGTAAATTTATAGTGATTTAGGATTAGCAACCATTTTTAAATTAAGTAAAATTTAAAACCACCTATACTTGGTTATAATGCAAATAGTTTAAATTGTAAATATGGCTTATTAGGTCACCAATTCAGTGTCCAATGCATCTGTCCAAATACTAAAACTAGCTTTTAGTTAGTAGTATAAAATAAATTAAGTTTCAGCTAATTGTATTATCACTATCATCATGGAACCAGATGGCAGATTGTTCAGGGATACCTCAGTTGTGGCTGCTTTCCAGATTGCTGGAAGACAGCTCTAGTTAGGGAGCTTCTAAACAGAAGGAACTTAGTAAGATTAACATTTATTGGCTGATTAGCCTCTGGCCATCCCTTGGTAATTTGCTTAAGCAGTTGAATGAGAAAAGCTCCAAGGAACACATTGGATATTATTCAAGATTGAAGCTGGTACAGTTACATGAAAGAGGCAGGGACTAAGGATTGTATTATTACAATCCTGTATGACAGAAAGCACCACATTATCAACGTAGTGTTGCTTTCATGTCTTGGAAATTTTTATTCATATCAATTGATTCCTTCACTTGGAGTTTCCAAACACAGCTGGAAGTACACGGATTTAGAGAGTACGGTGATGTGTCAATAGCGGCACCACTAACAACTACTACTAGCACTATGTTACAATGGAGGTTACTTTCCAAACTGCCCTTCTACATTTGAAACAGTCTAAGCAAGATTTGTGCATAAATGGAGTTTACTCTCTAGGATATATACTTATGGAGCCTTTGTAATAATTATTGCATAGAAGGGATTTATTGGAGTAGTTCATAAAAGAGTAACAGAACTACAGATCCATCCAGAAAATTTAACAATTTTCATTGCGTTATCTACCAACAAAATTTGTTTGCAAAATTGATTAAATTCACAAATCTTAAGGAAATTGTAGTAGCCAGTATTATCTTTTTATCTTTTTTTCCTGTTTAGTCTCCGGTAACTACCGTTTAGATAATACTTCAGAGGATGAATGAGGATGATATGTATGAGTGTAAATGAAGTGTAGTCTTGTACATTCTCAGTTCGACCATTCCTGAGATGTGTGATTAATTGAAACCCAACCACCAAAGAACACCGGTATCCACGATCTAGTATTCAAATCCGTGTAAAAATATCTGGCTTTACTAGGACTTGAACGCTGGAACTCTCGACTTCCAAATCAGCTGATTTGGGAAGACGCGTTCACCACTAGACCAACCCGGTGGGTAGCCAGTATTATCTATATTTAGTCATGTGCACTTAATAATTACTACCAATTCAAGGAGTATTTGGCAGGCCTATTTTCGTATTGTGAAGTGTAAATGTAAATATGGTTGAGTAAAAGTAAAATGTTAAAATGATTTTGTGATCTGTGACAAGACATTGCAAATTTTATGGATATAAAAAGAAACACAATCAAATAAAAGGTACTGAGTGGAGTGTGTGATTTAACATACCTTTTATATGTCATCGGATACCTAAATGAAGTGAATCTTAAGTTCAGTTCTTTACCAACAAGGATAATTGATGTAATAATTATCCTTGTTTTGCAAAAACAAGGATAACCGGTTCATGAGTTGCATGGACATGTCAAAACATTTTGTAATAAACTAAGATTGTTGGAGAGTCAGAAAAGAGCTAAAAATTATCATTTTCGTACTTTAGCAACTAATAAAAATATCCCTTATTGTTATGGAGAGATGAACTGAAGATGATTCAAGGTTTGCTGACTTCCAAAATAAAGACTTCACGTACACTATGTTTGCTCGTCTGATGGATGCTGAAGTAAGTAATGTGCCAGGAAACCTACAGATTTAATGTTAGAGAGCTTTAGGTAGATTTAATACTAAAATCACTATTTAACTATGGATTTTTATGAATTTATTAAGTGGTGGGGGGGAAATATACAAATTTATACACCTTTTAATAAAAATCATTAATTAGTCTTTTTGGCAGCACATTTATATGTATGAACACTTTTTCCAAGAATGAAATTGTAAATTCAATTAATTAAATATTTAGACAATCACAGGTGAAAACCTTGAAAATTATATGTGATTTTCCTTAAGTAATATTAACATCAATATTGATAGTCTCATAGTTCAAGTACAAGACCAGTTTCCTTCATATTACATTTTTGTATCATTCATTATATTATAAAATTATGTAGAGCTTTATACCAAAGTATTATATAATAAATAAATTAAAAATGAAATATTGCAGTAGCAACTGTTTTAATTTACTTAATATATTAATTTGTTTTATTTAATAACTTGGTCCAGTTCTTGACTCGCAGACAATGATCATTTGGTTCCTAAATTGTAAATGATTGTCCATGCCTGTCTTAAAGTACAATACGTAAAGTTCAAGTTAAATGAAATGCTTACAGTCTGATTCTTGTGATGAAGTCTGGATCCTTATCGGCTGTTCTTTTCATATATTTGCGGTGCTCTACTCTATAATCTTTTTGATCGACAGTCAGTGTGTGCAGTACAAAGCAAGCACAGACCTTTTGTTTTCCTAAATCTTTTTTTAAAATAAGCTGGACAGTGAATTTTGGAATGCCAGTGAGCTCTTCGATGAGTGTTGCAGACACACAATGATTATTTCAAAGAATTTCAGTCACTTTTTGAATGTTTTTTTCAGTTAAAATTGTTATCGATGGACTTGGCCATTCAATGCATCTTCAATGGATCTTCATTCTTCGGCATCTTCAATGCTCTGTATGCTGTCACAAAATCTTGCAAATCATTTTAAAATGTTCTTACAGCTCATTGGCCGACTACCATAAACAGTCTGAATCATTTCAAAAGTTTCTGTAGCACTTTAACCTAACTTATAACAAAATCTATTGCTAGCAGATTGTTCTGTTCCATTGTTGTTTTTTCAACTGACATTTGAAATGTTACGTCATTCCAACTAAACAAGAGATTTTTTGTATAATCTTTTTAAGACTCGAATTATTCGTCTGTACTGTTACATTATATTTAAATTCTATTATGTAAACCACCTAGCATAGAATATTAGATAAAGACATATCATCTTACCTTAATTTTTTATGAAAGTACTTTTGTGGGATCTTGTGTCCTTAGTCAGGATTGAAATAATTTTATTATTGAACGATATAAATTTAAAAGTAAAATGCCAAAAATATGAAAACTGAGTATTAATTTGCGCAAGTACTGCTATCTGTTGTAGTTTTTATAAGACCGTCTCCCTCAAATACTGTCTGATGGCTTATCAAATTGAAACTTTGTTTGTATTTATATACGTAATATTTTTTAGTATATTTAATTTTATATTAACTTTATTAATTTCTAAATTTGTGTTAATATCAGAAAAAGATTGTTTATTAGATGTTGCCATATTAGATAACCTAATTTATTTTTGTAATTTCCATAATGTTCAAGAAATCCAGTGTTAAAGGAGATATTTGTTTTTCCTATATAAATACAATCACAATCATTACATTTAATTTTATAAACTCCACTCATAGTTTATTTTATTATTATTATTATTATTATTATTGTTCAATGCTGATAATGGAAATCCCATAGCTAAGGTATTTTATTTAAATACTATTCTAGATTACATCCTTTTGAACTGGTTCCCCCTAAATTAACTGGACTATCAAAAATTCATAAATTGAACAACCCAAAGAAACTTTAATCAATTTTAAATGTGCCCCATGTTGTATTATATCCAACATAATAGATAAAATTCTTAGGAATTTAATGAATTTACCTAATAGTATAATCAGCAATTATGTCAGAAATATATTTACAGGGGTTTGAGAGTAAATTAGTACATGGATTCACTCATAAGTTTTAATACGGACATGGTATGTTGATGATATTCTCATTATATATAGCCCGGTAATAAACAGTGAGTATCAGTGAATATTAAACAAGTTAAACTCTTATAATGAAAATTTAAAATTCACATCTGAAATAGATAATAATAAAATGTTAAATTATTTAAATGTTAATATCGAAATAAACAAGGACAACCAAATTGAAAATTCAGTATATCAAAATCCTACGTCTAATAATATAACAATTTATAAAAAATCAAATCACCATTGGTCTTATAAAATTAACATTTATACAAATATGATTTATGGAGCAAATGCATACATAAATAACAAAGAAAAGTTAAGTAATGAAATAAACATTATTAAAAATATAGCAACTGAAAATTGATACAATACTACTTTAATTAATAATATTTATTTAAAAATAGCTATCAAAACATAATATCTACCTTACCAACAATACATAATAAGACCCAAAAGGTTGAAAAATATACGTATATTTTTTCACTCATTTACTTTATATAAAGTATTTATATGCTAATAATATCATTGAAAACATTAGTAAAACTTACAATAAAGAAATGTTTAAACCAGCATACAAACCTAATAAACACATAATAAAATATTAAAAAAATACAATAATAATAATAATAAAATAAATATTTTGTGTGGAATTTATAAAATTAAATGTAATGATTGTGATGGTATTTATACAGGAAAAACAAATAGATACTTAAAAACTAGATTTCTTTAACATTATAGAAATTATAAAAATAATAAATTAGGTCTATTGAGGTTTATCTAATATGGCAGACCATCTAATAAACACTGAACATTCTATTTCTGACAGCACAAATTTATAAATGAATAAAAATAACATAAAATTAAATTTATTAGAAAAATATTACATTTACAAACTCAAACAAAATTTCAATTTGATAAACCATCAAACCGTATCCGAGGGAGACCGTCTTACAAAACTTGCAACAGATGTTTATTTATGATTTGTTAATTTGTCATAGTAATAAATAATTTATTATTTATGGTGTTTTTTTATGTTCTTCATTTATTACTGTTGCTGTTTGGTTAATGTAAATGTTAACAATCCTTCTTCTTCTATATCTGTATTTGAACCCTAATTTTTTTTAAAATACTGAACATTTTATTCCAGTCTACGTTACCGAATGCCTTTTCTAGGTCTATAAATGCCAAGTATGTTGGTTTGTTTTTCTTTAATTAAGAATAGTTGAAAAAATGAAAATTTATTAATGATTTCAAATACTTACATATTTACTTTATTTTTCTACATAATCACAAACACTTTTCATATTGTGGAAACAAGCTTCTTCAAACCCACTGCATAAAATTCCATTGCCTGTGATTGTAATAATTTTTGCACTGTGATTTTCAACTCCTAATTTTCCTCAAATCATTGAGACACAAGCCAGTTTTTGAGGTGTAGGAAGAGATTGTAGTTACTGGGTGCAAGATCAGGACTGTAAGGGAGATGATCAAAAATCTCCCATCTGGATTTTTGAATTGTTTCTGTTGTGCATGAAGTTGTGTGTGGATATGGGTTATTGTGAAGAACAATTTCTGTCTCGGCATTCCTTGTCATTGGTTTTGAAAGGCATGATACAATTTAGAAAGTGTTTTGCAGAAGACTTGTGATGTGATGGATGTTTTAGTCATGGAACCATGAATGTTCATGGTTCCATGATTGATTTCATCAAATCAGTCTGGACATTAGGCCTGCCACTTCTCTGTTCATCATGAACATTTGAACGCTTTCCTTAAGTTAACGACACCATTGCCTCACTTTTCCTTCATTCATTGTGGTAAGCCCATATGTTTCACACAATTGATGGTGAATTTCAGCAGCATTATGTCCTCTTGCATTTAGAGATCTATTCACTGATTGAACTTCACAACTGGCAGGATTTGTTTTACATCACTCATTATAATACACTACCTTGTAAAGGCAAACAACAATGACAGGCAATGTGGAGTTTACACGCGCAGAAGACCGCTTAAAGTTACTACGCAAAACCAGTCAGTGTTGCCAGTCGCTATTTATAACTCATCAGCCCATACTTTTACCTCATAATGAACCTTTCCGCAAGCATTTTGCCATAATTCACATCCTTTAATTCCCAGGATAGTCCTCTCTGATGTTACAGAACCATCAAGTATCAATTTTATCTATTGGAACATATTTTTTGTATAATTTTTTTATATTACGTTTTAATGTAAACTTCATGTAAGTTTGTTTCTTTTATTTTAGCTGTTATTCAGCTTGGACATTCAAGTAGATGGCCAGAAAATGTTGAAGCTATTAGGAGAATTCATGCAGCATTTGTTACTGAAATAGCCAAGGCATTAAAAGAACAGTGCAATTTGTTAACACAAGTTTTCCCTGATCATGTAAGAATATTCAAAGTAAGTTAAAAAAGTAGTAATGAGAAGTTACTATAATTAAGGGATGCTAGAAAAGGGACTTTAATTGTTGTATCTTCTTTTAAAACTAATGTTATATATTCATTCTGTGTCATAGAGTGGTAATATAGAATATTTCATATTCTTAAAATTGAAGTATATTCTAAGACATTATGTTACTAAAGATAAGAATAATCCAAATGTTGACAAGTTAAGATTTTATTTTTATGTACTTTAATATTAAATTGCATTATTTAAATTGTTCCTGTTATATGTTGAAACACATATATTTTCTAAATGTTAGCTATAATGTCAGCCAAATTTTTGTCCTGTTTTTATTATCACATGATGATAAAAAAATATTGTTATGAATTTAGCAAGTTTTGTTTTATATATTGTAATGTTTTATACATTTCTGTTTATGCTGTGGATCATGTAAAATATTAATTTATTAATATAAAGTTTGTGATAATTTCTGGAATTGTTATGTTTTCTAATTTATGGATCTGTAAATACGAAACTAATATTAGTTTTAGTAAACGATTAATTTTAGTTTTTTAGTTTGATTAATTAACTTTTTAGTTTATTTCTTAATTTTTGTACCAGTGGTGTTGAATTGATTAATTAAGAGAACAATTGGATTAAAATTTTATGTTATATTTCCTTCTCAGTTGCATTTATTTTAAAGTTATTTATTGAATAGTGCTTTATTGTATTTAAAATGAATTATCTAATAATATGCAAGCAGCGAAAACATTTAATAAACTTGGTTGTGACGTAAGTGTTCTGCATCCTCCAACTTGAAGCAGCATTTAAAAGGTTTAGAAATATCACACTGTACTGATTTTCAAGGAAAAATTCATGTATTTCAAATTTATATGTGTTAAGGATGTGAAGCAATGATTACTGGAAGTTGATTTCATTTCTAACTTGTAAATCATGATCAAAATCACAATTTTATCTGTAACTGGTTTGTATCTTTATTAGTCACAGAAATAATAGATCTGGATACTGAAAAAAAATTATTGAAAGTATTTATAATTATAAACATTTTCAATTTAATTTGGAATATATTACTTTTTTATGAACATTTTATTACTGCTCTTCATTTAATACATCTATTTTGTTGATTATTTTTCATTTTGTACTGGAATCTGTTTGTCTTTTGCTAAGCTTTTCCTATATTCTTAAAAAATCTTTTAAACAAAAAGTGATTCTTCCTAAGAATTTATGAATTTTCCTTACAATTTACAAAGACCTTTTTTATGGTTAGATGTATGATATTTTTAGTCTTTTTAGTTCATCATACGTATTTATTTGGAATTTTAGAAACCAAAAAACACGTGTTTTTTTTTTACTGTAAGCACTCTTTTTTACCTTACCTTTTGCTTATCATGGCCTATGCCAGTTCCTTTTTTTTCATAGTTTTATCAAGAAGTACATTTCTTGATTTTGAATTTTATCAAATTGCTTTTTCACAGTCATCATTTTTGATGGCTTACTCATCTATATTTTATGAGTAAATAAGAATAAAACTATAAAACAGAGAAAAATCAACTTCTAAAAAATGCAATTAAAACTATGACATTTTTCAGTTCTTTATTAATTGTCAACCTTTTGACATTGGCACTAGAATAATGGTCAGTAAGAGTGGTAATTATTTTTAATTAGACATGCACTTCAAAAGGTTTGCACATTCTTAAAACATTATTATTTTTTAAAAATATTCTTAAGTTTATTTTCGGTTATACTTTATTTTTACCTGTTATATCATTGAACACTCCTTTCATATTTAGCACATGCCATTTTTGTAATAATAACAGTAATAATACAATAAAATATCATTAGCACATTTTGTAGGTAGGTGTTATTATTTAAGTATTATTATTTTGTTTTGTAAATGATAGATATGTATGTATAAATGCTGTTTGTTTACAGGATGGATATATTTTCAAACTGAGAGTTGTTTATCCTAGGGAAATAGCGTTGATGAAAGAAATCAAAACTTCTGAAGGACTTATTGCATACAGAGACACGACTGAATCTCTCAAAATGGAACAACACTTGTTACATTTACCAAAACTGACAGGAACCTTACATGGGTAATTCATGTAAAATTACTTTCACTTTGTAAAAAGCACATTTTATTGTTTTAATTTTTCTTCTACTAGTGTTTTTTTTAAATTTAATAACTTATTTTTTATTGATTTATATGTGTTCCTAGTTATATCATTTTATTGTGTATTCATCAATATTATTACAACAGATCAAAAAATATACACTAAACCTAAAATCGCAAAATTTTACTTTAAAGATATTTACTAGGATTTTTTATTCTACTGTATAAACATAATCAAGATTAGTCAGACCAGTTACCTCAATAGCTCTGTTAGTTCATCTCTGATTACAAAACAGAGGTCCTGGGTTTGATTCCCAACCAGAGTTAGGATTTAACAATGAGGTAAGAACTATCTTTCAAGGTCTATGTATTAATTACTAAAAGTTGTACTGAAGTCTCTCTCCTTTATGGATTACTCTGCGTTCTTTTTATTTGACATTTTAGACTGTCTTGCAGCTTGGTGAGATCATGTCCTTGGTTTCTACCGTCATTCTGAATTGTTGAATTAATTCTATAAAATTTGTTTTGATTTTTTTATCTTGTTTTTTATTTAACAGCTATTTTGATACAATTACTATCTTTTACATTAAGGTTATTTTGATTTTAAAATATATTTAAGCAGGTTTTTTTTTTAACACAGTAACTTTGTTATCATTAACAGTTATTGGCATAAACCTATAGTGCCAGCAGAGTAGCAGTCAGTTATCTACAAAAGAAAGCTCCATTGTTTTGGTTGATTTATTAACCAGTTTATTAAGTGTGGCTTTTGTTATTGCTATACTTATTCCTTTCATTTTCATAATAGTAAATGCCATGAATTGTTTTTGTTGTTGTAAAAGTATCAGGTTATAACATAAGCAATTAACTTATCTCTAAGGGCCCTTGCCTGTTATTCATAAATAAATTAAACTAATTAACTCTTTCATGTGTCTCTTAATATCTTGTATTTCCCTGATCAAATGGCTCCTCCCTAACAACGTACAAGATACATTCCTTATTTTAATATGTTTTCATAATTATCTAAAGAATAAACATTTTTCTAGTTTTAATCTATGGATATATTATCTATATAAAAAATATCATCTTAGATCAGCTACATTTTTGGTTGTTATGGTAGATTTCTTATAATTTGATATTACAGATATAATAAAACTTATTTTTTACAACAATGAATGCAAAAAAAAAAATATAAGTTCCATTAGCAGTTTTAAATTTTTTCTGCTTCAAAAAATGCATTTTGCTTGCTTCATCGAAAGCCAATGAGAGAGATGTTATTTTTTTAATTTCTCACTTAAATGTTCTCCCATTTAAATTAATTTTTGTATTTCATGACAGAAAGCTTTTTATATGCAAGTCTCATCTCAAAACAAATCAGAAATTGTCTAGTTTTTTTTTAATAATTGGTTAAGAAGCATTGTTCCATCGCCTCTGAGTCATTTAATGGCATAATCCTGGTGTCTGTTTCTGTAAATTTATAGTGATTTAGGATTAGCAACCATTTTTAAATTAAGTAAAATTTAAAACCACCTATACTTGGTTATAATGCAAATAGTTTAAATTGTAAATATGGCTTATTAGGTCACCAATTCAGTGTCCAATGCATCTGTCCAAATACTAAAACTAGCTTTTAGTTAGTAGTATAAAATAAATTAAGTTTCAGCTAATTGTATTATCACTATCATCATGGAACCAGATGGCAGATTGTTCAGGGATACCTCAGTTGTGGCTGCTTTCCAGATTGCTGGAAGACAGCTCTAGTTAGGGAGCTTCTAAACAGAAGGAACTTAGTAAGATTAACATTTATTGGCTGATTAGCCTCTGGCCATCCCTTGGTAATTTGCTTAAGCAGTTGAATGAGAAAAGCTCCAAGGAACACATTGGATATTATTCAAGATTGAAGCTGGTACAGTTACATGAAAGAGGCAGGGACTAAGGATTGTATTATTACAATCCTGTATGACAGAAAGCACCACATTATCAACGTAGTGTTGCTTTCATGTCTTGGAAATTTTTATTCATATCAATTGATTCCTTCACTTGGAGTTTCCAAACACAGCTGGAAGTACACGGATTTAGAGAGTACGGTGATGTGTCAATAGCGGCACCACTAACAACTACTACTAGCACTATGTTACAATGGAGGTTACTTTCCAAACTGCCCTTCTACATTTGAAACAGTCTAAGCAAGATTTGTGCATAAATGGAGTTTACTCTCTAGGATATATACTTATGGAGCCTTTGTAATAATTATTGCATAGAAGGGATTTATTGGAGTAGTTCATAAAAGAGTAACAGAACTACAGATCCATCCAGAAAATTTAACAATTTTCATTGCGTTATCTACCAACAAAATTTGTTTGCAAAATTGATTAAATTCACAAATCTTAAGGAAATTGTAGTAGCCAGTATTATCTTTTTATCTTTTTTTCCTGTTTAGTCTCCGGTAACTACCGTTTAGATAATACTTCAGAGGATGAATGAGGATGATATGTATGAGTGTAAATGAAGTGTAGTCTTGTACATTCTCAGTTCGACCATTCCTGAGATGTGTGATTAATTGAAACCCAACCACCAAAGAACACCGGTATCCACGATCTAGTATTCAAATCCGTGTAAAAATATCTGGCTTTACTAGGACTTGAACGCTGGAACTCTCGACTTCCAAATCAGCTGATTTGGGAAGACGCGTTCACCACTAGACCAACCCGGTGGGTAGCCAGTATTATCTATATTTAGTCATGTGCACTTAATAATTACTACCAATTCAAGGAGTATTTGGCAGGCCTATTTTCGTATTGTGAAGTGTAAATGTAAATATGGTTGAGTAAAAGTAAAATGTTAAAATGATTTTGTGATCTGTGACAAGACATTGCAAATTTTATGGATATAAAAAGAAACACAATCAAATAAAAGGTACTGAGTGGAGTGTGTGATTTAACATACCTTTTATATGTCATCGGATACCTAAATGAAGTGAATCTTAAGTTCAGTTCTTTACCAACAAGGATAATTGATGTAATAATTATCCTTGTTTTGCAAAAACAAGGATAACCGGTTCATGAGTTGCATGGACATGTCAAAACATTTTGTAATAAACTAAGATTGTTGGAGAGTCAGAAAAGAGCTAAAAATTATCATTTTCGTACTTTAGCAACTAATAAAAATATCCCTTATTGTTATGGAGAGATGAACTGAAGATGATTCAAGGTTTGCTGACTTCCAAAATAAAGACTTCACGTACACTATGTTTGCTCGTCTGATGGATGCTGAAGTAAGTAATGTGCCAGGAAACCTACAGATTTAATGTTAGAGAGCTTTAGGTAGATTTAATACTAAAATCACTATTTAACTATGGATTTTTATGAATTTATTAAGTGGTGGGGGGGAAATATACAAATTTATACACCTTTTAATAAAAATCATTAATTAGTCTTTTTGGCAGCACATTTATATGTATGAACACTTTTTCCAAGAATGAAATTGTAAATTCAATTAATTAAATATTTAGACAATCACAGGTGGAAACCTTGAAAATTATATGTGATTTTCCTTAAGTAATATTAACATCAATATTGATAGTCTCATAGTTCAAGTACAAGACCAGTTTCCTTCATATTACATTTTTGTATCATTCATTATATTATAAAATTATGTAGAGCTTTATACCAAAGTATTATATAATAAATAAATTAAAAATGAAATATTGCAGTAGCAACTGTTTTAATTTACTTAATATATTAATTTGTTTTATTTAATAACTTGGTCCAGTTCTTGACTCGCAGACAATGATCATTTGGTTCCTAAATTGTAAATGATTGTCCATGCCTGTCTTAAAGTACAATACGTAAAGTTCAAGTTAAATGAAATGCTTACAGTCTGATTCTTGTGATGAAGTCTGGATCCTTATCGGCTGTTCTTTTCATATATTTGCGGTGCTCTACTCTATAATCGTTTTGATCGACAGTCAGTGTGTGCAGTACAAAGCAAGCACAGACCTTTTGTTTTCCTAAATCTTTTTTTAAAATAAGCTGGACAGTGAATTTTGGAATGCCAGTGAGCTCTTCGATGAGTCTTGCAGACACACAATGATTATTTCAAAGAATTTCAGTCACTTTTTGAATGTTTTTTTCAGTTAAAATTGTTATCGATGGACTTGGCCATTCAATGCATCTTCAATGGATCTTCATTCTTCGGCATCTTCAATGCTCTGTATGCTGTCACAAAATCTTGCAAATCATTTTAAAATGTTCTTACAGCTCATTGGCCGACTACCATAAACAGTCTGAATCATTTCAAAAGTTTCTGTAGCACTTTAACCTAACTTATAACAAAATCTATTGCTAGCAGATTGTTCTGTTCCATTGTTGTTTTTTCAACTGACATTTGAAATGTTACGTCATTCCAACTAAACAAGAGATTTTTTGTATAATCTTTTTAAGACTCGAATTATTCGTCTGTACTGTTACATTATATTTAAATTCTATTATGTAAACCACCTAGCATAGAATATTAGATAAAGACATATCATCTTACCTTAATTTTTTATGAAAGTACTTTTGTGGGATCTTGTGTCCTTAGTCAGGATTGAAATAATTTTATTATTGAACGATATAAATTTAAAAGTAAAATGCCAAAAATATGAAAACTGAGTATTAATTTGCGCAAGTACTGCTATCTGTTGTAGTTTTTATAAGACCGTCTCCCTCAAATACTGTCTGATGGCTTATCAAATTGAAACTTTGTTTGTATTTATATACGTAATATTTTTTAGTATATTTAATTTTATATTAACTTTATTAATTTCTAAATTTGTGTTAATATCAGAAAAAGATTGTTTATTAGATGTTGCCATATTAGATAACCTAATTTATTTTTGTAATTTCCATAATGTTCAAGAAATCCAGTGTTAAAGGAGATATTTGTTTTTCCTATATAAATACAATCACAATCATTACATTTAATTTTATAAACTCCACTCATAGTTTATTTTATTATTATTATTATTATTATTATTGTTCAATGCTGATAATGGAAATCCCATAGCTAAGGTATTTTATTTAAATACTATTCTAGATTACATCCTTTTGAACTGGTTCCCCCTAAATTAACTGGACTATCAAAAATTCATAAATTGAACAACCCAAAGAAACTTTAATCAATTTTAAATGTGCCCCATGTTGTATTATATCCAACATAATAGATAAAATTCTTAGGAATTTAATGAATTTACCTAATAGTATAATCAGCAATTATGTCAGAAATATATTTACAGGGGTTTGAGAGTAAATTAGTACATGGATTCACTCATAAGTTTTAATACGGACATGGTATGTTGATGATATTCTCATTATATATAGCCCGGTAATAAACAGTGAGTATCAGTGAATATTAAACAAGTTAAACTCTTATAATGAAAATTTAAAATTCACATCTGAAATAGATAATAATAAAATGTTAAATTATTTAAATGTTAATATCGAAATAAACAAGGACAACCAAATTGAAAATTCAGTATATCAAAATCCTACGTCTAATAATATAACAATTTATAAAAATCAAATCACCATTGGTCTTATAAAATTAACATTTATACAAATATGATTTATGGAGCAAATGCATACATAAATAACAAAGAAAAGTTAAGTAATGAAATAAACATTATTAAAAATATAGCAACTGAAAATTGATACAATACTACTTTAATTAATAATATTTATTTAAAAATAGCTATCAAAACATAATATCTACCTTACCAACAATACATAATAAGACCCAAAAGGTTGAAAAATATACGTATATTTTTTCACTCATTTACTTTATATAAAGTATTTATATGCTAATAATATCATTGAAAACATTAGTAAAACTTACAATAAAGAAATGTTTAAACCAGCATACAAACCTAATAAACACATAATAAAATATTAAAAAAATACAATAATAATAATAATAAAATAAATATTTTGTGTGGAATTTATAAAATTAAATGTAATGATTGTGATGGTATTTATACAGGAAAAACAAATAGATACTTAAAAACTAGATTTCTTTAACATTATAGAAATTATTAAAATAATAAATTAGGTCTATTGAGGTTTATCTAATATGGCAGACCATCTAATAAACACTGAACATTCTATTTCTGACAGCACAAATTTATAAATGAATAAAAATAACATAAAATTAAATTTATTAGAAAAATATTACATTTACAAACTCAAACAAAATTTCAATTTGATAAACCATCAAACCGTATCCGAGGGAGACCGTCTTACAAAACTTGCAACAGATGTTTATTTATGATTTGTTAATTTGTCATAGTAATAAATAATTTATTATTTATGGTGTTTTTTTATGTTCTTCATTTATTACTGTTGCTGTTTGGTTAATGTAAATGTTAACAATCCTTCTTCTTCTATATCTGTATTTGAACCCTAATTTTTTTTAAAATACTGAACATTTTATTCCAGTCTACGTTACCGAATGCCTTTTCTAGATCTATAAATGCCAAGTATGTTGGTTTGTTTTTCTTTAATTAAGAATAGTTGAAAAAATGAAAATTTATTAATGATTTCAAATACTTACATATTTACTTTATTTTTCTACATAATCACAAACACTTTTCATATTGTGGAAACAAGCTTCTTCAAACCCACTGCATAAAATTCCATTGCCTGTGATTGTAATAATTTTTGCACTGAGATTTTCAACTCCTAATTTTCCTCAAATCATTGAGACACAAGCCAGTTTTTGAGGTGTAGGAAGAGATTGTAGTTACTGGGTGCAAGATCAGGACTGTAAGGGAGATGATCAAAAATCTCCCATCTGGATTTTTGAATTGTTTCTGTTGTGCATGAAGTCGTGTGTGGATATGGGTTATTGTGAAGAACAATTTCTGTCTCGGCATTCCTTGTCATTGGTTTTGAAAGGCATGATACAATTTAGAAAGTGTTTTGCAGAAGACTTGTGATGTGATGGATGTTTTAGTCATGGAACCATGAACATTCATGGTTCCATGATTGGTTTCATCAAATCAGTCTGGACATTAGGCCTGCCACTTCTCTGTTCATCATGAACATTTGAACGCTTTCCTTAAGTTAACGACACCATTGCCTCACTTTTCCTTCATTCATTGTGGTAAGCCCATATGTTTCACACAATTGATGGTGAATTTCAGCAGCATTATGTCCTCTTGCATTTAGAGATCTATTCACTGATTGAACTTCACAACTGGCAGGATTTGTTTTACATCACTCATTATAATACACTACCTTGTAAAGGCAAACAACAATGACAGGCAATGTGGAGTTTACACGCGCAGAAGACCGCTTAAAGTTACTACGCAAAACCAGTCAGTGTTGCCAGTCGCTATTTATAACTCATCAGCCCATACTTTTACCTCATAATGAACCTTTCCGCAAGCATTTTGCCATAATTCACATCCTTTAATTCCCAGGATAGTCCTCTCTGATGTTACAGAACCATCAAGTATCAATTTTATCTATTGGAACATATTTTTTGTGTAATTTTTTTATATTACGTTTTAATGTAAACTTCATGTAAGTTTGTTTCTTTTATTTTAGCTGTTATTCAGCTTGGACATTCAAGTAGATGGCCAGAAAATGTTGAAGCTATTAGGAGAATTCATGAAGCATTTGTTATTGAAATAGCCAAGGCATTAAAAGAACAGTGCAATTTGTTAACACAAGTTTTCCCTGATCATGTAAGAATCATTCAAAGTAAGTTAAAAAAGTAGTAATGAGAAGTTACTATAATTAAGGGATGCTAGAAAAGGGACTTTAATTGTTGTATCTCCTTTTAAAACTAATGTTATATATTCATTCTGTGTCATAGAGCGGTAATATAGAATATTTCATATTCTTAAATTTGAAGTATATTCTAAGACATTATGTTACTAAAGATAAGAATAATTTAATTGATCCCATTATGCAACTTTTGGAATAAATTATTATCGATAAATTAGTAGATCAATATTTAGCAGTAGTTTGTATTTGCCAGTATGATATTTGACTTTTAGCTAACAAGACATCGATTTAAAAAAAAAGCAGTAGTTTTGTTTGTTAAAATTACTAGTATGTTTGAAAAATTCCCTAGGCTCTGCTAATTAACCGATTTAAATTTTTCAAAATGGAAATTTAATAACAAAACTTTTTTCTCTCTTGATCTTTTCTCTGAAATGAACAGTTATCGAGTTATCTAAGAAAATAAAGAAAAATTTATATTTTCATGATTTTTTTACATTTTAATAAAAATTTAAGCTCACCTTTTTCAACTGGCGCATAACGAAATAACAAATTCTGATGATTTTCTGGAGACATTAAAGAAAAACTTAGCGATCATGTAGAAAAAGTTCAAATATGCCCATTTTAAAACAGATACCGCCTGGACTATCTCGACAAATTAACAAATCATAATTAAATATGTTTTAGTTATAGAATTTAAAAACAACTGAAGTTGCGGGTTTTCATGAAAACTGATTCTTGGAATTAATATGGTAAGTTTAACTTACCTGTTTACTATGTGCTGGTTGTTTATATTTCATTTAATATTAAATATTTATATGAAGGAAAAGTTAGAAGAATTTTAAAAATGTACATTCATCTATCATGCAATCATGTAAAAAGTGTAACTTTGTTAAACCTGTGATATTCCTACATACATTTCCCTCTTTTTTGATTATTAATCGTTTTTGTTTTTTTTATATTATCAAAGGATTACTCTGGTGGTTTATATATTTACATAGCATCTAAATAACTCTAATAATTCCATGAGCCAGCATTCCATCACCCCAGTTGTTCATTGGCTTTGTTTTTTAACTCCCAGTATTAATTAAGTATTGTTACTTAAGATCTGATCCAGCCCAATCTTTTTTTGTGGTGTCTTCTTTCAGATATGTTTTTCACCAGGCTATTTTCTTGTGTGCCTTAGAATTTTCTAAAAACCTCATTTTTCTTGGGTTCTGCTCATTTTTATTGTTTGAATTACTTTTCTAGCGTTTTTCTGAAATATCCTGATTCACTTGCATCTAGTCTTTTTCTTTATTTATTTTTGTTTTCCTGATCTTATACTCGAGTACTCTTAACATATGTTTCCAACATAAATGTCCTTGTAATTAAATTTATTGTTTATAAGGTAAATGGGGTTACTATTTATTCCATTCAGTTAAGAAAAAGTTTTCTCTTCAACTCTTTCTTATATCTCTATAGCAAACAGAAGAACCTTGATCTTGTCCAACATATTCTTAGCTCTTTGTTGTAGAGTAGTTTAGTCTTGCCCCTTACTAATAGATTTTTTTATAAAACTATAAATAAGAAAAGAATTATGTTTATAAAACGGAATACTGCCTGTCATTCTGAAACTAATACTCCAAAAACTATGTAATAATTTTCAACCAATCGGTAGAGAATTTTGTCTTGAAAACTTTTAAAGTTTGTCAGATATAATCCTTTACAAAAAATCAGCATGAATTCAAAGTGTAGTTGTGAAATGAATACAGCTACTTGTAAATTACTGATTTTTAAACATTTTGTTTACAGTGTTGCAGAAGCGGTAAAAGATATGAAAAGGTTGAAAAGAAAAAAGTTGTTTAACAAACTTGTAGTGTAATATTTTTTTTTTAACTATGTACAATAAATATTATGTAAAATATAAATTCTAAAGCAGAGTTATGGCAAAACTAGATTGTATATTAGATCAGTGACTTTTTAAACTGAATGGACATTGCCTTCTTTTTTTATGTAAATTCTTTTTACTCACTTGTAAATTAATTGAAAAGGTATATTACCTGAAAATATGTACCCTTATTTATTTGCAATCATTACATACTTTTAATATATATGTAAAAACAAATTCCAGAAAATCTTTTTGGAAATAATTATGTATGGCTCCTTCAGCAGTATAGTTATTGGTGACAACTGTGTCTGTATAATTACACTGATGGAGTTGTATATCAGTGTATAACTCCATCAGTAATAATACATATTATCTTTGTATATAACAGAAAACAAAAAAAAGTGATAAAAAATATTTGGTATAAAAAAAATTAATTACAATTAAAAAAACTGAAAAATAGGCATGAACTAAATTATGATGTAGGATAAATGGTTCTGAATTTTATAACAAGAAAGTATTCCAAACTTTCTTGTCCCCACCAAGCTAAATCGAAACAGAAATACATCAAATCTCACAAATAAAATTATAGCGCTGTTTCTACATATGTTTCATCACAAACTATTTAATAATAACTGTAGTTTATTAAATGGATAATTTCATGTTTTGTAAAATTTTGTCCTTTATCAGTATTCTTATTTATTTGCCTGTTGTTGAAAGTAAACATTTTTCTAATTTCAGTTAAAAGAAGAAGCAGCACGGCTTGCGATGAAATATTTGGATAATTCTTGTTTAAATAGTTTTCAAGCTTTGTTTATGACTCATATGCCATTTCTTCACCAGTTTGATCATGTTATCAGGTATAATATTCTTAAAATTATGTACAGGCAGTTATATATTACTAAATTTTTTTTCTTATGAACAAAAATAAAATATTATTTTTTATTTTTACTTTTTCTATAATATTATACTTTTGTGTCAAGCAAACTTTTTAATTCTGTTATGTGCAATCTTTCTCCCTCTATGAATCATGAGACCTTGCCGTTGGTGAGGGAGCTTGAGTGCTCAGTGATACAGAATATCTGGACCAAAGGTGCAACCATATCGGAGAGGTATCTGTTGAGAGCCACACTAAGGAGTGATTCCTGAAAGAGGACAGCAGTTCTTTCAGTAGTTGTTAGGGCATAGGTCAGGAAGATTTAAACGGCCATATCAACATCACTCTGTCCTCTGAGTACTGCACAGCTGAAAGCAATGGAAAACTACATCTGCTTTTTTTCCAAGGAAATGTAGCTCTCTGCATTTTCATATAGCAATGATGGAGGTGCCTTCCTTGGTAAAATATTCTGGAGGTAAACTAGTCCCCCGTTCAGATCTCCAGGTGGGTACTACTATGGAAGAGGTCACCAGAAGATTAAAAAATAGCATTCTACTAGTCGGAGGGTGGAAGGTTAGAAAATTTAAAGAAGGAAATGGATAGGATAAATTTAGATGTAGTAGGAATTAGCGAGGTTCGGTGTGAAGAGGAAAACGACTTTTGGTCAGGTAATTTTAGAATAATAATGTATCTTCAAGTAATGGACAGGCAGGAGTAGGTTTCGTAATGAACAAGAAGATAGGGAAGAAAGTAGAGTATTTCAAAATACATAGCTATTGAATCATTGTAATAAGAATAAAATCGAAACCTAACCCGACAATGATTGTTGCCTACAAGTTTGCAACGATTGTTGTATGCCTACAAGTGCCCATGATGATGATGAGGTAGAATGTGTGTACAAAGAAATTGACGAAGCAATTAATAAACACATAAAAGGAGATGAAAATTTAATAATAGTTGGAGATTGGAATGCAAGCATTGGAAAAGGCAAGGAAGAAAATATAGCGGGTGAATACAGGCTGGGCAAAATGAATGAAAGAAGGGACTGACTTATATTGTTTTGCACAAAGTATAATTTAGTAATTGCCAACACCCAGTTTAAGCATCATAATAGAAGAATATACACATGGAAAAAGCCAGGCGATACTGCAAAGTATCAGATAGATTATATCATGGTTAAGCAAAAATTTAGAAATAACTGATCGACTGCAAAACTTACCCTGGAGCAGATATTGATAGCAACTATAATTTAGTGATAATGAAATGTAGATTGGGGTTTAAAAACCTGAAGAAAAGGTGTCGGATGAATCGGTGGAATTTAGAGAAGCTTGGTGAAGAGGAGGTAAAGAATATTTTTGAGGGGACATTGCAAGAGGTCTGAATAAAAATGGTAAAGTAGAAAATGTAGAAGAAGAATGGGAGAATGTTAAAAAGGAAATTCTTAAATCAGCAGAAGCAAACTTAGGCAGAACAAAGAGAACTGGTAGAAACCCTTTTATTTCAGACGATATATTGCAGCTGATGGATGAACATAGAAAATATAACATATATAGTGATGAAGAAAGTAAAAGGAACTATAGACGATTAAGAAATACTATAAACAGGATGTGCAAACTAGCAAAAGAGGAGTGGGTTAAAGAAAAGTATTCAGAATTGGAAAGAGAAATGAACATTGGTAAAATAGACAGAGCATAAATTATTTGTGATACATAAATTAAAATCTAGTAATGTATTAAACAAAGGTGGTACACCGATTTATAATACGAAAGGAAAAGTCGATAGGTGGGTGGAATATATTGAAGAACTATACGGAGGAAATCAATTAGAAAATGGTGTTATAGTGGAAGAAGGGGAAATCGAAGAGGATGAAAGGGGAGAAACAATACTGAGATCTGAATTTGAGAGAGCATTAAACGATTTGAATGGCAGAAAGGCTCCTGGAATAAACGGAATACCTGTAGAATTACTGCGCAGTGCAGGTGAGGAAGCAATTGATAGATTATACAAACTGGTGTGTAATATTTATGAAAAAGGAGAAGTTCCATGAGACTTCAAAAAGAGTGTTATAGTCATGTTACCAAAGAAAGCAGGAGCAGATATATGTAAAGAATACAGAACAATTAGCTTAAGTAGCCACGCATCAAAAATCTTAACTAGAATTCTGTACAAAAGAATTGAGAGGAGAGTGGAAGAAGTGTTAGAAGAAGACCAATTTGGTTTCAGAAAAAGTATAGGTACAAGGGAAGTAATTTTAGGCCTCAGATTAATAGCAGAAGGAAAATGAAAGAAAAACAAACCAACAAACTTGGCATTTTTAGACCTAGAAAAGGCGACCTAGAATAGACGTAGATTGGAATAAAATGTTCAGCATTTTAAAAAAATTAGGGTTCAAATACAGAGATAGAAGAAAGATTACTAACATTTACAGGAACCAAACAGCAACAAGCACGGCTACGTAACGAGCCAACGTCACTGTAATCGCAAGACCGTTGTCATACTCAAAAAAATAAGGGCCTATAACACCGTAAGATGACATAGCACACCACACGGTCACTTTCTGGCTGTGCAACGGATGCTGGTGTAGCTGCTTAGGATTTTCTTGTGCCCAGTATCTGAAATTTTGCTTTTTAACAAATCCACTGAGGTGGAACTGCGCTTCGTCTGACATCCACAGTTCGTCAACAAACTCTTCGTTATCATTTATTTATCTTCTGAAGCATTACATTACAGAATTGTGCTCGCACAACTGCATCGTTCGGTTTCAGTTCCTGGACAATCTGCAACTTGTATGGATGGAATTGCAAGTCCTTCACTATCATTCTTCGAACACTTGAACTATGCAATTGTAAAGATGTCCTCCACATTGTCATTGTTTTTGTAAAACGCTTTGATAGCAAATGCCCGTTGCGCACCGCTCCAAGGAAGTTTTTTTTTGTAGCATCTTCATATTATTTTTTAAAACCATTTTAATTAATTTATAGCATTATTGTTTAAACTGCAGTAGAATATTGCTCAGTCAAGTTTATATAAACGGACCATACCTTGGATAACTAAATGCTCAGGTAACAGTTTGGCCCCATTAATTTTGGTTTAAAAATAAATCTATGCTTAACATTTCCACAACTTATACTTATATTTTAAAATATTCTATTAGGCCAATAAAATAGCATTCTTAAGAAAACCATATAATAGAGTATGACATTTAAAGTGAATATTTGAAAGTAAAAGTAAAAATTACTCTAAATAAAAGTAACAAAAATTTATTATTTTACATTAAATAACTTTAAAAATCATTTTAAACGTTGAAAGAAGTCCTTTAACGACCTTGTTCTGCCATTATTCCATGCTTCTATGCTGCAACATTACGCAGCCACCATAGTGTCAATGAAGAATCTTACTGCTTTTAAATATTTGAGGGTAAATTAAATTTTATATTTATTTATAAAATAAATAAATAAATAATAATTTATTTATTTTTTTATATTTATTTTTTACGTTGTTCTTTATAAAAATAAATTCTATTAGTTTGTAAATTATTTAATTAAAAAATAAACTTCAAATAGCATGGCAATTACACTATTTGATTTACTGATTTAAATAGTAATTTTTTAAAGACAAAAACATAATTTATTAAGGGGAAAATGTGTTAGAATTTCTGATTTTATAATTTCAACAACTGCAAACATATGTACAGTTTTGTGGCTTAATGTATAATATTATCTTGTAGTTTAATCTGTATTAAACCACCAAACATTTCCTGATAATGTAAATAAAAAACCTCAGTGCAACCAAATACCAACCACTTCTTATCTAAATAAACCTATTTAGCCATAAAATATCACAGTTATTCAGTGTTAAGGTGTATTTCTTTTAAACCTATCTAAACTTTTATGATAAGCATTTATTTCTTGCGGTATAATATTTTCATTCTGATGAAAATATTTATCTTTTTATTAGCACCAAATACATATAAAATAAAAAGTTTTATTTAGTTTATATTAATTTTATTATTTAATTTTAAGTCTATTATGTTATAAAAAATCAAAAATAGCAAAATGAATTTTTACAAAACAACTATGGGAGAATGGGTAAAGACTGATAAATGTGAAATTGTTGCAAGATTAATGACTGCAATACATTGCTCCAGTTATAATGAAGTAAAAAATGTTCTCGATTTTTCTAGAACATGTGGTAATAGTGAATTAATTGTAAATTGTCATTGTGGGGTAATGAAGGTACGACCATTGCAACTAGCATCATCTTTAAAAAATCAGCAGGATGCAGCTAATATTGTTAAATTACTTTTAGATCATGGTGCTAAGGTAAGTGAAATAAATTTTTATAATGTCATATATATTACTAAATTATGTTGTATTAGCAACTGTAATCTTTCTTAAACTGAGGGTGAAAATGGGAAATTTTTTCTACAATAGATTATGTATTAGCCGGTAAAACTTTACAATTGAAAATAATTGTTTAGCCCAATAAGTTAACATATTGTCACTTGCCAGCCAAAACTTCCCAAAATAAGCAAAAAACATCAAATAATGTTACTAATTTGAATATAGTACAATATTTTAAGGTGTGGTTTTATGGAAGTGTAAACACTAATAATCTTTAAATATGATTTTGACCATTACAAACTTCTTAAAATAATTAACTCATAAATTATTTTTTTATCACGTAGGTAGTTTTGATCATATCTTGATTGGTATGGTAGTAAAAGATTATATATTGAACAGTAGGAGGTAGTACTGAATATTTATTGAGATACTGTGATTGATATCTGAATATAAATAAATATTTTTAATTTATTTAAAATAAACAAAAAAAAAACACAAATAAACATTTTAAAAGTTGAAAAAACTGACAATAAAGTAGTTGTTTTCCTGGTATTGATTATTTATTTTTACTTAGTGAAAAATAACACATGAAAAAAGTTTTGAAAAATCAATATTTTTTTACTTTTTTCTGCTCCCCCACCCACAAAATCACCTCCTAAAGAAAATTTGTTAATTTGTCTACGTTTACTACAATAAATGAGGAGATTAAAAAAATTCCACTGAAAATGTACAACCGATAAAAAATTATCTAAGATTTGTTTTTTTGGTGGGTGGGGGTAAATTATGATAAAATTTTATCGTAAATTAAAAGTTTAAATAAACAAAAAAAAGTTTAAAAAAATCAATATTCTTAAACTTTGATCAGCTCCCCTATCTCCAATATTGTCCTCTACATATTTTTTTTTGGGTCATTTGAACTAATACTACTACACCTTTTTCTTTTCTTTTTTCCTGTTTAGCCCCCGGTAACTACCGTTCAGATAATACTTCAGAGGATGATATGTATGAGTGCAAATGAAGTGTAGTCTTGTACAGTCTCAACATAACCACCAAAGAACACCGGTATCCACGATCTAGTATTCAAATCCGTGTAAAAATAATTGGCTTTACTAGGACTTGAACGCTGGAACTCTCGACTTCCAAATCAGCTGATTTGGGAAGAAGTGTTCACCATTAGACCAACCCGGCGGGTAATACTACTACACCTAGGAAGACAAAAAAAATTGGGTTAAAAAATATGCAATAAATAAAAATAGCTTTTTTGATTTCTGAAGAAGGGAAGAATTTGGCGGGGCAACATTTTTTTTTTTAAAGACGGTAGTTAAGCATGTATGCATGTACTGAGCAAGGTGGTGTTATGTTTGCAAAACTTTAAGAAAATTGACCCCAAAGAAACCCCACTTCCTGGAGATATTGACCCCAAAAATTTTACCAATAAATTGCTCATTAACACGAGTCTGTGCCAAATTTCATCAAAATCACTTTAGTCAAATTTTATTTGGCCCAAATTTTATTTGGCTGGTCTAGTAGTTAACACGTCACAAATCAGTTGTTTAACAGTTGAAAATCAGCTGTTAAAGCTGATTTACCAAAAAGGTAAAAACAAACAGTGATCAGTTGTTTGTTTTATTTAACAGTTATTTTATTATTTAACAGCTGATTTTCAGCTGTTAAACAACTGATCTGTTTGTTTTTACCTTTTTGTTTGTTTTATATGGCTTATTTTCTAATATATACACTTCCTTTAGTGTCTAACGAAAATAATGATTGTTTAACAATCGAAATGGCAATTTAGTGTTAGATTTGATAATAAATGTTTATAAATATTATATTTATATTTATAAATATCATAATCATATTTCTTAATTTACATTATTAATGTTAACAGTTAGCATTGTTATATATACCTTTTTTGTTATAATTGTTGAATAATATACCATCTTGGTTTAATACCTCCTTAGGTTTAATTCTAGATATTTTATTATTTGCTGGTTCATCAAATAAATAAAAATCTTTATTTCATTTTTAATAACAACTATAAAAGAGAAATTCACAGAAAAAAGGATAAGGAAAACAGAAGTTCAACAGCAAAAAGTCGTATCTGAATTTAATTCAAAATTCATGAAAACAGTAATTATAAAAGAAACAGAAAAAGAAAAGTAGCACATAGAATAATAAAACTTATTTATATAAATTGGTAGATAACTTCAGAAAAAAAAAGGAATAATGATCATGGTTGAAGCATAATTAAAATGGGGGTTATGATAATGATGTGGGGAGATAGGCCCTCAGCTTAATGACTTCTAACCTTGCCGGGGTAAAAGTATGGTAGTATATTACACCAAACATGTGATCGATTGTAAATTCTATGCGATACATAGTGGCATTAAACCCCCCCCCCTCCCACACCATAGCTAATATATATATAAAAAACTTGAAGACTAAAACAAAACTTAAACATTATAAAACTGTAGTTCAGCCAGAAGTCACCTACGGAAGCGAGACCCTTTTCAGAATCAGTCAGAAAAACCGAATCGATAAAATTCTCTCTTAAAAGTTTTGGAGGGAGACCTACTGAATAAATTTCATTAATATATCATTACCTTCCCTCCTGTTTCACCAACTAAACACAGAATTGAGTAATGTGAATTTGTACTCTTCAAGGAAGGTTTCAACCAATGAGGCCAATGATTCAAGAGTTTCAAACTACGGTCAACTGAAATTTTCTAACAAGTTTTAATTCTGTTCTATGCGCTTATTGATACAACGGATGGTTTGATTTCATATTTAAGTTAACCAACCCTACCTACAAACTAAATCATATCTAAACACCTACTACAGACAATTACTAGAAATCAGTGCATGCTCTTTATGAAGAGACATTTTTTATTTACAATATATTTACTCTTTCTTTACTTTGCTATTAAGATATTGGTTTCTATTAAAAAAAAAAATTCATATGTTTTTTTATCACATTCCAAGATTGTGCTACACATTAAATCTACTTACATTAAAAGAATAACGATAAATTAATTAAAACATTTTGTAATGAAATGTAATATTTGTGTGGCTGCATGCCAATATTTAGGTTATTTATCTTTTATAAATTTTAAAATTAATAAAGGAAAAACTATGATAGTGAAATTTAGTTACTACCTATCAGTAATTCTATGATATTTGTATCTTTTATTTTATAGCTGCCAGTGCCAGTGGGGGGTCGTACACCATTACATGAAGCAGTAAAAGGTGGACATATTACATGTGTTAAAATACTATTGGAAAAAGATGCAAATGTAAATGCATCAGATGAAAATAGTCTAAGCCCTTTATTATTGGCAAGTGCAGAGGTAACATCTGGCAATAACAAAATTTTAAGCATTGAAAGGTATTATTTTTATGGAATATTATTTATACAATTTAAATTAAACATTTTATTTATTTTTTATTATTCAGCAGTTTGTATTCCCAGTTGCAGAACAAAGTATAACAACGGTAAAAAAAAGTTCAGCATTGTTAAAAATAATTATACAATTATTTAAATTTTAAACAGATCCTGGTGAATCATCAACAAATTGGGTTAATCAATCTTTCAAAATTGCCTATTAGATAACAAAAAGAAACATGTACGTAATCTAGTATGAGATATAGATTGATTCTGAAAATAATACAATTGTTCTCAATGATAATAAGCATTACATTCTTGGTCCACTAGGGAAAAATTGGATTGAGTGATCCAATGCCTTCTTCATAAAACAAATGTACTATGACACATCAGTAAGACTAGGGAAAAAAATCACATGATATTCAGCTCTACAAATGATATCTTCACTCTGTTCATAATTGTAGTGGGAATGATAATCATTATATTGCCAGGAGGTAACTCTGATGGAGCAACTGATACTATACGTGGTTTACTTAGTCATCCGTAACCATTGACCAGAGATGTCAGTATGACAGAAAACATCATACAAACAGAACACTGATAATTCAATATAAACAATTAATTATTAAATTCAACATTGACAATCCTTTATACATATACTAGTGTTCAAAAAGTGATTTAAATTTTGGGAAAATGAGCAAGTTAAAATAGTCTTTAAGATTAGCCTCCATTATGTAATTCACATAAATGAATACAATGTTGCATGCTTTTAAACATATATTGTAATGTTTGTTGAGGAATTGCAGCGACATGTCATTCAGTTTTGCTCTGCAATTCAGGGATGGTGAGAGAATGACTTTTGTATGTAACATCCTTAAGGTATCCCCACAAGAAAAAGTCAGGAAGGAATAAATCAGTTGACCATGGGGGCCAAAATCCCTTTGAAATCACTTTTCCAAAAAAACACTGATGAAATTCATAGTGTTATTGGCTTAGCATTGTTCTGCTGAAACTACATGTACTCTAGCTGGTCTGCAGGAATAGATTTTATGAATTGCTGCACTTTCTGTATGTAGCACTCAGTGTTCATTGAGCCATGAAAGAATGTCATGAAGATTCGCTATGTGACATTGCAATTGCATGCCAAACACCCACTTTTTGTCTGTGCAAAGGAGACTCGTGCAGCTGATGTGGATTTTCTGTACACCAAACAGGTGAATTTTGTGTATTGATGTATCTATCGAGGTGTAACTGTGCTTCATCAGACCATTGATCGAGTTCTTCCCCACCTGGTGGAACCATCAGCCACGTCAACTATAATTGGCATACAGTGCCTGGACATGCTTGAACATTATCTTATGCCACAATTACAACAGGGTATGGGCACAGAATTCATTTTTCAGCAAGATGCTACGCTACCATATTATCATTATGCAGTTGTCCCATTTCTCAATGGCAAAGTGGCGACTTTGATTGAATGTGGTGGAACAATTTCCTGACCACTATGATCGCCTGATTTAACTCCAGTAGAGTTTTCTGTATGGAATTACATTAAAGGCAGAATGTTTGTTCCCCTGCTTCCAGGAAATGTTGACGAGCTGTGGTACCAGATAACAAACAGTCGCCACCATAGATCCAAGACATGCTTCATAGGATTTGGCAGGAAACTGATTACAGATGGGACATCTGCCGTGTTACAAAAGGTAGCCATATTGAACATTTATAAATGTAACTTGAAGATATAATGTATTTAGTGTTCTGTCAAACATTTCTGTAAGTTATTTACTTTTTTTATTATTAAAGGTTACTTTTATATAACTAATTTAGAAATACTCTGTATATACATTCAGTACCATGCAGTATCATGACCTCACAGTTATTTATTTTGTTTCAGATATGAGAATATCGTGAATCAATTAGTTTCAAAAGGCGCTAATGTTAACATGACTAATGAAATTACAAAATGTACTCCATTGCATTATTCGGTAGAAATCGGTTCAGTTACAGCAACCACCATCCTTATCTAAAAAGGTGCTAGTATTAGCTCTACAGAAGAAAACGGTAAGACATGTTTGCATGTTTCAGCTAAATTCGGCAACATTGATGTTCTTCGTGTTATCTTAATGAATGACTGTAAAAATATTATTAATTATCCTGACAAGGTCAGCATCTTACATTCTCTATTTAAATCCTTTTTTTTGTTTTTAATTCATATATTCCAATAATTTTACTGGTATTTTTTTTTTTAGATATGATCACATGTAACTTTGGCAGATATGGATTTAGAATGTGGTCAAACAATTTCTTGATTTAGAATAAAATATTTAACATATAAATGGTACTAAACATATACTATTAAATGTATATACTATTAATGTATTCATTACTTATGAATAAATATGTGATGAAAAAGCATTCATAAATGTACTCATTATTGATCTACTTATAAAAAAAAAAAAAATACATCAAAAGCATGCATAATTAAGTAGTCAGAAAATAGTTCATGAATTAAAAAAAATCTGGATTCAATATGGCCCTAGGAAAAGCAAAATAAAGCAGACCATTCAAAAGAAAAAAAATACAATACCAAACAAACATAATGCTCCTAGAATATAAACTGATCTGCTCACACTGCTTAAGTAAGACATCGTTCAAATGGAATTCAGCTTTAATAAAAAATAAAATAAGCGTTTAAGGTCTCCATGGTAACATATAATCAACATTTGCTGACTGTCTTGTAGACCGCTGATCACAAATCCACTAACATTAAGAACAACCTTGTTTTAAACATGCAAAACTGCATTTATATTTTAATACTCATTATGAAATAAATAAACATACATAACAATAATATAAGTGTAATAGATCCAGTTCAATTCCATTACTATTTTTGATCACATTTTAAATGTTAGGATATTGATATTCATGATTTTATTGTATTTTAAAAAACAACCATACATTTTATTTTAAAATGAAAAATTATAAAAATGTTACCTGTATATTATAAGAGAATTTAACCTAGGTCAAAATCTAGCTCAGATACAATTAAGGTTTCTGTAACTTTTACCTTAAAATAAAGTGAACTGTATACTGTTTTTAAAATGTTTTCATTTCCTAAACATTTGTTGACCTAATTTAGAAATTCCATGATTCTCTTGTTGGAAGTAAAATAAAGCAATTTCTTCTTCATTTAATTGACCGATAAAGAATTAATGATTTCATTGTAATAACATTTTGAGTACTGTATTCTGAAAAAAATTGTTTGATTACCTGCTTATATGATATAACATGCCAAACCTCAGTTTTTCATTGTGTAATGGTCATTCAAAGATCTGGCAAGAATTATTTGCAGTCCACATCTGATTGTTGACATGGCTTGATAAATGAAACCATGTTTCATCTGAAAAAACCGTCACATGAAGATTGTCTTCTTTTTTATTAAATATTTATTTAGTGCTCTGTGCGTACTACTCCTTGAGATTTCTGTTTGTCGAGCCAATTTTCTGGTAGAGTTGTTGGGACTTTCAGCTATGCGATTACAAATACCATCTAACGTTTTCTCTGTAGGATAGATGGTCTTCTGTACTCGAGTGCATCATTGACGTATCCACTTTCTTGGAACTTATTTTTAATTTTCACACAGCATTATGATATGAAACAACAATGTCTGGTAACTTCTGATAAATCATCTCGTTCATACATTCTGTATACTCATTACCACAACAAAATATATTTTCAATAAAAAGATGCAATCTTCAAGCAAGCTAAAACACTGTCACAATGGAAACAAAAGCTTCAGCAATTATAGAAATAAAAAATATAGTCAACAATGAAAATGCAAAATAACCAAGTATAAAGTAAACTGTTTCATTAGTGACAATATCAAATAACAAATAAATTGTATCTTAGTGATTAAGATCCAGGTACACTTCAGTTTAAGTCCACAGTTACATTTGGCAGACTGTAAAATATATTTCATTATACATCTTATATGTCTTTCAATGTTTTGTAGGAAGGTTATACACCAATGCATAGAGCAGCATTCAGTGGCAACAAGAAGTGTCTAAATATCTTATTAAATAATGGTGGTGATTTAACTGCTGAAACACATACTGGTCTCACTGTTGATGAAATATTTACATATTTGCCACGTCCTGAAGATTTCTTGATCAAAATACTAGATTCTAAAATTACTCCAAATGATGTACCAATGATCATAGATTTAAGGTAAAAAAATTATTCTTATTTAAAAAAAAGTTATTTTAAGCTTATCAATGATTTATTTATTTTACATAAAAATTCTTAATTAGTTCATGAATTTTTTAAAAAACCTTGTTTTAAACAAAACAGACACGTCATGCCAAAAGGTTCTGTGTATGATTATATATATATATATATATTAGGAATGAATTGAAGCTTGACTTTACTAGATAGGTATTATGTACAGCATCAGACAGGACCTGAATTTCCTATTCAGTGGGTAAGTCCATCAATGAACCCTATTCTACATCAAACTACACAATATTAAGCAGATAATAACCATAAAGGAACATAAATTTAGTAGAATCAACCTAAAATTCACAGAATGGGGATGAATGGATCAAGAGTAATGGGAAAGGGTTGTTTTTTTTGGGGGGAGCATTAGATAACCCGACTTTACCTGATAGAATCTTGATCAAATCCTTATATCAAGAAGTGCTTAGTGGTATTAGACTTACGCTCAAAGAATTGATAATAAAGAAGGGATCAAGGGTTAGGAAAAGAAACGGTGAAAAAGGATGATCTTCCAATCTTGATAACTTTATCTTTTTGATAATCTGAGGGTGAGATTTGATTAAGATAATGGTTACATCAATGACCAGCATGTAACTACCATCAAGTAACCAGTATAAATTGATTATTTCTGATCAACGAGTGAGTCATTGTGACCTATAAATAACTGATTTACAGAATTAAAAAACTAATGGATTATTCAATGTGTAATGAACAAGACGGCAGCCAAATTACAGTAGTAGTAAATCCTAAAAATTATTAAACATCAGTACAGTTCACTCAATTATTCATAATGCTCCGCATATAAAAAAAAAAACTGCAAACAATAATAAGCAAGATAAATTCCAAACAGTTTATCATATAGAAATCAAACTTCATGCTTTTGGCTACCTTAATTTCTGATAAAAGAAATGAATCTTTTTAAAGTGTAATTACTTATAATGAGGCCTTGATCCATCATTATGAGCTGGAATCCAAACGACGTAGCATGAACAAATTCCTGAATTTGGCAGTGAGGAATTTCAACTCAATTTCTGATGAAAAGAATGACATTTTTAAAGTATAACTTATATGAGGCCTTGATCCATCATTATGAGCCAGAATACAATCAAGATAGCATGACCACAAGTATCTCAATTTGGCAGCAAGGAAAAAATTCAAGACCGACAGTCAACCGATTAAAGTGATACCAAAGAAAATTTTCTGAGATTATCTGTTTGCAACATCTCCCACAAATTAAAAAGAAGCAGTTTTTATGTCAAATGTTCTCACCTATTTTATCTAAAAAATTAACATTCTTTACAATTTTTCATAATGATTAATAATTGGCACTGACATTAAATTTTTAAGACTAGGCATTCTGTGACTGTGACTGAACATTAATGTATGACTATTTTTTTAAATGTGTTGCGTTTCAATAAGACCACATTCTTGTTGATTCTGTAAAAAAAAAATGTGTTCTTATCTTTATCTGTGTGGATAATGATTTTAATTATCAATCCGTACAGTGAACACATTGAAGATCAATTTTGCAGAGCAGAACATCTGCATTTTAGTGGGCTTGGCACACTTGCTGATGTACATGTGCAAAAAAAGAGCGAACAGGAAATCACTTCACACCTGATTTTCTTTTGCAGACTTGGCATTGTATGCATAAACATTGTTGCTTATAATTTTACATATAAATTATAAATATAATCTAACCAAACTTAACCTTTGCTCACTAACCTTGACTAATTAACAGTAATGTTTTGATTACTGAAATAATAAATAATAGCAATAATTACTCAAAACATTAATTATTAAGTACTCAAAACATTACTCTTAATTATTCAAGGTTAATATCAATATTTCCTGTTATTTTGAGTTATTTCCAGGTGAAAAACTTGCAAACTTTTGAGAGGGAGAAATGAAAAAGTACCTAGAAATTAAAAAAAACATGTATGAAAATGTTCGTTTACTCAACATTAGTAATGGGTTAAATATAACATAGCCAACCAAAACCTTACATGAATAAAAATAAATAAATAGAATAATAAAAATCACTTCCTGATGAAAAGGCATTAACTTTCTTCACTAAAATTAAAATTTTGTACAAAAGACTGACCATTAAATCCCAGATATTATTATTATAAAAATTTAAACTCTGAATTCTGTTGTAGTAACAGAAGCATTCATAACTTTCCTAACCGTCCACAGTTAAAAGAACAAGAAATATCTGAGAATGCTGATTTGCAGAAACCTAAACTGTAGAGGATCCAAATTACCTTAGAACTGCAGACGTAGTAGTAAACATTGTAATAGGTTTTATTCACTAACAACAAATAAACATGGATTATTCCAGATTTCAGCTGTTTGAAACCTTTTCTCCATCATTATTTTATTTAGCCTGAATTGTACTATAATGTTGTTTTCATTTAAGTATTTATTTGAGTAATTCTTGTGTTTCAGTAAGTGTTTCAATATTTCCAATAATTAACTTTTAGAAGATTTAATATCAAACTTGAGAGAATCATGTTTATTTTATTATTTTTTTAAGTACTAATCTGACATGTTTGCATTAAAAAATTGTCAGATATTTGAAACTGTAGAAGTGTTTTAATTTTGTACATTACATGATTTTTCTTTCTCTTGTTAATTAATTGTAAATGTTATTAATATTTGATGCTTAACAATAATTTTGGTTTTTATAGGTGAAGAGAAAAGATTAATGGATAAAGAAGGCGTTTCTCTTCCATCTCATTATCCATTAACAAAACAAGAAGAAAGGGAATTAAAGAGGATTCGTCGAAAGATAAGAAATAAGATCTCAGTTCAGGACTCAAGAAAGAGGAAGAAGGAATATGTGGATGGCTTAGAGGACAGGTATGTATTGTATTATGTTGCTTTTTTCTTATTAATATATTTAAATGCAAGGAAAAATTATGATTTTAGTATAATATTACATTATATATAAATATATATATATAATAGAATATATAGAATAGAATTTTATGCCTACATTTAAAATTCAAGGTCAAGTTTACCATCGCATTGGAAGTTTATTGCCAGCACCTGATATTGGCCACCAATTTTTACAAATTTACTCTATAAAATCTCTCAATAAAACTTCTCTTCGTACAAATATTGTTCCAAACCAAGGAACTAATACCAGCACTCCAGCAAGTTTTGCTGGATTATAATAATTTGATCAGAGAGTTTAAATGCAATATTGACAACACACCTTTGGGTAATGTGGAAAATTTTTAATTTATAATTCATGCTGATCATGTACTTGTTAATCAGCATAGGGATCGCTATAATGCTCCAACTACTAATGAAGTTGCTGTTTGCTGGCCAATGAAGATAAAGGACCTAGAGATATCTTAAATTGTCATTAAGGTCAAATGCAACATGTGTCGGAGCTTCATTGCTGTTATAATCCGTTACAATATTCCCTTATGTTTTTGAAGGGTGAAGATGGTTATTATCTAACTTTTGTTAATAATTAACAAAATAAAAGTTTCCTGTATGCAATTTTATACTTATTGACTTATGGTTCAAGATAACATTTATAATTTTTTACATTATTACTGAAACGTATTTAATCAATATTCTGTTAACATAATGGCCAAAATATCGCTGAAATATTAGCTTTTGTTCATAATAACCAAAAAAAAAATTACATATTGATGATTACATTCATCTTTGAGATACTGTGCAAGAAGACACCATTAATGCTAACAACATGGGTCAAAGTGTCATATACTTCCTCATCTTTCACTGCTTCACCACGGTATATGCATGAAAAATCTCAAGATGCTATGACATACTTGTGCTAATATGGGTATCTAGATTTATTTATAACTTTTACGTACAATCCTTAATGGCCAGAAATAAAAAACGACCTATTCATTGGTCTAAAATCTAGACACATTATATTCAGAGTTTTCCATTTGAAAATGAAAAACGTCCTAGACCTTATTAACAAAAAAGAAATATTTGGTTCAGTCAGCTGCTATGCACTAAGTGTCAAATGGCAAAAATGAGGCTTACCTCATTATCACATATTGGTATGTTAGTAACTAAAATATGATCTGATGAAATTGATCTTGCATATCTGCTGAACTTCCTGATAAAACTGTTCACCCATTATTATATGACATTATAAACATCAGAGTAGAGTTTTGTCCCTTGAGTTAGATTATTGGATTAAAAACTTAAAACTTGCAAACCGCTAATCTGTTTAAAAGCTCTTTGTCAGACTGTACAAGCTCATTTAAATATAAAATCTTTTCATTGAAACAATATTACTCCGAGACAGTATAGGAATCTACACCAGCAGGGATATTATTTATTTAACTACTTAAAAAAAAAAAAAGAATCTACACCAGCAGGGATGTTATTTATTTAACTACTATATATTCAACTACTACTGTCAGACAATTTTTATAAATAAAACATCAAATATCATTACCTTATATTTCTACAGACATTATTTTAACAAATTAATACTCCCTATAAATATTGTAGAAAATGTACACTGACGGTTGCCTTACTTTATGCTATGAAAAATCTGGGGCAGGTTTTATTGGGGATGTGTTCTGTTTTCTGAGTAGATTCTTGTATTTTTTTGCTGAAATTCTGATCACTGAGCTCTTCTATGTCTTTGGTTGGGTAAAAGACTTTACACTTTCAACTTTAATTAGAAACAAAATATACAAACTGGATCAGAAAAGTGATATGATTTTAAACAGAACAATTTACACACAAATACTAAAACTTATAATAATAAATTTGAAACACATCCTTTTAAAACACATTAAAAATTTTTATTTTTTAATAGGTTGTCAGTAACAGCTGATCAGCAGTTAAATTTAGTGTCTAACATTTGAATATTCATTTGAGCAGTGTTTGTACTGTTATTGTTTGGTCAGTCATTCACTGTGGGTGATACCAAAAATATTTTTTCATTTGGATAGTTGACAAACATGTTATTAATCAATGGTAAAGTAAATAAAAATTGATTGGCTGCTGTGTGTGTGTGTGTGTGTGTACACATGAGAAAGAGAGAGAGTATATATATGTGTGTGTGTGTGTGTGTGAATACCAGGAAAATTATCCAAATTGAAGAGTACTGGATTGTAAAACAGTTGAGGTATTTGAGAAGCAAGTTTGAGAAACAGGTATGCTTAAATCACAACGATTTGATGCTGGTCATGAAAATTTTGTGAGAAATGCCAATGCTGAAGAAGCAGTATTTAATGAATTACAATTAGTTCCCATCTCAAGCACCAAAAGGTTGTTACATCGCTTCCATGCTCTTAATCAAGTGTGTGGTGAACGTAATGGGAGCAACAACTATACCTATTTCATACAACATGAACTAAACATCATAAATCAGAACTATTGCTATCTGATTTTGATAAACGGATGAAATTCTGTCGATGGTTAATTAAAAAATGTGAATATCTTCCTGATTTTCTAAGTAATATTATAATTACTGATGAATCCTGTTTTACAAGAATGCCATTGTAAATTATTGAAACACACACTTGGGGAGAAGAAAATTCCCATTAGATTGCTTATTAAATGGCTACCTTAATCTCCCAATCTCACGACAGTGGACTTTTTCCTTTGGGGTTGGATGAAGTCGTTAGTACATTCCGCTTGTATTGGCACGCAAGAAGAATTTAGATATCATATAATAGAAGCTGGAGCTACTGTTAAGAATAATAATGATGCTATTAGGCATGCCCAGCTAGCATGAATTCGCCAAACTGAACTATGCACTGAATAGAATGGTGGCCACATTGAGCAACTGCTTTAAAAAAAATGTTTGCAGTTTTTCTAGGAACCATTTTAATAATTAATCATTTTTAGAAAAAAGCAAAAAGTATGTGATTTTTAATTTTTTAAATCTATTTTTTATTCATTTGTTTCTGTTATTGATTAGTTTTCTATTTATTTTCATTTACATTATATTGTTGAAACACTAATGAAAATTGTTCTGTTTAAAATCATATCACTTTTCCGATCCAGTTTATGTGTTTTGTTTCTAATTGAACTAGGTTTGTTTGTCTGTCTTTCTAAAGATGTGCATATGTGTATTTCAATCAGCCATATACATTTTGTAAGCATTTTTTTCTCTGTGATTATTAATATAACTTTTTTCTTTTAACTAGTGAAACATTTTATACAGTTTTTATATTATATTTTTCAGTTTTTAAATAACTTGCTTCATAATAATGGTAAAAATCTAGCCTTATCAGATTAGAATTGAAGTGCCTACTATCTAGGATTAGACTGTTTACTAGGTAAACCTTTTTACTTCCAAGTGACCACAATTCTACTATTGTAAACAATTTAATTCCATTGTAAACAGTTTTTTCCAAAATACAAAAAATCCATACTTTTTAATACAGATCAACATTTACTCATTTTGTGAAATGAAAAACAATTCTAAATATTTACCATATTTAGTATCTAGTTAGTAATTGTTTTTTTGTAGCCCATGTTCATTTAGGATAAGCAGTTTCTGCCATTATTTGGCATTTTCTGAGCAATAATTATTTTGATCAAAAATGGTTATTTTTGGAGATTAATTAAACAATTTTTTTCTTGATGTGAATAAGAATTTAAACAAATCTAACTCAGTATTATAATTTATTTATTTCATTAACTGTAAATATTATTGCATGTTAGCCAAGATCCAATTATAAATGGTTAAATTAATAATATTATAATAATTAATTGTATATTTTGTAAACAGAAAATTATTAAATTATAATTCATTTACCAAAGTGCGAAACCAAAGACCAAATAAAGCAAGTAAAGACATTTGTTGAACCCAAAATCAAACAAAAGAAATCAGAACTGATGTTTACTTTGACAATATTTAATTTTATCCTAACAGTGCTTCAAAAATAAAAATAATTACAAGTGAATAAGTAGAAATAAAATATTTAACAAAATTTATACGACCCCCAAAATTGTTTTCATTGTTATATAAATTAAATTATTATTATTTCAAATAAGTGATATTTTTTACTTTATATATATTTATTATTATTATTATTACTATTATTATTTCCGATTATTCCCCTTAAGGAGAGCACGTGAAACTTGAGTCAATCATGGCTTTAATCCTTCTTCTCTATCCTATATATGTGAGAACAACTGTTATACACTGACAAAAGGTTTACCTATGGGTTCACCTATTTCTGCAATTATTTAATTCATGACATATTAAGTGCTATTATGGATGAGATATATACATGATATTTTGGTTATATATAATTCAGTTATAAATAATGAACATTTGTTCATTATGAAAACTTAATAACTATAATGATAATTTAAAGTTTATGTGTGAAATAGAAAAGAACAGAAAATCACCCATGGTCACAAAAAAATATATGTAAAAATCTGATGTTTAGAGAGCTTAGGGCTTTACATTATACAAGGAACAATGATAAACTTAAAAAAGAAATGTATGTAATAAAACAAATAGCAGTATTTAATGGTTTTGATGTTGGAGGTATAGATAAAATATATTGAAAGCAGAGAATTAAGTACCGTGATAGTTTTACACAACTGCAACAAGAAAATAGCACAGAGATTAGTAATAGTTTTTTCTTAAAATACAGTTATACAAATAAAATAATAGACAAAATTACTGATATTTATGATAAAGGTAAATGTAAAAAAGCTTACAAACTAAACAACCATATAAAATATTTAAGTAATAATAATAATAATAGTAATAAAGTAATGGAGAGGATTTAAGTGGAATGTATAAAATTAAATGTAATGAATGCAATAAAATTTATATTGGTAAAACTAACACTTTTACAAAATGAGGTTTATGTAACATTACAATGCTTACAGAAATGGAAAGAGAGGTGTATCTAATATGGCCGACTATTTGTTGTTGTGAGGGCATAGTGTTACTGATTGTAAAAATAATTTAGAAATTTTGGAAATTTGAAACAGCAGTAGAAGAATGGGTACACTTGAAAAGTATTATATTTATAAACTTAAACAAAAGTATGAAATGATTCATCAGATCGTTTTTGAAGATGATGATTTTATTAAGGACGTAGTGGATTGTAACAGTGGGCAACATTGTTTACGTACATAGTTGCATGATGTTTTAAATTTATTATCATTCCAGTTGGCATTGATTTATGTTGTTCAAGTCTTCTGTTGTTCTGGTTTGAAGTTTATGTTTTATAATATTTGACTTTTATTCATTAATTTTTGTTTTTATTGATGTATTTTTATAATTTTGTACCGACTGATGGTGCAGGATACCGCGAAAGTTAACTTTTGGTATTAGTTTTTCAAGTTCTGTTACTGTGTTTGTTGGTTGTTTTTGTTATTTGGCACAGTGGTCAGTCAGTATGTTGATGAAATATTTGAATTGTTAGAAAGGTTTTTTACATGTAAATTCTGGGCAAATTCAGCTCATCATCTAATACGATTTGACATAATAATTTCTGGATGATGATATCGCCCAGAAGAAACAAAAAAGAGACATATTTATAAGTAATATAATTATAAACACATAAAACACTTCAGATATTATTCTACTAATAATGTAATTAGAATAATAGTCAATACTCTTAGCATATCCACCTAACAGTGGATATGCATACCCCAATTCTGCAGTATACTTGCTTTTTATTAAAATGTTTAATGCCATGTTGTAGAATAATTATATATTGTTTTCTTTTCTTTTTTTTTTACAGAGATGTGCTCCAGTCGTCAGTCGTGCTGGTATAACATGGATCCAGTTATGTGTTCTTTCCATCGCATCATTTATTGGCATTGCATCTATTTTCTCTGCTTGCATCCTATGTTGCTCTTATACTAGGTATCCAATGAAAAGTTAATCAAGTATTTATATTTTTCTCTACCAAAGTTTGATTCTTTTCTTTAATTTTAGTGTCTATTATAGTACTACATAGGCAACAACCCTTTTTTTTGTGTGTTCACACTGTTTATATTTCTTTGTGCAAAGGAAGAAAAATTCTCAGTGTTTCACTGTACATAATCTAACCACTGTGAATTCCCAAATATGGAACCTCGTTTGCAAAATTGTAAAAAGAAATGAATCTTTTTCTTCTCTTTTTTAATCAATTAATAAATGCTTAGCATTCTTGAACACAATGTAATTATTTTCATTAATAGTTTTTGTGTATTCATGTCTTCAAACATATACTTAAAAAACCGTGTTTTTAAATATTTTTGCATAAAAAACTTAATGTATAGGCATAGGATGATAAGATTTTGATTACATCAGGTAGATTTTAGATACTTTTCTAATTAATTAAACGTATTTTTAAAAATAAAACCTTAAAAACATGAAAAATAAAATTTAAAAATTTTAAAAAACATACGACTACCTTAAAAACATGAAATAATTAAATAACAGTATTTTTACCTTATAATCCTCTGTGACATTGTGATATTGTTTTTAAGACAATAAAATTTAAGATTTTGATTGATCGTCATGTGTCACCTGTAGATTGCATAGATAAGCGTTATTTATCATCACAGTTATGCACGATGGTTAATCAAAATCTTAAATTTTATTGTCTTAAAAATAATATCACAGTTGTTTAGTTGTGGTTTTTAAAATTTTTAATTTTATTTTTTTTTATTTCTCACCTTATTAAAGCAAACATATATTTTTTCAAAAATAATCATTCCTAATTGAAATAGAGAATTTCTTAACAAAATATTAAAAAAAAAACCAGAAATAACTTGTTACCATTTTGCCCCAAAAAGCCCAATTAAGCAAGGGTAGAACAATGAAAAATATCTCATTAGCAGATTTCACTAACACGTCAAGTTAGGTTAAACTAAAAAGAACAAGTGATAAAATTTTGTCTTGATAGAATTAAAATTATTTTAGTGATAAAATTAAAAATGTTAAAAACCCACGAAGCAGTTTTTGAAGAAACATATCTATTACAGCGCCCCCTGGTAGCTTGTAACCGTAAAACTAATCTAAGAACCTGCTCTGTGGTGATACCTATGTAATGCAGAAAACCGCATCAAAATTGACCTGTTTTAGAGAAACACTTCTATTGCAGCACCCCCTGTTGGCTTATAATCGTAAAACTAATCTAAAAACCTGCTCTGAGGTGATACCTATGTAATGCATAAACCGCATAAAAACTGGTCCAGTAGTTTTTGAAGAAAATGGTAACACACACGTATACAAAACCTCTTACCCCAAATGCATACACTGTTTCCGTTCCATCATGGGCAAAAAACTACTCGATCAGTCAACAAAAAATTTACCTGTGTTTCTTGACATAACTGAGACGTTTTTTGGTACTTACGTATTAACGCCACCGCAGCTACAGCTTTATTTAGAATTAAGTATTTATTTTATTGAGTCTCTTTATTAATTTTAAGAAATGGTTATTTATATTTATTTATTTTATAAATATAATTTAACCAAACTTAACCTATGCTCGCTATGCTCGCTAACCTTGACTAATTAACACCGTAATTATTTGAGTATTTTATAATAAATTCAGTAATTATTAAATAATAAATAATTGCAATAATTACTGAATTTATTAAATAAATACTCAAAAAATTACGGTGTTAATTAGTCAAGGTTAGCGAGCGAAGCGAGCGTAGGTTAAGTTTGGTTAAACTATATTTATAAAATAAATATATTAAAATTAATAAAGAGACTGTTTTGAATCTATGTTAAACTCTATATCGGCCCATTTTCCACCGAAATCCGATTGACTACTTTGTTTTTAAATAAAGCTGTAGCTGCAGTGGCGTTAATACGTAAGTACCAGTTTTTTTTTAGATATATCATTAAAAAAAAAAATGCATTAAAATTGACCCGACTGTTTTAGAGAAACACATCTACTTCAGTGCCCCTTGATAGCCTATAACTGTAAAACATGTCTAAGAACCTGCTCTGAAGTGACACCTATGTATTGCAAAAAGCCACATTGAAATCTGTCCAGTAGTTTTTGGCAAAAATGGTAACAGACGTACACACACACACACACACACAACCTCTTACCCCAAATGCATGTACCGTCTCCATTACATCATGGGTAAAGAGTTAAAAATTATTTACTTAAAAATTATCCCCCCCATCTCACTCTCTCTCTCTGTCTGTCTGTATGTGTGTGTGTGTGTGTGTGTGTGTGTGTGTGTGTGTGTGTGTGTTTTTATATGATTGGAATAATCAGTCATTAAATTCTGATTAAATTAATAAATTAAATTCATTAAATTCTGAATATATTTATTATTATGTGTAAAATAAAAAGGTTGTTAAAACACAAATTATGAAATTTATAGAATAAAATGTATTATTTAAAAAAAATATGTTTATAAAAATGTAACAGCTTATTTTTAATTTAATAATTAAACATAAATGAAATAATAAAAATATTCTTTGCTACAAGAATTTCTAATCTTTCTAAGATTTGTATATTGTTCTATTTACAACTTTCTACCTAAAATATTTAACTTTTACACATTTTTGAAAATTACGTATAATGTTCGAATTATAGCCTTGATCACATTTTTAGAAGTCAACCTTGATTGATCTGTTTATACTCTTTTTGTCATTTTCTGTATGTAAATCATTAATTGCTGTAGAGTTTCATTTGTTTAACTTTTTGATAAAGAAAAATAATTACAACAGAACTATTAAAAACCAACCAAAAAACTAGGTGTGACTGAACTGAATAAAGGGTAACATAATAAATGTGTACAATATAGGTAATTAACATATGTTCATAAGGTGTAGATACACCTGACCCATTAAATGTTGTAACACAACTGAAATAAATTTGTATTGCAGTTTTAGTGGTACATAATATTTGATAAAATATTAATACACGTTTTATTAATGTGTTTTACAAATTATATGCCTAATAATTTTAATTTTTAGATTCAGTTGATAAAAAGTTAATATTTATTATATGTATTGAATAAAAGTTAATGTTAATTATAATTTATTGCATCAGATATTTAAAATTGAGCATGAATAATGATGAAACTATGTAACAACATATGTGTGAATAAATGATATCAGTACTGTAAACAAAATTATTATTTTTCAGGTGACCTGGAGATATTAAACTAGCTACTGCATTCAATATTTTAATTTTCATTATCATATGTATATTGATTGTGTAAATCACATGTAATAAAATATTTGTCATACCAGATTTACAGTATGTGAAACAGGTTTTTATCAATAACTAGAACTGATAAAATATGTTAATTTTAAAGATACGTATACCGGGAGATATTTAAGTATGGAAACAGCTTTATACTGCATAACTGAGAGATATTTGGAGGCAAAAAGAAGGAGGCTGAGAGGTATTTGGAGGGTTCATATTGTTTCATACAGTCTGCATTATGGTGGGTTTTTAATTTTTATCTGCTGTATTAAATCAAACTTAATTTTTTTTAAATAGAAGCTATATGAAACATGTTTTTGATTTAAAATTTTACTAGAAAAATGATGGTGAAATTCATTTTTCTGTTAATGCCTTTGTTATATACTTATAAGCATTCAAAGTTGCAATGAGTATAATTCATAATTCCAAGTAGCTTATAAGGGTGATATTTATTTGTATTAAGAATTTTTTTGAACTGAAAAATAACTGATATCATGTTGGACAACAGCTTCCCCAATCGATGAATGAGAATTCACAAAGGTCTGCATTCATCTAATGACTTTGCATCAGTTGTGATGGTTCTTTGTCTTCTGTTGCAAGGACAATTTTTTACAGTACCGGTTTCTTCAAATCACTGTACTGTCTTGATCACAGTCGATTTACTTATTTGTTCTCTGTTTGGAAATCTATTATTAAATCAATCGCCTACCTCTTGTAAAGGCTGAACTCTGTCATTATACCTGTACATCATCAATAGAGTTATTCGTTTGGTTTCACTTAAAGAAGGCATTGTTATTTGTTTAATATTTAATAAACGTAAATAAATGAACAAGGAAACTAATAATAAAACTTTCACCAAACATCAAATTTGAACCGTAGGTAGGCCTACAACTTAATTTTTACTAGTTCTATCAAATTTTACATCACAAGCAAGTATGTTTGTGTAAGTAAAAAGGTGAAGTGAGGAGTTAATAAGTCGCATTATTTCAATGTAATACAAACCATTTTGTTATAAATTAACAGCTGATTTACTCAACTAAATATGTAATATATTTTTTAAGTAAAAAGTATTTCCTGCTGATTTGTTTCATTTATGATAAGTAACAAATGTCAGCTGCTATTATCACTGGAAGTTAATTTTTATTTAGAAAATAATATCAGTTGATATAGTCGTTTAATTTGTTGTGTTGTGAATTATTAGTAATTGTTTATTATTATCATCAATATTATAGCACTGTTTAAACTTTGTTATTGTATGTATTATAAATGTAAAATGCTATTTTACCTTGTTTTATAGTTAACACGATTTTTCTGTCATTGGAGATTTGAATGCTTTTAATTTGATAATGAAGGCATTAACAGAAAAACATTGTTTTTCTTGTAAAATTTTAAATTGAAATCATGTGTCCATCCACCGTGCTATTTAAAAGAATTAAATTTGATTCAATGTGGCAGATAAAAATTAAAAACCCACCACAATGCAGTTTTTTTTTAATTGTGTAGAACCCCTTTTCTTTCTATCTCCAATTAACTTTCAGGTATGCAGTATAAAGATGTTTCCATACTTAAATATCACCTGGTATAAAAATAATATTACATTCTACAACATAAGATATAATTCCAAGTAATTTTTTTTTTATAAGTAGAATAATTATATTATAAATTAGGAAGTAACTTATGAAGTACTTAAGTTAAAAATCAAGAAACGAACACAGATGTGAAGAAAATTGTGAAATTTAGTTGAATTTAAATTAGATGTTGTGAGTGGGTTGTATTTTTGAAACAGGAATTGTGAAACAAAACAAGCAGGTATTAAAAGTAATCATTTCAGGATGTAAAAAAAGACAACAGTAGAGGAGAAATTATTGATATGATGAAAGAGATCAGAAAGAAAGTAGTATTGTGTAAATGACCTTGCCATGCTGATGAATTTCAATCCTGGTATAGGTTCAGGGTGACAATTGAAATAAAATGTTCATCTAATGAAGTAATTTTGTCATAAATAATATCATTTATAAAAACATTTTGTACGTATGTAAAGTTTGTCTATATCTAATCTATTTATTAGTTTAATTCTTATTAAAATATCAGAGATTTAAGTTTTGTTTCAATTTATTGAGCTACTTCTCTACAGCCCTCTATCAGATCTGTATTTGTATTTTAGGAGGGATTAGGAGTCCTGGATTTAGCCATCAGGCACTTCAGCCATTAGATGTATTGTTCAGCCACTGGTCAGAAATCAGTCATCTCTCGTCTGATCACAGTGGCTCTACAAGTCTTTACAACCTCAGCATGGACTTAGTATCTTATCTACACCCACAGGACCCTTATTGGGAAGAATGGATCATGGATTAGGAAAAGGGATGGATAATGAGAAAGTATAATCTAAAAAGAGAGGAACTGCAATACCAAGAAAACAGCCCTGTATAAAAGTCTGTCCAGGTAGCAGACACCATCCTGTTCACAACCATTCAGATAATTGGGGATTTTTTACTGAGGATGAAAGCAGTACATTATTGTTCAACAATATTTATTGAAAACTTAGTTTTCCTCTCGAAATAAAGATCAGGCAAAATACAAGCTCAGATTTCCTAAAAAAAACAAAAAAAAACATTATATAAACCCATCCCTGGATTTGTGTATTGTTATTTGTGAGATATAATTTAATATAAATTGTTCAAGCTGACTTTCATTGGAGGAATTCAAATCACAACAGTGATTTGAATTCTTTGCCAGAATTTTATATCACATTTTATTTTCAGTGGTACAGATAGTAAACATATTGAAAATCAGAATTTAATCATTGTATTTTGACATCTGGATGTTCTCCTTATTAACATTCCCAGTTTCAAGCTCACCATTTTTTATCATTGTTAATAATTTTGTTGTCTTATAACTCAAAATTATTTTTTTGTCTTTCCACTTATCATTACTTATTTCTTTCCACGTATTCATTCTTAAATTTCTTTGTAATTTAATTCTTTATTGTTACCGACTTCATTCACAACTTAAAGCATTTATTTTTATGTAATACGAAATTTGTTAATAAAGTAATGAGACTGGTTCAGGAAAACTTATTATTTACAGTTCAATTATACATGGACTCTTTATCACCTTCGAAATAGTTCCCTTGGGAAGCCACACAACACTTCAAACGGTATTCCCACTCTTCATAGCAGTGTTGAAACTCAGAAACCGGAATATCCTTCAGATGGTTGGTTACATTATTTTTAATGTTTTCTACTGTTCCAAAATGCCATCCTTTGAGGTGTTTTTTTTAAAGTCGGTTACAGGAAAAAGTGGCAGGGACTCAAGTCAGGTGAATAAGGTGGTTGAGGAATTACAGGAATGTTTTTCTTTGCCAAAAACTCATTAACTGAGAGTGCAACATGACAAGGTGCATTAAATGCAGATCCTTTGATGGCAACTCTTTTCCACAGTCTTTCAAGAATTTCTAGGTAAACATATTCATTTACAGTCTGTCCTGTAGGCAAAAACTACTTATGGACAATGCCATTACTAAAGAAGAAACAAATTAGCATGGTTCTGATTTTTTATTTGCTCATTTTTGCTTTTTTGGGATGTAGTGAGTTTTGGGATGGAGTTGTGTGCCACTCCTTGCTTTGACATTTTGTTTCTGGGTCGTACTCAAATATATGAGATTTGTCATCAGTAATAACATTTTTTTTTAGAAAATCAGGATCAGTTTCAATTTGCCCTGGAAGGTCGCGGCATATTTCCACCCTGTTGTTTTTCTGTTCAGCAGTGAGGTTTTGTGGGACCAATTTTGCACAAACTTTTTTCATGTCCAATTCATTTATCAAAATTTAATGTACTGTGGTAAATTAAATTGTTCTGTAATCATTCTGACAGCTAATTGCCGGTCGTACCGTATCAATTCTCTGATTCGCTCAACATTGTCATCACTTTTTGACATTAATGGTCTTTCAGAGCATGGATCATCTTCAACTGATTCCTGGCCATCTGAAAATGCTTTAAACCCCCTAAAAACTTGGGCTCATGGCAGAGCGTCATCTCCATACGCCCTTTTCAGTTGTGAAAGAGTTTCAGTAGCATTCTCACAGAGTTTAACACAAAACTTGATTACACAATGTTGCTCATAATTAGTATCACTCATTTTTGTAATGCACAACAAAAACTCGTTACACAAAAATTTTGTTTACGTCTAAGATGGCAATAATAGACTAAAAATATTAATACGTAATATAAATCAGCTGTTCATATAACCATAAGTTTATTAGTAACTTTACAGTGTTGCCACTTTGACTGCCAAAAAAAAACTAGTCTCATTATTTTATTTACAGACCTCGTATGCTACTTGTATGAGAAATTAATCTATGCCATAAATTTTGCCATGTTATTTTAATGTACATGAATTTTATATTTTACAATTATAACTTGTACAGTAATTTTTTACAAGTAAAGTTTTTCAGAAAATTATTTTGGAACAGTGGAGATTCGAACTTTTGGAATTTTAACTTGCAATTATTACAAAAGAGAGTTTTCTGAATTATTTGAAGGAAATTTATAAAACCATGTCCTTCAAATTCTAAAATATAATTTTGGTTTGTGAAAAATGTTAGTAGTAGTTATTAATAGCAAATATAATTTAAACGTAACTGATACATACCATATTATATTTACATAGTTTGTAATATAAATATTTTTACGTTTTAGTGAAAATAGATTTTTTTTACATTATCTTTACTTTGTGGCTTTCTAGTATTAATATGTCATTATGTACTATTAATATGTCCTATTTCTAGTATTTAATATTGTTATAATATGGCTACAAAGTTTAAAAGTAGTCTCTAAATATATATAATGAATAAGAAACATTACATCTGTAGGTAATTAATTCTTAAGTTATAATATTTAGATTTTTACTTCAGAAAATAATGTGTGTGTCACAAAATGTATGATATGAATTTCTGTTTATCAGTTTAGTAGATATGTCCTATAAAAAAAAAACCATTAAAATTCAAAATGAGTACTAGCTTGTACCATTAATCATCAGGTTTACTAACATTTATCACAGGATTGTATGTTAATATTTTTATTGTTTTCTATTTTAATTATTAAGCATTATATTTAATTTTGCACTCCCGGAATATATAATATATATAATAAATTTTTGTCCACCCGGAATAAAATATAAAATATTTTCTTGTTGAAGCTATACTATAATAAAATGTTAAATATTTTTTTCTAGGTGGCAGAGATTTCGGTGATGTTTGTGAGTTATACCAATTAATACATATCATGTTTATTTTAATTTTAATAGACTCGTAGTTATATTACAAACTACAAAAATACAGATTAAAGTGAAAATTAATTTTTGTATTATTTAATAAAAAAATAGTTATTACAATGGATCAAGTTAAGACTAAGTAAATATTTAAAATTTTTTTTTGTATTATATTGTATAAATGTTATTACTATTACCCGTTATGAATTTTGCTGAAAACATTTCCTATTTTACAAATTCATTCATAAAATTTGATTTGATATAAAAATGTTTAAGTAATCTTGTAACCTAGATGAAGTCTTTTTTATCTTTGAAAAAAGATTCTATTTTATAAACACCAGTTTTTTTGTTTTTTTTTTTATTAATTTATTAAATATGTGTTGTTGCCATATTAAAAATGTTTTAGTCATTTGTTGATGTTTGATATTTGTGTATTTACTATTTTATTTTTAAAATAGGCTGTATTATTTTTGTAATCAAATGTATTTTTTCTGTAAGTTATGCATATACCTTTTTTACTATGTATTTTCTTTTAATGGTAAGTTTTTTTAATGTAAGATAATTATTGTGTGATATAAATTTCTTAATGTATTTTATGTATTTTTGTACATTTGATTATTTTTAAATAAATATAAAGAAATAGTATTTACGTTTATTCTTTCTTGTGTTGTTTTTTTTTTTACCTTTTGCCTTTGTGTTCGGATAAAAATTTGTGTTTAATCAAAGATCACTTGGTTTTTTGTTCATATTGCCTATGGAACAGTATATTGTAACCCACAAATTGAGTTGATAAACGATTATATTTTTTAAAGCAACCGTTACTAAGTTGTTATCAAAAAAAAAATTTCTAAAGTGTGTAATTTAACAAACTCTGCCTACTGATCTTTATTTACTCAAGGTAGATCCCAGTGGGAACACAGTATTTCCTCATAATAGAAGTATCTTATAAACTAAGTGTTAGACATTTCCTTATTTATGTCCTTATGAAATACTAAAATTATCTTAGTATATATTTTATATTACTTATTAAAATTTATTACTATTATAGTGCGCGCGCGCAGACACACACAGAGAGATTGAGAGAGCGAGAGAGAGAGAGACAGACAGACAGACAGACAGAATACTAGTATGAAAACATGAGGTTTAATCTTCACTTTGACTTTAACCCCTTTAGTCCAAGTTGAGGCAGAACCTCACTCACGCTATGTTTTCCAAGATTACCCCCTCTTTGTAGTTAAATTTTCACACTGAAAGAGTACATTTACTTCAAAATACATAGGATACATGGGTTTGAGATGAGTCCAAAATTAGAACAAAGAACCAACAAAGCTACTGAAGTTTAAACCTCACGTGTGTTTCACGACTACATTAATGAACAGCTATTTTCAATGATGAATGTGTGATCACGTAAATTTACATTTTGAAATACTTAATTTAGTGAAAAATTCATAGTAAAACATATGCTTTAGATGCTACATGAGGTCCTATCTTATTCGTTATAGTTTGTTATTTAATGAACATTTACTATAGACTGTTGATGACGTCATGGGGAATCCTGTCTCTTATAACATGATGTCAGCTGTCAATTATTCTTTAAATCAAATAATAATTATTTGTTAGTATTGGTTTAGATAGATATTATAATATCTCTATTGATAGATATTGATCTCTATTTAATATCAATCATTAGCTTTATATCATTAAAAATTGAAAAAAAAAAAAATTAAATTATCTGCCACCTTTAACCTATTACTGTTGCTTTATCACAGTGCTCATCAAGGGAGAGAGTATATAACTAACTATATTATAGTAAATTAATAAACAATATGCGACTGTATTAGGCTTAAAATTCTCTTCCGCTTCAACTTTAAATTTTAAATAAATTACACCCATTTTCATGGATGATTTTGTCGCGAGCAGATATTTAATATTTATTTAGTTGATATAATCTATTTAGCTACACCAGGTCTTTTACAGTTATTAGTTTTTAAAAATCAAGATCTACAAAAAGTTCATACATCTGATATCCAAACTTCAAAAGGTATGTTAAATCATACTGGTGCACACTTGACGATGTTGCCACCATAAAAACGAATAAATCTTTTAAATATAATGAAGTGATTAGAAAGTTTTTTCCTCCAAAAAGAACAGATAGATATGTTTCATCATATAAAAACACCATCTACATCTTTAGCGGTATCGGACTACTGCATGCACAATTTAATTACAGTCCAGTCTATTTATATATATATATATATATATATATATATATATATATATATATATATATAGACACATACTATGGCCGTAGACACATACTATATAGTATGTGTCTACGGCCTCATCGCACCCAGGCATACCCACACGTACAGGGGGTACGTGTGGGTATGAGTCCCTAGCGGGCCCCCTGCCCGCTAGGCACTCATCCAAGCACCAGTCTGCCCCCGCGCCATTCTCCTCTGCTGGACTCCTCATATAATTGGAGCTTTTCCTCATGACCATTCTCACGAATCTTTCCACAGTCTTCCACTGTGCCTCGCCTTATAATAGGACTCATAGGATATCTTCAGGGTGAAACATATGCTCACGTCACAGGTTGCCGAGCATCTCTATACGCTCTACAGTGAATCGCAGACACAAAAAGAAAACATGTTGAGGGGGTCTCTTCCACCTCCCTCTTCAGAGAATTTTCTGATTGATCTAGCCCGAATCTATTCAAATAAGACCCGAATCCCCCATGACCCAAGAATTGCGTTAACTCAAAACTGCGCACCTTGGGTCCTCCAGCAAACCCCCCTGATGTCAACAATAAGGCGGTGGGTCCACCTACACTTCGTGGCCCGATCTCACCGCTCTTGCCATGGTTGTGCGTTCTCTTCTTCTAGTTCTTCATCAGAATGCTTCCTTCCTCTAATGGGAGTGTTCACAGTTCCCCAGTTCTGCTACGCCGCATTATCATCAAGTCTAGAGAGAGGAATCTAGCAATCACCTCAAACGCCTCCCTGGACACCGTCTTATAGGCGGCCGCTATTCTGAAGTCTATTAATATTGGGAATATCCAAACAAATTGGTAGTTAGATTGTACAATCTTTTGGGTGAATATGATGCTGGAAACAGAAGCGTTTCTAATGAAATCATATCATTATTAAAAAATTAAAGATGTTAAATTTGAATAGATTATTTGTTTTTAATGTGATTACTACATCCAATATGAATTTGAAAGCTTATATAATGTGAACCAATGTCAACATGCAATCACCTATCAGTATCTAATTCTGCACTATATGTAGCCCTCTCACTGTGTTTACTATATCCATTTTGAATTTGAAAGCCGATATAATATGAACCAATGCCAACATACATTCACCTATCAGTATTAAATTCTGCACGTAATGTTGCCCTTTCACTGTGTTTACTATATGCATTTTGAATTTGAAAGCCTGTATAATGTGAACCTATGCCAACAAACATTCACCTATCATATATTATCCATTTTGAGTTTGAATTGGTTAATATATTATACAGACATTCGCCTGTAAAATATGAACCAATGTCAACAAACATTCACTTATAAGTATCAAATTCTGAACTTATTGTTGCCCTCTCACCGTGTTTACTATATCCATTTTGAATTTGAGAGCCTATATAATATGAACCATTGCCAACATACATTCACCTATCAGTATCAAATTCTCCACTTAATGTTGCCATCTCACTGTGTTTACTGTATCAATTTTGAATTTGAAAGCCGATGTAATATGAACTAATCCAGTTTGTTTCTGTTTCTTTCTCACACACTCTCTCTCTGTATGTGTGTGTGTGGGTCTGTTTGTGTGTGTCTTTCTATCTGTTTCTCATTCTCTCGCTCTCTTTCCATGTGTGTGTGTGTGTCTCTCTTTCTATTTCTATATCTCTCTCTCTTTCTCTGTTTGTGTGTGCGCGTGTGTGCGTGTTAATCTCTCATTCTCTGTCAGTCTCTCTGTCTGTGTGTGTGTGCAACTGTTTCTCTCTCTCTCTGTGTGTATTGGTTTCTCTTTCTCTGTGTGTGTGTGTGTCTGTCTGTCTGTTTCTAAATCTATCTCTCACTCTCTCTTTCTCTCCTCTGTGTGTGTGTCTGTCTTCCTGACTGTTTCTCTCTCTATCTCTCTCCCTCTATGTGTGTGTCTGTCTGTCTGTTTCTCACTCTCTCACACACTCTCTCTCTCTCTCTATGGGTGTGATTGTCTGTCTGTTTCTCTCTCACTCACTCTCTCTCTCTCTCTGTGTATGTGACTGTCTGTTTCTCTCCCTCTCCCTCTGTGTGTGTGTATGTGTGTGTGTGTGTCTGTCTTTCTGTTTCTCTTTCTCTGTGTGTGTGTGTGTGTGTTTCTAAATCTATCCCTCACTCACTCTCTTTCTCTCCTCAGTGTTTGTGACTGTAGTTCTGCCTGTTTCTCTCTCATTCACTCTCTCGCTTCTGAGTGTGACTGTGTGTGTGTGTGTGACTTTCTGTCTGTTTCACTCTCATTCTCTCTCTCTCTCTGTGTGTGTGAGTGTGTGTCTTAGTCTGTCTGTTTCTCTCTTACTCTCTCACACTCACCCTCTCTCCCACTCTGCATGTGTGTGTGTATGTGTGTGTCTGTCTATTTCTCTCTCTGTGTGTGTATTTGTTTATCTTTTCTCAAACTCTCTCTCTGTGTATGTGTGAGTGTGTGTGTGTGTGTGTGTTTGTTTCTGTTTCTCCCTCTATCTCTCTCTGTGTGTGTGTGGGTGTATACTTCTGTTTCACTCTCTTTCATTCTCTCTCTTTCTCAGTATGTGTGTGTGTTTCTCTGTTTGTGTATGTGTGTGTTTGTTTCTATTTCTTTCTCACACACTCTCTCTCTTTCTTTCTCTCTCTCTGTGTGTGTAGGTGAGTTTGTGTGTGTCTTTCTGTTTCTCTGTCTCTGTCTGTGTGTGTGTGTGACTGTCTGTGTCTAAATCTATCTCTCACTCTCTCTCTTTCTCTCCTATGTGTGCGTGTCTGTCTTCCCTTCTGTTTCTGTCTCATTCTCCCTCTCTCTCACTCTGAGTGTGTGCGTGTCTGTCTGTCTGTTTCCAATTCTATCTCTCACTCTCTCTCTTTCTCTCCTCAGTGCTTGTGACTGTCGTTCTGCTTGTTTCTGTCTCATTCACTCTCTCTGCTTCTGAGGGGTGTCTGTGTGTGTGTGTGAGTGTGTGTGTGTGTGTGTGACTTTCTGTCAGTTTTTCTTTCTCTGTGTGTGTGTGTTGTGTGTGTGCCTGTCATTCCTTCTCTCTCTCTCTCTCTCTGTGTGTGTGTGTGTTGTGTGTGTGCCTGTCATTCTTTCTCTCTATCTCTCTCTCTCTCTGTGTGTGTGTGTGTGACTGTCTGTTTCTCTCCCTCTCCCTCTGTGTGTGTGTGTGTGTGTCTGTCTTTCTGTTTCTCTTTCTCTGTGTGTGTGTGTGTGTGTGTGTGCGTGTGTGTCTGTCTGTTTCTAAATCTATCTCTCACTCACTCTCTTTCTCTCCTCTGTGTGTATGTCAGTCTTCCTGACTGTTTCTCTCTCTATCTCTCTCCCTCTATGTGTGTGATTGTCTGTCTGTTTCTCTCTCACTCACTCTGTCTCTCTCTCTGTGTGTGTGACTGTCTGTTTCTCTCCCTCTCCCTCTGTGTGTGTGTGTTTCTAAATCTATCACTCCCTCTCGCTCATTCTCTCCTCAGTGTTTGTGACTGTAGTTCTGCCTGTTTCTCTCTCATTCACTCTCTCTGCTTCTGAGTGTGACTGTGTGTGTGTGTGACTTTCTGTCTGTTTCACTCTCATTCTCTCTCTGTGTGTGTGTGGATGTGTCTATCTGTCTGTTTCTCTCTCATTCTCTCTCTCCCTCTCCCTTTCCCACTCTCTCTCTCTGTGGGTGTGTGTGTGTGTGTTTGTGTGTGTGTGTGTGTGTGTGTGTCTGTTTCTCTCTCTGTGTGTGTGTTTGTTTCTCTTTCTTTCTCACAAACTCTCACTCACTCACTCTCTCTCTGTTTGTGTGTGGGTGTGTGTGTGTCTGCTTGTCATTCTTTCTCTCTCTCTCTGTGTGTGACTGTCTGTTTCTCTCTCTCTCCCTCTGTGTCTGTGTCTTTATGTTTCTCTTTCTCTGTGTGTGTGTGTGTGTGTGTGTATGTGTGTGTCTGTCTGTTAATGTCTCATTCTGTTTCCGTCACTCTCTCTCTATGTATTTGTGTGTGTGTCTTAGTCTGTCTGTTTCTCTCTTACTCTCTCTCTCTCACCCTCTCTCCCACTCTGTGTGTGTGTGTGTGTGTGTGTGTCTGTCTATTTCTCTCTCTGTGTGTGTATTTGTTTATCTTTTCTCAAACTCTTGCTCTCTCTCTCTCTCTCTGTGTATGTCTGTGTATGTGTGTGTGTGTTTTTCTGTTTCTGTTTCTCCCTCTATCTCTCTCTGTGTGTGTGTGTGTATACTTCTGTTTCACTCTCTTCCATTCTCTCTCTTTCTCAGTATGTGTGTGTGTTTCTCTGTTTGTGTGTGTGTGTTTGTTTCTATTTCTTTCTCACACACTCTCTCTCTTTCTTTCTCTCTCTCTGTGTGTGTAGGTGAGTTTGTGTGTGCCTTTCTTTCTGTTTCTGTTCCTCTCTCATTCGCTCTCTCTCTCACTATATGTGTGTGTGTGTTTCTGTCTGTCTTTTTTTCTTTCTCTGTGTGTGTCTGCCTGTCATTATTTCTCTCTCTCTCTCTGTGTGTGTGTGTGTATGTGTGACTATCTGTTTCTCTCCCTCACCCTCTGTGTGTGTGTGTGTCTGTGTTTCTGTTTCTCTGTCTCTGTGTCTGTCTGTCTGTTTCAAATTCTATCTCTCACTCTCTCTCTTTCTCTCCTCAGTACTTGTGACTGTCGTTCTGCTTGTTTCTGTCTCATTCACTCTCTCTGCTTCTGAGGGGTGTCTGTGTGTGTGTGTGTGTGTGAGTGTGTGTGTGTGTGACTTTCTGTCAGTTTTTCTTTCTCTGTGTGTATGTTGTGTGTGTGCCTGTCATTCTTTCTCTCTATATCTCTCTCTCTCTGTGTGTGTGTGTGACTGTCTGTTTCTCTCCCTCTCCCTCTGTGTGTGTGTGTGTGTCTGTCTTTCTGTTTCTGTTTCTCTCTTTGTGTGTGTGTGTGTGTGTCTGTCTGTCTGTCTGTTTCTAAATCTATCTCTCACTCACTCTCTTTCTCTCCTCAGTACTTGTGACTGTCGTTCTGCTTGTTTCTGTCTCATTCACTCTCTCTGCTTCTGAGGGGTGTCTGTGTGTGTGTGTGTGTGTGAGTGTGTGTGTGTGTGACTTTCTGTCAGTTTTTCTTTCTCTGTGTGTATGTTGTGTGTGTGCCTGTCATTCTTTCTCTCTATATATCTCTCTCTCTGTGTGTGTGTGTGACTGTCTGTTTCTCTCCCTCTCCCTCTGTGTGTGTGTGTGTGTCTGTCTTTCTGTTTCTGTTTCTCTCTTTGTGTGTGTGTGTGTGTGTCTGTCTGTCTGTCTGTTTCTAAATCTATCTCTCACTCACTCTCTTTCTCTCCTCTGTGTGTATGTCAGTCTTCCTGACTGTTTCTCTCTCTATCTCTCTCCCTCTATGTGTGTGATTGTCTGTCTGTTTCTCTCTCACTCACTCTGTCTCTCTCTCTGTGTATGTGTGTCTGTCTTTCTGTTTCTCTTTCTCTGTGTGTGTGTGTTTCTAAATCTATCCCTCACTGTCGCTCATTCTCTCCTCAGTGTTTGTGACTGTAGTTCTGCCTGTTTCTCTCTCATTCATTCTCTCTGCTTCTGAGTGTGACTGTGTGTGTGTGTGTGACTTTCTGTCTGTTTCACTCTCATTCTCTCTCTCTGTGTGTATGTGTGTGTGTGTGTGTGTCTATCTGTCTGTTTCTCTCTCATTCTCTCTCTCCCTCTCCCTTTCCCACTCTCTCTCTGTGGGTGTGTGTGTGTGTGTGTGTGTGTGTAACTGCCTGTTTCTCTCTCTGTGTGTGTGTTTATTTCTCTTTCTTTCTCACAAACTCTCACTCACTCACTCTCTCTCTGTTTGTGTGTGGGTGTGTGTGTGTCTGCTTGTCATTCTTTCTCTCTCTCTCTCTCTGTGTGTGACTGTCTGTTTCTCTCTCTCTCCCTCTGTGTCTGTGTCTTTATGTTTCTCTTTCTCTGTGTGTGTGTGTATGTGTGTGTCTGTCTGTTAATGTCTCATTCTCTTTCCGTCACTCTCTCTCTATGTATTTGTGTGTGTGTGTCTTAGTCTGTGTGTTTCTCTCTTACTCTCTCTCTCTCACCCTCTCTCCCACTCTGCGTGTGTGTGTGTGTGTGTGTCTGTCTATTTCTCTCTCTGTGTGTGTATTTGTTTATATTTTCTCAAACTCTTGCTCTCTCTCTCTCTCTCTGTGTATGTGTGTGTGAGTGTGTGTCTGTGTGTTTGTCTGTTTCTGTTTCTCCCTCTATCTCTCTCTCTGTGTGTGTGTGTGTATACTTCTTTTTCACTCTCTTTCATTCTCTCTCTTTCTCAGTATGTGTGTGTGTTTCTCTGTTTGTGTGTGTGTGTTTGTTTCTATTTCTTTCTCACACACTCTCTCTCTTTCTTTCTCTCTCTCTGTGTGTGTAGGTGAGTTTGTGTGTGTCTTTCTTTCTGTTTCTGTTCCTCTCTCATTCGCTCTCTCTCTCACTCTATGTGTGTGTGTGTTGTGTGTCTGTTTCACCCTCTCTCCCTCTGTGTGTGTGTGTGTTTCTGTCTGTCTTTTTTTCTTTCTCTGTGTGTGTGTCTGCCTGTCATTATTTCTCTCTCTCTCTCTCTATCTCTCTCTCTGTGTGTGGGTGTGTGTGACTATCTGTTTCTCTCCCTCACCCTCTGTATGTGTGTGTGTCTGTGTTTCTGTTTCTCTGTCTCTGTATCTGTCTGTCTGTTTCAAATTCTATCTCTCACTCTCTCTCTTTCTCTCCTCAGTGCTTGTGACTGTCGTTCTGCTTGTTTCTGTATCATTCACTCTCTCTGCTTCTGAGGGGTGTCTGTGTGCGTGTGTGAGTGTGTGTGTGTGTGAATTTCTGTCAGTTTTTCTTTCTCTGTGTGTGTGTGTCAGTCTGTCTGTTTCTAAATCTATCTCTCACTATCTCTCTTTCTCTCCTCTGTGTGTATGTCAGTCTTCCTGACTGTTTCTCTCTCTATCTCTCTTTCTCTATGTGTGTGATTGTCTGTCTGTTTCTCTCTCACTCACTCTCTCTCTCTCTCTCTGTGTGTGACTGTCTGTTTCTCTCCCTCTCCCTCTGTGTGTGTGTGTGTGTGTCTGTCTTTCTGTTTCTCTTTCTCTGTGTGTGTGTGTATGTGTGTGTTTCTAAATCTATCCCTCACTCTCGCTCTTTCTCTCCTCAGTGTTTGTGACTGTAGTTCTGCCTGTTTCTCTCTCATTCACTCTCTCTGCTTTGAGTGTGACTGTGTGTGTGTGTGAATTTCTGTCTGTTTCACTCTCATTCTATCTCTCTGTGTGTGTGTCTATCTGTCTGTTTCTCTCTCATTCTCTCTCTCCCTCTCCCTTTCCCACTCTCTCTCTGTGGGTATGTGTGTGTGTGTGTGTGTGTGTGTGTGTAACTGCCTGTTTCTCTCTCTGTGTGTGTGTTTGTTTCTCTTTCTTTCTCACAAACTCTCACTCACTCTCTCTCTCTCTGTTTGTGTGTGGGTGTGTGTGTGTCTGCTTGTCATTCTTTCTCTCTCTCTCTGTGTGTGACTGTCTGTTTCTCTCTCTCTCCCTCTGTGTCTGTGTCTTTATGTTTCTCTTTCTCTGTGTGTGTGTGTGTGTGTATGTGTGTGTCTGTCTGTTAATGTCTCATTCTGTTTCCGTCACTCTCTCTCTATGTATTTGTGTGTGTGTGTCTTAGTCTGTCTGTTTCTCTCTTACTCTCTCTCTCTCTCCCTCTCCCACTCTGCGTGTGTGTGTGTGTGTGTGTGTGTGTGTCTGTCTATTTCTCTCTCTGTGTGTGTATTTGTTTATCTTTTCTCAAACTCTCTCTCTGTGTATGTGTGAGTGTGTGTGTGTGTGTGTGTGTTTGTCTGTTTCTGTTTCTCCCTCTATCTCTCTCTGTGTGTGTGTGTGTGTGTATACTTCTGTTTCACTCTCTTTCATTCTCTCTCTTTCTCAGTATGTGTGTGTGTGTGTTTGTTTCTATTTCTTTCTCACGCACTCTCTCTCTTTCTTTCTCTCTCTCTGTGTGTGTAGGTGAGTTTGTGTGTGTCTTTCTTTCTGTTTCTGTTCCTCTCTCATTCGCTCTCTCTCTCACTCTATGTGTGTGTGTGTTGTGTGTCTGTTTCACCCTCTCTCCCTCTGTGTGTGTGTGTGTTTCTGTCTGTCTTTTTTTCTTTCTCTGTGTGTGTGTCTGCCTGTCATTATTTCTCTCTCTCTCACTCTATCTCTCTCTCTGTGTGTGTGTGTGTGTGACTATCTGTTTCTCTCCCTCACCCTCTGTGTGTGTGTGTGTGTCTGTGTTTCTGTTTCTCTGTCTCTGTATCTGTCTGTCTGTTTCAAATTCTATCTCTCACTCTCTCTCTTTCTCTCCTCAGTGCTTGTGACTGTCGTTCTGCCTGTTTCTGTCTCATTCACTCTCTCTGCTTCTGAGTGTATGTGTGTGTGTGTGACTTTCTGTCAGTTTTTCTTTCTTTGTGTGTGTGTTGTGTGTGTGCATGTTATTCATTCTCTTTATCTCCCTCTTTCTGTGTGTGTGTGTGTAACTGTCTGTTTCTCTCCCTCTCCCTCTGTGTGTGTGTGTGTGTGTCTGTCTTTCTGTTTCTCTTTCTTTCTCTGTGTGTGTGTGTGACTGTCTGTTTCTAAATCTATCTCTCACTCTCTCTCATTCTCTCCTCAGTGTTTGAGACTGTAGTTCTGCCTGTTCCTCACTCATTCACTCTCTCTGCTTCTGAGTGTGACTGTGTGTGTGTGTGACTTTCTGACTGTTTCTCTCTCATTCTCTCTGTGTGTGTGTGTCTATTTGTCTGTTTCTCTCTCACTCTCTCTCTCCCTCTCTCTCTCTCTCTCTCTCTCTCTGTGTGTGTGTGTGTGTTTCTGTCTGTCTTTTTTTCTCTCTCTGTGTGTGTGTGTGCCTGTCATTCTTTCTCTCTCACTCTATATCTCTCTCTCTGTGTGTGGGTGTGTGTTTCTGTCTGTCTTTTTTTCTGTGTGTGTGTGTGTGTGCCTGTCATTCTTTATCTCTCTCTCTGTGTGTGTGTGTGAATGTCTGTTTCTCTCCCTCTGTGTGTGTGTGTGTGTCTGTCTTTCTGTTTCTCTGTCTCTGTCTGTGTGTGTGTGTGACTGTCTGTGTCTAAATCTATCTCTCACGCTCTCTCTTTCTCTCCTATGTATGCGTGTCTGTCTTCCCTTCTGTTTCTGTCTCATTCTCCCTACCTCTCACTCTGAGTGTGTGCGTGTCTGTCTGTCTGTTTCCAATTCTATCTCTCACTCTCTCTCTTTCTCTCCTCAGTGCTTGTGACTGTCGTTCTGCTTGTTTCTGTCTCATTCACTCTCTCTGCTTCTGAGGGGTGTCTGTGTGTGTGTGTGAGTGTGTGTGTGTGTGTCACTTTCTGTCAGTTTTTCTTTCTCTGTGTGTGTGCCTGTCATTCTTTCTCTCTATCTCTCTCTCTCTCTGTGTGTGTGTGTGACTGTCTGTTTCTCTCCCTCTCCCTCTGTGTGTGTGTGTGTGTCTGTCTTTCTGTTTCTCTTTCTCTCTCTCTCTGTGTGTGTGTGTGTGTCTGTCTGTCTGTTTCTAAATCTATCTCTCACTCACTCTCTTTCTCTCCTCTGTGTGTATGTCAGTCTTCCTGACTGTTTCTCTCTCTATCTCTCTCCCTCTATGTGTGTGATTGTCTGTCTGTTTCTCTCTCACTCACTCTCTCTCTCTCTCTGTGTGTGTGACTGTCTGTTTCTCTCCCTCTCCCACTGTGTGTGTGTGTGTGTGTGTGTCTGTCTTTCTGTTTCTCTTTCTCTCTGTGTGTGAGTATGTGTGTGTTTCTAAATCTATCCCTCACTCTCGCTCTTTCTCTCCTCTGTTTGTGACTGTAGTTCTGCCTGTTTCTCTCTCATTCACTCTCTCTGCTTCTGAGTGTGACTGTATGTGTGTGTGACTTTCTGTCTGTTTCACTCTCATTCTCTCTCTCTGTGTGTGTGTGTGTGTGTCTATCTGTCTGTTTCTCTCTCATTCTCTCTCTCCCTCTCCCTTTCCCACTCTCTCTCTGTGGGTGTGTGTGTGTGTGTGTGCGTGTGTGTGTGTGTGTGTGTAACTGCCTGTTTCTCTCTCTGTGTGTGTGTTTGTTTCTCTTTCTTTCTCACAAACTCTCACTCACTCACTCCCTCTCTGTTTGTGTGTGGGTGTGTGTGTGTCTGCTTGTCATTCTTTCTCTCTCTCTCTGTGTGTGACTGTCTGTTTCTCTCTCTCTCCCTCTGTGTCTATGTCTTTATGTTTCTCTTTCTCTGTGTGTGTGTGTGTGTGTGTATGTGTCTGTCTATTTCTCTCTCTGTGTGTGTATTTGTTTATCTTTTCTCAAACTCTTGCTCTCTCTCTCTCTCTCTCTGTGTATGTGTGTGTGTGTGTGTGTGTGTGTGTGTGTGTTTGTCTGTTTCTGTTTCTCCCTCTATCTCTCTCTGTGTGTGTGTGTGTATACTTCTTTTTCACTCTCTTTCATTCTCTCTCTTTCTCAGTATGTGTGTGTTTTTCTCTGTTTGTGTGTGTGTGTTTGTTTCTATTTCTTTCTCACACACTCTCTCTCTTTCTTTCTCTCTCTCTGGGTGTGTAGGTGAGTTTGTGTGTGTCTTTCTTTCTGTTTCTGTTCCTCTCTCTCTCTCACTCTATGTGTGTGTGTGTGTTGTGTGTCTGTTTCACCCTCTCTCCCTCTGTGTGTGTGTGTGTTTCTGTCTGTCTTTTTTTCTTTCTCTGTGTGTGTGTCTGCCTGTCATTATTTCTCTCTCTCTCTCTATCTCTCTCTGTGTGTGTGTGTGTGTGTGTGTGACTATCTGTTTCTCTCCCTCACCCTCTGTGTGTGTGTGTGTCTGTGTTTCTGTTTCTCTGTCTCTGTGTCTGTCTGTCTGTTTCAAATTCTAACTCTCACTCTCTCTCTTTCTCCCCTCAGTGCTTGTGACTGTCGTTCTGCCTGTTTCTGTCTCATTCACCCTCTCTGCTTCTGAGTGTGTCTGTGTGTGTGTGTGTGTGTGTGTGTATGTGTGACTTTCTGTCCGTTTCTCTCTCATTCTCTCTCTCTCTGTATGTGTCTCTGTGTGTGTGTGTGTGTCTTTCTGTGTGTTTAGGTCCCTATCTCTATCACTCTCTCACTTTCTCATTCTATGTGTGAGTGTCTGTGTGTGGTGTGGTATGGTGTTGTGGTCTGTCTATCTCTTTCTATCTCTCTCTCTCTCTCTCTCTCTGTGTGTGTGAGTGACTGTCTGTTTCTCTCCCTCTCCCTCTGTGTGTGTGTGTGTGTGTGTCTGTCTTTCTGTTTCTTTTTCTCTGTGTGTGTGTGTGTGACTGTAGTTCTGCCTGTTTCTCTCTGCTTCATTCTTTCTCTCTGCTTCTGAGTGTGACTGTGTGTGTGTGTGACTTTCTGTCTGTTTCTCTCTCATTCCCTCTCACCCACACTCACTCTCTCTCTCTCTCTGTGTGTGTGGGTGTGTGTGTCTGCTTGTCATTCCTTCTCTCTCACTCTCTCTCCCTCTGTGTGACTCTGTTTCTTTCTGCCTCCCTCTGTGTGTGTGTCTTTATGTTTCTCTTTCACTGTGTGTGTGTGTGTCTGTCTGTCTGTTTCTAAATCATTCTCTGACACTTTCTCTTTCTCTCCTCTGTGTGTGTGTCTGTCTTCCTGACTGTTTCTTCTCTATCTCTCTCTCTCTATGTGTGTGTCTGTCTGTCTGTTTCTCACTCACTCTCTCTCTCTCCCTCTCTCTCTCTATGTGTGTGATTGTCCTTCTGTTTCTCTCTCACTCCCTCTCTCTCTCTCTCTCTGTGTGTGACTGTCTGTTTCTCTCCCTCTCCCTCTGTGTGTGTGTGTGTGCGTGTCTGTCTTTCTGTTTCTCTTTCTCTCTGTGTATGTGTGTGTGTGTGTGTTTGTGTGACTGACTGTTTCTAAATCTATCTCTCACTCTCTCTCTTTCTCTCCTCAGTGTTTGTGACTGTAGTTCTTCCACTTTCTCTCACATTCAATCTTTCTGCATCTGAGTGTACTGTGTGTGTGTGTGTGACTTTCTGTCTGTTTCTCTCTCATTTTCTTTCTCTCTCTCTCTCTCTCTATGTGTCTATCTGTCTGTTTCTCTCTCATTCCCGCTCTCCCTCTCTCTCTCTCTCTCTCTCTCACTATCTGTGTGTGTGTGTGTGCGTGTGCGTGTAACTGTGTTTTACTCTGTGTGTGTGTGTTTGTTTCTCTTTCTTTCTCACAAAGTCATACTCGCTCTCTCTCTCTCTCTCTCTCTCTGTGTGTGTCGGTATGTGTGTGTCTGCCTGTCATTCTTTCTCCCTCTCTCTCTCTCTCTCTCTCTCTCTCTCTCTCTCTCTCTGTGTGTGTGTGTGACTGTCTGTTTCCCACTATCTCCCTCTGTGTGTGTGTCTTTATGTTTCTCTTTCTCTGTGTGTGTGTGTGTGTGTGAAACAGGGCGAGAACTACAGTCACAAACACTGAGGAGAAAAAGAGAGATAGTGAGAGATAGATTTAGAAACAGACAGTCACACACACACACACACAGAGAAAGAAAAACAGAAAGACAGACACACACACACACAGAGGGAGAGCGAGAGAAACAGACAGTCACACACACAGAGAGAGAGAGATACAGAGAAAGAATGACAGGCACACACACAACACACACAGATAGAAACAAAAACTGACAGAAGGTCACACACACACACACACGCACACACAGACACACTGAGAAACAGAGAGAGTGAACGAGACAGAAACAGGCAGAACGACAGACACAAGCGCTGAGGAGAGAAAGAGAGAGAGTGAGAGATAGAATTAGAAACAGACAGACAGACACACACACACAGACACACAGAGTGAGAGAGAGAGAGAGAGAGAGAGAGAATGAGACAGAAACAGAAAGGAAGACAGACACGCACACAGAGGAGAGAAAGAGAGAGAGTGAGAGATAGATTTAGCCACAGACAGTCACACACACTCACACACACACAGAGAGAAAGAGAAACATAAAGACACACACTCACAGAAGAGAGAGAGAAACAGACAGTCACACAAAGAGAGAGAGAGAGATAGACAGACTGATAAAGAATGACAGGCAGACACACACACACAGAGAGAGAGAGAGAGAGAGTGAGATTTTGTGAGAAAGAAAGAGAAACAAACACACACACACACACACACACAGAGAGAGGGAGAGAGAGAATGAGAGAGAAACAGAAAGGAAGACAGACACGCACACAGAGGAGAGAAAGAGAGAGAGTGAGAGATAGATTTAGACACAGACAGTAACACACACACACACAGAGAGACAGAGAAACAGAAAGACAGACACACACACACACAGAGTGAGAGGGAGAGAAACAGCCAGTCACACACACACACACAGAGAGACAGAGAAACAGAAAGACAGACACACACACACACACACACACACAGAGTGAGAGGGAGAGAAACAGACAGTCACACACACACACACACAGAGAGAGAGATAGAGAGAAAGAGAGAGCGAATGAGAGAGGAACAGAAACACACCGAAAGACACACACATACAGACACACACAGAGAGAGAGAGAATGAGAGAGAAACAGACAGAAAGTCACACACACACACACACATACTCACACACAGATACACTCAGAAGCAGAGAGAGTGAACGAGACAGAAACAGGCAGAACGACAGTCACAAGCACTGAGGAGAGAATGAGAGAGAGTAAGAGATAGATTTAGACGCAGACAGTCACACACACACACACACACACACACACAGAGTGAGAGAGAGAGAGAGTGAGTGAGACAGAAACAGAAAGGAAGACAGACACGCACACAGAGGAGAGAAAGAGAGAGAGTGAGAGATAGATTTAGACACAGTCACACACACAGAGACAGAGAAACAGAAAGACAGACACACACACACACACACACACACATATACAGAGAGAGATTGAGAGAGAGAGAGAAAGAATGACAGGCACGCACACACAGAGAGAGAAAAACAGACAGACAGAAACACACACACACACACAGGGAGAGGGAGAGGGAGATAGAGAATGAGAGAGAAACAGGCAGAAGTACAGTCACCAGCACTGAGGAGAGAAAGAGAGAGAGTGAGAGATAGATTTAGACACGGACAGTCACACACACACACACACAGAGACAGAGAAACAGAAAGACAGACACACAATCACACACAGAGGGAGAGAGAGAGAGGGAGAGGGAGAGTGAGAATGAGAGAGAAACAGACAGATAGACACACACAGAGGGAGAGAATGAGATAATAACGTACAGAAAGTCACACACCTACACACACACACACACAAACACACACACACATAGCGAGAGAGAGAGAATGAGACAGAAACAGAAAGGAAGACAGACATGCGCACATAGGAGAGGAAGAGAGAGATAGATTTAGACACAGACAGTCATAAACACACACACACACAGAGACAGAGAAACAGAAAGAGTCACACACACACACACAGAGGGAGAGGGAGAGAAACAGACAGTCACATACACACACACACACAGAGAGAGAGAGATACATAGAGAGAGAGAGAGAGAGTAAGAATGACAGGCACACACTCAGAGAGAGAGAAAAAAAAACAGACAGAAACACACACACACAGAGAGTGTGAGAGAGAGGGCGAGGGAGAGAGAGAATGAGAGAGAAACAGACAGATAGACACACACACACACACACACAGAGATCACAGAGATAGATTGATAGAGAAATAGACAGAAAGACACACACACACACACACACTCACACTCAGAAGCAGAGAGAGTGAATGAGAGAGAAACAGGCAGAACTACAGTCACAAACACTTAGGAGAGAAAGAGAGAGAGTGAGAGATAGATTTAGACACAGACAGTCACACACACACACACACAGAGGGAGAGAGAACCACACACACACCCACACAGAGAGAGTGATTGAGAGAGAAACAATCAGAACGACAGTCACAAGCACTGAGGAGACAAAGAGAGAGAGTGAGAGATAGAATTAGAAACAGACAGAAAGACACACACACACAGAGTGAGAGAGAGTGAATGAGACAGAAACAGAAAGGAAGACAGACACGCACACAGAGGAGAGAAAGAGAGAGAGAGTGATAGATAGATTTAGACACACACAGTCACACACATACACACACAGAGGTAGAGAAACAGAAACACAGACAGACACACACACAGACACACAGAGTGAGAGATAGAGAGAGAGAGAAAAAGAATGACAGGCACACACACACAGAGAGAGAAAAACAGACAGACAGAAACACACACACACACACACACACAGAGAGAGAGAGAGAGAATGAGAGAGAAACAGACAGAAAGTCACACACACACACACACACACACACACAGAGAGAGAGAGAAAGAAAAACTGACAGAAAGTCACACACACACACAGACACACTCAGAAGCAGAGAGAGTGAATGAGACAGAATCATGCAGAACGGCAGTCACAAGCAATGAGGAGAGAAAGAGAGAGAGTGCGAGATAGAATTAGATACAGACAGAAGACAGAGACAGAGAAACAGAAAGACACACACACACACACACAGAGTGAGAGAGAGAGAGAGAATGAGACAGAAACAGAAAGGAAGATAGACACCCACAGAGAGGAGAGAAAGAGAGAGAGTGAGAGATAGATTTAGACACAGTCTCACACACACACAGAGACAGAGAAACAGAAAGACACACACACACACACACACACACACACACACACACACACACACAGACGGAGAGAAACAGGCAGTCACACACACACACACAGAGAGAAAGAGGGAGAGAAACAGACAGTCACACACACAAACACAGAGAGAGAGAGAGATGGAGAGAGACAGAGAAAGAATGACAGGCACACACACAGAGAGAGAGAAAAACAGACAGACAGAAACACACACACACAGAGAAACAGAAAGACAGAAACACACACACACACAGTCACACTCAGAAGCAGAGAGAGTGAATGAGAGAGAAACAGGCAGAACTACACAGACACAGACACAGACAGTCACACAAACACACACACAGAGACAGAGAAACTGAAAGACAGACATACACACACACAGAGGGAGAGGGAGAGGAACAGACAGTCACACACACACACATAGAGGGAGAGATAGAGAGAGAGAGAGAAAGAATGACAGGCACACAGACACACCTAGAGAGAGAAAAACAGACAGACAGAAACACACACACACATCCACACACACACACAGAGACAGAGAGAGTGAGGGAGAGGGAGTGAGAGAATGAGAGAGAAACAGACAGATAGACACACACACACAGAGAAAGAGAATGAGAGAGAAACAGACAGAAAGTCACACACACACACACAGGCACTCAGAAGCAGAGAGAGTTAATGAGAAAGAAACACGTAGGAAAAGGGAGAGAAACAGACAGTCACAAACACATCCACACAGAGAGAGAGAGATAGAGAGAGAGAGAGAAAGAATGACAGGCACACACACACACACACACACACACACACACACACATACACACACAGAGAGAGAGAGACAAACAAACAGACAGAAACACACACACACACACACACAGAGAAAGAGAATGGGAGAGAAACAGACAGACAGACAAACACACACACACACACATACAAAGAGAGAGAGAGAGAGAGAAGCGAGAGTGTGAGAAAACATAAACAAATACACACACAGAGAGAGAAAAAGACAGACACACACACACACGCAGAGTTAGCGAGAGGGTGAGAGAGAGAGAATAAGAGAGAAACAGACAGACTAAGACACACACACACACACACATACACACAGAGAGAGAGACGGAAAGAGAATGAGAGATTAACAGACAGACCCAGACACACACACACACACACACACACAGAGTGAGAGAGAGAGAGAATGAGACAGAAACAGAAAGGAAGACAGATACCCACACAGAGGAGAGAAAGAGAGAGAGTGAGAGATAGATTTAGACACAGACAGTCTCACACACACACACACACACACACAGGGAGACAGAGAAACAGAAAGGCAGACACACACACACACAGAGGGAGAGGGAGAGAAACAGGCAGTCACACACACACACACACACGTAGGGAGAGGGAGAGAAACAGACAGTCACACACACACACACACACACCCACACAGAGAGATAGAGAGAGAGAGAGAAAGAATGACAGGCACACACACACACACACAGAGAGAGAAAAACAGACACACACACACACAGAGGGAGAGGGAGAGAAACAGACAATCACACACACACACACAGAGAGAGATGGAGAGAGAGAGAGAAAGAATGACAGGCACACACACAGAGAGAGAGAAAAACAGACAGACAGAAACACACACACACAGAGAAACAGAAAGACAGACACACACACACACACAGAGAGAGAGGCAGAGAAACAGACAGTCACACACACACACAGAGAGAGAGAGCGATAGAGAGAATGACAGGCAGACACACACAAGAAAGAAAAACTGACAGAAAGTCACACACACACACACAAATACACACACACACTCACAGACACACCCAGAAGCAGAGAGAGTGAATGAGACAGAAACAGGCAGAATTACAATTACAAACACTGAGGAGAGAAAGAGAGAGAGTGAGAGATAGAATTAGAAACAGACAGACAGACCCACACACACACACACACACATACACAGAGAAAGATAAACAGAAAGACAGACATACACACACACCGATGGAGAGGGAGAGAAACAGACAGTCTCACACACACACAGAGAGAGAGAGATAAAGAGAAGGAATGACAGAAACACACACACGCACACAGACACACACACAAACACACACACACATCCGCAAGCAGAGAGAGAGAGAGAATGCGAGAAAGTGTGATAGAGAGACATTACCGATAGAGGGACATTGACAATTGACAATTTACTGTACATACACATTATCTCACACACACGCACACACACACACACACACACACATCCGCAAGCAGAGAGAGAGAGAGAGAATACGAGAAAGTGCGATATAGAGACATTACCGATAGAGGAACATTGAGAATTGACAATTTACTGTACATACACATTATCTCACACACACGCACAAACACACACACACTCACACATCCGCAAGCAGAGAGAGAGAGAGAGAATGCGAGAAAGTGTGATAGAGAGACATTACTGATAGAGGGACATTGACAATTGACAATTTACTGTACATACATATTATCTCACACACACGCACACACACACACACACACACACTCACACATCCGCAAGCAGAGAGAGAGAGAGAGAGCGAGAATGTGAGAAAGTGTGATAGAGAGATATTACCGACAGAGGGACATTGACAATTGGCAATTTACTGTACATACACATTATCTCACACACACACACATACACACATCCGCAAGCAGATAGAGAGAGAGAATACGAGAAAGTGTGATAGAGTGACATTACCGATAGAGGGACATTGACAATTGACAATTTACTGTACATACACATTATCTCACACACTCACACACACACTCACACACACACACATCCGCAAGCAGAGAGAGAGAGAAAGAATGCGAGAAAGTGTGATAGAGAGACATTACCGATAGAGGGACATTGACAATTGACAATTTACTGTACATACACATTATCTCACACACACGCACACACACACACACACACACACACTCACACATCCGCAAGCAGAGAGAGAGAGAGAGTGCGAGAAAGTGTGATAGAGAGACATTACCGATAGAGGGACATTGACAATTGACAATTTACTGTACATACACATTATCTCACACACACGCACACGCACACACACACACACATCCGCAAGCAGAGAGGGAGAGAGAGAATTCGAGAAAGTGTGATAGTGAGACATTACCGATAGAGGGACATTGACAATTGACAATTTACTGTACATACACATTATCTAACACCACGCACACACACACACACATCCGCAAGCAGAGAGAGAGAGAGAGAATGCGAGAAAGTGTGATAGAGACACATTACCGATAGAGGGACATTGACAATTGACAATTTACTGTACATACACATTATCTCACACACACGCACACACACACTCACACATCCGCAAGCAGAGAGAGAGAGAAAGAATGCGAGAAAGTGTGATAGAGAGACATTACTGATAGAGGGACATTGACAATTGACAATTTACTGTACATACATATTATCTCACACACACGCACACACACACACACACACATACTCACACATCCGCAAGCAGAGAGAGAGAGAGAGAGCGAGAATGTGAGAAAGTGTGATAGAGAGATATTACCGACAGAGGGACATTGACAATTGGCAATTTACTGTACATACACATTATCTCACACACACACACATACACACATCCGCAAGCAGATAGAGAGAGAGAATACGAGAAAGTGTGATAGAGAGACATTACCGATAGAGGGACATTGACAATTGACAATTTACTGTACATACACATTATATCACACACTCACACACACACACATCCGCAAGCAGAGAGAGAGAGAAAGAATGCGAGAAAGTGTGATAGAGAGACATTACCGATAGAGGGACATTGACAATTGACAATTTACTGTACATACACATTATCTCACACACACGCACACACACACACACACACACACTCACACATCCGCAAGCAGAGAGAGAGAGAGAGTGCGAGAAAGTGTGATAGAGAGACATTACCGATAGAGGGACATTGACAATTGACAATTTACTGTACATACACATTATCTCACACACACGCACACGCACACACACACACACATCCGCAAGCAGAGAGGGAGAGAGAGAATTCGAGAAAGTGTGATAGTGAGACATTACCGATAGAGGGACATTGACAATTGACAATTTACTGTACATACACATTATCTAACACCACGCACACACACACACACATCCGCAAGCAGAGAGAGAGAGAGAGAATGCGAGAAAGTGTGATAGAGACACATTACCGATAGAGGGACATTGACAATTGACTGTACATACACATTATCTCACACACACGCACACACACACTCACACATCCGCAAGCAGAGAGAGAGAGAGAGAATGCGAGAAAGTGTGATAGAGAGACATTACCGATAGAGGGACATTGACAATTGACAATTTACTGTGCATACACATTATCTCACACACACGCACACACACACACACCCACACATCCGCAAGCAGAGAGAGAGAGAGAGATCGCGAGAAAGTGTGATAGAGAGACATTACCGATAGAGGGACATTGACAATTGACAATTTACTGTACATACACATTATCTCACACACACACACACATCCGCAAGCAGAGAGAGAGAGAGAGAGAGAGAATGCGGGAAAGTTTGATAGAGAGACATTACCGATAGAGGGACATTGACAATTGACAATTTACTGTACATACACATTATCTCACACACTCACACACACACTCACACACACACACATCCGCAAGCAGAGAGAGAGAGAAAGAATGCGAGAAAGTGTGATAGAGAGACATTACTGATAGAGGGACATTGACAATTGACAATTTACTGTACATACATATTATCTCACACACACGCACACACACACACACACACACACACTCACACATCCGCAAGCAGAGAGAGAGAGAGAGAGCGAGAATGTGAGAAAGTGTGATAGAGAGATATTACCGACAGAGGGACATTGACAATTGGCAATTTACTGTACATACACATTATCTCACACACACACACATACACACATCCGCAAGCAGATAGAGAGAGAGAATACGAGAAAGTGTGATAGAGAGACATTACCGATAGAGGGACATTGACAATTGACAATTTACTGTACATACACATTATCTCACACACTCACACACACACACATCCGCAAGCAGAGAGAGAGAGAAAGAATGCGAGAAAGTGTGATAGAGAGACATTACCGATAGAGGGACATTGACAATTGACAATTTACTGTACATACACATTATCTCACACACACGCACACACACACACACACACTCACACATCCGCAAGCAGAGAGAGAGAGAGAGTGCGAGAAAGTGTGATAGAGAGACATTACCGATAGAGGGACATCGACAATTGACAATTTACTGTACATTCACATTATCTCACACACACGCACACGCACACACACACACACATCCGCAAGCAGAGAGAGAGAGAGAGAATGCGAGAAAGTGTGATAGAGACACATTACCGATAGAGGGACATTGACAATTCACAATTTACTGTACATACACATTATCTCACACACACGCACACACACACTCACACATCCGCAAGCAGAGAGAGAGAGAGAGAATGCGAGAAAGTGTGATAGAGAGACATTACCGATAGAGGGACATTGACAATTGACAATTTACTGTGCATACACATTATCTCACACACACGCACACACAGACACACCCACACATCCGCAAGCAGAGAGAGAGAGAGAGAGATCGCGAGAAAGTGTGATAGAGAGACATTACCGATAGAGGGACATTGACAATTGACAATTTACTGTACATACACATTATCTCACACACACACACATCCGCAAGCAGAGAGAGAGAGAGAGAGAGAATGCGAGAAAGTTTGATAGAGTGACATTACCGATAGAGGGACATTGACAATTGACAATTTACTGTCCATACACATTATCTCACACACACGCACACACACACACACACATACACACACACACATCCGCAAGCAGAGAGGGAGAGAGAGAATGCGAGAAAGTGTGATAGAGAGACATTACCGATAGAGGGACATTGACAATTGACAATTTACTGTACATACACATTATCTCACACACACGCACACACACACACACCCACACATCCGCAAGCAGAGAGAGAGAGAGAATACGAGAAGTGTGATAGAGAGACATTACCGATAGAGGGACATTGACAATTGACAATTTACTGTACATACACATTATTTCACACACACGCACACACACACACACACTCACACATCCGCAAGCAGAGAGAGAGAGAGAGAATGCGAGAAAGTGTGATAGAGAGACATTACCGATAGAGGGACATTGACAATTGACAATTTACTGTACATACACATTATCTCACACACACACACACACACACACACACACTCACACATCCGCAAGCAGAGAGAGAGAGAGAGAATGCGAGAAAGTGTGATAGAGAGACATTACCGATAGAGGGACATTGACAATTGACAATTTACTGTACATACACATTATAAAAACACACACGCACACACACACACACACACACACACACACACTCACACATCCGCAAGCAGAGAGAGAGAGAGAGAATGCGAGAAAGTGTGATAGAGTGACATTACCGATAGAGGGACATTGACAATTGACAATTTACTGTACATACACATTATCTCACACACACGCACACACACACACACACACATCCGCAAGCAGAGAGAGAGAGAGAGAGAGAGAGAATGCGAGAAAGCGTGATAGAGAGACATTACCGATAGAGGGACATTCACAATTGACAATTTACTGTGCATACACATTATCTCACACACACGCACACACACACACACACACACACACACACATCCGCAAGCAGAGAGAGAGAGAGAGAGATCGCGAGAAAGTGTGATAGAGAGACATTACCGATAGAGGGACATTGACAATTGACAATTTACTGTACATACACATTATCTCACACGCACGCACACACACACACTCCGTAAGCAGAGAGAGAGAGAGAACGCGAGAAAGTGTGATAGTGAGACATTACCGATAGAGGGACATTGACAATTGACTATTTACTGTACATACACATTATCTCTCACACACGCACGCACGCACACACACACACACACACACACACACATCCGCAAGCAGAGAGAGAGAGAGAGACTGAGAGAGAATGCGAGAAAGTTTGATAGAGTGACATTACCGATAGAGGGACATTGACAATTGACAATTTACTGTACATACACATTATCTCACACACACACACACACATCCGAAAGCAGAGAGAGAGAGAGAGAATGCGAGAAAGTTTGATATAGAGACATTACCGATAGAGGGACTTTGACAATTGACAATTTACTGTACATATCCATTATCTCACACACACACACACACACACACACACACACACATCCGAAAGCAGAGAAAGAGAGAGAGAGGGTGAGAGAGAATGCGAGAAAGTTTGATAGAGTGACATTACCGATAGAGGGACATTGACAATTGACAATTTACTGTACATACACATTATCTCACACACACACACACACATCCGAAAGCAGAGAGAGAGAGAGAGAATGCGAGAAAGTTTGATATAGAGACATTACCGATAGAGGGACTTTGACAATTGACAATTTACTGTACATATCCATTATCTCACACACACACACACACACACACACACACATCCGAAAGCAGAGAAAGAGAGAGAGAGGGTGAGAGAGAATGCGAGAAAGTGTGATAGAGAGACATTACCGATAGAGGGACGTTGACAATTGACAATTTACTGTACATATCCATTATCTCACACACACACACACACACACACACACACACACACACACACACACACACACACACATCCGAAAGCAGAGAGAGAGAGAGAGAGAGAGAATGCGAGAAAGTGTGATAGAGAGACATTACCGATAGAGGGACGTTGACAATTGACAATTTACTGTACATATCCATTATCTCACACACACACACACACACACACATCCGCAAGCAGAGAGAGAGAATGCGAGAAAGTGTGATAGAGTGACATTACCGATAGAGAGACATTGACAATTGACAATTTACTGTACATATACATTATCACACACACACGCTCATGCGCGCGCACACACACCATCACGCAGTGAGAGAGAGTAAGCGAGAAAGTGTGATAGGGCGACATTACCGATAGAGCGACATTAACAATTGACAATTTACTGTTTATATACATTATAACACACATTCACGCACGCACGCACGCACACACACACACACACCCACGCACGCACGCACGCACGCACGCAGAGAGAGAGTGAGAGCGAACGAGAAAATGTGATAGAGAGACAATGACAATTGACAATTTACTGTACATATACATTATCACACACACACGCACGCGCTTACCAAATATTAATCTTATTCCTGTATTCGAACTTGTGACATAAATTTTTATATAAAAATAATAAAATGGCGGACAATGGCAGAACGAAGAAGAAATTGCCGTTACTAAGGATATTTTTCGTTTAGTTTTTGAAGTAAAATCCGAAAAAGTATTCCAAGCCCAGTATTTTAGAAACACTCTTTATACACACGTAATCATCCTTATTAAAATATAAAAATTAAATCTTTATGGTTAAATCTTATAAGAGCTCTTTAAATTTTAAATAACCGCGTTTAAATGTATTCTTATCGATGTAAGACAGTTGAGGTCATTTAATTTTTAATATCTGCTATTTCTACAACGTCATAATCCACTTAAAAATTAAAGCTCTTTGGAAGTTGATATAATATTTAAATACCACGTAATAATAAATACGATATATATATATGTATATATCTTAGTTTGGGAAAAATTTAGTACTTTTTTACCAGATGATATTTTCAAGCGCCCCCGGGACGCCGTTCGGAAATTGCTGTGGGGGTGCAACGGGGTGCCGCCGTAATATCTCGGCAACCGCTGGTCCGATTTTTACGATTTAAAAGACTTAAGTATCAGCAGGTCGAGCGCTAATCGTTTAACTCATCGGGTACACTCTTGATCGACCGGATCTTGGTTATCCGGAAATTAATTCGTTTATAGCCTTGTGTTTTGATACCACTCACCCGACGTAAAACGTACTGATCCGATATTTCGCTAAATACGCTCAAATCTGTGCGCTAGCGATTACCGCGTCAAGGTGCATCTGAAATGTACAACGAGGCCTCGAGTCATTGTCTGTGATTAGGCATCGACCTCACTCCCAAACACTGATCAGAGCAAAGAGAGAAGGGTATGTTTTTATGAGAGGCTTACTAACTTTGTAAATCTGTTTCGAGGACTTTGAGTAAATTAAATCGTAGGACAAAACTGAGGTTGTTGCAGTCAACACTTGTTTTGTTAGCACGAGGATAGTATTTTTGACGTTTAAAGACACAAACAAAAATGATTTGAGTGCATCGTCTAATTGAAGTTAGATATAGGGAGAATTTTCGTGGAAACCTTCGGTGTTAACAAAGGCCGGACCTAATATATCCCATTTAATATAAAATATTACGTCTGGAAATTAATTTATAACAAAATTCATTTTATATTTAGGTATTTTCACCTATATTAATTAACAAATTAATACCTTATTCTGTGTTAAAGAACATAATTTTACCAAATTTTTTTCTTAACTGAAAAAAATAAATAACGGTGCAAAAAACGAAAGAAGTCTGTTAATTTTCGACTACATCGGCAATTTTGATGACGTAATTTGTTTTTATTAAATAGTATTTTAATACATGTAAAAGTAAAAAAATCGTTTTGAAATTGGTTCCTTCTTTTTTTTTAAATTCAAATATATATTTTAAAGCGATTATATATTAAAGATTACTAAGTTACGGCAGGAGGGATTCATTAGAACAATTAAACAACTGTAATACAATTGACCAATCAGAGACAGAAAAGTAATTAACTTGTTTTCAATTCTTATAACAAAGTTGTTTATCCTTTGTTGTAACGACGGATTAAGAGATGTCACGAGGTAGTCGCTCGAATCTGTAACGAAACTCTCCGATATGATTGACCAATCAGAAACGCAGAACTGTAATTAACTTGTTTTGAATCTATCTTGTGACGTCGTACGAAGTAAGACATCTCTCAGTTCGCCGTTGACCGTTGCTGAGTGCATGTCGTTATGTGGTAACTATGAACAATCTTCTAGAAAGGTAAACCACATAATTTAGGACATTATTTTAAAGTGAGGGACATTTATTTTATTGCATACAACATAGTTTTATTTTTTTTAATGTATCGGTTTTTAATTAAACATTTTTTTTCTTTATTACAGAAAATTAACATTTAACGTAGAAAGCACGTTGCCACAGTTTATAGCTACTTTGCATGAAATTTTGTTTTTTAATGATTTTTTTTTAGTTTAAAATCTATTCTAGATAAATAATAATCTTCCATTTTACAAAATTTGGTTTATTCAAAAAAAAAAAAGGGGTGATGTAATCTTTCTTGAAATGGATACATCATTGTGGCAAAATTTTTATAAAATTAATTACCGATGAATTTTATGTAGGAACTAAAATGAATTTTATTCAAGAAAATGCTATAAAATGTATTAATATTTTCAATAATTTTATAGGAATTGCCTAATTTTTATATTACATCTGGATAGATTACTTGTATAAATAGTTAAGTGTAATCTATATGTACTGAATAGACAAGTTTTTTCTTGCGCTTGGCTACCTTTAATGTCTACTGAAAATAACTACAAATACCTTAGTACAATGAATATCTTGTAGGAACTATCAAATTTTATAGTTTCATGTATCAAATACTTTAATTATTATTGCTGAAACAGGAAATATTTTTTAGAAACTGTATTAAAAGAACAGTTTGTATTTTGAATTAGGAAAATAACAATGTGCAGTTTTATATCATATTTAAAATACACTTATTCCTTTTTAGTTTTTCAGATCATAATAATTGTGTTGTCTCCCCGCTAGAACAATCAGAATCTTCTTTCATACAAAATCATTGAACTAAATCTTTTTGGAGATCCACACATTTTCACATCTACGATGTTCAATTTCTTTTTTCTGTAATTCTCTAGAAAATTCTAGAAATAAAAGCCCCAATTATCACTTGTACAAATATTTTCCATTATTACATAGGTATTCTTCATTTATTTCTCAAGAGTTTATAATAATAAGAAATTATCTTTTATCTTAATTAAAGATAATTTAAAATTTATTTTTGTTTCCCATATTTCTAAATTTTTCCTGGACGTCAGTTGTAGTTAACTGCATTCATTTCTGGGTCTCTCGATTGTAACCTGAAAAAGAAATCTTTTGTAAAGCTGTTTTATTGTGTAATCAACCAAACCTGTTTTAGCTAAATTTATTTTAATTTTTTTCAGCTCACTTATAAATAAAAACAGAATATTCAAATCCAAATAATACTTGTTCTAATCCATTTTCATTTGATCCATTACCATTTGTAGTGAATTGCCAACCGGCACTCAAATTTCTGAATACTGTAATACAATCAAAAAAGTTTAATCTTATTTTTTAATTATTTTCAAGCAGGTGCAAATTTTTTATTTATTCTGATTATACAGATGACTAGGTAGAAAGAAAAAAATAAGGGCATAATTTTTTAATTACTCATTTTTCTTCTAAGTGAATTTTATTCTACGCTTTAATATATTTTTTATGTAATTCTTAACTTTGTTAGGTTAGATACCTTAGCGGTTAAGGTACTGATGTCATATATCTCTTTTGTCACCACATTCATATAAAAAAGTTAGCGAATTATTCAAAATAATTTCTTCATTGAAATCATTTACAATTTTTTACTCTGCTTTTTCTTTCAGTTACAATTATTTTACTGAATTTATGTATAGCCATTTGTAAAACTTCATACAGGAAGAAAAATACAATCCCAGTTTATATTCCTACGTTTAAGAAAATAGTCAAATGATCATATACTGTAAAGGTTCCATTTATTTTCATAATAACAAGTAGTACACTGTAATTTTGTTCTTTATGTGAATTCTCTATTTTGTAATGTAATGCAAGTAATACAATTTTTCAAAAATATTAGTTTCCTAACCTTTTAATTAAATATTTAAATTTAACCTCTTTGGAGAGAGATAAATGTTTTTACTATGTATATTTCATATACAAATTATGTTTACACGGTTTTGTTGGCTCAAACAGTAATTTTAATAATATACATAAAATAATTAGGTAGCTTGTAATTGCATGTACTTGTTATGTAGCTAGTAATTTCATGTAGCTTGTAATTGCATGTTCTTTTTATGTAGCTTAGAAATATAACTGTTTTATCATAAAAAATAGTTTTACTAACATTGACTAACATTAATTACACTAATTAATTTAAGTTTAGTTGATGGGTATTTTATGTATATCATTCATTCTGCTGTATTTGAGTTGAATATCTAAATTTAAATGTAATATAAATCGATTATCAATTATTAAATTATAACTGGGTCTTCAAAGAGGTTAAATTATAATTGATTTTAATGACCACTTAACAGGCTTTTTATACAATTTTTCCAGTATTCTTTAAATTAATTATTTTTACAGCAATTTTTTTTAAATAAGGAGAAATTTGTGATTTGCTAATTCATAGTATTGGCTTTGTTCAATCGTATTTGATCTGTTTATGTAAAACATCCTTGCATCTTATTTTCTTTGTGGATTCACTTTTATTTTATAATTATCCTAAGTAATTTCTTAAATAAATAACCATATTTAACAAAAAAATTAATTCTAAAATGTCCCTTTGATTATTTACATATAAACAAATTTAAGAATACAAATCAGATTTTTTGGCATTCGTTTAAAAAAAACTTTTCACCCTAACCATCTAATGTTAAATAAAACTATTTTTGACACCATCATACAGTATTTGAAAATATACTGGACTTCTGCAGAGAACCATCAAGGAACTATTACAGTATATCCATCAGGAATCATTTTAGTTCTATTTAAAAGGCCTATCACTATTACTGTTGACATTTTTACAACCTAAAAATACACTATATTAAACCTTTTATATGAGCAAATTATATATATAAACCCCCTGGTTTTAGTCTTCTAGAATATATGCCATATCTTGCCTGGTGGTTATCCACTGAAATTATTAGTTTATTTCTATAAATGTATATTTTTTATAAACAATTTTCCAAAACCATGTAAAACTGAAATCGAGCACATTCTCTATCTTATACGGGATTAGAATTTGTAATTTAATTGGTACCTGTCACCTGCTATTAATCATTCTGCACCTCCCACTGTTCACATATAGAATTTCTTTGTAATTATATTTCATATTGTTGATGAAAAAGACCTCCTTATTGATTACTGAATAATAAAATTTAATTTTTTTCTATAATCCTAGAGATACAGGTAACTTCAATATTACATTTAGTATTTGCATTATTACCCCCTTTTCACTTGCATTGTCATTAATCGTAACTTGATCCATTTGCTATTCATTAGCAACTTTACCTTTTTTTCAATAATATAAATTATAGACTTTTAATTCCAACCAGGATTGGCAATATTATGCTGTGAAAATGCATTCTTAGAGAATCTTAAATGGGATAATCAAGAGGTCTGGATAGTAATGCATACACCTGCACAGGTACAAAAGGGAAAAAAAGAAATATGAAAAATACAAGTAAATTCATTATGATTAAAGACTCTCTGAGTAATTGATTTCTTCGAAAAATCTTCTATTTTTAATATTGAAAATAATAGAAAAATCCCTTAAGTTATATTTCTTCAAATCGATAACATTTTTCTGTTGAAATTATGAAACAAAAATCTTCTGGTTAATATTTCCCTAGTTCAGTCTTCTAATTCGGTTTCATTTTTAGAAATACAGTTTCAAATTATTTAACTGTAACAGCACACAGATTAGATTGTATATACAGACAGAAAATTTGATATGTCATATAGTTAAGGATGTATTGTTTTAAATTTTTTATCAACTTAGCAAGTCTGATATGCTCTGAAACACTTCAGGGTATATTGTTATAATTTTTTTATCAACTTAGCAAGTCTAATATGCTCTGAAACAGTTCAGGGTGTATTGTTTTAAATTTTTGATCAACTTAGCAAGTCTGATATGCTCTGAAACACTTCAGGGTGTATTGTTATAAATTTTTGATCAACTTAGCAGTCTGATATGCTCTGAAACACTTCAGGGTGTATTGTTATAAATTGTTTATCAACTTAGCAAGTCTGATATGCTCTGAAACAGTTCAGGGTGTATTGTTATAAATTTTTGATCAACTTAGCAAGTCTGATATGCTCTGAAACAGTTCAGGGTGTATTGTTTTAAATTTTTGATCAACTTAGCAAGTCTGATATGCTCTGAAACAGTTCAGGGTGTATTGTTTTAAATTTTTGATCAACTTAGCAAGTCTGATATGCTCTGAAACACTTCAGGGTGTATTGTTATAAATTGTTTATCAACTTAGCAAGTCTGATATGCTCTGAAACAGTTCAGGGTGTATTGTTATAAATTTTTGATCAACTTAGCAAGTCTGATATGCTCTGAAATACTTCAGGGTGTATTGTTATAAATTTTTGATCAACTTAGCAAGTCTGATATGCTCTGAAATACTTCAGGGTGTATTGTTATAAATATTTGTTCAACTTAGCAAGTCTGATATGCTCTGAAACACTTCAGGGTGTATTGTTATAAATTGTTTATCAACTTAGCAAGACTGATATGCTCTGAAACAGTTCAGGGTGTATTGTTATAAATTTTTTATCAACTTAGCAAGTCTGATATGCTCTGAAACACTTCAGGGTGTATTGTTATAAATTGTTTATCAACTTAGCAAGTCTGATATGCTCTGAAACAGTTCAGGGTGTATTGTTATAAATTTTTGATCAACTTAGCAAGTCTGATATGCTCTGAAATACTTCAGGGTGTATTGTTATAAATTGTTTATCAACTTAGAAGTCTGATATGCTCTGAAACAGTTCAGGGTGTATTGTTTTAAATTTTTGATCAACTTAGCAAGTCTGATATGCTCTGAAACACTTCAGGGTGTATTGTTATAAATTTTTGATCAACTTAGCAAGTCTGATATGCTCTGAAACACTTCAGGGTGTATTGTTATAAATTGTTTATCAACTTAGCAAGTCTGATATGCTCTGAAACAGTTCAGGGTGTATTGTTATAAATTTTTGGTCAACTTAACAAGTCTGATATGCTCTGAAACACTTCAGGGTGTATTGTTATAAATTTTTGATCAACTTAGCAAGTCTGATATGCTCTGAAACAGTTCAGGGTGTATGGTTTTAAATTTTTGATCAACTTAGCAAGTCTGATATGCTCTGAAACAGTTCAGGGTGTATTGTTTTAAATTTTTGATCAACTTAGCAAGTCTGATATGCTCTGAAACAGTTCAGGGTGTATGGTTTTAAATTTTTGATCAACTTAGGAAGTCTGATATGCTCTGAAACACTTCAGGGTGTATTGTTATAAATTTTTTATCAACTTAGCAAGTCAGATATGCTCTGAAACAGTTCAGGGTGTATTATTTTAGATTGTTGCTTCACACGAAGCAAATCTTATATGCTGTGACAGTTCAGGGTATATTATTTCAACGTTTTCCTTAACGGGTAGGAGATTCAATGTGCTCTTGCACAGTTCCGGGTGTATTATTCTCATCTTAGCTTATCAGTTACCTAATATGATACACAATTACTTTTAATTATAATTCTTGATTACATATTGACATTGTAAATATCTATGTTGTATGCAATGAATAGTTTTCACAAGTGCCGGGTACATAAACATTCGTGCCGCGTCAACCGCGTCGCGACCGTACTTCATCATCCCGATATCGTTCATCGGGTTCGGTTGGGGGGTGCTGTGTATATAAATGTGTCTATATATTGGGGGGTGATATATAAATATGTTAATGTTAGAAATAGTTATTCATATAATTCATAATATTTAGTTATTCTATGTTTATTATGTTTCTTTGTGTTTTCAGCTCATCACTTCACTACCAGTGGCTGAAGTCCTCCTTACCTCAATTTAAATTCATAAAAAATTCAGTTTAATAATTTAAATTTTTATTTTAATTTTAAATTTAATCGCATAAAAATTCCTTTTTTTAGTTTAAATTGCTTTATAAAATTTTATTTGAAATATTAATGAGTGGGTTTTTAAAATTACCTTTTTTGTAAATTATTTAAATTTTGTTCATTTCATTGACAAAATTAATCATTTAAATAAGTTCAAGAAATTAAAAAAATAAGTAAATATATAGAGGCAATTTCTTAATTAAATGCAGCTTTTAAATCTTGTTCATGTAGGATATAATGTTAATTTTTAATTTTTTTTTATTTGATATATATTATATTACATAAGCTTTTTCTTAAATTTTTTTGGTAGGTGTTAATCAAATTGAAGGTTAGAGCATATTTATATCTAATTACAGTTTTAAGAATTTTTTATTTTTTATTTATTTGAAATATTTTAAATTTTGAATACCCTTTGCATTCCCCAATCTGCATTCAGCCAACCAGCTTCAGAGAAGATGCATGCTTGCATGTTAGTTTAATTTTTTCAAACCAGAGTCAGCTGATTTTAGAGGTGCCATAATAAATTATTTCACTTTATTTGCTTTTTTTTTATTAAAACAATTAACTTAGTTGCAAAATTTACCAATTTTTTGCGGTAAAAACCTTAGTAGAATGATTATTTGAAAAAAATCCATCTACCATAACAGTAATCCAAATTACTTCAAAATTTAATAATTTTTTTATGTAATATATTTGCCTTGCATATTAAAAAGGCGTGTACTGATTCTGGTTTTTAGTGTGTAATTATTTTATTTTCACATATTTTGAAATTGTGGGGTAAATAAAGTGATTGGTGAAAATAAAGTGTGAAATTACAGTGCGATCAATATCAAAGTGAGAAATTAACGTTATCTTCCTCACTACAAAAATTTACAAACTATAAATAAAAATGAGACTAGAAATAATACAGATTACCAGATTACATTTCACATCTCATCAACTCTTCACTTCATGCTGCATCCTATTTCTTCAGACTACCAGATCGACCGATTCTTTCAGCTGCTCGATGGATTTGATCTTTGGATTAGCCTTGGCGATAAATGTATAGCTGTGTTACCAAATGGTAAAATATTAAGGTACTACTAATTCTTTACTACACCATATAATTTCATGATAATACTAGTATTTATTAAGACTCCATCCGTTTATGTAATGTTTAGCTTCAGTTAGAGCAACCAAGTATTGGAGATACTCACTCTGTGAATTCAACCGGCCATTATCACTTGCCGTGTACCAGGGGCCAAGGTCAGGGCATTAGCCCACTGTGGCTAGTCTAGTGGTAACTCGTCATTGCAAGTCAAATGATTTCAAAGTCGAGAGTTCTAAGGTTCAAATCCTAGTAAAGACTTTTAAATGGATTTGAATATTAGATTGTGGATATTAGTGTTCTTTCACGGTAGGGTTTCAATTAACCACACATTTCAGGAATAGTCGATGTGAGACTGAACAAAACTACACTTAATTTGCATTCATACATATCATCTTCTTAAGTAATACCTTATGGTGGTTCCCGAGGCTAAACAGAAAAAGAGCGGGTCAGTCCATTAGTTTAGACTCCAGTTTATATCACTGATAGGTAACTTTCTCTTTTGATACTGCAGGTACTTTTATTTCTAAATTTTTAAAAAATTTTAGGTAGATCTGTCATTAAATGTCATGCGAAACACAGAAATTTTGTGTGGCAAATTACAACATAATGCAATAAAGGAAAAAACAGTATAATAAAGAAAAGAAACTTAATAGTGTTACATATCAAGAAATGCCAGTATCTGGTCAATGCCTAATTTGTCTCTGATAAATATTTTATTTGAAATATAAACCACCAAAACACAGTAATTAGATAAGTTACACTTGCCATATTAATTTCCACCGACTGTTTTTTTGCAGTACCCTGCATCTCCAGTATGTATTAAATTCTATTTTTATTACATTAAAACTTATTTGTTTTAATGATATCTATTTTTTATGATAAATTATAATGTTATCTTTTGTGAAATTTTAAATGATATTACGAACATAATTAGGGTATACAACATACCCTATTGTACAGGTACAACGTATACCAAAATGAAACGACTAGCACTAAATAGGGAATCTTAAAGAGCTGCATCAAAAACCAGTCAAATGACCTAAGACAAAAAAATGAACATAAATGTACTGTGAAAATTTATAATTTATAATTATTTAATTAAATAAAATATTTATAATTTACACAAAAATAATACAAATAAATTAAAAAGAATAAGATAGAATATAATAGCAAGTGAAGGTGTAAGATACTGCACAAACCGGTTATTGGAACATAAGTATAAATAATCTAATTACTGTGTTTAGGTGATTTAAATTTCATATAATGTTAAATTTTATATATATATATATATATATATATATATATGTATATACAAATTTTTATGAATTTTGTTACAGCAATTAAACTTAATAACTTATTATGTACATTTCTTGGCTTACAATATTTCAAGAATATTTTGAGTATTTATCAGTTAACAACTGTACATCATTTGATTTTTTTTCATCATTGTTAATAAAATTGAAATGCAACATGTACTTATAATTTAACTCAATTATTCTTTTTGTAGAAGACAATTATTCTTTTATAATGTAAAGAATAGCCATGAAAAGCAACTGATTTTGTTTGATTTCATGTGTAAAATAAATGAAATAAGAATCAAATTATTGTCGTGACAATCATCTTTTCACTTAGATACCTCCTTAATTATAATAAAAATGAATTTTATATATGTTTACAGATAGAGAATGGGTTTTGATAGATGAAACAAAGCAATATCTTCATTTAACGTATTATTTTAATAGAAAATATACTGTGTAAAAATTTAGAAGTGATTTCACAAGTTTTTTTGTTTTTGATAATGGAAATTCTGTTTAGTCCTTTATTGTTTTAATTGCTTTGACAATGAATCTCTTGCCTGACGGGGGCTTGAAAATTTAATGAAACCATGCTTGCACCTCTTTGTCAAAATTTTTTGAATATACTTATAAAGTAGATGGCACATAAATATTTCATGAATTTTAAATACCAGAGCAATCAAAGCAAGTGGAAACCTATATAAAATTGTAAAAAATAATAAGAAAATAAATGATGCATTTCATTCTATAAAAATATTAAATATGATTTTAAAAATATAATATAAAAATTAGTAAAAGGATCAGGTGGTATACCGATATCCTGTATCGAGTTTTGTTACCATTCAACATTATTCTTAGCTGAAAATTTTAGCTCGGCCAAGTAGGTTCATATAACACACATTCCTGGATGCGATATAGATTTGTTACCATCTACATCAGTGAACCTTAATTCAGAATAATGTTTTTGCATTTATTCTTGGTAAAGCACTCTGATCTTGTACGAGAGGAATCCTTGCTGCCTTAAAAGGGGCTTAGAATTTTTTTGAGCGAGTTGTCTTGTTTAGCAATCTTCCTTTCTCACCTTCTAACTTCAACTTTTTTCCTTTATTTTCTTCTACCTTGATCTATTAAAAGGGTGTTTTTCAATGATTTCTCAATGGATATCTACCCGATGCGGGGTCCGTAAAAAATTCAGTGTTCTTTGTATCTATCTAGTCTGGAAGAAGGTATAGCTTTTCTTGTGTACCTACCTAGCTAGTGATTCTATTTCTGTAAAAAATGTCTATATAAATACTTGTACCTCAGGTTAAATATTTAAGAAGTAAAAATGGACCACCTAATCATTCCTAATAAATATTTTTGTTAAAAAAAGTTAAGTGCTATCATACATGAAATGAATTAAATAACTAAAACAAAACTATTTAATTTCACAACCGCTAATTGAATTTGTCTTATTTTCTTTTGTTTCAGGTAACTCAACGGTTCATTTAATATTCTAAGGGAGAGCTGCCATGTAAGTGGCCCTCCTTACATTGTGGTACTCCCTTTTATTGTAGGATAATTTTCTACTAAAGGTACTTACTTTTGTTATTATTGTTTAATATTATAAATTTTCATGTTAAAAATAAGTTGTGTAGTTTTTAAGTTGATAGTATAATATTCTTATAAAATCGCGGTAGGTGCCTAGTCCCAGTAGGGTCCCCTGATAGGAACTTTCCTTTAGGGAATTTTTTATGTCTATTTTTGTGCATGTTTCTATTTCAGGTTCAACATAAATTTTACATTAAAATTACTTATATAAGCAGTGTAAATTAAGTTTTATGAAAATAGATATAAATTTTGTATATGCTGTGTATGTTTTTTCAGGTACAATGTAGATATTATTTTATTATTAGTTAAGTCGCGTCCGCGATCCCAATGCCTAGTCCCAGTAGGGTCCCCTGATAGGAACTTTCCTGTAGGAAATTTTATGTCTATTTTTGTGTATGTTTCTGTTTCAGGTTCAACGTAAATTTTACATTAAAATTACTTAGATAAGCAGTGTAAATTAAGTTTTATGAAAATAGATATAAATTTTGTATATGCTGTGTATGTTTTTTCAGGTACAATGTAGATATTATTTTATTATTAGTTAAGTCGCGTCCGCGATCCCAATGCCTAGTCCCAGTAGGGTCCCCTGATAGGAACTTTCCTGTAGGAACTTTTTATGTCTATTTTTGTGTATGTTTCTGTTTCAGGTTCAACGTAAATTTTACATTAAAATTACTTAGATAAGCAGTGTAAATTAAGTTTTATGAAAATAGATTTAAATTTTGTATATGCTGTGTATTTTTTTCCAGGTACAACGTAGATATTATTTTATTATTAGTTAGTTAAGTCGCGTCCACGATCCCAATCCCTAATAGGGTCCTCCTCCCTAAGGGGGAGGTTTTTAGTCGGTGAGAGCCCGACACTACCGTCTGTTGCGGGCGCAGACGGTGGCTGGTAGAGCTTTTCCTCCTCCTACGCAAAACAAAAAAAAAAAAAAAAAAAAATTAACAGTTCATATTAAGTGCATTACTAATCTTTTTGCCAAGTGATTTTGAGTTGTAGGTGCTGTACTGGGAGTACTTTTAAATTCATGGAAGCTGTGACAAAAAAAATGGTTACTGATTCTCAAATATAATATTGAAAGCGGAAAATGGTTATGGAAGATAAAAGAAAATTTTAGTTAAAGTGACTATCAACCGTAGTTTCAAATCTGGATTGAATAAAAAGTAAGTACTGTAAATGTCTAATAGAATTTTTAAAACGCAGCAAAATATAAAAATCACATCTAGAATTGGGCATGGTATTTTAACAAATATTGGGTGCTGAATTCAAAACTTATAAAATTTTGTGTAATACATTGCATTTTTAAATACATACGATTTATTTACCAATAAATGCATAATCAGTGTCATACCAATATTTCAAAAAAGTTATTATTTTTATGTATTCATTTATAATTTGTTCAAATCAGCTAAGTTTTTGTTATTCAAATACAGATGAATTGAAATATATTCAATAGAGTTTTTAAACGATTAAATCATTGGAACTAAGTTTTTAAAATAAGTTTACAAATGTTTTCTCGCTTATACGATGTTTTATCAGTTTCTCTAAATAAAACCAACAACAGTCATCAATCATTCTAGCGTCCCATCTTCCTTGGTAGTGATGCTGACGGAAACGGTCTCCTTGCTCATCACTGACAGAGCACAAATTTTCAGGAAAAAAGTCTAGGTGAGACTGTAGGAAATGAATCTTTAATGACATCCTACGTACTAAATATTTGTAGTTTTTTAACAGCTTATTAACCATAAACATAGTTTTCATCTTTTCTGTTGCCTAAAAAACACCAACAATGTCTCTGAAGGACTTCCATGCAGCTAATGCATGATAAATAACAGGGCTCGTCATGAACCGTTCAGTTACTGAGCATCATATAAAAATAACACGAGGCACCCAGATTTTATCTTGATCCCTGAGTCCGCAATCCAGAAATAAGTTTTTCTTTGAGATTTATGCATACATTTACCTCTAATGTAACAATAATTGTCTGGATGATTTGAGCATCCATCAACTTTTTAGAGGCCATGTAGCAAATAAAAATGAGAAAAAAATCTCTTCAGTATTATAAAGAATTTATGAAAATATAGCAAAACACTAATAACTGTGTGAACACAACACACAGTATAGACAATTGAAGTTTTGACTGAATATAATTTTAAGCTCTGTAGTAGGCAACAACAGATGTCTGTATGATTTGGCTGTCTCAGCGCACAGCCGAATCACCCAGCTTTTGACCCAGTTCTTAAGAATCCTAATATGAGGGAGTATGAGGACCGTCCACGTTGTACTGCGCCTGTGGGTGTCCGTACACGACGTCTGCTGCAGCATATGAGTGTTAACTCTCCCTCGTTCTTTCTATCATGTCCGTGCTCGAACCCCCCGTGGAGAATACTCCATGTAAATTTTACATTTGATCTTACAACATAATATAAGCGTTCCACGCCACCTATTGTTTTTTGGCAGATGTTTCAGTTTCTCCTCGCCAAGTTGAACCCAGGCGTGGGGATATATACTGATGGGTCGAAGTATGGCGGTAACGTTGGTTGTGCTTTTGTTATCAATGAACAGTCCTATATGTTTGGCCTACCCGGTGTTACGAGTGTGTTCACCGCAGAACTACTCGCTGTGGATAGGGCTCTAAATATCGTTGGCCCTAAATATAGGAGCATTCTTATTTGCAGTGGCTCGTACAGTGCTCTCCAGACATTGGAAAACCTTTATTCCAAACATCCTGTCATTGACATTTATGATAAAATCCCTGAGTTAAATAAACGCAACAGGGAGGTAGGTTTTTGCTGGATCCCCAGCCACGTTGGAATTCTAGGTAACGAAAGAACAGATTCTGCTGCCAAGGAAGCATGTATTCAGTCTCCTTTCACCACCCGAGTTAGTACCTTTGATTTTATCAATCATATAAAACAATCACTGCGAGTGAGGTGGCAAAGTGACTGGACGGCTACCGTCGATAATAAACTCCAACGGATTAAGTGTTGCCATGGGGCTCCTCTTGCAGAAACTCTCGTTGTGAGGAAGTTGTCCTCTGCCGGTTACGGTTGTGACATACGAGGATCACACACGAATACCTAATGTCAGGAGAAATGTTTTAATTATTTAAAACAAATAATTTTTATTAACTATTTTACATCTACAATGATATTAGAATACAAGAATTAATTACATTTTTAGTAAGTAGAAGCAAAGTATATAATGTGCTAACACCAATCAGCTATGCGTAATCTAATTACATGTTCATTCATTTAATAGGTAATAGGTAAAAGAGTAGTCGATGAAACACATGATGTTACTGTTCCCAACTGTGAGGTACATTTCATGAATAATTTTCTTTGACCTAGCAGAAGTCTTATTTTCAGTTATTGAATTACATAATCTGTCGCAATCACAATGTACTGATGCATATAAAGCACAAAAGAGGTAAGAGGTACAATTTCTTTCTATTTCATTAAGAATAATGATTTTCATACACGACCAGTCCCAGTGGTGAACGGAGTGAAGATGTTGCTTGTAGAGCTGAAAGATTTTCTGCGTTTTAGTGGGCTTGGCCTACTCTGTGTAGAAGATGATGGGCAATTGTTTCAGTCCTCACTTTCCTTACTAAGCCCGGCATGAAATGCTTTTTTCTTGAGAATGCCAATGCTATTTTGTGGGACATGCATCTCGTATCTTGTCGCATTCAATCTTTTGTTTACGGCAAATGACATATATATATCTGATTATAATTATTTTATTGATTTATTTTTTCAAAGTAAAATTTCTTCCTAAGTAACTAGAAATAAAAAAAAATTATCATAACAGTTCCGGTTCCTCTATCGTTTTTTAAAATAAATATTTAAATATCAATCAGGTTTAAGGTAATTCTTGATTACAAATCAATATTCAGCTGTTCTTCATGATTTTCTGGCACCATGACTATGTCACTCATAATATTAGTATAATCATTAGATTATAATCTACAGATTTTAGATTGCTCCTTTACCAGCACTAAATAGATTGAAGGAGTGGTTGAACAAGTCATTACATTGTAAATTCCTGATCTGTGAATTCTGTGCTATACAAGTCATGCGAGATACAAGTGATACCATATAAAGTTGATTTCTTTAAATTTACGATGACACTATACAACCAGTCAATGTGATGAACAGAGTGAAAGGACCAATTTCAGGGCTGAATATCAGCTATAGTTTAGTCAGCTTCATGCTGGTATGCAATAATTTTTGTGGGAAAGCCATCAGGAAAACCATTAAAATATCCATTTTCCTCAGAAAGCCTAACTATTGATGTTCAGTTTTTATTAAGATTGGCTCAGCGTTTTTTTGGAAATAGATATGTGTTCATGTCAGGTTATCTGTTGAGTTATGACTGCTTCAGAGACATAAAAATATTAATTATTGTGAACTAGATTCCTTGAGTCGATTGGAATCCCTTATTCGTCAAATAGATTCCATGAATATCGATTACATCTTTGAGGTTTGTCTTGGATAAAATTCTGGATTTATCTCTTAGGCTGAGGCAATAGCTACTTTCTTAATCGCCCCTTAACAGAGTGATATCTGTCTGCTTATGAGACTTATATCGCAGGCAAATTATTATATTAAAAGCACAACAGACTAAACTTAGATGTCTTGATGAATTAATTTACACTTCTTATAATTTAATTCACCAAATTTCTTCATAACAAAAAGCATAAAGTTAAATTTTATAATTTTAAGGTGAATTGAATTTTGTGTTAACTAAATATAATTAAACAAAAAAATTATACCAATACAACTTATAGACTTTGTTACTTATTTGTAATTTAATAATAACTAAATTGGTAAGTTTTCTTTTTCAGCAATGTCAGATGGAGGACTTTTATCCCAGAATTTAGCATAAATAGAATTGTCATTTTCATCAAATTAGATTGGAGAGGAAACAGTAATCTGTGAGTTTTCAATTTATTTATTACAATATATAAAACGTGCAATGCAATAAGTAAAAACCATTAAAAATTTTATGTAGCAAGCAGTAACATCAATGTACATTTAAGAATGTCCAGCAGCTCTTACAAAGGGGAAGACATGTGTAAGGAAAGACTAGAAGGGCTCTAGCAAAAAGAAAAAAAAAAGTTCCATAGGTTTTTTTAAGTTGAGAGAAAACATTAAAAAAATTAGGAAAACTTGGGATTAACTCATCGATTCTTGATTAGATATTATAATATTTAAAGGCTTAACTCTATGTAAAGGCTTATGAATGTAATTAAATTCCATTGTATGAATAACAATTTGTCTTTATAATCAATACAATATTAGTAATGAAGCGATTAATTTGGATAACATCTAAAGTTCCAGGTTGTCTTTCAAATTACTTCATAAAAGAAATGAAGCATATTAAGGAAAGTTTTTTATGTTTTTTGGGGTAAGAGTGACATCTCCACTTTCACTGTTGGGAAATGATATTTATAACCACTGATATTCTTTTGCAGAATTTACAAAATCTGCTATATTATAATTTTCAAACCATACAAAGATCACTTATATTTTATTTTTTTTTAATAAGTGTTAAGAGAATAAAGCTCACAGAGACGAAAACCCTTTAAATCATTAATTCACTTTCAGGTGTGATTTTTAATTGCAACTTACCTGTAAATTATAGTAGTAAATAATTTACTTTGTTATCCACTAAAACTTTGTGTACCTGCACTTACTCTGCCTTAACTTAAAATTATATCTTAATAAATGATGTCATTTTGTGATAATAAAATTCATAATAGTTAAACTAAAAAATATAATTTAATAGTACATATGAGATGAAGAGATAATCATTGAAAATTAATGTAATCATGGCAGTTTATTTATTGACTAGTAAAGAAAAATTGTATTTTAAATCAAACTTTTGTCATTTTGCAATGTTGTTCAGGAGAAGTACAGTTGGTGGAAAAGTTTCTGTTATCAAACCATAATTTCTAAAAAAAAATGAACTCACCTTCCAGCTGCTTTCGATGTAGCCTACCATCGACATAATTTGTCTCTTCCAATCTATTCTCAGCAATATCATATAAAATACACTTTCATGATTTATTACACCTTCAAATCTAACATTTGTTTCAGAGATCATTCTGTTATTAAGTAGCATTACTTTGTTCTTAGTAGTATTTTAAATTGTTCACTTTACAAATTTATTATTTTTCATTTTACCTTCAAATAATTTTTGTGAACAAAAAGAAAACAAAAACAGAAAAAAAACAAGGATGTGGTGGTTGTAACTTTTAAAATATTTTTACTATAAATTTATATGTAAATTACAATACAATACCTATTGCAAACAATAATTCCATTTTACAATTTAATTTAATTTCACTGTAGTTATTCTCTCTTTTTAGAGCTTAATTTATTGTTAAATTTATTACAAAATGAAGCTTTATGTCACACAATTACTAGTTTATCAGAAAATTTAATAAGTATATCAAATATTATCAAGATACCGCAAAACTTACTGAGAAAAAGATTTTAAAAAAAACAATAATGGAACAGATAATATAATAGATGGAACTTTTGATGGCAATAAATGTACTTTTATTGTTTTTCATACACTGAATAGATTCTTAAAGTATGTTCTGCATTATCTACCCAAATGCTACTCAATCAGAGTAAGATGCGTATTATAACGTACTTAAAATATCTTACTCAAATGCATGATAAATAAAAGAAAGTATATACTTATATTGCAATGTTTATTCTTATAGATATTATTGTGCAGTGCACTGACGAGACAGCTTAATAGCAAGTGCACTATAATATTGATAAGGTAATCTAATTTTTATATTTCCATTAGCAAACACGTCTACCAAGCCGTAGCCATTAACCAGTTTTTGGAAAATATTTTAAATTCTTTAAGATAAAAAAATTTCATTTTCAATTTTATGAAATATTTGTAAAACATTTATTTATACCGATAAAACAACTTAGTAGCTGTGGTATCGGTATCTGAAAAGAAACTTTTCAAGTCGTACATTACAAATTCTGAACAAGTAGTAGAAATTTTATCATTTGACAAGAACACACCTGTAAATTTAGGTCCTCGCTTCAAGATGTACAATGAGGAGGGCCTCAGGGAAACGTTTTTGCTTTCTTATGTTTATTAATGATCTGCCTTAAAATCTTTAGCCGTTCATTCCAACTCTTTTCACAGATGACACAACTGTATCTATTTCTAAGGATAATAAATAAAAATGGATTGAAACTTAACAGTTGCAGTTTAAAAACATTTTCAATGGATGGATTGTAACAATGTAACTTAAAATATGGATAAAACATTGTGCTTCTCGGGTAGACATAATATTGCAGATTGTGTGACCAAAAATCCCATTAATGATATTGATAGTATCTTTGTTGTCCACAAAAGATAACCTCTGGGTTTTTTATTTAATAAATTCTTGTGGGATGATAAAACTGATATTTTGTTTACCAAAATGGAGTAGTTTTACTCTGAAGCATCTTTATAAAAACATTGAGCTAGTAATCATTATCGATTACTTTCATGCCTAAATATTTTCTCATATAATGTGTAAACTCCAATTTGTGGGCTTTTTAAAAACATAATCTTTTAGGACAAAAGAAGTGCTTTCAGATCAATACAGAGGCATACTTTATGAAAAGGGACACTGTATAATCAGTTAACCATTGGCTTATTTTACAATTAAAAGATTTAGTTTTAAAGATAATATATTGTTCTGTTGATGAATTAAAAAAAAGACTAACATATGATTTACCTGCAAGCACTTCAACATGTACAGATATAAGTGTATATGTTCGAAATGATTTTCAGGAACGATTTCTTAACTGTTAATTATTTTATACTAATATTTTATTATTAATGTATTTACATAAATATCATTTCATGTCTCTGAAAATATTATAATTTTTTTCAAATTTTGTAATTTGTTCCGATCAGAATAAAGTCGCAAGTTAGGTTAAATAATTCGTTATAATATTTTTAAAAAATCAACCTTACCAACAATTTATATTTTATCCCTAGGGCTTTAGGCCATTTGACAATCCTCAAGAGTAATTTTTTTGTACTTTTAAAAAATTAAAAACTTAAATAAAATTTATTAACTATTAATAACCTAACAACAGTCTTCCTTGTTGGAAGGAAATAAGTTAGGCATCGTGATAATTATTAATTTAAATAGAAAATCATCTGATATGTTGCTTTATTAATTTATTATTATTACAATATGTATAAAATTTTTGGATATTGCTTGTTTTATAATAATCTGTGGAAAAATCTAATATTTTAATAAAATTATTTGTAATTATTTTTATAATAATTATCTGTAATTATGTTCATTCTATAAAATGTGATTAGCATGATTGGATTTATCGAAACAATTTTTCTTTATACTATTATTGTTCTTTAGCTCTAAAAGAAAAAGAACGGTTGCTCCTACACATATATTCTGGCCGGCAGTTTTCACGTTTTAAACTATAGCCAACTTGTCTAAGATATTTATTTATTTGGGGTTTATTATTTTAGTAGAATCGCTATTGTTTATAAAATTTAAATTTTTTGAAATATTTAACTTAAAAAGTAATAGAACTTTAAATACATCATTTTTATTTTTTTTGAAATTGATATTACACCCCCTGGGTTGGTCTAGCGGCGAACGCGCGTCTTCACAAATCAGCTGATTTCGAAGCCGCGAGTTTTCCAACATTCAAATCCTAGTAAAGGCAGTTACTTTAATACAGATTTGAATATTAGAAAAAAGGTATAAAAAATACCGTTATCAACGCTAAACAGATACCGGTATCGTTACCGATAAGGTAACGATAAGGGTACGTATCGATAAGTGTCGATAAGGGTATCGATAAGGGTACCGTTATCTGAATCGGTGTCGGTACCGGTATCGGTACCGTGGATAACGATGTTCTTTGGTGGTTGGGTTTCAATTACCCACACATCTCAGAAATGGTCGACCTAAAACTGTACTAGACTACACTTCATTTACACTCATACATATCATCCTCTGAAGTAATCCCTGACTGTGATTCCTGTTAGCAAAACTGTATAAAAAGAAATTGAAATCAAGTTATATACAGAGTGTATAACAAAGTTCAACCAGGATTTTTGTAACATATTCCACATGTGAAATTAATGGAAAAAGTTCAAATAAACATACACCCTTAAATGCTTCGTTTGTGAGTAACGGCTAATGACAGATTTCACTCAAGATTTCAGCAATCTCGGTGAAAGAGGTCATTCTGAAATTTTTTGGGCATTAATTAGTGGGCAGAATTAGTGATTGCTATGGATTTTTACCTTAAAAATTGAATACAATACCTACCAAAACTGTATCTACAGTAGTTTTTAAGTAATCTGTGATGAAAATCAATGAATTACAGTAAAAAACCCGTTTTTATGTTTGATGTACAATAACTTTGTTAAATGGGTAATAAACACCTAAAACCTTTAAATAAAACTTGTAGAGAATTTAATTCTGAACAAAATTGTGCAAGATAAATCGAACAAAACAAAAAAATTTAAACAGTACAGTAGATTTTACCTACTAGTTTATTAAAATATTAAATAAAACCAAGCAGCTTCAAAACATTTCTTGGCTTGCTTCTGTACTGCTCTTGTAGCTCTTTATAGTTCTTCAGGGCTATCCTTAAGTATGTCAGCAGCATCCATAATGCGAACAATTAATTCCTCACGAGAATGTATTTTTGTTTTTTGTACAATATATTACAATATTTAATAAGTACAATATTTTTCACCCATCCCCAGACGCAAAAAGATCTAAAAGGTTTTAGATCAGGTGATCTTGGTGGCCAGGAATATGAACCTCCATGACCGCTCCATTTCTTAGGGAAATGATGGATACATTATGCATTAGGTTTATTTATTTTTGTAATGCAGGTATTTAAATGCCTATTTATATATTTTTGCAGATTTCATCAAATGTGGGATCATCATGATTTATCTGTTAAGTTGTTCCCTATCACAGTTGTAAACTTCATCAAATTATGATTATTTTTGTTACCTTCATCAGTCTATAAATATCAAAGATCTTAATGATTAACTAAAACGCTGTTTACAAGCGTTTACAATATAAAAACCATTTACAAAATAACTAACTTAAGAAGATGCATTAATTTAAGAATACTGTGTAAATTCGAGTGAGTCATAATACAGTAATATTTGAAAATATTGATTCTTTCGAATACTGTTTTTGATATATTGAAAATTACTTGACCTAACATAATTGTACACAACAACATTAGGAAATTATTTAAACATAAAATTATTGGTAAATAATTGTTAAAATTAATACAGAAAGTCAGTGTTCCTAGTAAAAAGAAAAAATATCTTAATTTATGTTTTGTTTCATTATTAAATGTATTATAATGTTATAAATCCTTATTTGGAAATATTGTGGAGAAATCTTTCATTAAGATTATAATACTTAGTTTTATATTATATAAAATTAATCTTTCTTTCTCCATTGAAAGTAATATTGTTAATTATTATTGCAGGAACAATACTTTTTTATATTTATTTGGTTAATTTCTTTCTGATTTTGTTGTGTGTTAAAATTATATTAAGAAATACTTTATTACTGAAAAACTATTATTAACTTATTTACTTTTATTAATTTTTATACTATTTATTTATGTAATTACATTAATTGTTATTTCTTTTACAAAAGAAACTAAAAATATTTAAAGTGTTAATTACAAATATTATGAAGAAAAACTTTCATGTTGCCCAACAAATAATATGTTAAGGTAATGAAACTTAATTTCTTGTATAACAAAACAAGGGTTTGTTCTTATTTATATTTATAATCATGAATGTGTAAACTTCTTCTTGACAAGAATATGTTAAAAAAAAGACAGTTTTCTTTAACTGATGTCATTTCAGAATGCAATATAATTGGAAGAACTTATAATTATTTCTGATTGTAACGTTTATTTTTTTGTAAAGGTGAATGTTTTAAAATATTTTTGATGTTCTGACCAACGTTTTACCATGGTTTCCCTTGGTTGTAAGGCAAATGCCAGAACAGTTCATTTTGCTTCCATGGTTTATGCTTTAATTTTTTTGTGTTCATATTATAATTTAATCAGAATATCAAACAATATTTGTTAAATTACAACACAAATTTGTTTGAAAATATTTAATAATAATAATAATGAACATGTTATAAAACGTACAGGTAATTATTTAAGTCTATTTATTTATCTTCACCTTGTACAGCTTCATTTATTTTTATTTATCATCTTTCTATTTGAGTAGGTACTCAAATAAAATATAATATAGTGCAAATATTTAAAACGTATCTTCATTGCAAACTACATCTAAAAGTAAATGGAGGGGGGAGGCAGAGCTTTACTCATTTCAACACTG